>NC_138531.1:18265011-18865011 GCF_964234715.1 Podarcis melisellensis | reverse complement strand
TCCCAATCCATCAAATCTGGTATGCACAGCCCTAATATAGCCATGTTTTGACTGCTGTTCTGAAACCATCTTTCTTCCCATCAGATGGCACTGAGCAACTGCCATGCAATCACTAATACCTATTTTGTCATTGCCCTCCTCTCTCTGCACACTTTAAATTGTCCCTGTACTGGAAATATTTCATTAGACACATTAAGTTCAAGCAAAAAAGTTCACCGAAATACTTTTGCCAGGATTACTCACATTCTGGACACTTGCGTGCCGAGGTCCCCAGGTCCACCCCAATAACTCACACATCACACAGAATTTTTTGTTTAAGATTTTTGGCAATAATTTTGGCCACAACTTTATTAAAATACAAATTTGTGAGTGGTTGCTTAGGCATTGGTTGCGACTATCTGCCCCCACCATGGGGGACAGACTGAAATTCCGCACGATGCGAAAGTCAGAATGGGGGAATACACTTGGGGGTTACGCGGAGCAGGGAACCTGCCCTCACCCCAAATGCAACCAGGAGCTCATTGCTATGGCCCGAGCCCCCTTGACAGAGTGGACAAGCAATAGTTAGCCCCCAATTCCTTTAACGGAATCCCTTGCAGCAGCAGCATTAGAGGGGCAGGCACAGCCAATCCATGCCCCTCAACCAACCAAACCATAAACCAATGCCTAACCGCAACCTTACAAGTTGTGACGATTTGCTACACAGTAGGCAAAAACCAAATGGCCCCAGCCAATCAGCCAGATGGACAAAATTCCTATCAGGCCCCCGCTCCAAAGCAGACGACCCCATGACAGGCATAGCAAGGTCAAAGCGAACAACCCTATTCTAGGGAGGGAGGGACGGGCAATCCAATGCATGGGAGCGAAAAGAGGAAGCCCTAGCCTTGTGCAAGGAGTTTTAGCATTTCTGGCTGTCAATCAATTAAATGGCAACATTAACTTTTTCCCAACAACAAGGGAAGCCCCAATCGCATCAGTGGCCAATGATCAGTTAGCCCGCCCCCAACTTTGGAGTGTCCTGGCGGCCCCCACCGCAACACGTGCTCTCCATGAAGGAGAACACGCTTTGTCAGGATTTGCCCCGATGCATTTCAAAATGTATATCAGTGTATCCTGATCCCTCACTTTTCTTAGTTAAGTTTAGCTGTGCACTGAGCTGTGTGGGTTTTGGGGTGGTGGGAAGAAAAGAGATAAAGGTAAAACACCATATACAGGTCCCAATGCTTATTTATGTCTGGTTTAACCTTAATCTTGCAATCGTCTCTGTTTGCGAAAACCTTGTGCCACCCACTTAATTCTGATTATGTAATATTACTCTTCTGAAATTTCATCTGCACTTCTTGGCTTATATTTAGAAATATGATTAACCCACACATTCTACTTCTATTTCAAAACAAAAACTGTAGAAACAATAAGATCCTCATGCACAATCCCCCCTCCCCCCCAAAAAAGGCTTGATTTATTTCTGCAGTTCTTTTATATGAGAAATCAATACAAAACATTCTGTTTTGTAGTTGCTTTGCAAGCTAAAATTGCATTATATAGGTTTATGCATCAGGGAAACAGGAAAGAGCAATAAAGAGAAACTTAGGACACAAGTTATATCATTTTGTGTTGTGATATTACTGGAATGGAGAGACATGTGTTGATTTAATAAATGAGATGTATGTGCCTTGATAAATCTATTTCAGTATTCAGAAAGATGCTACAGTAGGTTCATATGCTATTATTAGAAGTGAGGGCGGGGACAGCTTTTTATATTATTGTTTTTTGGAAACATCTGTACATAATGTAGCTCTAATAAATATACAGGAATTTCCAACCCCCTTCCCATTTTGTTTGCCAGGAACAGCAATTAATCTTCTCTATACTTATTGAAGTCAGTACATTCTGCTTTTCTTGCATAATAGGTTCACTTTTTACAGCACATGCAGGAGATAGCAGCATGTATGGAACTGAAGCAATAAGGGAGTGATTTTGGTCTCTGTTGTGCTTTATTCCCAAAAGGAAGCACAATTACTCAGTGAACGTTTGGAACCCCTGGAATCTCGCGCTGCTCATGTGAAGACATCTGAAGGCAGCCCTCTATAGGGAAGCTTTTAATGTTTGACAAACTGTTGTATTTTAATACTTTGTTGGAAACCACCCAGAGCGGCTGGGGAAACTCAGCCAGATGGACGGGGTATAAATAAATAAATTATTATTATTATTATTATTATTATTATTATTATTATTATTATTGAAATTGGGGTGGTGTGTAGCACTGTCATCATTTTATTTCCTATATCAGATCATGCAATTAAAATTAAGAAAAATATTCCATGCAGATTTAGGGTCCAATCCTAACCCAGGCGACTGCCCAGAGGGATTTAAGGCACTGGTTTGGTCACCACTGCACCTGTAGCCCTGCCAAGCATGCTATCCAGAGCAGAAGGTAGGGGGACAGACAGCTCATCATTGTGGAGTGATTGAGTGCAGATCATGCCTGATGTCATCACATGATGGCATTGGGATGGCTCAGGATCCAACCCCCCCCTTTCTGCCCTCCATTTTGGGACTTTCCACTGCCCCATATTGAGGCTTTCCGCTGGTTGTCACTAGTGCAGAACCTGCTGGATCAATTCTGCCTACCTGCAGCCTGACAGAAGGAAAAGATCCACACCTCTGAAGGTGCTAACATCACTGCACAGGCAGAGACCGGCAGAAATGGGTGGAGGGGCATCACTTCCCAATTATAATAGCCAGGTGCAAAAGAGGTTCAGGTTGCTCTGCCACTATCATAAGAAAGAAATATCAGCTACTAAATAAAATCAGAGAGGGAAGGGAATAAAGAGGGGGATGTTCCCTGCATGGTCAGGGGAAAAACAATGCTGTCCAGGGTTGTAAAGACTGCGGAGAGAATAATTGGGTGCACTCTTCCCACCTTGGATCAAATCTATGCTTCCAGGTGCTATAAGAAAGCTGCAGAGATAGTGCAGGATTGTGCACACCCCAGAAAGGATCTCTTTCAGCTTCTGCCTTCTGGAAGAAGGTACAGGGTTATAAAGTCTAGGACTAGCTGCCTGAGAAACAGTTTCTATCCAAATGCGATTTTGGATTTAAACGCAGTGTAAGGAGTCTCTATGGGAGCATATTGTATTTTAAAAATGGGATATCAGAGTTTTTGGGGGGTTAACCAGGCTGGGATAGCTGGGATAGCAGGCTTGTTGGTTTTGAATGTCTTATATAGATTCCCGCCCCCAATTTTGTTGTTCTGTATGGGACAATGATAATAAAGATTATTGTATTGTATCGTCTCGTCTCGTATTGTATCGTATTCTCTAAAAAAGATTAGTAAGTGTGGGCAATTTTTATAGCATGCTGCTGTTAGTCAGTACCACACAGAGCACCAGAGCTTCTACAATGTAAATCTCCATAAAGATCCTCCATATTCTTGATGGTCATGGTTAGAGTAGATGAAGATCTCCATATGATGGCAGTAAGCAGTGGATTCTAGATATTACTATGATATAGGCATATTTTGTTTGAGGACTGTTCTGTCAGATTTGACTCTAAGTCCTAAAGTTCATGACAACATAAAAGTGATGAAATGTGATGAAACTTTAATGGAAGTGGCACACTTAAAAAATAATAATTTTCAACTGAATGTTGCAGAGGTATGTATACTTTTCTTTTTGTGTTAGTTATAAATTGAGCCCACAAAGATAGACAAAAAGAAATAAAAAAAAATCCAGGGTGACCTTTATGACCCTGGCATATTTTAGGTCACGTGTCTCATATTCACACAACAATGTGTTTCATCATAAGGAGAGCTAAAAAAAAGTGTTCAAAACCTATTCCAGCATGCCACTGTATTCAACTCGGGGGGCATTTACTACAATGACACTAATTTTTAACTTTGTGGTTTCCCTGCAAATCTCACAGAAAAAACGAATACCAAAACAAAAATAATAGGCAGAGTTTTTAATCATCTTAACATGCTAATCAAGCCACAAGAATTGTGGAAAGATCATTTGTGGCAACATTTGTTGTTTCTGTTGAAATCCTTTGGGAAGAGATTTAATGTCTTTCTATATATCATTAAATCGATCCAGGACACAAAATGCCATACACATCTCATTTCAAAGCAAACATTCCCTTCAGCACTTACTGGACCAGTGGTTTATACGGTGTTCTTGCTTTTAATCCCATGAGAAAAGCCCAATACACATTGTGGGATAATGATTTTGACCATCAATACACAGATGCTCCTGCCCAATAAATCCAAATTCAGAAACAATTACCTAAATTACATTGAGACCATTTCACAAGCATCTTCTTTTGTTTCCTATTAGCAGGTTCATCAAAATCCTTAATCCAGTACTTTATTTGTTTATTGGACGTCGTATGCAAAGGAAGGCAGATCATTATGTTCCTACCTGATGTTCAATGAGAAGCTCAAAATTATGTTTTCATAATTATGTACTTTTAAACTCTCTTTAAGAACAGTGTTAAAATTATCTAAAAGCCTTAAACATGTCATTTATGGCTTTTTAAATTTGCCCATAACCTATTACCCATTTCCCCTGGAGGTACAGTGGCATAAAAAAACCCAACAACCTGGGTTAAGATTCTTCCCTCACACACACACGCACACACACAGAGAGAGAGATTTTTTTCAGTTTTTCTGATTGCCATGGTGACAGTGAACTCTTGAATAAAATTCTTATTTCCTTCTGGAGGCATGCACACATCTCACTTGATAAGCATGATGAGTTAAGGAAAGTAATAAAGGTAGGTCATTTGCCAAAACAATTGGATTGAACTCCAGGAAATTTCACTGAGATGCAAACATACTCCTTCAGTCCTCAAAATAGGATTAAGAAGACAACTAGCTAGTTCTACCTGCTTTCCTAAATGTTGGTACTTCCACAGCTAGAAGACTAAAGTTGCCATGCAGGGTGATGATGAACTAAGATAAAAGTCTGTTTCACATTTTACATTTTGCCCAGGAAATTGCAGGTTTAGTATTTATACAGTGTTGCATCCAATGGTTCCACAGATGGAAGATTACTTCACCTTCCTTTTGTCTGGAGTAGATGTTGAGGGAACACAGGTGAGAGGAGTGCAGTGAGGAGTTCGATTACACAAGCAGAAATTTGTTACACAACTGGAATTATGGTGCTGGGGGGGGGAACCCTAGTTAATTCTTTAATTTGCTTGGAGGTGATGATGGGCTGGATGTAAACTGAAGATAAATTGTGAAAATATAGAGGTGTTATGTGAGCCCAACTCTGAAGTCCGGAAGGTGAGGAGATGCCTATATTGTATTGAGTTCCAGTCCCCTAGAAGAAACAGGTCCATTACTTGAGGTGCTCCTGGAATCAAGACTGTCACCAAAAGCTCAGGTGGCCTCAGTGAATAAAAGTGTCATTCTCTAGCTATGGCTGGTTCACCAGTAGGGATAGGCAATATGTGATTTTCAACATTGTGATACATTGCCAGCTAAACATCACAAGATACTGATATATCACAATGTCTGAAATAAGGATGGAACTAGGTAGAGGAGAACAGGGTAATGCTGGCAACTGCTAATACTTAGGGGTCTAAAACTGATTTTTATTATTATTATTATTATTATTATTATTATTATTATTATTATTATTATCATCATCATCTATACCCCGCCTATCTGGCTGGGTTTCCCCAGTCACTCTGGGCGGCTCCCAACAGAATATGAATAAGAATAAGAATAAGCGATAAAAACATCAAACATGAAAAACTTCCCTAAACAGGGCTGCCTTCAGATGTCTTATAAAAGTCAGATAGTTGTTTATTTCCTTGACATCTGGTGGGAGGGCGTTCCTCAGGGCGGGTGCCCCTACTGAGAGGGCCCTCACCTGGTTCCCTGTAGCTTTACTTAGCTTTGACATACTGTTACAACTGCTTTTTTGGTACAGATTCTTAAATTAGCACATTTTCTGTCAAAGTAAAGCTGCAGAAGTAATTAGTAGCCTAGATATCAAATACAAGGTGAGAAAATGTTCCCTAAAAATTGAATTACATTGAATTGAATTACATTGAAAATTGAATTACATTACATTAGACACACACACAAACACAAACACTTTGCCATCATTTTAATGTCAAAAGCCTCCTCAACAAGTGGCCTGTTTCACAATTCTATCTAAGTACCGGGTTTTCCCCCTCCCTGGCCCCAGGCCCTGCATTGATTCAAACCACAGGGCCGATAAGATAGTAATTTATACTTTTAACCCAGCTCAAATGATAAACTCCACAACCTGAGGCTACTTGAATTTCTGTGTGATATCCGTGTCAACCATAATAACCATCTAACTGGATCAAAATGAAAGGCCCATCTCTTAGAATGTTTAAAACAGAAATCTAGCACAATTGATAAGAGCTTTGATCACAACTAGACTTTTGGGAATAATAATGGCCAAGATAAGGGTGGTTAGGATCGCCTCTCTTTCAAATCATGTTATCACTACGTCAAATGTGTGAAACCAAAAGCAGAAGTATCATATCTGAATGAGAGATAAATGTGTTTGAAACGATGAGTTTTCATAGCATGAGTTTTCGTAAGGGAAAACAAAGGACTGTGCTCAGTGATGGAATCGTGTGAAATCAAATGTGTGAAAGTTTATGGGAATTACGTATCATATGAAGATAATAATGGTAGAGAAAAACCAGATGCTGGGATGTTTGTGGAAATTAACCATTGCATATTGACCAGAGTTGTTGGAAATAGTAATATTGCTACAGGCCATTCTTGTCAATAACATATTCTAAGCACCCCTGATTTCCTTTCCTTCTGCATTGCTTAGGGCTGCCGTACTTCTGGAATTTTCCGGACATAGCCGGGATTCAACTCTCATAAAGAGCATCTAGGACAGCGTGTGCCGTCGCCCCAGCACAGAGCTGGTAGAAGGAGAAGGCAATGTGTTGAGTCCTCAGCTCAACTTGTGTCTGAGTAGAAGCACCTCAGATGGGGTGCTGGGGTGTGTGCGCGCAAAACAGAGCCACAACCTCCAGGGCAGGCTGGGGGTGTGCGTGTGTGGCAGCAACATCCCTTGCCTGCTCGCTTGCCAGCCCAGCCCAGCCTTCCCTCACTCAGTGCCTCTGGAGCTGGAGGAGGGGGTGGTTGCTGTTTTTGTGGCAGAGGGACCCAGTGATGGAGGGCAGCAGGTGCCTGCTTGCTTGCTGCCAAGCCCGCCTTCCCTCACTCTGGAACCGGAAATGTGGCAATCAAAACGGAAGTTATACTCAGAACAGAGCGCGTTCTGCTTCCGAAAAATGTTCAAAAACCAGAACACTCATTTCCGGGTTTGAAGTGTTCGGGTTCCAAGTAGTTCGAGAACTAAGCTGTTCGAAAACCGAGGTACCACTGTATTGCGCCACTCTCTCCACATGGATACACCAACCTCCCCTTCTAAACTAAAACCTCAGTATTCAGGTTAAATTGCTGTGTTGGCAATTTGCGATAAATAAGTGGGTTTTCTTTTTCTTCTTTTTTCCTTTCTCCTCCTGTGATGAGGCTGCATTTTAATGTTTTAATGTTGCATTTTAATCTTATTTTTAATTTGTATTCATTCAACTTGTTTTTATTATTGATTGTTAGCCGCCCTGAGCACGGCCTTGGCTGGGGAGGGCAGGGTATAAATAAAATTCATTATTATTATTATATTTTGGGTTGCGGTTTGGGCACTTGGACTTTAAAAGGTTTACCATCACTGATCTAGGAGGAAATAGCTGAAATGCCTGGTAAAATCCAGACATGTGGCAACCCATGTTGGAAGTGTAGATTTTGGTGAATTTGCCCCCCCCCCCCAGCTCAAAACTTCATTTTTTATCTGAGATTTTGCAAGAATGGCTCAACAACTCCGGGTTTTCACTTTTTGAAATATGGCAACCGTAGAATTCCTATTTACTTCACTTTACATACCATCAATGTTTCTCTTAATGTATATGTGTTTTATAGTATCGTTTTTGCCAAATATGTACATTATTGCTAAGCAATTTTCTTTACTGATGCATTTTTAATGTAATTTTTGCATATGTATGCATTTTTATGCATGTTTTTACCTTAGTATGTGCATTTTTCTACACATTACCAGACTGGAGAACTCTATGGCAATATCTGGAGACATGTAAATTTTGAAGGAGGGCTGTGTTTCAGTTCTTGTATTGTTTTGGACAGTAAGAAATAGGTAAATTCACCTTTAACTAAATCTATTTTCTCCCCCATCACTATTCAGATGCCAGAGAATTTCACGTTTCCATGTCACCTCCCATTATTTCAGCTAGAGTATTGGCAGTTTCTGCTTCTCCACCTGCTGCTTGGGGTTTTAACAGATTCAAATATCTACAGTTTGTGCATTTTGCATTTAATGTCACATATAGCTTAACCCTGAATCAAGCCTCAGCTGCTTAGAATAAATAAAACTGAATAGTTTTATACTGTATATGATTCTACACACACACACTTTACTTCTGTGGTCCCGTTCGAATGGGCTTTTGTGAAAAGAAAAGTAGCATAAAAATATTGAACATAAATAAATAAAATTCAAGAGGAAGTGATGCTTCCTTAACTACTCACTTCCTTCATCTTTCTATTTCTGACAGACAAGTTGCATGGTTAGAGGTGAAAAGCATAGGACAGGCTTCTCCTATGGATACTTTTCTTTTCAAATAGGAACATTTCGCCCAATACTTCTTTAATTACTTTTTGTTTCGAAGCAAGTGGCTAAGAAGAAAGGAGCAAAACCACCACATTATGCAGCAGATTTTCCTACTCTTTGTCTATTTGCTTATCACACTTATATTTGAAAGACATCCATGAAATTCTACCTTTGCCTGAAGTGTGTAGCAAATATAGAACCCTCTTACGCTGTCAAGTAAACTCGTCTAAGGCATTGTATTGGAGCCGACACATGCTTGTACTGTGAAATCCCAATTTCCTGGTATTCATCCGTGTCTGCACAATATAGCATATGACAATTTCCTCATTTAGTATAATAAAACTATTTTATTCCTCATAGCCTTTTATTTTTTAGGATACAACAATGTTAGCACGGCATATTTTACTGAATAGCACAGGCTGGAAAGTCTGCACCCCCAAACAGTTCTTTTGGGTGAGCTATTGGAATATAGCATTCAATTTGTTAATGCTAGATACCTCCAAGGTTGCCCTATGGCCTTAAAATCTAGCAATTACCTGAATTCAAGAAACAAGATCAGGTTTCTGGATGGCTTGGCGCAGCTGCTGGTCTAGATTAGAAGCAATAATACGTCATATCAATATATTTCTTTATACAAGGACTTATTACTGCTAATCCAGAACAGCAACTGTGCTGCCCAGAACCCTAATACTGTGTGCATAACCTTTTAAAAATGTTTTGTCAAGCATTTGCACATATTGCATAATTTAACATAATTTTAACCCCCTGGGGGAGACATTAGGAAATGGTTAAAATAGGGATTAGGAACCTTTCAAAGGGAAGTTTGGGATAGAAAATACAAGAGCATTCTGCAATGTGAAAAAAGAAAAAAACACTAAACAAAACTTTGTTCAAACCAGTGGTACCTCAGTTCTCGAACGTAAACCATTCCAGAAGACTGTTTGAGTTCCGAAATGTTCAAAAACCGAGGTGCAAAGAACTGTCTGAAAATTCAATTGAGAAAACTGAAAAACACACAGTGCAAGCCGTTTGACTTTGAAATGGCACGTTTGAAAATGGAAGCATTTACTTCTCCATTTTCAGCATTCTGGTTCCAAAATATTCGTCAATAGAGATGTTTGAGAACCGAGGTGCCACTGTATTTCAGGGAGAGAGTCAGTTTAATAGATTTCTATGTAAATAATATGTGACCAAAGAAACAGGTTTTAAGTGTTCTATTAAACAGGCGAAAAGTTCTTTCATAAGAATCGATACATGAAGTATTAGAGCATTCAGCCTCTACATTCAGATATTTTCTCTTCTTTTTCGGTTTCTCTCTGAAGTATTTTCATGTCTGAAGGTTTGTGATTGCCTAAACTGAAAAGTATGGTAAAAGTTGTTTAGCCTTTTTATTTTTATTTTTTCTGATTGCTGGTATATGATTTCTGGAAGGGATAAAAAGATGTGTTGCCAAGCTACCGCACAGAGGATGCAGAGCATTTTGTGTTATAGAGAGCTTTTGTAAAACACTCTCTCGATTTTTGCCACTGATTCACAGGTGGCGTTAATGGGGGCAGAAGATTTTGGTGATTCTTAGGTGGATGAATTGGTGCAAAAGTATTAGGGACAGGACTTTAGTGATGGTGGAAATGGCAGTGATTCCACAGGGGCTGACATTTCATTTCCTTGAGGCTTCTGGTGCATGAAGCTTATGTCATGATATGACATTTATGGAAAGGAGCCTTCTGGGACTAAAACAACAACACAGGGACTACCCTGAAATAAAACCTGTGTTGTTGCCCTTCAGGAAAACACAGTTGTTGGTGGATAATGAAAGTGAAGGAGGTGAACTTTGGTTGGATAACTTTCAGCCCAGCACAGGTTTGATGCAGTAAGCTTTCTCATTGTTCTGTTTTTGAAGGTGACCCTACAATTAGTACACATGATAAAATTATCGGATTCAGGTTGATATAATCCAGGGCTCGTGATAGATGGTTTTAGCTCACTTCTCTCAAAGTTTAGCAAAAAGCAATGAAAGGTAGGTTGCAGCTCTCTTTGTAAAGAATTGATTACCGAGGAATTTGTTGTTGTTTAGTCGTGTCCGACTCTTGGTGACACCATGGACCAGAGCACGCCAGGCATTTCTGTCTTCCACTGCCTCCCGCAGTTTGATCAGACTCATGTTTGTAGCTTCAAAGACACTATCCAACCATCTCGTCCTCTGTCGTCCCCTTCTCCTTGTGCCCTCCATCTTTCCCAACATCAGGGTCTTTTCCAGGGAGTCTTCTCTTCTCATGAGGTGGCCAATGTATTGGAGCCTCAGCTTCACGATCTGTCCTTCCAGTGAGCACTCAGGGCTGATTTCCTTAAGAATGGATAGGTTTGATCTTCTTGCAGTCCATGGGACTCTCAAGAGTCTCCTCCAGCACCATAATTCAAAAGCATCAATTCTTCGGCGATCAGCCTCCTTAATTACAAGAAGTTCCTTCATAGTTTACAGTGTTGAGATATGATGTGTCCAAGCCAATGGCATAGCATGAGGGCACAGGGGTGGTTGCTCTGGGTCCAAAATTATCAGAGATCCAAATTTCCAGCACCCAGTGCTGCCTCAATACAGCTAAGTGCTTCTGTCGCTGGGCTCCATTGAAAAAGGCTTCTCCGTGTGAACCAGGAAGTGACCTCTCCAGACAATGGAATGACTCTTATTTGCTTATCTCTATGGCTGCGACCTCCTGGGTGATGCAGACACTGTCAGGCAGTTGAATGTACATGCAAACACCTTCCATTTCCCTACCTCTCCCTGGGTGCTGGCAATCCTCGCAACACCACTGATCCAAGCCCTGAAACACATCTATGTATATGTTGTGCCCTTCAGAGTGGAGGAGGGGTAATTACAAGGTGGGTTCATAATACTTATCCATTGTAAAACGACAATACAGAGTGTAGGGATGGATGAATCAGTTGGCCCTCTTCCCAATCTTAAGTTCAATTATCCACATTTCTACATCAGTTTGTGATTAAAAATAAAATAAAATAAAAACACTTCTTATGAAAATTCATCAGTGAATTTCTCCTAATATACACATCTGTATGGACACTGTCCCCTAAAACAAAGCATTTGTAATGTTATTTTCATGAATATATGCATCTAATAAACAGTATTTGCATTGCATGACTGGCGAGCCATATTGCAAAATTCAGGGAACTGAGAATTTTGAAGGATGGGTTTGTTTTGGTTCACGTATTGTTTCAGAAACTCTATTTAAATGGTAACTGAAACAATTTTCTACCCATCTAGTCACCTCATACTAGCCACCTCAATATTCGTATCCACATGAATCTAGGTTCCTGTAGGGTCAAAGTAACAAAGCTCAAAGACCAGTGTTCCCAGAGATCTTTTGATGGTAGCTGTTGTGGGGAACGAACACTTTGGCTGGTTTTGTAAGCTAAATTATGTAACTGGAAACATAGAAGGGTCACACTTCCTACTCTGCCGGCAGGGAAGGCTAGATAGATTACATTTCAGTCACTTCAAAGTCTACAATCATAGTAGTTCAGACACAAAAATAAAAAGTCATTTCACAGAGCCGTGTCCTTGTTTTTCCCTTGCTTCCTGATAGGAGCACCTGGTGGGATTTATGCACATCAATCATAGAATGATCAAATGATTGGCACACACATTTTTTATATTATTCAAATGCTATTCCCTGAATAAGTGGCAGGCACATCTGCCTAGGACCCATCTGTCCAATGAATTTAAAAATGAGAAAATATTGATCAATCCTATAACCTGAAGGACAGCTCAATCAGTAGAGCAAGAAACTCTTAATCTCAAGATTGTGGATTTGAGCCCAATGTTGGGTGTAAGATTTCTGCATCACAGGGAGTTGGACTAGATGACCATCCCTTCCAGCTCTCCAAGTCTGTGATTCTGTGAACCTAAACATTATCAGCAGCCCTTCTTGCGTGTCACTGTTTGTGCAGGGGCAACAGGGATGAATGTTTTAGCTCCAACCCCATTATCATAATGGTCATCCTCCCACTTGTGAAGGTTGCCTGTATGCCATTGGAACCCCCTCTGTACTCATGGAGGAAACCCACATTTCCTGGAGTTCCAAAATAAATGGAGAAGTACAAGAAGTTCCCCAAGGCAGATAATTGCTATCTGTCAGGCTTGAGGACTCCTCTCCCTACCCCCAATGGCACCAAGAAGCAGGGAGGAAACAAGAAAGTTCCTACAAATGATTAAGTGTTGGTGTTGACCTTTAAAGCCTTAAACGGCCTTGGCCCAATATACCTGAAGGAGCGTCTCCACCCCCATCATTCTGCCCAGATGCTGAGGTCCAGCGCCGAGGGCCTTCTGGCGGTTCCCTCACTGCGAGAAGCAAAGCTACAGGGAACCAGGCAGAGTGCCTTCTCGGTAGTGGTGCCCACCCTGTGGAATGCCCTCCCATCAGATGTCAAAGAGATAAACAACTACCTGACATTTAGAAGACATCTGAAGGCAGCCCTGTTCAGGGAAGTTTTTAATGTGTGGCATTTTAATGTATTTTTAATCTTTGTTGGAAGCTGCCCAGAGTGGCTGGGGAAACCCAGCCAGATGGGTGGGGTACAAATAATAAATTATTATAATTATCATTATCATGGTGAGAAGCAAAGAATTCAAGTCATTCCTCATTGATGGAGTTGCTCGCACTGAGCTCCTCCCCCTCCCCCTCTAGCAACAACACATGCCGTGTACAACTTTCTCTGGGCTCTCTGTTCTTGTACCCGTAACGAACGCTGCATTTTGGGAGAAGTGGGGTCGGTTATGCTGCCCAATGATGTGTCAGCTAGTGGCTCTGCCTCCCCTCCTCCTTCTCCTAACACCCCATAACTCTGCTGTTTGCCTGCCTCTGAGCTGTTATTTTCCTCAAATCCCTGCTGTAATTCAAGACTGCCTTCCTCCTCTCTGGAAGCTATGGGAGAAGGGGGAAGGAGACCTCCACCATTCCTCCTCCTCTTCATTTCATTCCCTGAAACTATCCAAAATTTAGAAGGCAACCAAAATGTCTACATTTTGAGATAGAACTTGCGTACTCATCCCCATTGTTCACTCCTTCTGCTTAAGTGTTGAATTCACTACTAAGAGGGCAACACTTTGGCAAGCTTGACCAGCATGAGCAGTGTAGGATGCAGTGGATCTCTGCCTCAACTGGGCTTGGCTGACATTAAGTCCCCAACAGTGGCTCAGCCTGAGATATGCTGGCAGAACTTGTTTTCTACCCAGCTCAGCATTTAAGGCCCACTGAATAAAAAAATTGTACCTCCTTCAAAAGGCTCCATTATCTGCACATTTGCTTTACTGAGCTGAAAAATATTTTCATTGCTATTGCTCAATTATCTCTGGAAACTACAATTACTATATCATCCGTAATAGTAGTGTAACCTTGCTTTGCTAAAATAGGTAACTCTAGGCTGCATAATCTCAAGGGGTTTGTCAGAAGGTTCCAGTTGACAATTGGGACTAAATAAAAGAGAATCAAGTCTTTTTTTCTGTAAGTAAAAGCAAAATGAAAGCTTTTATTGCTGAAAACAGCTATGCAAAAGCAGCTATCATGCAGCATGTAAATTGTACATTGAAAAGGTTCCTGGGAACGTAGTGTCTCTGGGCTTCCCAGACGTTAACACTGTCAAAGCCAAAGTACTCTTAAAAAATTACCTTCCCTTGTGTTTCTTGAGACATACTTTCTTCCTTCAGTTCTTCCTGAAGTTTTTTCATGCTTGTCCTATGTGATGAATGCCTCACTTTTATATACCTTAGAGTTGTTGAGTGCTTAACATCTGTAATTCTCAAAGCAGTACAGCCAAGACAATGCATGCTTCATTTTATTTCTTCAAATCAAACTACTACTGCAAAGTAACCCCAACTATGTAGCTATGCCAGAATTGCAGCATACACAGAGCATCTCAAAAACAGGACACCCTAATACAGTGGTACCTCAGGTTACAGATGCTTCAGGTTACAGACTCCGCTAACCCAGAAATAGTACCTCAGGTTAAGAACTTTGCTTCAGGATGAGAACAGAAATTGTGCAGCAGTGGCACGGTGGCAGCGGGAGGCCCCATTAGCTAAAGTGGTACCTCAGGTTAAGAACAGTTTCAGGTTAAGAACGGACCTCCAGAACGAATTAAGTACTTAACCCGAGGTACCACTGTATATAAACGTGTTATTTAAACAATTTTAGGCACCTCTAATTTGGATATCAGGCATTCATCAGGTGCCCTGGGAAAATGGCTGGGTCACTGCTGCAAGCATTCTAGGCACCAAGGAGCAAGGAATAAACAAATACATCCTCCATATATTTGCAGCAGTCTTGTGAACGGGTGGAAGCCTAGGAGAGAATAAGGACTTTCTTCTAGCTTTGGCTAAACTGTGAACCAGAAAAGCATGTGGGAGCTTGTAATGTTCATTGTGTTTTTAGTGCAAGCTTCACTGATCACCAGGTTTCCTAGTCTGTGTCAAGGAATTCTGAAACACAGCATCAGTTTTTTACTGTAAGTGATTCTTAATACAAGTCAGTCCAAAGGTGGGTCATCATGTGGGTGTATAGAAAATCATGAATGAAAGAGTTGAGCAGTGAGATTTTGGGGGAAAAAAGATGAGAAGGGATGAGTTTTATTGTTTTTGGGGGGAGGAATGCTTCATCCTAATAGCCACTAGGGAGTTTGCAGTTACATTTAGATACATATTGTATACTATATTCATTCAGTTAATTCATTCATTCATGAATCATCATCAGGGCTATTTATATCACCCACCCATGAATCCTAATATATTACTTCTCCAGTTGCCAAAGTCATAAATTGTTCTTACATATCTCCTGCTGACATCTCTGTTGGAGCTGAGGACTGTTGATGATCTGATGAATGCCTTAGCAGATTTGAAAACCACAGGTGCATACTCAACACAGTCATAAGGAGACGAAAAATTGTTCAGATGCAGTTTTTTCCTCCTTTGAAAGCATATCAAATAATGCTGCTCTTTTATCTTAAAAGCAATGCAGTTGGAAGCCCTTATGTTATTTTATGTAATTTACCAAACAACATTCCAGTTTTCCCGTTTATGAATTATTTTAAGCAGCCCATTCAAAGGATACCATTTTACAGAGTTAAAAATCATGCCGTTTAATTGAAATAATGATTAGGCATGGCTAGAGCAGATATTGCTGGCTACAGAGTGTTTCTTTCAGACTTGGCTCTGTGAAGTTGGGGTTTTAAGAAGTACCGGTAAATCAAGGCAAGACTCTAAAATGGTCATCTATTACTGTAACATAGATATGAAATGACTTAAGAACTTTACTGTAGTGTTTGACCAATAGACTGCACAATAATTAGCAAACCATCTCATATGGCTTCTACAATACTGAAATTCAGAAACTGTACAGTACAGGATAGAGTGTATCTTTATGATAATATTGATGCTCCTACTTTTAGCAGGGGTGGTTTGCCTCAACCCCAGTGGCTTTGGAAGAGACTTGGGTTTGTCTCTCCAGGAGGAGGGGAGTCAGCACATGGGTCCAATGCCTAGTGGGAAGGGGCAATCTAGACAATATTTATGTCTGCTCTACCTCCTATTCCTTCTAAAGTTGCACTGTCCTTCTTCCATCCATCTGCAATGTGGCTTTGGTGCTGAGTAAGAATTTTTGGAGAGTCCCAACAGACACTTGGAATTTTCTTCTTTAACCCGCTGCACACTGTAGGGCTCTGTTCTATTGATTTGGTTCAATTGATCTGTTTGGAAAGTAATCCAAGCAGGGAAAGGAAGATCTCATGTCATTGCCCTCCTTTCGTACTGTTGTATTATAAGGCATTCTTGACTTATCAACTACAGCCTGGGGGCTTGGGGTTGTGTAAAGGTAAAGGTAAAGGGACACCTCTGACCATTAAGTCCAGTCTCGGATGACTCTGGGGTTGCGGCGCTCATCTCACTTTATTGGCCGAGGGAGCCGGAGTTTGTCAGCAGACAGATTCTGGGTCATGTGGCCAGCATGACTAAGCCACTTCTGGCGAATCAGTGCAGCACACAGAAATGCTGTTTACCTTCCTGCCGGAGTGGTACCTATTTATCTACTTGCACTTTGATGTGCTTTCGAACTGCTAGGTTGGCAGGAGCAGGGACCGAACAACGGGAGCTCACCCCGTTGTGGGGATTCGAACCACCGACCTTCTGATCAGCAAGCCCTAGGCTCTGTGCTTTAGACCACAGCGCTACCCAAGTCCCATGGGGTTGTGTACTTGGGCACAACTTAAGGCCTGGTGTTCATACCTTGGTGAAAGCTGGAGCCATGTTGGGTTCACAACCCAAGGCTCAGGTAGCAAGGAAAGGGAATCCTCTCTCAATTATTGGCTGGAGGACAAACTATGTGGTGGCTTACATGTCCATGGTGGGGAGAAATGTTTCCCTCATACACCTGCCCACACTTAATGATTTGGCTTATTTTGCTGATACTCTAATTTGTTATATTTAAATAAATATAACCTTGATTTTTTCCAATATGATATGTTGAGTATTCCTTCAAGTTATGGTTGTGTTTGAAGACTGAGAATTGTTGAAGCTTGGACACTGCTGTCCTGTCTATTGCCTTTGTCTATTTTTCTTCAACTACAAAAATTTGCTGCAGTAGTTTGTGGCTGACAAAAGCAGCTCTCCTAGTTATGCAGAGCAATAAATTATTCTGACTCAGAATTCTGTAAGGGTTGGGAAATATTGCCTATAGGTGAGCCGGTTTTCCTAGTTTTCTTGTGTTATTTTCTCTGCAGTTTTCTTATACCTTGAGTTCTATTCTAGTTGCTGTCCAGCAAGAAAAGATAATTTAGCTGGGAGGAGTCAGGAGAACCCCTAGAACATAATTTGGAGTGAGATAGATTGTTGTGTCTAGCAAGATTTAAAACTGAATTCTGTAACACTGAATTCCAAGCATTATACAAATGAAATGTTCAAAGGTTGCAGCCCTAACAATTTGTAATGTTGCATGCACAATCTGTAATTTTGACTCATACATGGATAAGCACTGGGCCTTGCATTTCCAAAAAAGAGAATACCAATATGAAATATACTGGTCAATCATTTTCAGAACAAAGAATATAGAAGAATGGAAAAGATACCATGGGGATAAAGCTATTGTTGCCAAAGGTGGAACCACATTCCTCCCCACGAAATGATAGTTTGTGTGAAACTTTATACTTGGAGGAAAATGCTGATGACATAAAAATAAATTTAATAAAGAAATTGATTTTTCTTTTGAAATGCAGAGCATTTAAACAAATTACTTTGCCTTGCACTTTTTGCACTGCATAGTGCGATATGTGCTTTTGCCTCATAGTGGAATTATACCTTGAATTACACTCTAGCATAGAAAGTGGAAAAATAAATAAATGAGGGACTATTTTTTCAGAAAATAATAATAATAATATCAAGAGTCTTCTTGAGCTCTTTTGCTATGCAAGATTAAGAGTGGCACGATAATGGAGATAATTATTTAATTGTGTCCTTTTCTTTCGTACCTCTTAGGGATGGAGGAGAAATTTGATTCAGCCCTTAAAGTAAAATCTATCAAATCTGCACTTTACAAAACACAGCTATCCTTCAAAATTTGCATTTATCCAATTTTTGTGATTCAGTATATGTTCACAAAAAAGCATATATTAGGGGAAAGTGTGCATAAAACTGAAGATATTCCTGAAAATAACATGAAAAAATGCATTACATTGGGGGAAATTGCTTGCAAAAATGTGTTCCTTAATCAATATAAGCATGCTTATTAAGATAAATTTACACTAAAATGCTGGGGAATTTTAGTGAGGGAATTTTTTTAAAAGCAGATTGCTGCAAAATGTGGAGAACTGAATTTAGGATTAGAAAAATAAGAAAACAGGAGAACCAAAATTTACCATCCTTCCATCTTTAATACTGTTGATGTTTCACTATATTCTTACATCCCCAAGCATTATGACGTTGTATGTTCTCCATATGTTCTGCTCATTTATTCCTTTAGGTCCAAAACTAGCCCCAAGTTCTTGTACATGCATTCAGTATGATTTCTTCCTGTCATCATGAAGCTGTATACTTTGGTTTAGGCACATATTGTGTCTTGCATAATCAGTCACAGGAACATGTGTTGCTGCCAGCGAACGCACAACTCACCTGGGATTCCATGTAGACATTGAGTGAATTAACTGAGGAGGAGGTCATGTTGCCACCATGATTCCTGCAACAACAACTGTTCTTTTTCAAGATACTTCAATTGCACACATCCGAGCAGTCATTTGTCTACCCTTTCTGTGGAAGTCCTCGTTCATGCAGCTGATACCCCATACAAGATTCCAAATGGATTAGAATTGGATATATGTGCAATTTTGAAGTGTTCCCTAAAACAAACAAATTCATGACTGCATGTTGTAGTAAACTGATAGGGGAAAGGGGTTAGTATAGTCTTCAACCAGTTATTCTAGTTTTTGTCTTTCAAGAAATGTATTATATGCATCCTGCCTGCTGTCTGGATTGGTACATTCTCAAAGTCCATGTCTACACTATCCTCTAAAGCTACAACAAGATAGCAGTACCTCGGTTTACGAACAGTCCTGTTTACAAACGATTCGGTTTACAAACTCCACAAAACCGGAAGTAGTAAAGTTTGCAAACTTTACCTCAGTCTACAAATGGAAACCAAACCATGGAAGGGCACCGGTGGAGGGATGCCTCATTAGGGAAAGCGCATCTCGGTTTAAGAACGGATTCAGTTTAAGAACAGACTTCAGGAACAGATTACTTTCGTGAACTGAGATACCACTGTATATAAAGATGTTTCTCCTAATGTTAAGAGGGTAGCCACTTTCCACTACATGGAGATATCAGTAAGATTTTGTAGAGCTTTTGTGGCAACCAATTCCAAAATTAGCCTTAGTGAACATTCCTGGAAATGAGGCAAAGAAAAGAATAAATAAAGACTGGCTGTCTATACCAAGGCTGCAATCTAAACCCATTTTGTGCCCAGCTTGGGGGGGCACTTTGTTTGGTCAGACGTGTCTCTCCAACCAGAGTAATGCCAGTGTCACTCCACCAGTATGGACTCTTTTCCACCCACTAGGCAGAAGTGTTTCTGGTGGAATCCTGGTGGTGGCAGTTCATTGATCACTCTGAAACTGGATGTTCTGGGTGTAGTGAGAAAGGACTAAACTAGCCTGGATCCCAAGTCGGCCCCAATGTGATCGCTTGACATTATCAAAGCTGAAAGTTGTGCTAGCTCCAGAGACTTACCTCCTCACACCTTCTCCCCTGGATTGTTTGAATAACAGTCTCCAGAGATTTAGGTGCTCCATTAAGCCCAGCTGGAGTTTGGATTGCACTGTTAACCAGAGGTATCAACAATCATAGAAAATTGAGTTGTTGGGCAAGGTAACAGAAGAAGCATATGTGAACAATAGTTTCATGCAGACAGAATGTCAAATACCTTCATAGGAAGGTGGTACCCGTTCCTTTAACTTAAATCCCTAAATTGTTCTGGACACACGCTTTCCTTGTAAAGCTTTTTTACCCTTCTTTGGTCCTGATGTGTAATTTGAATTGTCCCTGCTGAGTTTTATGCACACATTTACTCTGCATCACTATGATGATATGATTCTTTTGTTGCTGCTATTTGTAAAATATGAGTAAATTTTCAATGAAAATATAGATTGCTCTTTTGTAAAAAAAAAAAAAGAAAAAAGAAAAGAAAGAGATAACCTACCCTGTAATTCCATAACTCCTGGTTTTGCAGCCTGCTTGAGACTGCAAGAAAGAAAAAGAAAAGCCACAGGGACATTGTCAAGCATCTGCCAAGCCAAGATAATTCCTATGTTTGGCTTGGTGGGCCATAAGTTATGAAAGACTGTAATACAAAGGAGTATTGATAAGCTCTTTGTATAGAACCTTTAGGAACAATCATATGTGGGATCCGTTTTTTGTCTGAATGATATATCCTATCATTATCTACATTTCTGGATGACAATCTGCAAAAGGTGACTATTTTTATACTTGCTGAAATATTCATGCAACTATTTAAGAGTTTGTCAGCTTCCTAGTGAGAAAGAAACATTTCTATTGCCCTCTTCAGGTGTCACCATTAGGGAGCACAATACTATCGCAAGAGATTGGCATAAAGCAAGCCAGTATACATTAAGCCAGCATTAAGGTATCAAGGTATTAAGGTATAGTCAGAAACTCAACATCAAAAAAACAAAGATCGTGGCCACTGGTCCCATCACCTCCTGGCAAATAGAAGGGGAAGAAATGGAGGGAGTGAGAGATTTTACTTTCTTGGGCTACATGATCACTGCAGATGGTGACAGCAGCCACGAAATTAAAAGACGCCTGCTTCTTGAGAGAAAAGCAATGACAAACCTAGACAGTATCTTAAAAAGCAGAGACATCACCTTGCCAACAAAGGTCTGTATAGTTAAAACTATGGTTTTCCCAGTAGTGATGTATGGAAGTGAGAGCTGGACCATAAAGAAGGCTGATCGCCGAAGAATTGATGCTTTTGAATTATGGTGCTGGAGGAGACTCTTGAGAGTCCCATGGACTGCAAGAAGATCAAACCTATCCATTCCTAAGGAAATCAGCCCTGAGTGCTCACTGGAAGGACAGAATCTGGATAGTGTTCTTGAAGCTACCAGGATGTGTTTGACCAAACTGTGGGAGGCAGTGGAAGACAGGAGTGCCTGGCATGCTCTGGTCTATGGGGTCACGAAGAGTCGGACATGACTAAACGACTAAACAACAACAACAAGGTATCAAAGATCCAAACCTTATACAGGGCAGGGGAAGCATGCTGGTAGAGGGAAAACAGAACTAAGATAGTGTTATCTGTGTGGTTGCCTGGTCATGTGACTGAGCTGAATGGGCTTTAGGGTGTGACCCAATTCCTACCTGTCTGGTCCAGTCTTTACCATGCTTCTGAAATGCCCCATTGTATATTCAGATAAGAAGATCTGTCTTTTCTGTAGAGTCCTGCCAATTATTTTCAAAAGAGCCATGGAGCAATTAGAGAACTGAAAGGATGCAAATATTCCCAATTCCCTCAGCAAGATTCATTTTCCTTGAAATTCTCATAACTCCTGTTAGAATTTTAACATGTAAGGTGCTGATGAGATTTTGAGCTGAGTTGCAGTTTCATTAGCTACAAATCCCAAGATGTAATTCCAAGATTTGTTGCATCAACAAATGACATCGGATGAAGAAGACCACCATCATGCTCTCTTGTGACATCACACCACCCTAGCAGTGGTGGGTGAAGCCAGAGGCAAAGCACTACTCTTCTGGAAATAGCCACCATTTCCTAATGTCAACTTCAAACCATTAAGCAAATCTGTAATAGGACATAGAAGAGACATGGAAATCCTTAATGTGGCAACAATACTGGTTTAATATACTAAAACAATATTTTATAGCACACTCCCTCCTAGTGTATATCTCTATCTACCTATTACATGCCTGGAGAACTGCACTGCAATTTTTTTGCACTTTTTTTTTACTGAATTTTCAAAAGTTTTAGATATACACTTCAATACACAATAAATTTATCTTTTCTCAGCTTCCCGCCCCATTTTCCATGGTGTTTTAATCCCCATCCCATGATGCACGATACCTTCTATTTCTTATATCCACATATCTATATTATATTGTCTAGTTCCTTCTGTTGCTCAAATGCCAAATCCTGCTTATGAGTTCGTCGAATTATAATAGTTCCCTAAATAGTCCCAAAATACAAATGCATATTTTGAAGGATGAGAGTATTTTGGTTTACATGTTGTCTTGGAAAATTTCTCCTCCATCCCTACCAAGAAGCCATCTATATTATCACAAGACCTACCTGAGAAGAGGTCAATTTATTCAAATTGAGTCTGCAAGTTCCCTCTCACAGCCACACAATGACCCTGTTAACTGAAGCATCTTTCACATTTTGCTCAGCCAAAAGCCAAACATTTCTATTATCTGATCCCATATGGTTCAGCTGCTCCAGGTGATTGGTCCAATCATGTGGGCAGGGACAAATTAACAGCAGTATGTTGGCTGTAGCATTGTATTCAGAGCAGAGAAAATAAATAAGAACAAAAAGACAGGGATAATTTCATTTAAGTGGGGAGTCATCCAAGAAAAGTGTCAGAGTTGGCTTTTTTTTACAGTCCTTATGACTGATTTGGAAGGTGGAGCAAATAGGACATTTCTTAAACCTTCAGACAATATTGAATTGGGAATGTTTTCAAAATCCAGTGCAAACAAAGAACCAACAAAATTGCCCAAGGTGAGAATTATTGGCAGAAGACAAAATTGGATTTCGTTTAAGGCACCCTCTACCAGCAGCTTCTCCTTGAAAATCTGCAGTGATTTGACACATGGGAAAGACTGATCATAGCCAAAACATTGTATTTACAGTCCCTGATCCCATATGTTTGGCAGGGAGAAGAATTAACTAAGAGGCAGAATTGCAACAACAGCTCTTCTGAGAACCCAGCAATGTGGGACAGGAACTGAAGAAGTGGCTCCTCATCCAGCTAGAATTATATACAAAGGGCTGGTGCACTAGTGGAACATATTACGGAATTAGTGCCCTACCCTGAATTGTTGCGCAACAGCTTCCATGGTGCAACATTGTGAAATAAAAATTGTATAGTGCCTTGTATAAGCAGAAGTACATTTCTAGCTTTCGGTTCTTTTCTCCTGCACCAGACTTTTGTGCTGTATCAAGAAAATGCAGCGGCAGCTGGAACTGATGAGGCAGCAGGCAGGGTGGCTAATGAGAGCCGGGGGGGGGGGTTGTCACTGGAAGCAGTCAATGTATTCTGGTTTCCTTCCCATCCTCCTCTCTTGCAAAAAATACAGCAGGCATTTTAGCCATTCTTAGACAAAATTGCCAGAGGAGAAAAACTGGAATTAGCATCAAATACCTAGATATACTGTATTTTTCGCTCTATAAGACTCACCAGATCACAAGACGCACCTAGTTTTTGGAGGAGGAAAACAAGAGAAAAAATATTCTGAATCTCAGAAACCAGAACAGCAAGAGGGATCGCTGTGCAGTGAAAGCAGCAATCCCTCTTGCTGTTCTGGCTTCTGGGATAGCTGCGCAGCCTGCATTTGCTCCATAAGACGCACACACATTTCCCCTTACTTTTTAGGAGGGAAAAGGTGAGTCTTATAGAGCAAAAAATATGGTACCTGGGATTTTCCGGTGTTGCTTAGACCAAGAGAGATGGACAAAAAAAGACTCCAGTGAGACCCTGAATGATAATGTATGAATACGACTCTGGGTGGGCACAAGACTGCTGGGCTGTGACTTCAGATCTGGAAGTGCAGAAGGGGGTGGAGAGGTGGAGCTCTGCAGCAACTCCTCTGTCCATATAAACCAACCCAGACTCTGTAATCATATCAGCCCCTTCTTTGTGTGCCTCATCCACACGAAGTCCAGAGGACGGCAAAACAAGAACGGGCCTTCTCTGCTGTGGATCCCCATTTGTGGAATGTTCTCTCCAGGGAGAACCTTCGTCTGGCAACTTCATTATATATATTTTAGGTGCCAGACAAAAACGTTCTTCTTCAACCAGGTCTTGGGCTGATTAATATTCTACATGCAGCATTTTAAATGTGTTTGTGGGAGGCGGGTTACTTCTGTTGTGTCTATTTATTTCAGTAATAATAATAATAATAATAATAATAATAATAATAATAATAATAACAACAACAACAACAACAATTTATTATTTATACCCCGCCCATCTGGCTGGGCCTCCCCAGCCACTCTGGGCAGCTTCCATAAAAACCAAAAATACAGTCTTGTGCTTTATCTTGTGCTTTTATCTCGTGAACTATCCTGAGATCTTTTTGGTGAAGACTGGTATATCTAATAAATGAATAAGCAAATTTATGCACATTCTCCATGAGGTCTGGTGTATGTGCACAATGACCGGTTTGTCATACACGTTAACCACTCAAAGTGCATGCTCCCTAACATATCACACACACTTCTTTCTTCTTCTTCTTCTTCTTTGGTGAACACTTGTAGCCGAGTAAGATTGTCCTTCTTAAACACGGTTTTAACTATGAGTCTGTAAGTGACTGTGGAGGCCAATTCTGGATCCACACATCCTTCCACAGTGGGGACATTGGTTTCCAGGTGGGAGATGATCACGGTGTGGATTTGCCAAGCATGCCTTCCTCTTAGCACATTTCACCCTTGCGTCCTGAGTTTGTGAATCTTCAAAGCCCATGACACCTTTGGTAAGGGCTGTTCTCCAACTGGAGCGCTCGCAGGCCAGTGTTTCCCAGTTGTCAGTGTTTATACTACTTTTTTTTAAGATTTGCCTTGAGACAGTCTTTAAACCTCTTTTGTTGACCACCAGCATTACACTTTCCATTTTTAAGTTTGGATCCACCCCTTCGAGGTGACGGTGCAGGTCCACAACCCCCTCTACAAGCTGGGGCCCAAGCTGGTGCATGGCATGAGCGAGGTGGCCAGCACCGGATGGGCGGTGCTGGCGGCTGCGGATGAGGAGGACGAGAAGGATGAGGAAGCTGTGGGCTCCTCTTCCTGCACCGTGGGGCTGCCACCGGATGTGTGCATCCACACCCAGATTGACTACATCCACTGCCTGGTTCCTGACTTGCTGCCCTGCTACTGGGGTGTGATGGACCCCTACAAAGTGGAGGCGCTGCTAGGCGGGAAGCCCGCGGGGACATTCTTGCTGCAATACATTATTTCAGACCACAGTTGTACCTCAGGTTAAGTACTTAATTCGTTCTGGAGGTCCGTGCTTAACCTGAAACTGTTCTTAACCTGAGGTACCACTTTAGCTAATGGGGCCGCCTGCCGCTGGACAATTTCTGTTCTCATCCTGAGGCAAAGTTCTTAACCTGAGGTACTATTTCTGGGTTAGCGGAGTCTGTAACCTGAAGCGTATGTTACCTGAAGTGTATGTAACCCAAGGTACCACTGTATGTTTTCCTAACATATCATTTTCATTTAACATAACATATCATTTTCAACAATTATAAAACATACTTTTACATCTTATACAATTTTTTTTTACTTCCATCAATCACACCTGAAAATTTTCCAATCTTTTCCACTTAATTTATATTTCTTACTTTCACTATTACATGTAAATATCATAACTAATGTCTTTCTTCTTTATCTTCTTTGCAATGTTTCATATATTCCTCCTCACAAAACTTATTGTAGTCCTACTAGCATAATTTGTTGATTACAGTTGCTCTTCAAATAGTTTGTATATTTCTTCTAATCTTCTGTGAATCTCTGGTCCCGCAGGTTTCGAATCCTTCCTGTCATCTTATCCAATTCTGCACACACACACACACACACACACACTTAATGCCATCATGCTGTAGTTCACATGGCCACAGACAGATGGAGCTAGTAGAAGAGAGGTAGTGGACAGGTAACCTTGGTAAGCCTTGGAGGGAACACACTGTGAAAGCCCACCAGCAGCAGACCTCCTCTGAAAGCTCTTCAGCCTGCTAGCTCCAGGGCCTCAGCCCTCAGGATCCAGGTTCCTAGACTGGTCGGCACCAATACTACTCATTGCTGATAAAGATAAAGATGAAATAACTATAATCCCCAGATTGCACACCTGATACCTTAGTGCGGTCTTCCTGAATATGGTGCCTTCCAGATTTTGGGGAATCTATCTTCCATCAGCCTCACCCAACATTGCCAATAGTCTGTTGTAATGCAATTTTTAATCCCAAGTATCTGGGTTGGGGGGGGGCAGTTATGGGATTGCTACTTTTGAGAAAAGTACAATCCCCTCTCTGTGTACAGACATAATAATAATAATAATAATAATAATAATAATAATAATAATAATAATAATAATAGTGATTTTGATTTCTTATCCACCCACCCTTCACCATGAAGTTCCAATGGATTCATGAAATAATTTAATAGGCAACCGGGGGGGGGGGGATTGTTGCTGAATAAATTTTTGTGTTTGCAAAGGTTTTCTTCACGCTGGATCAGAAATGTCTATATTTTACCAAACTCCAAATGAGTTATTAGTATGGCTATAAAATATATAGTTGCGTAAATAAACACCTCACTACTGAAGTGTGAAGACAACTGCAAGGGGACAGTTAATTAGATCATTTATAACTCATTAAGTAGCAAAACTGCTCTTCGCCTGTTGGTTTCTGTTAGAGGGAGGGGGCAGGAGATAAAGAAGGAGAAACATTGATTCTGACATTAAGCTGAGTTTACATGTTCTAAGCAGAGAGTAGAAGAATGCCTGTTTGTTTTAGAAACAGCTCTTTCTATTGAGTTTAATTCACAGGAAATTGGAATATCTGTAAAAGTCAGTCCAGGCAGGGCACAGCGTTGTTTTGTCAGATATTACAATGTACTTCATAGGTAATTGCATGATGATTTGAGAATTCTTACAGCTTTTGGCTATGTGTGTGTGCTATATCAACAATTCAATCCTATACATGTCTAGGATTGAGGTCCATGGGTATTACTTCCAGGTCAGACTGATGAATCTGTCCATTCCGGTTTCTCTTAGTTTCTCATTTTCCCTCCTCATGGTTTCTTATGGTGGTGTTGTTGTTGATGATGATGTCTATAGTTTTCAGGAACATTTGTCAGAATTTTAGTGTGCATTTCCCCTTATATACATTTTTCTCCTAATATAATTTTTCGCAAAGCAGTTTCCCGCCCTGCTGGTCAGTGAGTCTGAAACCACAAAAGCTGTGTGATCCAAATTGCAGATATATTTGACCAACTCTGATTTCTTTGGTCATTTTTTTCAGCATGGAAGGACTCTGAACTCTTCTGAAGAGCATAAAGATGTGAGCCTAGTTCTCACTACGATGGTAACACCTAGACCAACACTTCTGAATGCAGTGAAAGCACACACAGCAGTAAGTAGATCAGGAGGGTGGGGATTGGTGCCTTACAGGCAGTGGTTCTTGTTGAGATGGAGATGGGTTGGGACAGTGGTGAGGTTGGAGGAGCTCTGAGTTGATGACAACAGGCCATCAAGGTGCATATTCTTCTGACCTTGTTGGTGCCACTTCAGCTCAGCTCAGCTCACCCCACCCCACTCCATTACCATACCAGCTGGTAGAGCCCAGACCTCAGCAGCCACTCAACTCATGTCCAAAATGAGGAACAATTCCACTATGGCCATTGTTGAGTATAAGATGAAATAATCAATTAGAGCTGAGTTGTAAATCCTGTTTGTACAAAACTGGTTCCAAACTTTCCTGCACAAGGTTTTCACAGGTGTTTTCATCCTTCAAAGTGGCA
The DNA here is from genome assembly GCF_964234715.1 of Podarcis melisellensis. NCBI lineage: Eukaryota > Metazoa > Chordata > Lepidosauria > Squamata > Lacertidae > Podarcis > Podarcis melisellensis. The sequence continues at coordinate 18,837,011 of NC_138531.1, read as the reverse complement.
GATTGGTGCTTTATTTCCTGTGAAAAATACAGTGACATTTCCACCCAAGGTGCACTGATAAAAGCCACGCTCCCATGTCCAAGAATCAAATTTATTTTGCCCTGACATAGCAAGCAGTAGATAAGGAGATGCGTGGTAAGATTTAATCCACCATGATGAGAGGATACTCGCATCTAAAAGTCTTCCCTTGTTGAAAGTATGTGTTGCAAAGTCTTTCGAATGAGTAGTCCACTAAATATTATTGTAAATAAGTTACGAAAGAGTTCCCTTGGGGTTCGGAGGGGGGTATTGTGCATTGATGAGAGATGTATAGTGCTTAGCACTAATGCATCTGAATTTCTACTCACTGCACAGTATCTTGCACAATTTTGCTTTCTTTCCTCCAAGAGAAGCTTCTCTCTATTTTTTTTTTTAAGGAATGTTTAATATGCTGTGCTAACCTTTCTCCCAAGGCCGTGCTTCTTTTGTGAAAGTTTAGCTCTTTAGATGTTGTCTTTCTAAAGGAAAGTGCTTTAGAATCTTCAAATAGCATGAACTTTCCCTTCTTACTAGTGATCTGAGTTTCTCCCTTGTTCAAACTGAAGACTGCCAAAAGAACAGAATTGGGGGAAGAAAATGGCTTATACATGGCTGGCAGGGGGAAAGTTTCATTTTATTTTTAATGCAAATTACTAAAAAGAAAAATCATTGGGATGATTAAAGGAAATGCTTAAGAATGAGATTTTTCAATGAGACAGGTTTGATCTAAAAGTCTGTGAAGTACATTAGGTAGAGCAAGAGTTGGGTAGTTTTTTTATCATCCCATTGGAGAAATGGTAATATTTGTTACCAGGGTTGGTAAGTGGCTAGAATATTTTATAAGGGGGAAAAGTGGATGCTGTAGAAAGGCAGATTTATATAACCAAGAGAGGATCTTATTACAATTTCACTACAATGCCCATTGGCTTACTTGAAACAAGGCTACAGTGTATTGATGTGCTTCCAAATTAGCTGACCTAGCAAGGGGCAAGCGAAATGGCAGAGAGTAACAACCTGAAATAGATCAGGTTTGTCTTAGAAGCTCTAAAGTAATGTGCTGTAGAAGTATATATAAAGCATTTAAAATAAAGATAGATATCAGAAGGAAACAGAAGTTAATAAACTTAGCTTGAAGTCAGGAGATCAGTGACTCAGCTACACCGGCAAAGAAAAAGCACTATATATGTGTTGTATATGCATTCTAACACTGTGACACCAGATGGCGCTGTGGAGCTCAGTTTTTGCTAACCCGATTTCTCACACAAAGTTTGCAACGCTTTTAACAGAAGTGCTTCTTTGATGTGTCTAGATCCAGCCAGGGTTTCATAACATGAAGGGAGCACCAATGGATACAAGAGGTTTCCCACTACAGGATGTCACTTACGGAAAGTAAGTGTTTCCATTGTCTTTCTTGGCAGTTTATCCTAGAATCAATAGATATTGAATGCTTGTCGGGGGGAGGAGGTTCTACCTAGTCTACACACAATCTAGACCTATTGCATATTCTTTGCCCCTGAAAAACACCTAACAAACTGGTCTCATTCCAAAAGTAAAATTCTCATTTAAATTTGATTCTTTACCCACTTCACACACAATGTGTCCATTTGAAACCAAATGCAGCTACGTCTTGCCCTGTCAGCTGTATCCATGTTTGTCTAATGATGCACACCAATATTTCTCCAATGAAAATAGGAACGTCGCATTCCATAATGATGATTTTACTATTTATACTCCACACATCTTTCTGGATTGCCCCAGCCACTCTGGGCAGCTTCCAACATATAGAAAAAAATAATAAAACATTAAACTTTTAAAAACGAAACAAACAAACAAACAAACAAAAAACACCTTCCCTAAACAGGATTGTCTTCAGATGGCTCAGGGGTTGCGTAAATCCATACCTTCCAACATATCTCCAATGAAAATAGGGACATCCTAAGGAAAAGTGGGACATTCCAGGATCAAACCAGAACCTGGGGTGGTTTCTCTAAATCAGGGACATCCCTGGAAAATAGGGACACTTGGAGGGTCTGATGATGTGGAGCTCAAGGAGAGGGTTTTCAAATGTGTAATCTAATCAAGGAGTAGTTTTCAAACACACCTCAAGAGACCACATCAATCCTTCTGGGAAGCAGGACCTACAATGAATCTAAATAAACAGCATGTTGTGGATGCACATGAATCCAATAGGGATAAAAACTACATTTACTGCTCCAAATGGATGAGTGCATACACAGCCAATGTTGTTGAGTACACCAAGGGTCAGGGATTGAACTCAAGGTGGTAAGATGAAGGAAGAATGGTGGATCTCTTTCTCTCTCTGTCTCTCTCTCACACACACACACACTGTTATCCTGACACTATAGAAGAAGAGGAATGCAGCATTGATTTACAGCAGGGGTTTGAGGAAGGTCACAGCTCAGAGATAGATGAATAGAAGAGTTGGGAAGTGTTAGGAGAACAGGGAGAGGAGGCAGAGGCAGAGCAGCCAGCTGACACATTGTCACTGGAGAGTATTTCTGACCCCCCTTCTCCCAGAACTCGGCATTCATTACGAGTGCAGGAACAAAGGGCTCAAAGAAAATTGGCCATGAACAGCCACCATAAGGAGAAATGCTGTTGCTAGGAAGGAGGGAAGAGGAGCACAGTTGGAACAATGCCATGATCAGGGGCTACTGCATTGTTTTATCTCTCGCTGTTATGAATGGATAGGGAGGCGGGTGGCACTGTGGGTTAAATCACAGAGCCTAGGACTTGCCGATCAGAAGGTCAGCGGTTCGAATCCCCGCGACGGGGTGAGCTCCCGTTGCTCAGTCCCTGCTCCTGCCAACCTAGCAGTTCAAAAGCACGTCAAAGTGCAAGCAGATAAATAGGTACTGCTCTGGCGGGAAGGTAAACTGCATTTTCGTGTGCTGCTCTGGTTCACCAGAAGCAGCTTAGTCATGCTGGCCACATGACCTGGAAGCTGTACGCCGGCTTCCTCGGACAATAAAGTGAGATGAGCGCTGCAACACCAGAGTCGGCCACGACTGGACCTAATGGTCAGGGGTCCCTTTACCTTTATTATGAATGAATAAACTCATTAAAAAGGAGAGTACCTTGTTCTCTTGTTGCCACCGGGGGAGGAATAGAATTCCCAAAGCCTTGACACCAAGGATACCATAAGCAGAAGCTTTCTTTCCTCCTTCTCTCAACCAAGACTGGTGATGCACATCAGGGGAGCAGAACGCCTTCTAGTCCTCTCGCCAGTCTCCACATTTGATTGGCTCTTCTGTACCCAGGCTGTGCTCACTCCCCTTTCATGGAGTCCAGCTCTGTACAAAAGTTCTGATGAATGTTCTAGTGTCAGGGCCAGGGCCCCAGTTACAACCAACTCTTTCTTTCCACCTTTCATACGGTGTTTGTCTTTTGGGTGTCTGTTGGGAGTCAGTTTGGGGTGTCAGTTAATGCTGTTGAAAGGGGTTTCTAATTTTATGACATAGTTGCTCGCTAACTTGTGATCTGTGCAAAGGCTACGATTCGCTCATAAGCAGATACGTGGCACAATAAACAACTCAAATTATTCTTTTGTAAAGGGCCAGGTTGCTATAAAAAGGGAATGAGTTAACTGAATTGTCAAGAATCTATTGACTACAGGACCTGGTAATGTGTAATCTAATTAAATGCATATAAATCACTTTCTTCCGAGCCTAGGAAGGGTTTCATTGGAAGGAGTTAACTTAGTTTCCTCTTGCTTTATTGATTACTGTATTTCCCCCCCCCCCAATAAACCACAATGGGAGACTTCTGATGGAGAAAGGAAAATTACTGTGTGAATCATTGTTGTTATACCTCTGTTCACAGTGAGGATTCAAAGGGGAACAACTGCTTCTCTCCACAGTCTGGTCATGGGGCTCATTAGGACATTTCAAAGGAGTCTAGCCAGCTATATCCCTATTACAAAATTTATATATGCTGTTATCCTCGCAAGCCAGCGGAGCTTTAAAATCTCCTTTTTATATCCCTTCCACTCTATGCAGCCCATTTCTCTTAAGTCTCCTAGAAGATTCCAAAGACTCTTGCAACATATATGATAATAGTAATGCAGCTGGCATTAGTAGTGCTTTCGAGTTTGTGAATATTTACTCATCCTCCCTGCCAGATAGGGAAGAGGGCAAATGGTACTGTCAACCGAGGAAAAGGCTTGATTTAGGCACAGCTGTGAAACTATGGTCTCATGCATAGCAGCCAACTCCTAGGGGCTGAGGGGTCTTCAGCCTCTCCAATAAAATGTTTGAGGGGGCCACCCACCCTTCAAAAGGTGTGTATGCACCACATAATGTGATTGATTATTCGGGGCAGGCCTTACCCGCCACCCTATTTTCTTCAAGTTGGCACCCCTGGTCTCATGAGTGGCTGTGCATCTCAAATTTGTGCTCCTACCCCTTTCCTTCATGCCAGTGGAGATTGAAAGCTTTCACTTCCAACTTTAGAGCAAATGTCATGCCAACTGTCTTAAAAACTCTGTTTTGTTTTTCAAAGAAAATAGTTTGTGAGAATAAATCAAGCGATGGTTTGCTAGCAAACTGGAATTTAAATAAACAGCAGTTCCCTGAGCTCAGGCGTGGTGCAGAACTACAGCTCATTTAAACTTGGAAGCAAAATATTTCGATCTTCCCCTCTGGCATGCAAAGAAGGCAAGGAGATGCAAGGTGCATGAGGCCAATGCAAGCCATGGTTTTTCACAACTCACCATAGCAGCAATCATGTTTTTCTGTTATGTATGAACTAAAACAGAGTGGCAGGGTGTCTGGTTTTTAGTACACCCTCATTTTCTTTCTGTGAGTGGCTCCCCATTTCCCTTCCCTCTCCTCTTCTCTCCTCACCCTGCACACACACACACAGAGAGAGAGAGAGAGAGAGAGAGAGAGAGAGAGAGAGAGAGAGAGAGAGAGACATTTGTTATGAACTTCTCCCCCAAACCCCTGGAGAAGATTTAGAGAGGGCTCAAGTGTGCATGGGGAAAGGAACAGAAAGGAAGATGACATTTCATTGCACTAGAGGAAATGCTTCATTGGATGCCACCCAATACCTGCATTTGAGCATAGTGGAAGTGAGTCATCAGACTGCTTTGGAAATATTGAAATAAGGCAGAGACTATGCTTCCTTTCTTAATTTGTATTATTGCGTATTGTGCTCAAATTATGGTCAGCATGATTTTGCCAAGGCACTTAAAAGTCTTAAATGTTCTTACGGCTTGATCATAAAAAGACTGCTCAACCTCAGTCGCTGAAACACCAAGCTGTTCTCCTGCCTTGAATATCCAACCTCAAACTTCATACACAGCTGCTGCGGTGACTACTTCTTAAAAAACAGAACAGAAGTCTTAAATTAATAATCCCTGAGCTGTGATTTTATATGCTTTATAAAATATTGAATAATTAATTTAAAAATAAATGTTAATGACTGACTTTCACTTTATAATTAAAGGAGAGATTGTGCATGAGTTACTTTTCCTATCATATTTATGCCTATGGCTATGCATTGTGTAGCAAGAAGAGCCTGCAGAGATGAGAGATGGGGATTATTATTGTTAACAAAATGAATAATCCAATTGATTGTTTTTTTTAAAATAAACCAAAGCAGTTTAAAAAACAAAACATTCAAATTATGGATAAAAAGTTAAAAACAGGTATTTTAGATTATTAAAATCAGTGGTAATTTAAAAAAAAATAAAACACATGTAACTTTATAAAATATAAATATCATTTCACACAATAAGATTTGATGTCTTGGGGCATAAAGAAGTGAGACAGTTACTGCCGTATTTGTCTTGTCTAAGTGAGTTCCCTGTTTGTCTTTCTGCACAGCTAGAAGACAGTTTCTGTTTCTTGCCATCAAAGCTGTGCTAATGACCTTCTGGATTTCAAAAGTGAATTAGACTTGCTTCTTAGCATTGAAACAATCTGGCCCACAAAATGATGGGAATGTTCTCAGAGCCAATAGCCCATTCTAATTGTGTTTGAGCCGTACCTAACTGAACTGTACCACAAAGGTAATCCTGTGTGTATGCTAATTAACTAGCTCCAGACAACAGATTCAATATAATTGCAAATTGAGCTTTTGTTCCCCGATGTCTGCCCCCACAAAATGTCTGTGTTCATTGCCTTTCTTAGAAGAGTACCATATTTTTGTTCTCTCAAAGGGATTTTTTGAAAAGAGTGGTTCCACTGCATGCTACCTCCTGGCTAGCATAGTCGTAGCATGACAATGGTGGACACTTATAACACAAAGTAGTAACCTTGATTGAATTGTTAATCTCAGGAGGCTGCCTCCAAGAAAGCAAAAACATGACTAACTTCTTTTGCATGCTTAACAGTGCAATCATATAAATGTCTACGCAGAAAAAAGTAACTTTGAATTTAATGGGTCTTAAACCCAGTTAAGTGTGCAAATGATTGCCATCTAACATGTAAGGAAATCAGCCCTGAGTGCTCACTGGAAGGACAGATCGTGAAGCTGAGGCTCCAATACTTTGGCCACCTCATGAGTAGAGAAGACTCCCTGGAAAAGACCCTGATGTTGGGAAAGATGGAGGGCACAAGGAGAAGGGGACGACAGAGGACGAGGTGGTTGGACAGTGTTCTCAAAGCTACCAGCATGAGTTTGACCAAACTATGGGAGGCAGTGGAAGACAGGAGTGCCTGGCATGCTCTGGTCCATGGGGTCATGAAGAGTCGGACGCGACTAAATGACTAAACAACCACAACAACAAAATGTTGGACTAAGGGTTTTGTCAGGGATTGGCTGGATGAGGAGGAGTGATGGATGGCTCCATACCAGGAACCCTCCAGGAATGGCACAGAAGCAGAAGACTTTGACCCAGAACAGTGGTGGTGGCATTCTGGCCACACCCCAGAGGAGAGTACAAACTGGACGCAGGAAGCAGGAGGGATAATGAGGCTTCCAGTCTGGATGGAGGCTCCAACTGAGAAGACAGCAGGGAGCCAGACCAGACTTCCCCTCCCCGTCCTGACAGCTTTTCTGCCAGCAGCTTGCCAGGCCCACTCATGCCCAGACCGGACGCGGAGGCTACTGTATGTTTGCCAGGCAGGCAAAGAGGGAAATGTCTGCAGCTCACCATAGCAAGTGTCTACAGGAGTGGAGTCCAGGTGGAAAAGACTAGAGGACAAAGAAGGGGCTGCTTGCCAGTCGAGTAACTTCTCTCTCCAGGAGTGGATTGACAGGTGTATGGCCTTCTGTGGCTGAGATGTACTTGTTTTAGTTATTTGTTTAAAGGGGCGGGTGGGGAACCAAGGGTATTCATGTTGGTGATGCTGGGGGGGGGGGGAATTCCACAGTTCAATAATCCCTTTAATATGACGACCACCACCCATAAAAAGAAAATCACATAAACTTGAAGATGTTTTCATATTTGCCAGAATTCTTCATCTGGCAAGATGTATCCCAAAGTAGGGGATGGACGGACAAGGAGAAAATCAAACACACTCTCAAAAAAATTGGTTGGATGTTATGGCTATGGGGTCTACTTATAGACTGAATTGCACTGGCCAGGTGCTAGATTATCAGGTTTCATGCCTTGGATCCTGGGACAAAGAAGCAATTACTTCTTCTCTCTGTGTGTGTTTGTGTCTAGCTTGGAACCCAGTTCAGTCCCGCACCTTAAATAAAGCATTAAGGATCCTGGGTGAAAGTAAAAGCAGTCCACATCTTTGCAAATCCAGGGGTTATTTGGGGAATATTTTGGAATAGTGCTAGTTAAAGGGGTCAAAAGGTACAGCATTACCTAGAGGCTGAAAGGGATGTAATACACAAACTGCAAAGTCTATCTTCAGATGGCGAAATATACTTGGAGTCAAGAGTGGATTTCATGCTCTTTATTCAGCTCATAGTGGTGAGGAGGAATGAAAGTTCCCCAAGATATCTTCTTTATATATATTATTTACACAGTGGGCTGCACATGATTGGCTAATTCCAGGATTCTCCTGTAGGCCAATCAGGTTGTGGATTCACTTCCTCCTGGAGCTGGATTGGGTGGCTCCTGTGGACCAATCATACTGCTGCATTCTGAATCCTATTGTTCTAGGACCAATCAGACTGCTGCATTTTGGATCCTATTCAACTCAGTACATAACAGGTGGTAAAAAACCCTTTCCTTCTGGTTGCAGATCCCACCTTAAACAGCTAGATTCAGTATTCTAGAGTAGCTGTGTTGGTCCATATGAAGAAGTCCAATGTTAACAGTGGCTAACAGTTTTCATGGGACTAGCCAAAATATTCTTTCTTGGTATTGATTAGGTCCAACTTTCAAAACCAATCCAAGGGATTGTTGTTAGGATTGGTCAGAAATCCGAATTCTTTTGTGTGATGTCACAGTTGCGTACTGCTTGCATCATGCGCTTAAAAAACTCATGTTAAGGAATTGTTTATTGTCCTTTCTTCAAACAACTATCAATTAAGAATTTGCAGCATTTACTTGGAATCAACAAGATACCTCCTTTTCCAGAAAGACCAATGTTACCCACATGGATTGACCTAGAAGCAAGTTGGGAACGTTAATGAGCAATATCACACATACCAATATATCTCTTAGCCAAATTTTATACGATTTAACTCATGGCAATGTGTAGGAAGTAAATGTATCTTCACCATCTGTTTTGGTTTCCTTAGTTTTCTCTTAATAATTACCGGTTTTTTTTGCTCTATAAGACTCACCTTTTCCCTCCTAAAAAGTAAGGGGAAATGTGTGTGCATCTTATGGAGTGAATGCAGGCTGCACAGCTATCCCAGAAGCCAGAACAGCAAGAGGGATTGCTGCTTTCACTGCACAGCAATCCCTCTTGCTGTTCTGGCTTCTGAGATTCAGAATATTTTTTTCCTTGTTTTCCTCCTCCAAAAACTAGGTGCGTCTTGTGATCTGGTGCGTCTTATAGAGCGAAAAATACGGTAGTTTGTATTAAACTTTTACTTTTGCCTGGGAATATGGAGGGGGGTGTTTGCCCCTGTTCTGAGGAGTATTGCCTAACCACAAAGTTAGCTGTGATGCTAAGGGTAACAGAGATGGGTGGAAGGAGATGAGAGATTAAGGGAGAAATTATACAAACAAGAAGCTGGTATCAAGCAAGCTTGTGCAAGTTAAGCAGGTGTAAAAATATACATGATCCAAACTCTGTTCAGTAGCAGAGCTACTGCAAACTGAGCCACCCCAGAGCCTAGCAGAGGGAAAGCAAGCCTTTGAAATGGTGTTTGCTGTTGCCCTCAAATATAAACAATAATTAAATCCCATTAAAGAATATGTGCAGATAATTCAAGATTCTGCAAAAGGCAGCGATGATCTGGCATTTTAAATTACAGATTCTGAATTCAGTGGAAGAGTGCATTTATTTAGCTCTCTTATAAATCATCTCACAAATTGCAAGATACATAAAGTTATCTGCAGTTGGTAACTATATTTCTGTGCACAGTCCCATGTAGGTTTACTATGTTTTCTCATCTCTTTATAAGTAATGCTCCCCACTGCCAACCACACAGATTTAGAAAACCTCTAGTGAAACATGGTATGTTCCCTTGGTTTTTCTTCCAATCCTTACTGATTCTCAATTTTATTCCTTAAATTATTGGCAATACTGTATTGCATATAAGTACAGATTATTCCATCTAGCTAAGTAAGCCAATGGTTTAAGTGCTTTCAAACTACTAATCTGTTCTGATTTGGCACTGGGGGGTCTGTTTAGGTTCTGGAGAAGAGCACATACCCAGTGCTTTTCATGGTAAGTTTCGTAGCAATGATCTTCAAATGTATTGAATAAGGTAAGTAACAGAATGGGAAGAATCTCTCTCTTTCTCTCTTATTACTGATGATACAATCATACTTCCATGGGCTATGTGGTCCTGAGAAAACCACTTTGCAGAGACAACTTTTAAGATGGCTTTGTTCACTGTAAGGGTCCATTTTAAGCAGCTATATTTTTGTATCCCCTTTGTTGACAACGCAGCTCCTGTGGGGAGGTCAGCCATAATGATTCTTCTTAGAGAATTGTCCTGGGTATCAATCTGTCCAATGACTGACAGAATGTATAGTGATAGGAACTGTGTCTTTTGTGCTATGTACCATGACAGGTAAGATCGCTAACATTTTTAGTACAGTGCACAAATCCTCAGCGTACTGTGACATATAAGGCTAGTTGAGTTCATTTCCACTAAAATCCTGTTTGGAGGACTCTATTGTTTCACAGGTCTTGCATTTGCCTTTTACACACAAAAAAAAATAACCAGAACTCTGTCTTCTCTTCTAATTTTGGGTACCACAGCCACCAACCTATTGCTTCCCATGAAACATCCCAATTTAACAATAAAGTGATTTAATGATAAAGCAATTTTGCAATGCAATGCAATAAAATATATATAAATACAGTTTCTAGATCAATGCAGATAAAGGCTGTGGTAAAAATCTCTACTTAAAAAGACTTTTGGAAAGAGGAATAGACACTTCAGTAGATGCTAAAAAGACAGCAAAGTGTAGGGTAAATATTGGATTCTGAACTGAATTGGGTAAATCCAGGCAAAGGGTCAGGATAATTTCTTCTGAGTGGATTGAAGTCCACCCAGAACAATCCAGGGCTATCAAAAGGAGGATGGGAGGAGGGAAAGAGAGAATAAGGAATATGTAGGGGTAGAAACGCGGGTGGCGCTGTGGTCTAAACCACAGAACCTGGGACTTGCCAACCAGAAGGAGGATGGGAGGAGGGAAAGAGAGAATAAGGAATATGTAGGGGTAGAAACGCGGGTGGCGCTGTGGTGTAAACCACAGAACCTGGGACTTGCCAACCAGAAGGTTGGTGGTTCGAATCCCCACGACGGAGTGAGCTCCTGTTGTTCGGTCCCAGCTCCTGCCAACCTAGCAATTCGAAAGCATATCAAAGTGCAAGTAGATAAATAGGTACCTCTCCCTTATTCTCTTATAATGGCAATGATGTCCACCTGAGAGCTGCTGGAACTGAGTTCCACTGAGTTCCAGTTGGGGGGGAGCCCTGGGCACCTTCCATGGAGACTATAGTCCAGGAAGTCCCAGCTTCAAGCTCTGCCATCCCAAGTTAAAAAGATGCCTTGGGTAACAGGTGCTGGCTTGAGACCGTGGAGATCTGCTACCAGCTGGAGCAAACCACATTGGGCTAGAGGGTCAAATAATCTGCCCTTGCTAGGCAGCTTTCTGTTTTCCTTGTTTCTGATACAGCAGTAGCCATGTGCATACAAACGCTGCAAATATGGTTTCCTTGGCTGCAGATCCTTTCTTCCAGCACAGTTTCATGTGCCGTACCCAAACTTCAATTGTGCAGATTTAATTAAAGGTAAAAAAAAAAGGCAAAGGACCTCTGGACTGTTAAGTCCAGACAAAGGTGACTGTGGAGTTGTGGCGCTCATCTCACTTTCAGGCTGAGCGAGCCAGCGTTTGTCCACAGACAGCTTTCTGGGTCATGTGGCCAGCATGACTAAACTGCTTCTGGTGTAAAGGAACACTGTGACAGAAACCAGAGTGCACTGAAATGCTATTTGCTCCTTTGGTAAACCAGATTGGGGGTCGAATCCAGCCCCCATCCCATTATTCCTGCTGCTAAAGTGATGGCAGCTCATCAGATAAGTGAGTAAGCATGTGCAATTATGTGCATGTAGTAATGATGCCTGTTGTTTTTGTTGGAGATTCATTCCCCATGTTTGCAGTCATGAGATTGTTGTCTATCACATGACGATGTATGTTTTCATTCCACAGTGTGGGAAGTGACGGAGACAGGATGTTTTGTACTACTGTGTTCCTTGAAGTGGGACTATTGTCCTTTGTTCTTTCTCTTTGCTATCTGATGAGAAAGAGGAAGGAGCTAAAGCAGAATGCTCCAAATGTATTATATGTAAATAAAAGTAGATTAGCCAAAATGCTGTGCTACTGAGTTCTGTTACACAAACTGCAAATACCCTGCAGGATCCCTAAGCATGCTAATGTCTTTTGGTATCAGTCACTGTGATGTTTGGGCAGAAGAAAGCTTTTGAAGCTCCTGAACGACTGACCAGGAGGGAGAGAACATGCCAGTCAGGCATGTGTCTCTACCAGGGTCCTACACGAGAGTAGGATGCTCCTAACAGTTTTTGTCCATGGAATTTTCTTGGCAGGGATACTGGAGTGGCGTGCTGGTTCCTGCTCCAGGTGGATCAAGTTTAGTCAAAACTCTCCACTATGACCTGTCCATCTTGGGTGGCCTTGCACAGCATAGCTCATAGCTTCTCTGAGTTATTCAAGTCCCTTCGCCACCAGAAGGAGACTTTTGAATTATGGTGCTGGAGGAGACTCTTGAGAGTCCCATGGACTGCAAGAAGATCAAACCTATCCATTCTTAAGGAAATCAGCCCTGAGTGCTCACTGGAAGGACAGATCATGAAGCTGAGGCTCCAAGACTTTGGCCACCTCATAAGAAGAGAAGACTCCCTGGAAAAGACCCTGATGTTGCAGAAGATTGAGGGCACAAGGAGAAGGGGACAACAAAGGACGAGATTGTTGGACAGTATTCTCAAAGCTACTAACATGAGTTTGACCAAACTGCGGGAAGCAGTGGAAGACAGGTGTGCCTGGCGTGCTCTGGTCCATGGGGTCACGAAGAGTCGTACATGACTAAACCACTAAACAACAACAAAGTAATGATGCATGTAGTTATCTCTGGGATAGGGCCATCATCTGTGCTCACTGGAGGCTTCATTGAAACTTTATTATTTAAAAAGAAAAGAATGTTTTGCAGAAAACATGCAACCTTCACTTTTTATTTACTAGATGGCTTTGCGATTATATCTACCCATACATCTCCTTGTAATTAGATTCATAATTTTTAATGCAAACACCTTGTGAACCCAATTCCTGAACCAAGGTAAATACATTTTGGAGATGGCTTTTTGAAAATGAAAGTTGGCATATCTAGTAAACACAAAACAGAAATTTTATTCAGAGAATTAACTGTCAAATAAAAATTGGATTGAATTAGGCCTAGTGTTCACTGAGGCAGTGATTCTGTGTCTACTTCAAAGTCAGGCTGAAGATAAGGATTCACATGATGCTTCCCCATTTCCTGCACAATCCCGTAAAACATGGGACTCAGCTATAAAGCTGCAAATATAACGTTTTGAGTGTGTTTTAAGTGCATTATACAACTGTGACACTAGATGGCTCTGGTGAGCCAATGGCAAATTCCATGTATATTTAAATTTTTTTTTTATGTGTGTAGATTCAGCCTTGGTGTATTTAACCAGGACTGAAGAACAGAACACCCAGAACAAAATCACTCTGTGTGTGTGGGTGGGTGGGTGGGTAACCAGCCAGAGCCAACTGAGCAAAGGAGCAAACCATTCTTCCTTCTCCCTGAAGCAACCAGTATCCTAAGGCAAGAACACTGGAACTGTGACAGAGCATCAGGAGTCGGGTCCAGAGGGCGGAGTGGCCTTTTATCAACCACCATGATTCACACACCCTGATCCCACACAGCCTGATATGCAGAAGCCCTGGAACTCCCAAATTCATCTCCACCAGCTCAGCTTGTAGGCCTCAAATGACCCCACCAGCTTCTTTTTTACACACTGGGGAAGAGAAACAGGGTCTTTGAACATATATTTATACTATTTGAAGCGATGGAAGTGCTATAATGATGCATTGGTATGCTACATCATTCACGAACAACTATTTTTTAAGAGGCATTTGCTTAATATATTACTGCTTAAAGCAGCCCAGACTGGCAGGATGCAGTTCAGGAGATTAAGTTCAGTAACATTATCTTAAAGGACATTTCCTATATATATATTTAATTCTTATGTGAAACTTCAAGATGCTATTATGTGCATATCAAGATGCTATTAACTCACCATAGCTTTTAAAAATTGAACGTTTAAGAGAAAGGTCTGGAAGCACAGATAAAATGTTATAAAATAGTAGAGGATGGGGGGAAACAATGTCTTTCTGAAAGTGTGTCAATGAAGGCCTGATTGAGGACATTTTCTTGATGTCATTTCTAATGACAAGCCATCCAATAGCACATAAAATATGAATAGTTGAACTCTCAGCCTCAACCTGATTCAAGCATTTTTGAGAAACAGGTACAAGGATGGAGAAATGCCATTGTGAAATATTTGCTTTAGAGAGGCTCAAAAGGCGCCGTTCAAATAAGTCTTCTCTCTCCCCCACACCCGTAAAAATAAAAGTAAAAAATAAAAATCAGTATTCACAGTCTATTCTGCTGATACTCTTCGGCAGACTTTTTACTGCAGCTATTCTAGTATGATGTAGTCATTCTAAAGATGCTTCAGTGCTACATATACTGAATCACATTTAGCCATATAGCAACATCTCAGAGGGAAAGCAGAGACTTAACAGGACACTTATGCTGAATGTGAGAGAACAAAGAAACCATCCTCATTTTCAACGTGTTGTCCCTGTCTCACCAAACTGGAGCAGCATTTTGTAGGTCTTTCTTCTTGTGAACACCTACATATATATTTTTGACATCCCCTCGCCCCCGGAAAAAAACCAAGGGAAGGTTTTCTAGGGCATTAAAACATTCACTAAAATTATCTTCCATTTTAGTCCAAGCCTAATTTTAAGCTCTTTTAACATAATGTGAGAGAGAAACTCACATTTACATTACAATATGTCAAACTGGTATGTTATCCCAAGCTATTAAACAGTGGCATTTAACTAATTAATTGGGTAGGAGAAACTTACGATTCATTAGGCACCATCGAGTCAAGTTTTGCACAAAAAATATAAAAATCTTTCTAACCTAATGGCCATCACTCGAGATTTCTCAGCAATTAGCATTACCTTAAAGTGGATACACAGTTAACAACAAGGAGCATAGTAAAAACTAAAAACTTTTTTAAAAGGTTAACATTTTATGTGTGACATCTTAGAAGTGCTGCTGGATGACACTGCTTGTACAAGCAATCTTGATGTAAATTGAATAGGGCCCCGGGGTATTATAATCCTCAAATGTTAATTCAAAGTAGGATTATGCATATTGCTCCCAAAGGGCAAATGAACATATAAAAACGTAGGAAGGTCATCTAGTCCAACCATATGCAAATACTAAAGTAGAGAGCACTCTTGAGATCTCCAATAGATTACTTAAGGCCTGCTCTGCACAAACGCAGGTGGTGTGGTTAAACCATTGCTGAGTTCAGAAACTTATATACATACTAGAAATGTGTGTTGTTTCAGTGTATATTCCAAATAAAGAGGTGGACTGCGGTGGTTTGGGGTAGATTTTTTTGTGTTTCTGAGTCAGATTAGGAACATAGGAAGTTGCTTTACACTGAGAGTCAGACCACTGGTCTATTTAGCTCAGTATTGCCTAAGCTGACTGGCAAAGACTCTCAAAGGCAGGCATGTCCGAAGTTTGTTTGGGGGGCCTAATCCGGCCTGCCAGTTGGGTTCATTTGGCCCCTGTGGCAGTTTATTTCCTAAAAAAAAAAAAAAAAACCTCAACAACTACCATCCTAAAAAAAAAAAGCTCACAATTTGAATCCTAAAAAGAGGTCAACAATCAACAATTTTGGTTGGCCCTTTGGTCGGCCCACACTTCATCAAATCTGGCCCTCTTTGAAAAACGTTTGGACACCACTGCTAAGATTTCAGGCAGGAGACATTCTCAGCCCTATTTGCAAATGCTGGCTGTTGAATCTGGGACCTTCTTCATGATAAGCAGATGTTCTATCACTGAGCTACAGACCTTGCCCAAACTGTGCCTCAAGATCTCACCAAATACAGGGTGAATCTTGTAACCACCGCATACCCCTAGCATCCTTGCAGCAATGGATATATTTTATCAAGCAGGTAGTCGGATTAGAATACCTACGAGACCTGCTCCAGCTCTATGATTTTATCAAGAAATCAGCACATATAGAAATTAGCATTCAGAAAGAAGGAGAAAGAACTATAACAGGTTTTTTGTTTTTTTAAGTGGGTGGTAGTTTGGAGCACAGAGTTGCCCTGCAAATACAGGCAACAGCTGCTGCTTTCCTGGATATCATCATCATCAAATCTTTATTGGCATCAGATACAAACATCCAAAACAAATCAATACAGAATTACCACTTCCCCAGTGGCACAAAACATTTGCTAAAAGAAAGGAGGCAGAGCAGTCTATCGTCACATCTTTTGGTCTCCAGGGAGATCAGACGTCTGCAGTGTATTTCGACGACAAAAAAATCAAATAGAGATATTTAGCCACTAACTTGGTGAGCTCCTGATCATTCCCCAGTAATAGAAAATGTATGACCTCCAACTCTGGTTTCCATTTGGGGATACAGAATTGATCTAGAAATTGCTGATGGAGATCAGCATATAGTTTACAATTAAGAACCCTATGTGTAAGGGTTTCCACCAGGTGGTCTTCACATGGGCAAGTTCTTTCCTGGATAGGGTGGAGCAAGAGTGGAGGAAGGTTGGGTTGATGGTGAACGTCCCACTATTTCATTCTTTTTTAATTTTTAATTTATAAAATTTTCAAACTTAACAATAAATGAAAACCATTCCATTTGAATTATACATCCAATTCTGATCTTTCCACTTTCAGACTTCCTTCAGCCTTTCTGGAAATTTTCATGTTTTCACAATTGTTCACATTTCTTGCATCTGTATTGGTTTTTTTTTTTTCTTTTAACCAAATCAATCTTAACAATTATTATAAAACAATATTTCTTTCCATTATTATCACAGATCTTCTTGAAAACCTACAAATGTTAATTGAGCTTCAAATATATTCTTAATATACTCTGTAAATTTATTCCAGTCCTCGGTAAATCTCTGGTCTCGCCGGTTCCGAATTTTCCCCATAAGCTTGTCTAGTTCTGCGTATTCCATCAACTTCATTCTCCATTCTTCTTTCATCGGGATTTCCTCCTGTTTCCATTTTTGAGTCACCAAAATTCTTGCTGCTGTTACTGCATATAAAAACAACTTCTCATCCTTCTTTTTTATGTCTTTTCTTAGTATTCCTAGCAGAAAAGTTTCTGGTTTTTTAATAAAGGTGTATTTCAACATTTTTTTCCAATTCATTATAAATCATTTCCCAGAAACCTTTCATTTTTTTACATTCCCACTATTTCATTCATGTGGCCAGAAGCTTGCTGCAGCCTTGCGCCAGCCCAGTCATGTCCTGGTAAGTGACTGTGATACTGTTTCTGGGAGGACATCTCTACAGATCTCTTTGACTGCATGCACCGCGATTTGTAGAGTTTATTCATCCCATTCTGCCAAAGTTCTAACACTGGATTGCAGTATCTGGACTGGCTTCCTGCAACTCACTCCACAAATGATACCATGGAATTTATCTGAGATTGCTAGATATTTCAGCACCATCAAGGAACGGACTTAGATTCCCCCCCCCCCAAAGGGGGTGGGTTTCCTAACCTTCCCAGATCTGACGATCTGTGACTCAGACAGCAAGTGTTTTGTTTTGGCTTTCTCTCCTGGGGTTCTTTCTTTGCAGAACTGAACACAGAGATGCATCAGAGAAAGTAATGCCTCCCGGGTCTGAATCTTAACTTGTCTTGAAGTGGGAGGGGCGGCATCTCACACAGATATCTGACACTCTGAGATGAAGGCATGGAAGTATTTCCATTCACCTCTTCAGAATGCTTCTCTGAAGACATGGGGAAGTGCTCTGATGAGAGAATGTGTGTGTGGGGGGGGGGGAATCACATCACATGCTCAAAGGAGGAGAAGACAAAAACAAAATCCTGACTGTTCAGCAGAGGGCTCTGTGTTGTTCTGGACTGGACAGTAACTTGTCAGAAATGTGAACAAAACTGTGGTGCAATGTTGCAAGCACCTACTGCTACCCCTAGGTAAAGGGACCCCTGACCATTAGGTCCAGTCACGGATGACAGTGGGGTTGCGACGTTCATCTCTTTTTACTGGCCGAGGGAGCCGGTGTACAGCTTCCAGGTCATGTGGCCAGCATGACTAAGCCACTTCTGGCGAACCAGAGCAGTGCACGGAAACGCGGTAACTATTTATCTATAGTCTCCATAGAAGGTGCCCAGGGCTCCCCCCCCCATTGGAACTCAGTGGGACTCAGTTTGAGCAGCTCTCAGGTGGACATCATTGCCATTATAAGAGAACAAGGGAGATGTTCATGATGAGTTCCGGCACCTCTTTTTCTAAAAATATAGCTCTTTAAGGAGGAGGTGTTCGAGAGATCACAATTTTGTTTCTTTATTTACAATTGATTTTGTACCTGTTTTTCAGTCTGAGAATTTCTACAGCATACTGAATCATTAAATAAGAATGAACATTAACATCCGCAAAGATTATTAAAACCAAGAGATCGGTTAGAAGCAGTAAAAGACTAACAGTACAATCCAATGAAGGTTTACTCAGAAGCAAGATGAGGCTGCAATCCCATACCCCTTTACAAGAGTCAATGAGATTTACCGCTGAATTACTTGTTTAGAGTAGCACTAGAGTAGATCTAAAAGACATATGCAGTTAGCAATGAAGGGCTTTGTGAGACAGGTCACCTTTTTATGATAAGGAACTGTATAGAACTGTGTGCTCGTGGGATCTGAACTGATCGTGGTTGTATGAGATCTCGGGGATGTAGTGGATAATTCAATGAAGATGTCAACATGGTGTGCAGCAGCAGTGAAAAGGGTAAACTCCATGTTAGGGTTCATTAGGAAAGGGATTGAAAATGAAACGACCAATATGATAATGCCATTAGACAAATCAATGGTAAAACTGCACTTGGAATACTGTGTACATTTCTGGTGACTTCACCTTTTGTAGAGCTGGTTCAGAAAAGAGTGTGGTAAGAATTCAGAGTTGAGTGAGCTCTTTCCTATTGCAATAGCTGTAATAAATGCTAGGTGCCTCCTTGGTTCTGTGGTTTATTCAAAAGGTAGTTGTTCTTCACCTGGGAAACAAACAAGGTGGTTTAGAGGTGAATTCTTACCACAAGAACATCCCAAAGGATCAATGGATTGGAGCAAGCTTCCTATTAGGAATGGTTAGTACATCTGGAGATTTCTGGTTCAGAAAAAAAGAAGAGGAAGGGGTGAAATGACAGAGGTGCTTAAGATTCTGCATACTATAGAGGAAGCGGATAGGGAGAGGCAGTGGCATAGCGTAGGTTGTCAGTGCCCAAAACCATGTGGAGGAGTTGGTGGGAAGCAGGAAAATGGATGGAGTATGCATGTGTATTCAACTGCCTAATGGCATCCGCATCACTCAGGAGATCACAGCCACAGAGATAGGAAGAGTTGTTCTGTTGTCTGGAGAGGTCACTTCCTGATTTGCACGCAGAAGCTGTTTTCAACACAGCACAGTAAGAGAAGAGCACAGATCTATTGAGGCAGCTCCAGGTGTTGACATTTTGTGCCCCTAACAATTTTGCACTCGAGGAACCGTCCCAGCATGCTACGCCACTGGGGAGAGGATTTTGTCCTTCTCTTATAACACTAGAATTTAGGGTTGTCTAATGAATCTGAGAGAGGGACGCGGGTGGCGCTGTGGGTTAAACCACAGAGCCTAGGACTTGCCGATCAGAAGGTCAGCAGTTTGAATCCCCGCGGCGGGATGAGCTCCTGTTGCTCGGTCCCTACTCCTGCCAACCTAGCAGTTCAAAAGCATGTCAAAGCGCAAGTAGATAAATAAGTACCGCTCCGGCAGGTTCGCCAGAAGCGGCTTAGTCGCCAGAAGCGGCTTAGTCATGCTGGCTGCATGACCCGGAAGCTGTACACCGGCTCCCTCGGCCAGTAAAGCAAGATGAGTGTCACAACCCCAGAGTCGGTCATGACTGGACCTAATGGTCAGGGGTCCCTTTACCTTTACCTTAATGAATCTGAATGTGGAAAGAAAGTACCGGTACTCCTTCATCCCAAAAGCTGTTAAATTATGGCCTTTGCTTCCACAATATGTTTCTTTAAAAGGGGATTAAGCAAATTTATGGAGGTTAAGGCTATCAATGGCTACTAGCTACAATGGTTTGGAGGCAGTATGCCTCTGAATGCTAGTTCCTTAGAATCACAAGTGGAGTGTGTGCTGTTGCACTCAGTTTTTGCATGTGGGCTTCCCATAAGCTGACTAAGAACAAAATGGTAGACTAGATGGGCCATTTGCCTGATCCACTGGCCTGTTCTTAAATAGTAATGGATGCTGGGAGTTGTAGTTCAACAACATCTGACAGGCAGTGCATTCAGTTATGTAGTGCTCTTCCCCTGCAGCTGAAGTGGAGCACTCTAAAAAGGGCTGAATCGTCTAATCAGTCAGAATATGTCATATTCCCTTTATTTCATTTGGGATTTTAGAGAAGATGGCGGAAATTAGATATGGCAATTGCTATTGACGCTGTATCCCTTTAGGTCTTCTTTGCTCTTAAACAAAGAATTAATATTGATAGAAGCATAAAAAGGCAAGGAAAATATCAACAGTGTTAAGAGCCAAGATAATGCCTTGCTAGCATATGGTTGATTCCTCTCTAAGGAAACTGTGTTCTCTTTCCTCTAGGCCAGCTGGGAGCCAACAATGCCCTTTTTGTTCTCGCAAGGTCATGCTGATTAACTTGAAGATGGAAGTTTTAATTTTTAAGATCTGCTTCCCATTTGATGCTGGAGCAGATTTGTGTGGGTGAAATAATAAGTTTTACTCTCCATTCCCCTCCTAGTCAGGAGAAGCTTGATTTAATTGGATCATGTCCTGACTGAGTCATAGCACCAGACTTCAAGAAGATGCATAATTAATTATTTACAGAGCATATATCTTGTTACAGTCATTTCACAGCCTTAAACATTTTGACTTCAGATGGCAACTCTTAAATATTTCAGCTCTTGATTAGGAGGAAAAGGTGATGGCATGTTCCAGCTCCCCCCTCCCCTTTTTGGAAGTCAGCTTCGATGAGAAGTCATATTTTAGCATAACCGTGAAATCAATGAGTGAGGGGCAAAAGGGGCATGAAACTCATGCCACATCCACCCACAAGTCACAGACTGACCTGTTCTTTGCTCCTAGTCTCAGGGCCAAATGTGAGTACCTTTGGCTCCATGGTTTCCATGCATACACTGCCCCCTGTGGCAAGTGATTCAATGCTCATTATGTGTCAATTCACACCCATGCAGAAACACAGTCTCTTTCAATGTGCAGCAAACATTGTAAAACTATGCCCCCTGCTTGTAAAGCCATCGGAGACCTAGATTGAGGCCACACTATGGGCAGCATGAAACTAAATAGTTACACTAGTGCAGGGGTGGTCCTTGTGAGAGGCCAACATTTGACACACACAGAGAGAGACCAAAGTCACCTGCCCAAAGGAAGTGCTGGGCTTTGTGAAGAAAGCATGAAGCTTTGGCAGGGTCCTAGAGCTCTCCCACTTCCTTCCCAAAGCTGGGCAGGCACTGATTAGGCTTTGGGAAGGAGGCAGGAGGACTCCCTGACCTGGTCAAAGCTAACGACTACTACTACTACTACTACTACTACAACTTATTACTTATACCCCACACACCTGGCTGGGCCTCCCCAGCCACTCTAGGTGGCTTCCAACAGAATACAGTGGTACCTCGGGTTACAGATGCTTCAGGTTACAGACTCCACTAACCCAGACATAGTACCTCGGGTTAAGAACTTTGCTTCAGGATGAGAACAGAAATCGTGCTCTGGTAGCATGTTGGCAGCGGGAGGCCCCATTAGCTAAAGTGGTGCTTCAGGTTAAGAACAGTTTCAGGTTAAGAACGGACCTCAGGAACGAATTAAGTACTTAACCCGAGGTACCACTGTATAAGAGAACGAGGGAGGTGTTCATAGTGAGTTCTGGCACCTCTTTTTCTAGGAAAATAGCACTGGTCCTTCCCTGGAAATGAGGAGGTTATCTGAACTTTGCCTTTTTGGAATGACTGCATGGCTTTCTTAAAATTCTAACCTTTTCCCTTTAGGAGAAAGCTTAGAGACACCATTTGTCAGACATGTGTGGCTTCCAATAGTTGAAAAACAACACAGAACACCAGTTTAATCTAATAGAAACCTAAACTTTCTGTGAGATTTTGTGTGTGTGTGTGTGTATTTAAACATCAAATGTATTCATGCTTGGAAACAGATTTTTCCTTTATTGGTCTCTGTTCTACATAATTAGTCAAATAGCATGGCATATTTTGAGTAAAAAAAAAACTGTATCAACCATCTTGGTTTTCTTAGTGATCCAGTTATGAAGGTATTAGTTGTAGTTATGCACATGACAAGAGTCTAACAGTAAACTATTGATTACTATAGGGCAAGCACTGTTTTATTACATATTAGCGTGGCTGATCAGGCACTACACCTTTTTATGCCTCTCTTAAATGAAAACTCAATATTTCTTGCTTTGTCAAGGCTATAATTTACATTTACTGGCCTTCCACTTGAAAGAAGGCCCATGAATTTCATATCTGCAGTATGCCAGCTCTGTGAGCTACCTGGGACAT
Organism: Podarcis melisellensis; assembly: GCF_964234715.1. Taxonomy (NCBI): domain Eukaryota; kingdom Metazoa; phylum Chordata; class Lepidosauria; order Squamata; family Lacertidae; genus Podarcis; species Podarcis melisellensis. Next base: position 18,814,514 of record NC_138531.1, on the reverse strand, counting down.
TCCTCTCACGGACCTTTAAAGGAAATGATTGCAGAGAGCTGATATATTACTTTTTAGGTTCTTGTCACTGAACATTGTTCTCATGATATAGTAACTTCGAGCATTCATAAATACGGATATTTGACTTATCTATCAGTGTATGGCATGCATTAGAATTCTTTCTAAAGGGGAAATTGACAGGCATTTCCTGGTATGCCTGCAAAGACTGACTGCACACGGCCGTACAATTGCCCTGTTCCTTACTCTCTATAGCCATATCACATCAGAGTGTGCAAGCATTACTGTTCCCATCATTCTGTTTATTAAGTTTAAATTCCATTCTATCCACAGAGCTTATCTCACATCGCAGATTTTCCTTTTCACTTTTCATCAACAGCCCAACCAATAGGCCATGCTGCTGGCTTTACTGGTGAGGCAACTTGAGCAGCCACCAAGAGTGAGTACAAACAATCATTGACCAACTGAGACTTTATGTTCACAAATGACTAGGAGATGTATGTCCCTATGCTCAATCAAGTTCTGCCCTGAGCAGGTTCCCCTGGCCCACTCAATTGGAATATTGGTTGGTGGACTGGGCAAGAATTCTTTGGCCAGGCTATGCTACACCTGGCTGCAGACTGCTCAGTAGACCAAAGGGTTGCAAGACATCATCCACCTTGTCCACCAGAGAGTGTGCCACCAAGCTCTTCTTGCTAGCAGTATAACTGGGTTGTGTGACACTTGCCCAAGAGGCAGTTATGAACAAGAGTAGAAAAGTGCAGAGGTGGATTTGGAACAGTGAGACTGGTTCCCAAACCAGGGTGCAGGGGCCAAGATGGTGCCTTCCTGCTCCCTTTCCAAAGCCTAGTAAGATTTGGATTTGGGAAGGAGGTATGAAGACCTACATTGGCTCCCAGTACATTTACTAGCACCATTCAAAGTCTTGGTGCTGACCTTTAAAGCCCTAAACAGCCTTGGCCCAGTATAACTGAAGGAGCTTCTCCACCCCCATCATTCTGCCCAGACACTGAGGTCCAGCACTGAGGGCCTTCTGGCAGTTCCCTCACTGCGATAAGTGAGGTTACAGGGAATCAGGCAGAGGGCCTTCTCGGTAGTGGCGCCCACCCTGTGGAATGCCCTCCCATCAGATGTCAAGGAAACAAACAACTGTCTGACTTTTAGAAGACATCTCAAGGCAGCCCTCTTTAGGGAAGTTTTTAATGTTTGATTGTATTTTTAATAAAGTGGTACCTCAGGTTAAGAACTTAATTTGTCCTGGAGGTCTGTTCTTAACCTGAAACTGTTCTTAACCTGAGACACCACTTTAGCTAATGGGGTCTCCTGCTGCCACGTGATTTATATACCTGCTGGGATTAACAAGGCATCTGATCCTCACCTGACTCTCACAGCTCTCCTGTAGCTGCCTCTGATTAGTTATAATTTAACTCTTGGGGGAAATAATTAGCATCACACATCATGTGCATGGAAGTTGCCGAACGAATTAACCTACTAGAAGGATTACTGTTAATAGCACCAGTTTTCCTATAACTTGATATTGGTGGATAGTTTTGATGAACTGCAAAAGCATTTTTAGTTTGCTTTCTGTAGCCCTCCTGGAACTTTGCTTTAATAGTGCCACTTTGTTTTGTATGATTCCTTGCAAATGAAGGGAAACCATTTTTCTGCTTGTATATGTTGATAATATAATTTTGGTTACTGAGGACAAACAAGATTGTACAAAAACAACATTGGGTGCAGCCCTGGCCAGGACATAGGTGTCCTGGCTGTGACAAAGGTGAATTGTGCGCTTGCTTGCTTAACAGCTGTTGAGAACTTCAAGGTCCCTGCTCTCCCTTCTTATGGTCTTTGTACTGGACCTGGAGACTACAATAGAGAGCATTCCATGTCAAGAAGGAGGGCAGGTGGGCACTCTATCAAATGACAGGGCAGGAGTTACATGGAGCAGGGCCTTTTCACTGGTGGTGTCCATTTTATGCCTCATTCTTCCCAGACCTGCTCTCTTTTGGCCTGTATTTTGGAGCTTTATAATTTAGGAAGACTTCAGAAGAACTGGTGGACAAGTCTTTTCAGTTGCTGACGTATGAGCGGATTTTATTTGCTGCTATTCTGTGCTTCTGGTGCACCAGGGTTTACACCAGCGTAATAGAGCTGGCCAGGATGCCAGAAGGGATACTATTTATGAACTTTCTCCATTATCTGCACAGCAAGGGGTGTTCAGTAACATAAATCTCCATCGCTACATATTGGGTGTATATTTCAGTGGTTGAATGTACAAGATTATGGCCATGCTGTAGGGTAGTGCTTATGCGACTGTTAATAAAAGGTGTGTTCCATAACAAGTCCTTGAGTCTGTACTCTGAATGGTGACACCAGGGACCTAGAAGGTGCAGGGCTTGTCAGTCCAATCCCTGCACAGTCTCATCAGGGCTGACCTTAAGGCAATTGGAGTAATTGGGTCAACCTGGGCCCTGTGGGCTGCTCCAAAGGGGCCCCTGCACCAGGGCAATCTAGATGGATTTTATTTATATCTATAAGATCTTGCAGACTTTGGCTGTGAACTGGGGCCCTACCAAAAATAAATATATTCAAGTTGTGCCCCAGTGTTTCAAATTGGGCTCCACTGGCTAGCCCCGAGTCTAATAGTTGCTGGGCCTGAGTTGTTCTGCTCTTGCATGAAGAATTGGCTTTACAATTTTGGGAGAGGTGAGACTGCGGCACTGGAGAGCGGGCAGGCTGATGAGGCCCCCTAGACTTAGAGACCCGAGTTGCCCTGCCCTCGCATGAAGTCTTGGGTTTGCAATTTTGGGAGAGGGGAGACTGCCCACTGGGGATCGGGAGGGCTGGCAAGGCCCCCTAGATTTAGAGGCCTTAGGCTTCAGCCTACTTAGCCTATACATAATTCCAGAACTGGACATTCTGGGATCAAAGCAGAAGGTAGGATGACTTTCATAATTGATGAACTGTCCCTGGAAAACTGGGACACTTAGAGCGTATGATATATTTATTTTTCAGAATGTGAGACTTGAACCCCCATCTATGCAGGCATATTTTTGGACAGCTTTCTTTACATGATAGGGTGTTCTACAGAAATTGAGTGGGCTTCCTGATCACGTGCAGAGAGATAATACCCCTCCATGGATACAATTGTACACACCAGGGCTCTCTTTATACATTCTTATGGGCATGAGTAGACCAAGGGAGGAAGCTTATGCTGCAACACCCCTTTTATCAAGCATGTGTCTCAGTATTTTCTAGGAGTGAGTGGGAGGCTTTTGTTTCAACTGTGTTTATGGAAGACAATCTTACTTGGCTATGAGTAATCGCCAAAGAAGAAGAAAAAGAAAAGTATTTATGTGTAAGTATTCAAAAAAGTTACCAGGATGGCTTACACAAACAGACCCTCCCTGCCCCGCCCCCGCCCCGCAAAAAAAGGAAGTAATGTATGTACAATAAATGGAGCAAAACCCATGACTGTTATTTTTTAAGGTTACCCTTGTGCAAGTTTCCAGCTGACAGCATGGCAACATTGCTGACCCTCAGCTAAAAGCAGGAGGACATGGCTTTGGGGTGAACCAGAGTTCATCTTAATCTGTGGAAGGCCAAAAGGCTAATTAAACTCTCTGACAATGAATTAGCATATAGCCCAAGCAGGGAAGTGTGTATAAGTTCATCATGATTCCATTTGGAGAAAAACACTCCACCATCCAGATTGGAGCTCAGAGGGGCAACAGATCAAATGTATAGGGCCTCTCAGTCAGAAATAAAGTGGAGCTAAATGGCATTTAAATAGTTGAATAGGGGGGAAATGCTGCTTCTGGGTTTGGGGGTCCTTCCTTCCTTCCTTCCTTCCTTCCTTCCCACAATAAAGGAGCTGGCTGAAAAGATCAAACTATACAATCAAAGGCGTTTCATTACTCCGGGGCTTTGTTGAGAGTCATATGGCTGTAATGTGTGACAACCTTTCAAGAGATAATATCTGCTCGTTAGCACAGCAACACCTCGGTTGTCATTTTATGTTGCTGTTATTTGCAGGAGAGATAACAAGCTAAATTCATCAGAGAGACTGCAGATGCTCACCATACAGCCTGCCATGTGTACAGATAATGGCCTGGCTTGATGTTTGTTAAGGGTTGCTTTCCTGCAAGCAAAGAATTGGATTTCCTTCTTTGTTATGCACATTTTAAAAGAAACAAGTCCCAGTTAGGTCAGTGGAATGAGCTTGAAGACACACTACGAGAATCTCTTATAAAGAAGAGGGAGGGGGGTATCAGAGGAATTTTACTCCAAATTGGACAGATTTATCCAGCATATTAAATAAATGTAAAAACTGCCATGCAGTAGCAGAAGGGTATCTCCAGCAGTGGCCAGTCAGATACCTCTTGAAAGCTCACATGCAGAGTGACAGCAATTGCTCAGTGTTTGTCCCCAGCCTTTGGCAATCCAAAATAGAGTGTCTTGTAGCATGAGTGCTACAATTGGCTTTCCATGGATAATATCCATGTTGTGGATGTTAGATACAGCATCAATGAATCCTACTTAAAAAAATTAAAAAATAAAAATCACACATCATTTCCAGATGTTCCTTGTGTGTACAACAAACTCAAATTTGGGGTTGGCAGCTGAGAAGAGGTAGTGGCATTATAGCAGCAGGCTGGAGTCCTGATTTATTTGTTTATGCCGCCGTTTCAATATCATTTCTCCTCTGAGGAGCTTATGGTGCTATAAGATGCTACTGCCCCTGTACATTCAAATCGGACAAGTTTCATATACCTAAAGGGGAAACAATTTAAGTAGGAGGTAGATTAAAATTCATAAAGACAAGGAAAGCAATATATATATGTGTGTCTGGGGGGCATATATGTTAGAGTGCCACCCCAATTAACTTCAGCACAAACTCTACTAATCAGTCCTCTCCTATTCCAGCCATCCTAACTTTATATCAGGGTTTCTCCAGTTCTTTTTGGACTATAATCCCCATCAGCCCTGACCATTGGTCCTGCTAGCTATGGATCATGGGTGTTGTATTCCCAAAACAGCTGGAGACCAAGTTTGGGAAACCCTGCTGTATATTTAATCAGGAGTTAGACTCTGTGCCTCTCCCCTTGCCATTAGACCACCTCCACTACAGACACTCCAAAACTGGTCCAGGTGCACCCAATTCAACACAGAGTTATCTGGAGCTGTTTCAACCCAGTCAGGCTGAATTTTGGGTCAACCCAAACTGGATTGAGTCAGTTCAGGATCTGAGATTCAGGCAGATCTGGTGCACGGCCCTAATTATAATAAACGAAAGTATTCTTGTAGCCCCATTATTTGCTTGTTTACTTCGAAGGAAGCCTAATGAATTCAGTGGGTTTTATTCCTTATTAAGTGTAGATATGATTGCATACCCTCCAACGCAACGCAGCGCAAATGTGGGACACATCTTCTGGGTCCAAAATCCAGCACGAGTCATATGACCCATGCAAGATTGCAGACCCCCCAAAAAATATTTTCAGGGCCTGAAATCCCATGAGTGCAAAGCACCCAAAATGGTCACTGGACTCTTACAGGGAAAAAGGGATGTCCTGGTTTTTCTGGGGCAGCTGATGAGTATGCAATTGCAGCTTTATTATTTTATGGTAATTTGCCCATCCACATGGTAGTTACTAAAGCGACAAGCTTTTTGTGCCACTTCATTTAGTGCATTATAAAATATATTAAATATACACAAAGTCCCTTCCAATACACATTTAATTTTGAAGTAATTGCATATTTATGCGTTATATTGATAACCATTTATATATGGCACTATGCTTCTTCTTATTTAAAAAAAAAACATGTCCTACACAGAGGCAGTAGTAATGGAGAAAGGATTCTAATTTCTACAGCAATAATAACCTCATTTAGGAAACAATAATTGCTTCCATTAAAATAACGATCTGAACTTTAACTTCTTTTGTTTTGGGTTTTTTATTTTAAAAAAGCAAAGTTTATATTGATTTGGAGTTGCGTATGATTGCTTTGGCAGAGAAGTGCAGTTGTTCAAATCCTAGCTGCATTATAATATTGATACACATTAAATGTAAGTAATGAGCATTCGCTGCCAAGTGACATTTCCACAGTGGCTTCCAAATAGTAACAACTATGTTACCATTTGTACTTTTTTAGAGATGTGCAGGCAACCATTGGATGAGCATTTTGATGGATAGATGCAATGTCCATCTACCCATACCATTTTACTTTCAATTGCATGCATATTTGGATGTACATTTGAAGAGGTAGCCCATCCGCATTCTGATGCAACACATGCTCACAAAAAGACCTAAAGTTTCCTAACTGGAGCTGGATGAAAATGACAAGCTTTAGTGTTTCTTTCAGAAGGTCCAATTCCCTGATCCCGAGAGTACCCTAATCCCAATGTGATCAGCAGCCTGATCAACAATAGCCTGATACTGAAAACAACCTATACAGTGGTACCTCAGGTTACATACGCTTCAGGTTACAGACTCCGCTAACCCAGAAATAGTACCTCAGGTTAAGAACTTTGCTTCAGGATGAGAACAGAAATCGTGCTCCAGCGGCGCGGTGGCAGCAGGAGGCCCCATTAGCTAAAGTGGTCTTCAGGTTAAGAACAGTTTCAGGTTAAGAACTGACCTCCGGAACGAATTTAGTACTTAACCCAAGGTACCACTGTAGAAATCCCCACTGAAATCTGGGTAAATAATATTTGAAATGTGGCTATATTGGAACGCCTTACTCGCCATAGAAGGGTAATTAAAGGCACTTAAAAAATAGACACTTTTGGCAAGACCTGGCTTCCATTTTTCCCCTTTATAAATGAGACAGAAGATACTTTTATTCCACCCACAACACAAGAATCTCTGCGGAGAGGATACTTGAATTGACAATGCATAAATAAACGTATTGCTTGTTTACTGTGTACTGCATATGAAACTTAATAAGAATGTCCCACTGGACATGTTCTTCTTGTATTTACATGAAAACCAATAAAAAATATTTGGATAAAAAAAGGATCTGACTGCTGTGGCCCTTTGTATTCCTAAATCATGCCTCTTTATTAGCAATGATAAATTGGGGGAATGATTAGGGGTGTTGGAGAATTCTGAAGAAAACAGAAATGAGAGTGGGAACTGCTAGTGTTTACTTTTTCTTCCCATCTCTGGAATGGAAATCAATCCAGAAAATACCATTTGTTCTCACTGTTGTTGATACTTTCAGTCTGCAAATGATACACAATTGATTATTTCCCCACCCACATTTACATTGTTCTTTTGCAATGAAATGAATAGAGTGGAATAATGTAATGACAATATAACTTACTTAATTAATTAATTACGTAAGTTACTTAAGCTATGCCATTTCACCACAGCAGACAGCAAAACGAGTAGTGTAGTTTCCGGTGAAAGACAAAGAACTACAGCAGAATGGAAATAGTTTTGCTTGCAACAAATACAGGGTGGACTGGAAAATGATGTCTTCTTACATCCCTAGGCATGATATATCTTAGATATATTATTTAGATACATTATTGAGCCTATGAAAGCTGTTCCTTTGGGACCAATCCATTATGGTATCCTATTAATGAATTGAGAGCATCTGCTTCAGATGAGCTTAAACATCTGGCATTATATAAACCAAAGAAGCCTTTGTAACATTTATAAATTGCAATACAGATTGTTTTTCATGCTCATTAAAGAAATCCAAACGCAATAGCAGAGCAACCTTCTTTGTTTGAAATAGATAAGCCCCCGCCCTGCCACAATTTATCAGTCTTGTAGGTCAAGCAAATCAATGTTTATTTCAGAAGTAACTGCACTTAGGAATTCTAATTTAAGAGTGCTCTCTCTAGTACTCAGACACATTTTACATTTAAACACTGTCTAGTTGCATATATTAAGGTGCAACAGTGCATCTTTTAAGAAAACATATTCACAATGGAGAAATAACTCATCTGTTTGGTGTACAATGTGGGCAGAAGAAATTACTTGACAATAGCAAGATTTGCTCCATTAGCAACCAGAAATGTATAATAAAGCAATTGTACAGCTGGAAAAAATCAACACACAAGAGTTATTAACCCTCATAATTTTGACTAACCTCCTCTGCCCTGTGTGTATAGAAAATTATAAATATACTTTTCAGCATACAACAAATGCTATCTTCTCAGGTTCTGATAAACCCCAAGTTGCAGAAAGATAAAAACCCTGGCATTTTAGTAATATAGGTGTGTGTGTTTTTTCTACATTGAAGTAACTTAAAAAGAAAAATTCTCTTTTAAAGTTAAAAAGCAGGGGGGGAAACATGTAAGAAAACCAGGGCTATGTAGGAAACTTGTATTACCTACAGCCTTCCACATGATTTTTTTGTTATTTTTAATTTAATAAAAACTTGGGAGGGGGATTTTTTGACAGTCTGTAAAATGCTGTGCTTACCCCTTTTTTCTTTCTTTTGATTCTCTGGTTCCTACTCTCACCCACTCCTAGATTGTTGTTGTTGTTTAGTCGTGTCCAACTCTCCGTGACCCCATGGACCAGAGCACGCCAGGCACTCCTGTCTTCCACTGCCTCCCGCAGTTTGGTCAGATTCATGCTGGTACCTTCAAGAACATTATCCAACCATCTCGTCCTCTGTCGTCCCCTTCTCTTTGTGCCCTCCATCTTTCCCAACATCAGGGTCTTTTCCAGGGAGTCTTCTCTTCTCATGAGGTGGCCAAAGTATTGGAGTCTCAGCTTCAGGATCGGTCCTTCCAGTGAGCACTCAGAGCTGATTTCCTTCAGAATGGATCGGTTTGATCTTCTTGCAGTCCATGGGACTCTCAAGAGTCTCCTCCAGCACCATAATTCAAAAGCATCAATTCTTCGGCGATCAGCCTTCTTTATGGTCCAGCTCTCACTCCTAGATATCTTCCTCCAAATTCAAATCCTCAAAAACCCCATCTGTGGGGTGGGAAACAGTTGTGTGGGATAGTAGCTGTGTTACAGTTTAGGAAGGGAAAGGATTGAGCTGTCATTTCTACCACTGTTCCTTTGCTTTCTTTCCCGAAGTGGTTTATTCTGAATAGAGGGAAGTCCCCACAGTCCTTTCTTCCTTCTGCGTTGTCACAGTGCATTTGTAGCTCATAATTACCTAGTAATTGAAAAATACCCTCGCAGTCCTTTTCTTCCTTGTTTACTTCAAATTGATGGTTTGACAACAATCCTTGTTTTTATTTTTAAAGTACTATTGTGATTATCTAATTGCTTTTGGGGGGCTATTTGATTATCCAGTCTATCTCCCCTCTCTTCTTCATCTTCAACCATATATTCATGATGGTGCCATCAGCAAGTGTCCCCACCCACTCAAATACTCTTGTTTTCATTACCTATCTGACTTGAGGAAATGAATGAAATGAGACCCAAGTCAATCTCCCTAGGAATTTCATTGGCTCCTTCCAGTTGTATCCAGTATGGAATGCCCCTTAAGGCATCTCCTGGGTCAATTTCCATCTGGCATTATTCCCCACTTGCAAGTCAGCTCCCCCTTTTCAGAGGGCTGCTTTTGGGAGGGAATCTGGGGCCTCTCAGTGATCTGGTAATGGGCAGAGGAATGCAGCCCACGTCAGTGGCATCCCTGGCTGCGTCACGCCCCCGGCCAGGCAACCAAGTTTGCTTGGGGGCATGGCGTGGCTGGGGAGGCAGTCTCCTTTGCCTCCATTTCAGGATCTCCCAGCCCATCCACCCTCTTTTCTTGTGCATTTTGACTATGGCCGTGCTATGACTTATGTCGGTCACCTGGTTGCCAGGACTGGATAGGAATTTTTCCACTTCACAAAATTGGCACTAGCCATTTGGTTTTCGCCTACCTAGTAGCAATCATCACAACTTTGTAAGGTTAGGCATTGAGTAAGCCTTATCATGGGAAGGGAGGCTGTTTCCTCCGCCTGCCCCTCCACATTAAGGTTATCCTATTAAAGGGATTCTGGGGTGTGGTTCCTGTCCAAAGCCTGAGCATGGGCTAGGGCCATGCCATGACCCCAACAGTGACCCCAGGGGCTCAATTTATATACATAATAGGGCTCTCCCCTTCCGGTGGTTGACCCTTAAAGACACTTCCTGCAGACGGGCAGTAGTCAGGATATAGTCTTGCTTCACCCAGTTGCCTAAGCCAAACGGCTCACATCTGTAACCAATAATGTTGTGGCCTTATTTATCCCATTAACCCAATATACTTGTGTTGGTGTATTTATTTCAGAGGGAGCTGGGGGGGTCCGGGGCCTCGCCATGCCATCTGCCCTGGCAGTATCTCCAACATACTCCAACCAAGGAAGAGCTTACAAGAACTTTACTATTCCAGGCCATTGAGTGATGTGAGGGAGGATTAGTGGTAGGCAAATGGAAATGCCATTGCCATGCCATGGGTTGCTTTAAATGTACTCATTTAAATGTGGTATACAAAGCAGATGCTCTATGACTGAGCTGGAGTCTGTCGTTGCTCTTGGAGGCTGAAAAAAGGCAGCAGTGGCAGAATTTCATTTTCTACCTAGATATGATTTCCATTTGTGGAAGCCTCTACATTCCATTTGTGGCGCTTAAGGTCCTGCCTTCTGCTGTTCACACTGGATGTTGATAAAAAATGTACAATGAACGCAAGATCTCAATGTGCTAGAATGACAATACAGTTTAGCAGTTTTGATCTTCATTGTGTCTGATGGGCACAAAGTGCACCCTTCATGCAAAGATTAATCTCTTCATGTAAATGCATAGTGCCTGCACTGTGTGGGTGTTCTCAGCTGAATCCAGTCAACTGGTCATGTGACTAACCTGAATGTCAGCAAACAATAATACTCTCCTTAACGATTCAGCTGATTCGACCCGAAACCTTTCACTGGTGCTTTACGGTGGCTTTTTTCATTCACTCAAGAAATTCCACTCTAACTTTATGTTGCCATTGTCTTTGAGGTCATCCATTATACATTATATGTTTTAATTGCTTTGTAATTACTTTGCATTCTCCTGGGATGTCCGTGTTGCCTCCTTTCCTCTCCAAGAAAATTGGGTTGATCTCATTGCTACTAGAGAATGAAGTCCTTGAGGTTTTTGAAAGCTCCCTCCTTCCTTCCCCTCTCCCAATTTCTCTCCCCTTCACAGTATACTCCAGGGGCAAATAATTTATCATACCCAGAAAATGATCTCTAGCAGAGAAGATACCTTCAAAGAATAAGAGAAGCACATTAGACAATGATTTGAAGCACAAGTGTGAATGTAAAGTTGGAGCATTAGCAACCATTTGCTGCTTTCCCCTTCCTTCCCCACATCTTGCTAAAGCAAAACAAGTTTGGTACTTTAAAAGAAGAGAATAATGTATCTGTTGTGGCGACACTTTAGCTCTGTAGCTAGCTAGGCCACGTGTCACAAAGATACATGAGATTTTAAATGCACAGTGATGTAATAAGTTACATGGTACTACTAAACTCCTAACGCAACATGTACTGCACTGATAATGTGCAGGTTGACAATAGGTAGAGATGTAATTACTTATTATTATTTATACCCCACCTTTCTGGCTGGGTTTCCCCAGCCACTCTGGACAGCTCCCAACAGAATATTAAAAACACAATCAAACACCAAACCTTAAAAACTTCCCCAAACAGGGCTGCCTGCAGATGTAGTGATGATGCTCTATTTTCCAGGCCTGGGTGGTAGGAAAATGTTCTGAAGAGTAACTATTATCATTGGCAAGGTAGCCTTAAGCTATGTTCCTATACCTACTTATGAAGGAGTGAATCCAAAGGCGTTTCAAGCACTAGGCAGTGTTTCCGAAAGTGGGCAATATTACTTGCTGTGGGATGCTGGGTCGATCCGGAGGGTGGTAGTAGCCTCAGGTGAATTTGGGGATGTGTTGCATAAAAATAAGAGGACGGTGGAAGCATAAAGAAAGAAAAGAAGAGAAGAGAAGAAAAAATTGAAAAACCATTCATGCATGTTTCATCATTTCAATTTCATTGTTCTGTATGGGACAATGACAATAAAGATATTGTATCTGTTGTGTAATAGGGATGCGGGTGGTGCTGTGGGTAAAACCTCAGCACCTAGGACTTGCCGATCGCATGGTCGGCGGTTCGAATCCCCGTGGCGGGGTGCGCTCCCATCGTTCAGTCCCAGCGCCTGCCAACCTAGCAGTATGAAAGCACCCCAGGGTGCAAGTAGATAAATAGGGACCACTTACCAGCGTGAAGGAAAATGGCGTTCTGTGTGCTGCGCTGGCTCGCCAGATGCAGCTTGTCACGCTGGCCACATGACCTGGAAGTGTCTGCGGACAGCGCTGGCTCCCGGCCTATAGAGTGAGATGAGTGCACAACCCTAGAGTCGGTCATGACTGGCCCGTACGGGCAGGGGTACCTTTACCTTTACCTTTTATCTGTTGTGTAATGATGCTTACCACCAAGTCAGATGCCGCTGTGGGACAGCAACAATGCCTCCCCTGGATCTGGCGATCATGCTAGAGGCAAGGGTTTTTCCCAAACTTGGGTGAACTCTTTTCAGCTACACCCAAGCCCAGGAAGTGGATCACAGCTTGCCTGCCCATTTGGCCAATGGCAGGTCTGCTCCACCCCTGGAGCAGATCAGACCGAGCTTGCAGGCTTCACTCCAGTCTGCCCCTTGGGTTTTTAATCTTATTCAGTCCACCTCCTCATCCAGTTTTGAAAAATCATTCGTACGTTTTGTCTGTTGTGTAATGACACTTACCAATGTGGCATAAAGTCGTAGTGATTACTTTATTTTCCAAATAAACACACAAAATGCAAGTTATTACCGATTTTATAACTTCAAGCTTCAAGGTGTCTTATTTACAACAACATCTTTCTTTACTATGTTGTAGGATGTAGGTAGAAATATAGATACATAAAATAATTCTAATTTGTCACTGTATCTTTCTGCTTGTTCACTTAAAGAAGGTAGATTTCCAGGGGGACGCTGAGTATTTTATTTTATATTCTGAAAAGGGAACAGTAGGCCAAATAACTCTAGGAAACTATACTAGGCAAAAAACAAAACAAAACATGGCACAGCCTGATTTCTGTTCAACAGAAGCAGGCAAGTCATTCTAAATCAGTTCTGTTTCTGGCTGGAAGTGCTCCACCCATACCTAACACAGCACATTGTTAACTTCGTAGTAATGAATTTGGAAGTACAGAAAGGGCAGCTGGTGAGGCAGGACTCAGGCTGCATGAGAGAGTGTGTTCTCCTTCATGGAGAGCACGTGTTGCGGTGGGGTCTGCTGAGCCACCCCTGTTACCAGGCAGGGTCTCTAAAGATGGCCTGGGGCAGTGATTGGTTCACTGGGTTACTGGGGTAAAAGTTATGTTGCAATTTTGGTGGGAGGGGTAAAATGTTTGAATACTCTGCACGCAGCCTGCAGCTTTCTCTTTGCTGTGTGCAACGGATCACCCGCCCACCTCCCCTTGAGTAAGGGGTTGTTGCATTGACCTTGCTATGCCTGTCATGGGGTCGTCTGCCGTTGGGGCAGGGGCCATTTGGTTTTTGCCTACTGCGTAGCAAATTGTCACAACTTGTAAGGTTGCAGTTAGGCATTGGTTATAAATTGGTGGAGGAGGGGTTAGGATAGGCTGGACCTGCCCCTCCATGGTTGCTGCGGAAAGGGAATTCCGTTAAAGGAATCCTGGGGCTTGCCATCTTTTCGTCCAATCCCTGGAATGGGACTAGGGCCGGCAAGCCTTCGGGGAGCATGCGGATGAGAATTGAGGGTCTGTGACTCAGCTCCATTTCTCCCCGACTTGCTTTCCCCCGCACTGTCTTTCGGTGGTGCCCGGAAGTCAGTTCTGTCCCCAGGCGGGGGGACAGATAGTCTTAACAACCACTCACGGTTTTGTATTTAAATAAAGTTGTGGCCAAAATGGCCAAAAACCATTAACAAAAATTAAGTGTGCATTGTGAGTTATTTGGGGGGTGGCTTGGGGACCTCGACACGCAACAAATGTGGCCATTGTGGCATAAAATCAGCCAGCATGAGAATGGATTTGCAGTGCAGATATTAAGTGTGCCTGCACTATTATTATTATTATTATTATTATTATTATTATTATTATTATTATTAACTCATCTGACTGGGTTGCCCTGGCCACTCTGACCGGCTTCCAACATATATAAAAAGATAATAAAGCATTACACATTAGACGGCTTCCCTATACCGGGCTTCTTCAGAAGTCTTCTAGTTACTCATCTCCTTGACATCTGACGGTAAATGGTAACAAAGACTATTCCTCAAGCTACCACTTTTTTTTGCAAGGTTATTTCTACTGAAATGCTTCTAGATAGACAGATAGATGATAGATAGATGGGTAGATAAATATAGAGATAGATAGATGATGATAGATATAGATAGATAGTTGATAGATAGATGATAGATAGATAGATAGATAGATAGATAGATGATAGATAGATAGATAGCTGATAGATAGATAGATAGATAGATAGATAGATGATAGATAGATAGATAGATAGATAGATAGATAGATAGATAGATATAGATAGAAAGATGATAGATAGATAGAGATAGATAGATAGATAGATAGATGATAGATAGATAGATGATAGATAGATATAGATAGATAGATAGATAGATAGATAGATAGATAGATAGATAGATAGATAGATGATAGATAGATAGATAGATGATAGATAGATAGATAGATAGATAGATAGATAGATAGATAGATAGATAGATGATAGATAGATAGATGATAGATAGATACAGATAGATAGATAGATGATAGATAGATAGATAGATAGATAGATATAGATAGATACAGATAGATGATAGATAGATAGATAGATAGATAGATGATAGATAGATGATAGATAGATGATAGATAGATAGATAGATAGATAGATGATATAGATACATACATATATAAAGTGCTTTTTCTGGGGGGGGGACAGGGGGATGCATACCCCTAAAGACTTTGTGAATTTAAGTTTGGCCTCATTGAGGGGCAGTATTTCAATACAGTCATACCTTGGGTTAAATATGCTTCAGGTTGCGCTCTGCGGTGACCTGGAAATAACAGAACGCGTTACTTCCGGGTTTCGTCGCTTGCGCATGTGCAGTCAAAATGCGCAGTGCATGCATGGAAGCGGCGAATCATGGCACGCGCATGCGTAGATGAAGGTTACGTTCGCTTCAGGATGCAAACAGATCCCGTTTGTATCCAGAGGTACCACTGTATGAGTAAGAAAATGAGAGTAACCCTAAACCTTTTTTGTTTTTTTCAGAAAAAAGCACTACATACATACATACAAACATAGGTGGATATTCCATTTCCACCACTCCATTGTCAGTCTGTTAATAAGAAAAGAAATGACATAGTATTTAAATAGTATCAAAGAGGAGAAAACATTTTAGTGATTTTTTTGTAGGGTGTGCGAAAGGGGTTTTCTGCTTATTATTTCTCCTTTTGAGGTGGCAAAGGGGTCCTTGTGACTGTCTTTTGTACCAGTCTGCAAATCAGCTCTCTGGTGTTCTGCATTCTGCCATCTTCTTAGGCGACTGCACTTCAGTTCAAACCCTAGGGAAGACATGATGGGGTGAATCCTCCCATGGGCTTTTTTCTCCCTGCTTGAAGGACGTGTGAGGAGCAGAGAAGGTTTCAGAGCACTCAGAAATGTTGAAAGGAAAGGCGGGGTTGTGCACACACCACCTTCAGTCACTTCACAAAAATAAGGTAAGCTCAAAATCCTGCATGCACCCAGTTTAGGTCTAATGAAATTCTAAAGAAATTCCTAAGTGTTCTGAGAATGAGTTAGGGAGAAAAATTAAGCTTTTTAAAAAAACAACAACAGAGGAATAACATTTTCAAGAAACTGGAGGACAAATTTTGTACAGCACTAGTTATTTCTCACTAATTATTTATATTCAGATATGTGTCCTCTGCTCTCCTCTCATTTATATATTTTCCCCTACAACAGGGTTGAAGGGAAATTTACTTGGCTGAAGACCCCAAAAAGTCCCCAAACATCTTAATAGACTGGGGTGTGTCAACGGGTTCTTCATCTTTGGTGAGAGTCAATGGTAATTATTTGGGTGGTGGTGGGAAAGGAAGGAAGGAAGGAAGGAAGGAAGGAAGGAAGGAAGGAAGGAAGGAAGGAAGGAAGGAAGGAAGGAAGGAAGGAAGGAAGGAAGGAAAATTCCCATCTCCATGCATGATATCCCAGTTCATTCATATATATATATGTGTGTGTGTGTGTGTGTGTGTGTATGTATGTGTGTGTGTGTGTGCGCACACACACACACACACAGGTCTGGAGTTTCTTCTACCTTTTTAAAGTAAGATTTTATTAAGACCTTCAATAATGTATTACAATAAAAAGCAAGCTAATCAAAACAAAAAAGAGAGAAAAAGATCTCTCACAGGTAGATCTTAACAAAGAGAGAGAGAAAGATCTCTCTCACAGGTACATAGATCTTAACTCTTGTTTCACACAGGGAGAGGTGGACTCTCCCAGTTCTCACCAGGCAGCTTCCCTTTCTTCTCCCATGCTCCCACCCTGCTTCTCACACAGAGTCCTTCACAAACCACCTCATTGACACAGAGCAGAGGACATAAAAACGAAACAAAACACCAGAATCAGAAGCAAAGCAAAAACGGGAAAGAAAAGATAACAAGAAAGAAATAATAAAATAATAAAGGAATAATAAAAAAAAGAAAGGAAGTTCAGGAAAAAATAAATAAATAATAAATAAGCACTTCCAATTCTCCACCTGTCAGTTGTATATACAAAAAGTTATTCAAAATATTCTAAATGCTCACTCCAAGGTGGTACCCAGCTGTTTCTCCTTCTGCTAGGCATTGTTTTCCTGTCTTCAGGCTCAAGCATCAGAAATACATTTACTTTTCCTTCCACACACAAAAATGAGAGCTGTAACTGAAAATGTTCAAAGCTCCAGTTGCAGGCTCCTTTTTGAAGAAAGGGATATTTAGTCTAAGGACTGACCCCTAGGGCTATTATGTAGTGTTTGGACAAGATTGCAGTTCTTCCATCTCAGTCACTCACCCTGTCCAGGTCCCTTGAAAGTTTCTTGGTCCCTCAGGAAGAAAGCAGCCATTTTATCCCTGTCAATCCCTGTTATCTCTGTTTCTCCAGAGATAATGTGATAACCAAGATTTATGCCTTGGCTATCATTAATTACCACATAATTATCTCTGTCAATGGAATGTTGACAGGAGACATCTAATCTGCCATGATTTTCCCCCCGAAGTCAATATCTGATTTCACATTAATGCTCATGGTGGGGAGAACATACAAACATGATAGTTTCTCCAATTGCTCTATCACATCTGTAAGTCAGGCCTCATGTAAAAACTGATCCTAAGATCTTTGGCATATAATTAGGGAAGACCCATA
Organism: Podarcis melisellensis; assembly: GCF_964234715.1. NCBI lineage: Eukaryota > Metazoa > Chordata > Lepidosauria > Squamata > Lacertidae > Podarcis > Podarcis melisellensis. The sequence goes on along the minus strand of NC_138531.1, from coordinate 18,797,109 downwards.
GCTCAGTGGTGTAACACATATTTTGCATTGAAAATGGTCCAAGGTTCAACACTGGTATCCATAAGTAGAGTTGGAAAAATATGGATATTTGCTGCCAGTCAGTGTTGGCTAGAAGGACCAATGGGACAACTCAGTATATGTTTCTTTGAAATTCTTCTCCAGTAACATGTTCTCAATCCAAAGCTCTGTTGCAGGTTTACTATTTTAGTTTTAATGAGGAATCTTTGCTTTTCCAGAATTCTATGTATGCATGTGTTCTCGAAGCTACCAACATGAGACTGACCAAACTGCGGGAGGCAGTGGAAGACAGGAGTGCCTGGCGTGCTCTGGTCCATGGGGTCACGAAGAGTTGGACACGACTAAACGACTAAACAACATGTATGCATTACATATAGTCAGGAAGAACTAGAAAAAAGGGGCACTAGACAACTTTGTACTGATTGCCTATATCATATGCATAACTACAGGTTTTAAGCACCTGCATTGTAATATCAATTCTGCATTCACCAGCCAACTCGAAAGATATGCTTTGACACTAAATTTCATTTTTCAGGTTAGTATGCCAATGCCCAAAAAAATTAAAAGTCTAGCAACTTGATTGCAAATACGTTAATGTGTCTAATAGATTTTTCATATTTTAAAGATTCTGATTCCAAATTTATTCCAGCCCTGATCCTTTTTCTGCACTTTTTGGTGGCAACACATTTGCCTAATGAAGCAATCCATGCTTTCAGTTAAATGGTTCATCCTCCCTTCTCTCTCTCTCTCTCTCTCTCTCTCCCTCTCTCTCTCTTTCATCCTCTCTCTCTTTCATCCTCTCTCTCTTTCATCCTCTCTCTCTATCTTACCTACTTTTCTTCCAAATAGTGTATTAAGCAATTCAGTTCTTATTATGGGTCACTCAATTTGGAATTGGAGAGCAATTAACTTTCAGTAGCAAAATGTCAAGCACTTCCCTTTGCCACATCCTTTGTCAGGAAAAGACGGTGGTTTCATATAAATAACAATTGCTGAAATTAATTAGTCTCTGATACAATTAGTTCCTGATCTAATTACCCCATAGTGGACAGATAACAATGAGAAAGAAAAAACACAAGAAGAAATTATCTTGTCTTTTCGCACATCCAAATTGATACCTACTTGAAATATGTTATTGATCTCAATCAGTCAAGAACATAAAAAGTGCCCTGCTGGATCCATCTAGTTCAGAAGTGGGAAACCTCTGCCCTTCCAGATGCTGTTACATTAACATTCCCATCATCCCTGACAATTGGCCCAATTGGCTGGGAATTATGGGAGTTGTTGTCCAGAAACATTGAGAGGGGAAGTCATAGGTTCTCCTCACCTAATTTATTCGCAGATGGCTATTGCTCACAGTGACCAGGTGACTGCCTCTGGGAAGGTCACAAGCAGGACCTGAAGACAATAGTTCGTTCCCATTGGATGTCTCCAGTGCAGAGAACAGCCTCCAGGGTTGGAGGTGGTATGTTTCTGAATACTAGTTCATTCATTCAGCCTTTATTGGCATGGGTTCGACAATAAAATCATAAAAACATCCATAAAGCATTGGTAATCTAGATGTATTAAACACATAAAACATACAAAAGACTCAGTATCCACCATGAAACAAATTAAGTAGTTTTAAACCTGACTTTTATGTCAGCTATGTAAATATCCTGAAACATTGTCAGTAGTTTCAGGAACGTCATCCCTCAGCAGATATTGGATTACAGATTATTTGGAAGCAGATGCTTTGAGCTTCAAAGGAGTCACCAATAGGTCTTTCCAAAGGGTGTTGAAGAGAGGACAGCCCAAAATTATTTGGTATACTGTATCTGATGTCTCAATACTAGTTGCTGAAACCATAGGAGGGAAGAGTGCTCTTGTGGTCAGATCCTGCATGTAAGCTGCTCATGGTTGGCCACTGCAAGAACAGGATTAGATGGGCCATTGGCCTGGTCCAGGAAGCTTTTCTTATGTTCCTTTTTTTATTAGGGCTCTACCCCTGCTCGCTCCACTCACTAACAGTATCAACAAGCCCTTGTGAACTCCCTACCTTTTTACATTTCCCCCAAACCCCACAGTTCCTCCCATCGCCAACTCAAGAATGGAAAGTGACATACCAGTGGACAACAAAAGAGGTTTAAAGACTCTCTCAAGGCAAATCTGAAAAAGGTAGTATAAACACTGACAACTGGGAAACACTGGCCTCCAAGCGCTCCAATTGGAGAACAGATTTTCCAAAGGTGTCATTGGCTTTGAAGATGCTCGAACTCAGAACGAAAGGGAGAAATGTGTTAAGAGGAAGGTATGCTTAGCAAACCCTCACCATGATCAACTCCTGCTTGGAAACCTATGTCCCCACTGTGGAAGGATGTGTGGATCCAGAAGTGGCCTCCATAGTCACTTATGGACACACTGTTAAAAGCATGTTTATGGAAGACAATCTTACTTGGCTATGAGTGATTGCCAAAGAAGAAGAAAGAAGAACCTGGAGTCATAATAATCTCAACTGATCCTCTTCTTTGAAGCCTCAGTTTTTGGAATCTCAGTGTGAATCATGAGGCTTTCAAAACTTGGTGGAGGGTTGCAAGCCCCCACCCAACCTGCATTTCACAAACCCCACCTGAAGCAAGGTTTAACAGAACGTGGGGGGGATGGCTTCACAGAGCAGCTTACTAAACTGCTCTTTGAAGTGTCTCTCCCTTCTCCTCACTGCAGGCAAGTTTAACAGATGTGTGTGCTTCGCCCAGTGAGTTGCTCAACTGCTGGATGAAGGGGGTGCTCACCCTTCCATTAAACCATGCTTCAGGAACACTTAGGGCACTTTGCTCCCACTCCACCCCCATTAAACAGCTTGCCTTGACAGGCTTGCTTTTGCTCATTCCACAGTTGACATGGCTGCCTAATGGCAGCCATGCTAACTGCAGAGTGTGACAACATTTCCCATTCTTACGTATATAGGAAGACTTGAAAGCTGTATAGAGCTATCATAAAGCTAACTGTCCTCTGTTGACGGTTCCTACAATTCTTTTTATACGTTAAAGAAAACAGTGTCAGGAGACTGCCAAAGAACTCAAATGACAAGTTGTTGTTTTGTTCATCCCTGCTAAGCGTTCAACATTCAAGGAGTGAATCAAATAATGTACCCTGATTTTTTAATATGCTTTATGCTGCCAGAGTAATTTATTTATTCATATTATAAGTTTGCATAATAAATGCCCATTAAATAGTAAGCTAAGAAAATAAATGTTTTAAAAGTATGAAAGGTTTTCTTTTAAGAAAGAAAAAAACTGTCATATTCTCTTTTCTTAACTATTTTGCTACTATGTCTCAGTTGTTTTTTGATACTTTGTACATTGCCTTGTGACATACAGTCATACCTTGGGATGAATACGCTTCAGGTTAGGCAAATTCGGGTTGCACTCCGCGGCGACCCAGAAGTAACGGAGCATGTTATTTCCAGGTTTCACCATGCACGCACATGCAGACCGTCAAAATGACGTAACGAGCATGCGCAGAAGCGCCGAAACGCAATCCGCGCATGCGTAGACACACCGTCGTGTCTTGCGTTCCATTCGGGATGCGAACGGGGCTCCGGAACGGATCCCGTTCACATCCCGAGGTACCACTGTATGTGGAAGGCAGCTACTTAATTTAAGCATGCCCGAAAAAACATCTCCTTTTGCAGGCAATGGTGTGACATTTTAAGAATATGGATAGGGCTGATTTTAGGAGGTACTTTAAAGGGTAATGTTCAGTATTAGCATGTTGTTGATGGCGTGCATCTCTCTGACTCTGGGAATGACGTATGGCTGGCAGAGATTGCAGATGGCTTGAAGGAATGGCTGCAGGTGTGATGGTATTGGCGGAGAGCATGGGGCTCGTGTGGCGGTTAGGCATTGGTTTAGGGGAATGCTGGGAGGGGAGGTGTGACCATCACCTGCCCCTCCACTTTGATAGGGTATTCTCTTAAAGGAATCTGGGGGTCTGGATCTTGTCTGAAGCCCCGGGAGGGTCTAGGGCCGTGCCAGGACCCCTGGGAACCCCAGGGGTGAGCACCAGTCAATAAAAAAAAATAATCCCAGAAGCACCTTAGAGACCAAGTAAGTTTGTTATTGGTATGAGCTTTTGTGTGCATACATACTTCTCAGGTATTGGCACTATTACAGGGGGTGTTTCCGGTTATATGGACTCTGTTCTGAAACCATATGCTACCAGTGCTTCCAGCTACATACGTGACACCACAGATTTCCTGAGAAAAATACAATCTTTGAATAATCTTCCTAACAATACTATACTAGCCACAGTGAAATCTCTGTGTACCAACATCCCACACAACAATGGTTTACAAGCTATAAGGAACAATATTTGAGATAAAATCACAGCGGACTTTGCTACCAAACTCTGCCATTTTGTCCTTGCCCACAACAACTTCAAATTTGGTGATGACCTGTTCCTCCAGATCAGCAATGGGCACCCGCATGGCCCCACAGTATGCCAACATCTTCATGGCAGATTTAGAATGTTTCCTAAACTCCTACCCACTGAAACCTCTCTTGTACCTGTGATACATTGACAATATTTTTATTATCTGGACACATGGTCAACAGACCCTGGACACCTTCCACCAGACATTCAATTACTTTCATCCTACCATCCTAACAATGAACCAATCTATGCAAGAAATACATTTCTTGGACACTACTATTGGTCTCTAAGGTGCTACTGGAAGGAATTTATTTATTTTGTTTCCACTATAGCAGACCAACACAGCTACCTACCTGTCACCAGTCAATAGACATTGATGGAGTTTACCCTTTGCAAGCTCCCTGCAGGGTGGGCAGGAGCCAGTTATAATCATTGAATACCAATGCCTAAGCCAATACCAGTCACACTTGTGTATTCAATAAAGTTGTGGCCTAAATGTGCCCATTAACCTTTAAACTAAATTCTGTCTCCACTGTGTCTTTATTTCCATGGGGTGGGTTTGGGGGCTTGACGCGCAAACACACGGCAAAGGCATTATGTGACAAAATAAGCTGGTGCAACAGCCGGCCATTTCAGCCCGTTAGAAGCTGGCAAAATAGTTTAAAGTCTGCTGCTGATAACAAGAATTCAGATACTTACAAAAATGAGGTGAGAGGAGGCCTTCTTAGCAACTCTGTGACCCAAAGAAATCAGGGCAGGGATCAGCAGCAGCTATGAATGGTGTTGCTAAGGTAGGAATATGAAGGAAATGTGTACCTTTTTGAACTAGGATTTTATTAAATTACCTGTGTGTGTGTGTTTTTATGGGGGGAGGGGGAAATGACATGCAACGATGAGCAAGGGCTTGATCCAGTCCAAGCTAAGTCAGTTTCTGCTCCATTGACCAAATAGGAAGATAATTAAACATGTGCTTTTAAAATCAATTATAATTATAAATCACCTCATGTGGCAGAATTTAAGCCTATTGAGCTGAATGTTATTATGGCTGTGACTTCTTCGGCTATGAATGCTTTCCCTTTCGGATTTAAATTCTGCACTGTAGGATTTGAGAAGTGGTTTCTATTTTGCAGCAAGCTAGCATGCATGAATTTTATGCATTTGCTTCTTTTTTGCAAGGATTTTAATCCCAATCTTCCGTTGCATCTGCGCCACAATGGCTCTTGAGGGAGAGTGTGAAACAAACCAAAAAGACCCCACCCAACTAATTCAGATATACAATATATGCTGCTTCCAGGGGTGCTAACTTGAACAGAATACTGGGGATTCCCAGATAAGTCCCTTCCCACATAATCGATCGCATCATGTGGCATGCACACACCATTTGCCTATTATTTATTTGGGGGGGCAGCCTCCTCAAATATTTAATTGGGTGGGCCAAAGTGACCTTGGCTCCTGGGAGTTGGCTATTATGGCTGGTTTCTTATGCCACAATGTAATATTATTGTCATAGTAGGGTTTCCACCACAACACCACAAAAGCATGTTTAGATGCCGTGCCAATCCCCCTGAAGGATGGTGTCATGAAGACTTCTCATATGATCTTCCTTAATGACTCCCGGCGGGTTACAGGTTTTACCACTACAGCATCATGCTGAAATGATGGTTTTTTTTCTTCCTTCCTTCCTTCCTTCCTTCCTTCCTTCCTTCCCAGTAGTGCCCACAGTGAAATGATAAATAATCTGCCTTTGGTGTGGCTGACTTCTCTTATTAGCAGCAAGTGGAGAGGCACTGGGAAGGTGTCAGCAGAAGCTTAAACGAAGCTCTCTGTGGAATACAGAGACAGCTCTGTTTCGCCTTGAGAGCATGTTTTGAGGGGAAGATCCAAGAAGTAAGTCTTCCGACATGAAAATTGCACTGTCTCTCATAATTATGCACATATTTTTTTGTGCAGCAGAAAAGAGTGTTGGTGATTTATTTCTTAATACGGATGGCACGGACTTGACTTTTTTTTTAAAAAAAAGATAGAGGTTTAATTCTGAATGATCTGGGTTTTTTTTCCTGTCAGCAGTGTCTGGCGGTGGGCTTCAGTGTGTGTGTGAGAGAGAGATGAGAGACCATTTTTAGAAGCTATGAAGAAGCAGGGAAATATCATTTCTGAATAGGAATGCTTTGGCAGCGTTAACAAATCTGACATCGCTGGCTGATGTTTACTAAGTAGCAGGCTGGGCAGCAAACATCCAATTACTAAAATGCCAAAGTTTGATTAGAAAATGATTTGGTGGCCTTGCCATATTGGAGTTGCTAAAAGTGGGTAGAACTGGATTTAAAAACATAATAATAATAATAACAAGCTCTTTGCCAAACATCTCTGTTTCTGCTTGCATAATTTACCTCTCTATCTGCAGATTCAGGGAGGGGGGAGAATCTTCACAGAAAAAAGAATGTTTCAGTAATGCGAGGCTTCCTCTATTCTCCAGAGACATGATGAGTGGTACCAGATTTCAGGAGGATTTCAAAATGTAATGTCTTATTTTAATATTTCGCCTTATTATTTATAGGTTGTTTTCCACTCCTTGTAGTTTGAAAGTTACCCTATTCCCCCATAATGATTACAACAGGATATGAGATATCGGGTAAGCTTGGAGGTGGGCTAGGATACATTTTGCTGTTTTGCTCAGGGTCATGCTAAATTTTGAAGGTATTGTTAGAAAATTCTGTTCCTCAGCTCAGGTTAACTGGTGAAGCTAGAAAATGCTGACTATTTTCATTCCTGTGCCAGAATTCAGAGCAGGGTTTCTTGAAGTATCACATTATTATTATTATTATTATTATTATTATTATTATTATTATTACTATTATTATTTTGAGGAGGGGGTTGGTTGGTTGTATCGCCATAGCAGAAGAAGTGGAGAGGCAGAAAGAAATGGAAGGCATCAAAGGATGTCTGAACATGTCTGTTCCAGCTTTGCCATTGGTTGTTTTGGGAGGCCAGGGGAGGGACCAATGTCTCAATGTGTTTCAATGGACAATGAGAATGGAAAGTAATTTTTCTTCCACAAAAATTAGCGGAAGCAGTTTTAAACTTTTCCCTTTACTTGTGAGGAATCCTATTCTGAATAAGGGAATTTCCCTTTGAAAAAAGGGAAACGTTGACAACTATGATCATGACTCCTCTGCCTCTATACCAAACCTTTTCAGGGCTCAAAGACTGGATTCACCATTTTGGCAGTGTTTCTTCTACAGAATCACATGCTACAGAAATAGGCTTGGAGGGGACAGAACTATGGTATTCAACTCACCATCACATCCAATACTATAGCAGCAGTATGTTGCCCAGACTCTACTATGGATCCATTTTCTGTATAAAGTGGTACCTCGGGTTAAGAACTTAACTCGTTCTGGAGGTCCTCTCTTAACCTGAAACTGTTCTTAACCTGAAGCACCACTTTAGCTAATGGGGCCTCCTGCTGCTGCTGTGTCTTCGCTGCGCGATTTCTGTTCTCATCCTGAAGCAAAGTTCTTAACCAAGGTACTATTTCTGGGTTAGCAGAGTCTACCACTGTAGTTCAGGAAGTTCTCAACTCCAGGCTGCAGCTGAAACAAAGTTCCTTCAAAACTTAGCCAGTTTTTATATAGTTGAGAGATTTCTAACTCCACTCCCTTCATGGCAGTCCCTAAACTTGAGAGCAGAGTTTGAGCTTTCCCCCCCTTTTAAAAAAAGACACTGTACAGAGGGGGGGAAATGTCACGTTATTCTTGTCATTGTCCTGGCTTCTAAGCACCCAAGAAAGGTTTGGGTATCTTTGTAGGATTGGGAGATCTAAAATAAGAGTTAAAATAGAACTATGATGTTCTATTCTCTAGAGTAGTGCTCCATAGACCGGTGTTCTTCCACTGTAAGAGGGGAAGTTCACCCTCCTCCTGCTCTACATGAAGCCACAAAAAATAGGGGGCTAAGGCTGTGATGTTAAACAGATTTAGTTGGCCATTGTGTTGAAATCAGTGGGACTTTCTCTTCCATGTAAGCTTTGATCCAGCTATTCTTTGCTGCCTTGGACTCTCAGGTGCATTCAGGGAATTCCCTTGTTCCATGGGCTCTCCCATTCACTTCAATGAGCTGAACTGATGTTCATAGAAAGGGATGCATTAAAGAGCCACCCCTGCCATTATAGAGTTCCTAGAACAGTACAGAAATGTGGAGGACAGTGCTAATTGTCATTGCTGATTAACAGTGGTGTAATATTCCGGTCGTCAGCACCTTGGGCTCAGCTGCTGCCAGAACCCTTTCCGGATCACCTACAGAACCTTGGAGACACGAAGTGATCAAGGGAGTATTAGCGTCTGTTGCACCCTCTACCCGCAGGACTTATAAGAAAGTATGGTGCGACTTCACAGGTTTCGGGTCCAAAGTATCGTCCCTTTCCCCTATCGTATGAAACTTAGTTCAATTTGCTGGTCCAAGTTTGAGGCCCGGCTGTTATCTGCGGCATACGCTATGGCCTTCTTTGGTGCCTTTTGGGTTGGCAAGGTGGTAGCAGAAGCTACCTCAAGTGGAACAATGCGCAGCCTCCTCCTGGAGGTGTCCAGTTCAGGCGTGATGGTGCGGGTGCATCAGTCTAAGATTAAACTCTAGGGACGTGGGTGGCGTTGTGGGTAAAACCTCAGTGCCTAGGGCTTGCCGATCGCATGGTCGGTGGTTCGAATCCCCGTGGCGGGGTGAGCTCCCATCGTTTGGTCCCAGCTCCTGCCCACCTAGCAGTTCGAAAGCACCCTTAAGTGCAAGTAGATAAATAGGGACCGCTTTATAGCGGGAAGGTAAACGGAGTTTCCGTGTGCTGCACTGGTGCCGGCTCACCAGAGCAGCTTCGTCACGCTGGCCACGTGACCCGGAAGTGTCTCCGGACAGCACTGGCCCCCGGCCTCTTAAGTGAGATGGGCGCACAACCCTAGAGTTGGACACGACTGGCCCGTACGGGCAAGGGTACCTTTACCTTTACTTTAATATTAAACTCTGGAGTTCAAGAATTCATGATCATGGTCCCATAGCCATGTCCTCAAGGAGAGTCAGACAGCTGTACTGATATACATATAAATACATACACTCTCCAAATAGCAGCATTATATAGTGCAAAACCTGATTTCTTAGGATCAACTGATAATAAAGCAATAGATGTTTTAAAACACATTGAGGTTTTACAAAAAGTCTTTGACAGGTTGAACTGAAAATGTAGCTTTTAATGAGAAATGAAAACAGTCCTGCGGAAAAGTGCTACCATTTAAAAACTGCTTGGACAAGGTAGGAACCCCATCAAAGAAAAGGAAGGAAGTATTTGGCCTCCTCTTGGTTATTTCCCTCATTCTCTGGCTTCTCTGTCTCCAACAAACTTGAATCCTCAATATCACCCCATTCACTTGCCAATTACTTGCTCTGGCAGATGGCATCATTTCTCCTGCTTGGGGCGGGCGGGTGGTGGGGAGTCCTGGAGCTGTGTTCTCCATGTGTACTGCTCTATTGGTCAATCAACCACCCATTCACATGCCCAATTGTATGTTAGGTTATTCTACTCTAGGTATGCTCTCAGAACCTTCTTGCACTTCTTAGGTGAGGCCGCAGGAAGGTCAGTGCGGTGCAAATGCGCTTGTGGATCTCATCTGCTGGTGCATTTGCATTGTGCCAACCTCCTCCCCTCTGCAAAAAAAGTCACACACATTTCTGTGTGCATTTTTGCAAGCAATTTCTCCTAATATAGTGCATTTTTGTACATTTCTTTCAGCAATATACATTCTCCTGTTTTGCATGTTTCCCCAATATGTGCTTTTCGTAATAATTTTTTTTAAAAATCATGATATTTGGAGATGTGCAATTTTGCATCTATTCTTGTCCCTCTTGTCTATCTCTATAACTGCCTGTCTCTCTCTCCCCCCGCCCCTCTCTCTCACACTCTCTCCATTTCGCTAAGTTAAGCTTTCGTCCAGGAAGTGTTGTGCCTAAATAACTTTTGCATTTCTGTCTGTATCCATTAATCACTTTCCAACTCCATAATAAAATCAATCCTTGATTTTGCATGCTCACTGGAGTCCGTGCTCTGTTATTACTCTTCCACCCACTTCCAGAATAGGTGAGCAAAACAACATCCCTGCGGTGAGCTGTAACCCTCTGCCCAAGATCTTGGAAATGACATCAGTGACATGAACAGGTGCATGGCTGTTCAAGGACATGTGTTAACAATTTCCAAAAGTGAGTTGTCTAGGCAATAATTTGTAATTCTTCTTCGTATTTTTTCCCTTTCCTTTTTTATATGCAGTGGTACCTCGGGTTACATATGCTTCAGGTTACATACGCTTCAGGTTACACACTCCACTAACCCATAAATAGTGCTTCAGCTTAAGAATTTTGCTTCAGGATAAGAACGGAAATCGGGCTCCGGTGGAGCGGCAGCAGCAGGAGGTCCCATTAGCTAAAGTGGTGCTTCAGGTTAAGAACAGTTTCAGGTTAAGAACAGACCTCTGGAACAAATTAAGTACTTAACCCGAGGTACCACTGTATTTTGCTTTTGGTGCTCAGTGCAACTGCTTTATTATATGTGACCTTAGGACTGCGCATTGTATACAATTTATTTCTGTCACAAAACTGTCACTGAACAAAGCAGATTAATTCTGTTCAGCCAAAGACAGGGTTGCTTTCGGAATCCATCATGAGTATTCTTTCATTGTTACAGTTCGTTGTATTGAGTCATTATGGAAGGCTACTTAGCATTAGCAATATTTTACAAACAGAAGCAGACTACCAAGTTCCTCCCATTTGCTTGCTGACTATAAACATTGTGCAGCAAATATTACATGGAATTCTGATCTTTTCTTCAGTAGGAATTCTGAGTCTATGGTCACCAATAAAAACAGTAGAGAAGGACAACCTGACCTCTGTTAGTATTTGTACTGTATTTGTGAGAAAATGTAATTTACAAAGAATAAATTGTACTGTGGAAAAGAAAACCTGTGTAGTGTAATGTAATGTCACAGCTGCAAAATCTTGTGACTCCAATTAAGGTCACAGAAACGCTGAAGCATTGCTTTGTTAATTGGTTAACTCCCTTTAAAATTAAGTGTATATGTGTGTGTGTGTGTGTGTAGTAATGATAGGACGGGTGGGAGTTGAAAAGCCTGTTGATGGTCTCATTGGAGGTTTCACTGACCTAGAACATGGGAGTGTGGAGGCTTCCAAGAACACACTGCCTGGAGGAGTTGGTGAGGACAGACAAGCTATAATTTATGGAGTTGCTTCAAAGGAGTTTTAGAAGCAAGAAGCTACTGATTCAAAGTGTGCTAACCCTTGTCAACACTAGCTGGTGGATTCAGCGGTCTGCTCCTCTCTGAGCCCAGTTAGGGTTGTTTCACCACTAGCAATTTGCAGTAAATATATGGAGCCATATGTGAGACTTTGAAGAGAACTTGCAGTCGCTGTGATATTACACCTCATTGTGTAAATCCTCTCCACATTTCTCTCTCAGAAATAAGGCTGATGCATATTTATACGGTAAGAACCATGGCGATCTCATAAAGGCAAGATAATTTAATTGTGGTCACTCGCTACAGAATCACAACTTTATTTCTTGGCTTTCGTGGTTTTAATAAAATCCAACAGTCCCTCTACTATAACGGATAAGTTTTACCTTCAATATATATATATATATATATATATATATATATATATATATATATGCACACAAAAATGCACCCCTTGGGCTGCAGAGATCTGAAGATTTAAGAAAGCAAATTCTATTCCTTTCCGGTCCTTTGGATGCTTAAGTTAGCATAGCTCCGTTCTTTTTCAAAGACATTACGGTCCTTTATACCAGCTGAGGATATGTATGCTTAGCTGCAGGGTAACTTCATTAGATGAAAAGTGTGTGAATATTGGAGCAATTCTTGGTATCAATATAAAGAATAAAATCATTCTCGGTTATGATTTTTCAGTTCCATCAGCTGATCATTTCATACTTCCTTTAAAAATAAATAAATGATTGGCTCAACGAAGCTTAGTAAAAGCATATCTAAAAGTTGCACTTCGGGCAGCGCACTGAGAGACAATGTAAAATTGAAAGAGCAGCCTCTGGCATGTTATTGGAAGAGCTCCTTTCCACCATGCCTTTGTATGCTTCCTGCTGAATATCACACATCCAAAAAGCCAATGGCTTCAGATATAGTATGCTCTCCAACACTTGCTATCTGAATTATGATTTCCCATCATGGGAAACTCATAATCCCTGCAAGACAAGCCCTCTGTAAAAATCTGTATTATGGGAAGGATTCAATGACGATCAAATTTAGTCAAATGTCAGACCCATGTTGTTGTTGTTTTTTAAAAAAAACCCAAATATTGCAAAAACAAAATCCTCACGAAATAAATAAAATATTTCATCTATATATAATTTCTTAATCTTGTGGTTCCAGGTGCAAAATGTTGATTATGCTTTAAGAAGTGCTATGCAATTTAGGTGTCCCTGGTTGCTATTATATTTTAGGCAGAAAGTAACATTATAAGAGTGAGAAAAATATACAAAGTCGAACATTGTCTTGGAATTTTGCATTCCAATAATTAATACACAAACTCATTTATTTTCCATACATTTGTTTGATGCACATTCTTTAATGTGTACATTTTGTTAAACCTAGTTTAAGTGATGTTTCAATTTTCTTGGGAAGGCATCCCCTACCCTGCCCAGCATATATCTCATGCAGTGGTCCATGCAGCTGCAGTGCTGGCTAAACAATGGTGGTATTTCTAGGGCCAGAGACTATTGACATGCAAATTTTATGCATCTGCAGTTTGCTACATGTATAAGAATAAAGTTAGGTAGGTGTGAGAGAGCTCTCCCAGATTGTTGGTGAAGTGGAATATATTTACTAATGTAAGTATGAAAAGGAAGGCTTCTTTCTTGAAAGCTTTTAAGAGGAGATGATATGGATACCAATCAGGGATTATTTGAAACCAAGCCTGATGAGGAATAGTTGAAGAAGCTGGATATTTTTAGCTTGGAAAAGAGGAGTCTGAGAGGAGACATGATAGAAATCTTCAAATATCTCAAAGGCTTCTACATGGAAGATGGAACAAACGTGTTTTCTTCTGCTCTGGAGGGTAGGACTCAAACCAATGATTTCAAATTACAGTGGTACCTCGGTTTACGAACTTAATCCATTCTGGAAGTTCTTAAACGGAAACCATTATTAAACTGAGGCACACTTTCCCTAATGAGGCCTCCCATTGTTGGTGCCCTTCCGCCATTCGGATTCCGTTCTTAGACTGAGGTAAAGTTCGCAAACCGGGACACTTCTTCCGGTTTTGCAGAGTTTGTAAACCGAACAGGTCGTAAACAGGGCTGTTCTTAAACTGAGGTACCACTGTACAAGAAATGAGATTCCAACTAAACATTAGGAAGAAATTTCTGACAGTGAGATGTTCAACAGTGGAACGGTCTCCCTCAGGAGGTTGTGGACTCTCCTTCCTTAGAGGTTTTTAAGCAGAGGTTGGATGGCCTTCTGTCATGGATGCTCTAGCTGAGATTCCTGCTTTGCAGAGGGTTGGACCAGATCGCCCTTGGGGTGCCTTCCAACTATACAATTCCATGATTCTATTGTAGCCTTATTAGACTCTCCCGATTGGTGGGATCTGCGTTGCTCCTGGGAGGGAGGAAAGAAGTCAAATGACACCGAGGTTGATTCAGAGAAAGAGTTTATTCTGCTTTCCGGATAGCAGAAGGCACTTGCATGGTCAGTTCACAGCAAGTCCAATGAAATGAGAAATTTCATGCAGTATATATATCCTCCAGGCACCCTCCCCCCCTCCCCCAAGAATCCAACCACGTCAGCTTATACACGTAAGTTGACATCCATGACCATAAAAAGATATTCCTGTTCCGGTATTCCTGACCATAAAAGGTTGTTCCTGTTCCTACACTCTTATCTTGGGGCAGGAGGTCACCAACTCTAAGAACACTCTTGGCACTGTTCCCGGACAAGGTCTGTGCGTCATTGTTGTCAGGAAGTAAGATAAGACCCAGATGTGTCATCCCTGCTCCACTTTGGAATGGACAAGGCCATTCATTAGGCATCATGGACTGATAAAGGAGCTTTGTTTATACAGCTGGGTTCTTGGCTCAAGTGCTCAAGTTAATGCATTTTAGCTAATGGAGAAGGAAAAATGGCATTTTGGGGCCTGTTTCAGACTGACTGCACAGTCAGATTTTAGATTTGGGAAATCCATTCCTTCGCTATGATTCTAAATATCTTAAGGATTCTGAAGTGCAGTTTTCAGGCTTCACACCGACATCTGCTTGAGAACAAGAAGTTGGACTAGATGGGCCATTGGCCTGATTCACCATGCTTATCTTATGTTCTTACATTAAGCGGAAATTTTCTTTCAGGCACGCCCCATTCAATGCCCTCTCCATCACTTGAGGGAGATTCACCTCATGCTTGGTTGCTGAAATGGGGAATTTGGGGAAACACAGTAAACCAGCTGGCAGAGCAGAAGGCATTAACTTTAATTAAGACCAACTTTCAGATCCGTAAGTCCTGTTGATTAAAGCCAGTCTTAGGACAAGTTAGAATGTATGTGGGAGACCTGTGAGTAATCACTTGACTGTTTGTTTACTGAAATAGAGTAGACTCTGAATTTGAAAACTACAAAAGATGTGTGTGTGTGTTCAAGTGACATTGGTAGTGATGTTTAGCCCTTTCACAATATGTGCTATTTTTTAATTAGAAATTATTCCCAGGTATTTCCAGGTATTATAAAAATTGAAATTATTTCCAGCTATTTCCAGATATTTGCCCTGGCAAACACATTATGTGACTCATAAGGACTCGTAAGTAGACAAGACACCACCTACTGGGGTTAAAAAAACCCAAAAAACAGGACACATCTTTATTGTATTTTTCATCTTTGTTGGAAGCCGCCCAGAGTGGCTGGGGAAACCCAGCCAGATGGGCGGGGTACAAATAATAAATAATAATAATTATTATTATTATTATTATTAACTGCAGCAGGCAGGGTAAGAGTTGGCTTGGCAATATCATTGATGTTTTATAATGTGTTTCTAATGTTGCATACCATCCTGAGATCTATTGATAAAAGGTGGTATATAAATTGAATAAAAAATAAATAACTAAATAGGTCTTATACTAAACTAAATAGGTCTTATAGGGACGCGGGTGGCGTTGTGGTATAAAACAACTGAGCCTAGGGCTTGCTGATAGGAAGGTCAGCGGTTCGAATCCCCACGATGGGGTGAGCTCCCGTTGCTCAGTCCCAGCTCCTGCCAACCTAGCTGTTCGAAAGCACGTCAAAGTGCAAGTAGATAAATAGGTACCGCTCTGGCAGGAAGGTAAATGGCGTTTCCGTGCGCTGCTCTGGTTTCACCAGAAGCGGCTTAGTCATGCTGGCCACATGACCCAGAAAAACTGTCTGTGGACAGATGTGGGCTCCCTCGGCCAGTAAAGCGAGATGAGAGCAGCAAACCCCAGAGTTGTTCGCGACTGGACTTAACTGTCAGGGGTCCTTCACCTTTAAATAGGCCTTATACCCCCCCTCCCCATCCCATGGTGACCCATGAGAGCGTTTCTCCCTGTGACTCCCTGTGGGTGGGTGACATGGGAAGAGCTTTGACCTCAGTTGCAGCTTTTCTAAGTCACACCTCTTGGCAAAGGGGTCCCAAGCCAATCTTTGACCAGGATGAAGGCTTATATGTGCATGCAATCACATGTATTTTGACTGGAAAAATACAAGATGACAACATGAAAGGGTCCTTTCCCCACTATTGCTTTGATCAAATTTATAGCTCCCAGCCATTGTGTTTAATTTTTAAGGAACAGAAGGAGAAATATCGTTATCACATTTTTTGTCTCTCGTCTAATTTATCCTCAGTATACTCTGGTCTGGAGGGAATATGGGGTGGTGACTAGAGTGGCAGGCTAGGACATGAGGCACCAGGTTTCAAATCCTCATTCAGCCATGAAACTCACTGGTGACCATGGGCCAGTCACCACTCTTGGCCTAACCTTCATCAGAGTCTTGTTGAGAGGATCTTTGGATGCATGTCATGACTGAAGATGTTTCTAGATACATGTGTAACACATGGCATTTAGCACTCACTTATTTCAGATGTTTATCTAGTTTGTGCTGTCAGCAGGCAAGTCATCGATAAACTCCAAAAAGGATATTGCCCCTTAAAAGCAAGTCTGAACTTTGTTTGGGAGAGGGCAGTCATTGCTCCCTGACTATTTCTTTTTTAAAAAGCAAACAACAGAAGGAGCAGGAACTGAGCAGATTGAGGCAGCAGCATAAATGTGGCGTGATTGATGGCTTTGGCAGAACGTATGTCCCAGATGATTATGCTAAAATTGCTGAGTCCAGAACAATGAGCTCTGTTGTGTAATGCCCATATACAAATGTTTGTTCTTATTCCGTTTCCAAAAAAATCCACAGCCATTTAAACAAGATTTGATTTCTTTTATTCTTTTCCTTGCAATTATTTGGTCTGTACGTCTTACCTCTGGATGTCCACAATGTGTGCTGCATATAATATCAGCTAGATACGAAAGGCGTTGTGTTGTTCTTGTTTTTAATGGAATCACAATGTAGGATACCAGAGCTTCGTTAAGGAACGAAACTTTCCAGATGCCTATTTTTATTTTTAATTTCATATTTCAAATAAATTAAATATTTCTGGGGCCACATTTGAAATCCTGCATTTCAATTGTGTTTCCTCTTCCAACCAATCTTTCTCATTGACAAGAGCTACACGCCGGAAGTTTTATTCTAACTTTTTTTATACATAAATGAGGTGCTCAGAAACAATTGCAAGAATGCTATTAAAATGTCTTGTGCTGAACAAATAGGATTTATGTGGCTTTAGCTGTCACCAGTGAGACAACCAGAATCTCTATTAAATCCCAGGAGCAGCTGTCGAGAGATGAAAGAATCATTTTTCCACCACTGCAAACACCTTTGGTGTCTTCCTGCAGACTCAGCAATTATGCTAATGAACCCAGCTTTCTATAATAGGTTTATTTAATGGAAGAAACATATAGTTAATCTTTTTATTGTATGGCAATAACAACAATGCAGGCATTAGGCAGGGTTTCTGTACCAAGATCAACAAAATAAATGATTTAAAGGTGGTTTGTTCTAGGGAAGGAGGAGAAATTAATTCTGCCTGCATTTTAAAGCAAACCAATCTAATTCCCTGGCTCTGAACATATATGCAGATCAGAATGCAGCTATCAATCTGGGAAAAAAAACTTGCACAACAATGAACATTTTGCAAAGGTGTGAAAAAAGTGCATTGAAAAACATGCAAAATGTGTATCTTAATGGAAGAATGCAGATAAGAGCATATAAAGTATGTATAAAATGCATACAAATTAAATGCAATCTTTGTGCATTTTGAAAATAAGCAAAAAGGAAAAGAAAAGAAGAGACATAACAATGAAAACATGCAAAACCACATTGCTCTCTGTTTCCTTCTCTTGAGAGTGCAGGGTGGATTAAAGGCTGACTTAATTTAATTTAAGGATGATTGGTGAGGGACAAGGGGCAATGAATCTGGCACTCTGAAGTGGGACAGTGATTTTCAGGACCCTCCTGTTTAATGTTTGAGTCTGCAAATTTAACTTTTTTATTTATGTAGCATTGGGTGGGGTAATGTAGAATAGTGAATCTATTTGCTCATCAGCAAGAGCTCTAGTTTGGGGTGAGTGGACAGTTGATGGTGAATTCCCACCATAATGAATGGTGAATTCATTATGTGGCCCCTGACTATATAGGATGGCCATTGTGTTTAATTCAGGAAAGAGAAAGAAGCATCTGCCAGGAAATTAAAATGGCACCAGTGCATCAGCCACCTAGGGAAACAATGGTGTCCAATACAAAATTGGGGGTGGAGGATGCATCTAACGTGTTGATTGTGGTCCTTCTTTTCATCTGCACATTAAATCTGTTATGTAGATGCTTCTGGCTGCACAGCTTCAGGATCCTGGCATTGTGTTATTAGCAAAAACTAGAGCATGCCATAAGGTTTCTGCAGGAGTTCTGCTAAGATAGAAATCTCATTTCTGCAGGAGTTCTGTTCTTGTTGTTTAGTCGTTTAGTCATGTCCAATTCTTCATGACCCCATGGACCAGAGCACACCAGCACTTCTGTCTTCCACTGCCTCCTGCAGTTTGGCCAAACTCATGCTGGTAGCTTCGCGAACACTATCCAACCATCTCGTCCTCTGTCGTCCCCTTCTCCTTGTGCCCTCCATCTCCCAACATCAGGGTCTTTTCCATGGAGTCTTCTCTTTTCATGAGGTGGCCAAAGTATTGGTGTCTCAGCTTCAGCATCTGTCCTTCCAGTGAGCACTCAGGGCTGATTTCCTTCAGAATGGAGAGGTTTGATCTTCTTGCAGTTCATGGGACTCTCAAGAGTCTCCTCCAGCACCATAATTCAAAAGCATCAATTCTTTGGTGATCAGCCTTCTTTAAGGTTCAGCTTTCACTTCCATATATCACTACTGGGAAAACCATAGCTTTTACTATACCGACCTTTGTTGGCAAAAGAAGATATTCAAAAGAAAGTTATGAATGTGCATATTAATCTTTTTCAGTTGATTGGTCATGTACAATGCTTTCCCACTCAGCCACAAAAGCAGAAAAGAAAAACAACCATAACGCTTTCCCTCTTCCTCGTTAGATTTCTCTTCCCCATTAGATTTTTGAACAACGGTAATGCCAGATACTGAGGTGAGCATCATAGACAATGGCATTAAAATCAGGCAATTCACATCCAATTTGTCTGCATTCCTTTTTCATTACCTAGCAGTAGGAAACATCCTGTTGCCATCATTGATTGCATATGGTGATACAATACATTGCTGGATTCAGTGCAACGGCGTCTGCCCACTGTTATTGCCATTCAACACACTCACAATGAAATCTTGAACCACTTGAAGGCTTGGCTTGCAGGCAGCACTTTTTATTAGCTGAACATTTCAATCCAGAAAAAAATTATGGTTCTGATTATGCACAGCTAACGCTCTTTCTGTGTACTGGGTGAAAAATGGAGTTCAGCAGGTGTGCATATTAGTATTATTCTTAATAATATTAAAATCCTAAAACAAGCCACAGTAACTATAACAAGAGTTGTGATATAAGTCCACTCACCTTCCTTGGTGGGCGGTGTTGCAGCCAGGCCCCAGACTATGAAAGTGATCTGGCTAATAGAAGGCCTAATCACCCAGCTCCAAGACATTGACCAATGTTGGCAGTCCTTGGAAGGGTGTTCCCCTGGCGGCAGGCCCAGCCAGCCAATGGGGATGCTTGGGCCCACACCCAGGGGTCTTTAAATTGTGGTCTGCCTGGCAGTTGGTTCCTCACCCTGTGCCTCTTTGAGAAAGGGTATCCTTTTAAAAGGATCTAGGAGGAGTGCTTCTGTTTGATGTCCAGGTGGGGGCATACCACTTTTTGAACAGGGACCTTAATTTGGTGTCATTCCAACCCATGGTTCTAGTTTACCCTTAGATGTGCTCCCAGCAGATGGGCTGGAGTGGAACAGCCACAGCTTCACCCAATGCCTACAGCAAACCATTCTCTGCAATAACCAATAAGTTCTGGCCATATTCAAGCCCCCAACCCAACATGTTGTTGTTCTGTGTGGTTATTCATTTCCCTTAGGGAATTTTAGGGTCACAGGGTCTTGGCACGCAATACAGGCTAATGAACATTTTTTTTAACATGGTCATTCTTGGGGTGATGCAACATTCTTGAAGCCGCCTTTTAAGTCAACTCACTTTGCTTCTCTGCCTGTGGATTTGAAGGATGGGAGCAAACAAACCATTCATCTGTCACGTCAGCATTGTGTATGCTGGTGAAAAGATTTTCATCCAGGGATTTTCCCCAGTTCTATCTAAGGTTGCTGGGGACTGATCCTGTTTTCCCCTGCACTGCATGTCCATCTCAACATATGGTCCCCCATCCAATTTGAAACCATACTGGAGCCTGCTGGCAGTTTTAACGCTGCACCAGTCAAGCTATGTTAATACCTTCCAAAGATGTTCCCAAAGTTGAAAAGGAGTGGTTCACTTTCCCGTAAAGTGATTGGATTTTTGTGTGTGTGGCATAGCAGCTAATTACTTAAATGGTTAAACATAGACTTCTTAGAACACTTTGAAAAATTAATTATCATAACAGTCTCCGTAGTGTTTACCCTGCACATTTTGCTATAAAAATGACCGAGCTTTGAAGCTCCATTAGACAAATGCAAACCACTTATTCAACATTTCCTCATACAGTAGTCTGAATACTTTAAACTGCATTAGCTTATATGGGTATGAATGCATCTGAACGAGAGCAAACATTTCTGAAAAGAAGTAGCTATTAAACAATTGAATCATTCAAGCTAACTCTCCAGTTATATAAATGAACCCATTTTCATTAAAATGTGGAGGGCTAGGTCATCACTCATCATTTATTTTTTAAAAAAGGTATATGCATTAAATTGTTAAATGCATGCATGTGCCTCACTGGTTGATACTGGACATAAGTTTGCACATTTGTGCACCAATATCTGCCTGAGTCCCATAGTCCTTAAAAATCTTTTTTAAAAAACCAGAAAAATGGTTGTAGGCACATATGCGTATTCTCTGAATCACACATTATATTTTTCACACAATCAGTATAGCACAGGATGGTGCTGTGGTCTAAACCACAGAGCCTAGGACTTGCCGATCGGAAGGTCAGCCGTTTGAATCCCTGCGACGGGGTAAGCTCCCGTTGCTTGGTCCCTGCTCCTGCCAACCCAGCAGTTCAAAAGCACATCAAGTGCAAGTAGATAAATAGGTACCACTCTGGCGGGAAGGTAAACGGCGTTTCTGTGTGCTGCTCTGGTTTTGCCAGAAGCGACTTAGTCAAACTGGCCACATAACCAAGAAGCTGTATGCCGGCTCCCTCAGCCAGTAAAGCGAGATGAGCACTGCAACTCCAGAGTCGTCCGTGACTGGACCTAATGGTCAGGGGTCACTTCACCTTTATCTTTCATAAACACATTAAACATTACTTTCTATAAAATCTGTAGCTATTGGACTCATTTTGTTCAATACACAGAACACAAATGATAGAAAATATGGAGACATGGTATCCTACTGCCTTTATGAGGACCAAATCCAAGTCACAAAGTACTGAACTAATTTTTGAATTTGACAGACATCTTCCTCAAGATTAGTATAACAGAGGGTAACAGAATTGTGTGTATATGTGGGGTCAAAAAGAAAACAAGATATTGCTGCCAGAAAGTATTATCAAAGTCCCATCAGCAATATGCTACAGTCCTAAAATGGGAAAGTGGGGAGGTCTTTCCAGACTAATTAGTTTAGTTTGTGCCTGGTATGAAAGGAGCAATGGACATTGTCCCTAGCACTAATTGGAAATCATCGGCCTCTTGTAAGACAAAAAACAGAAATAAAGGAAATTGTGGTAGCTGAAAATCATATTCTCCTAATTAGAGTTCTATCTATAAAATAGAATTTGACATAAGGCTTGGGACCAGGATAACCAAAAGATCATCTCACCCCTTCTATGCACCCCTCATTGTGCTTCACAGGTGAGGACAAACAATTTTCAGATTGAATAACTATTACCAATGGTCCTAGTCCATTGAAAACAGCAAAGTCCTTGTTTAGCTGTAGTCTCTTGAAATGTCTTTTCCATGTACCAGAACAAATATTACAACCACTAATAGTTTCATTCTCCGCCACCACACCCTGTCCAAATGCCACATTCCCTTGTGGACAGCTTTTGGGGGGACACAGCTATTGTACTAGCAACCTTACTGTATGCTTGTGAAACACGGACCACTTATAAACACCATCTCCAACTCCTTGAAAGATCCCATCAATGGTGTCACCGAAAATTTTTACACATCATTTGGGTAGATAGGTGAACTAATGCCAATGTACTGGAAGAAGCAAATATCACCAGTGTCAAAGCAATGATTCTTCAACATCAACTTTGTTGGACTGGTCATGTTGCGTGGATGCCAGATTATCGTCTTCCAAAGCAACTTAAAAATAAAAAGCATAATGCTGGTGGTCAACAAGAGACTCTGTCAAGGCAAATCGGGGAAAAAGTAGTATAAACACCAACAACTGGTCTGCAAGCACTCCAGTTGGAGAACAGCCTTTAACAAAGGTGTCATGGGCTTTGAAAACATTCAAACTCGGTATGAAAGAGAGAAATGTGTTAAGAGGAAGTCATGCTAGGCAAACCCCCTCCTCTGCTGTCTCCTGCACACCCTCAAAATCTGCTCTAGGGGGTTGAGGGATGCTCCAAATCAGATTTTGGGCATGCACGAGTAGAGAAAAGGAAGCAGAAATCCCATTGCATGAATGGTACTCTGTCCCTACAGTATTGGGTACAATCCATAGGGTATGTCTGTTGCGCTGAAATAGCTTATGACTAAGGTTGCAAAGGATCAAAATGGTAAAGTGGCTTATTGAAAACGTAGACAACTGTTTGGAAACAAAGGAGACACAGCTGAGATGGAAATAAAAAAAAAGTGATAGGAGTGTTAACACCTACACTTAGATTGAATGCTGGTATCCTATCAGATGGCTGCAAGGACACATAGGTGATTGATGAGATGTGAGGCAGCAATCTGAGATACACAGACATTACAGTTCTTATCTCTGATGCAGACGGTGGCCTACTGAATCTAAAGTCAAGATCAATTATAAGTAGCATCTGTTTTGACATCTATATTTATACCCAAAGATGCAGAATGTCAACAATGTAGGACATTAGACCCTGAGAGAAAGCAGGCAGGTCTTTGTTTTTTATTTGGGGGAGAAATCTCTAGGACAAAGCCATTGTTTTGACTGGCAATTTATGACTACTTAAGCGTAAAAATGAACAAACAGTAAATACCAGAGTTATATGGCTGTTGTGTTGTAAAGTGTAGGTAATATTGCGATATTGCAATGATTTTCAAGAAAAGGCCAGGAACATTCAATAAATCACAGAGGCATTTGTCTCAATTAAACAATTCCACTCTGTGAGGCTGATGATTAATCTGCAGACTGACAAGTCAAATTATTATTTTTAATTAGTCAGCAATTGACTAAACTTGAACTCATATTAAAAGAAAAGAAGCTCAACATTCTAACATAATTGTGTACAGACAGGAGCCATTCAATATAATAATAAAAAAACACTTTCCTGTTATCTGTGTAGGGAGAGGAAAATATGTTTTCTTTTAATGATGCAAACACTTTGTATTCACACTGTTTTTTTCAGAAAATATATTGAATGCTTCTATGGTTCCTGTTTATCAGGGAAACTCTGTCCTTGTCACTTCTTGTTCCTGTTTTGCCTTTTGTGAAGAGGAGGGCTATAGTCTTGTTATATTCAGCCACCAATGACATGAGAAAGATATAGGTACAGTTCCTTCCCCATTCTCCTTGGGGCTGCTTATGAAAGACCTGGGTACCCTTGTCATGTACTCATCCCCAACAGCCAATCAGCATTTCATGGCCACTCAGCATGCTCAGTTCAATTGGGGTTGTATTTTTGTGGGTAGGGGTCGTCCTCTGCTACCTGCAAATCTCAGGATTTCACTAAATATGCTGATGGGCGGGACAACTTTGGCAACAGACATAAGCAATGTCACCCACAACCTTAGCTATGATACTAACGGAGGCTTAGATGTCCTTGCTGTCAGTCAAAAGCATAGCTCATACTGTAAAAGAAGTCGGTTTCCTTTTGGAGGCTGCTGATAATTATATTTGTTAAATACTACATATTTTTGTTTAATAAAGACTTTTGCATCGTGCCCATATTCTGATTTGGATTGCTCAATAGGGCGGTTCATAAAAAACTTTTTTTTTAAAAAAAAAAAATGCCTACTCCAAAGGTCTTATCTTACTACACTAGGGATTATACAGCTATATCTGAAATTTCATGCATATCAGTTAATATCCTGACTCTCCTCCACAAAAATAGCTGTTTACTTGGCTGTTTCCCTATGTCACGAAGGCTGAAATTTCAATTCAGTGGAGCAGGGTCAAGATATTAACTGATATGCATGAAATTTCAGATATAGCTATATAATCCCTAGTGTAGTAAAATAAAACCTTTGGAGCAGGCATTTTCAAACAAAAGTTGCTTATGAACCGCCCTATTGCCCAACTCAAAGATGGCATTTCCAGGAAAACTTGGCAAAAGAGTATACAGTGGTACCTTGGGTTACAAATGCTTTGGTTACAAACTCCGCTAACCCAGAAGTAGTACCTCAGATTATGAACTTTTTCCCAGGATAAGAATGGAAATCGCGTGCCGACAGCGCAGCGGCAGCAGGAGGCCCCATTAGCGAAAACGCGCCTCAGGTTAAGAACAGTTTTGGGTTAAGAAGGGACCTCCGGAATGAATTAAGTTCGTAACCTGAGGTACCACTGTATAGATCAATTTCCTCCTGGAGCAGGGCAAGCCAATGGTGGACCTTTCAGATGTTGTTGGATCTGAACTTCCAACATTCCCGACCATTGGCCATGCTGACCGGAGCAGATGGGAATTATAGTCAAACAAAGGCAATACCCACTGAGGTTGAAGTTCTGTTATATATTTTTGTATGAAACAAGTAGTTAGCTACTAACATAGCCAGGTGGTAAAGTGTATTCAGTTAGCAAAGTGTGTCACTGAATAATTATTCAAGTGTGATATATATCCAGATATTTAAGCTTCGGGGTTGAAGAACACTTCACTATTCTTGCTCCACTTCCCAGCAAATTCTCATTTCTTCCTTTGCAATTATTTTTTTTTTTATAAAAATTTTTATTAAGATTTTTTACAGATACATATTTAACAAACAGAATAGGTTTCATAACATCCTTTCATTCTATTGTGGACTCCCTCACGTCTCCCGCTTCCACTTTCATCATTAAAAACGAATTTTTCCAAGCAAATTATCATCTTGTTTATGCTCTTAAGTGCAATATTTAGGTTAAACTCAAATAAAAAATTATAATTTAATGGTAGACAGTTATTTCTACTCTGGCTTCCTTATTAGGATTCAACCAAATTACAGTACTTTTGTAAATAGATCTTAAATTTCTTCCAGTCTTCTTCAACCCTCTCCTCTCCCAGGTCGCGGATTCTGCCAGTCATCTCAGCCAGTTGCATATAGTCCATCAGCTGCATCTGCCATTCTTCCAGTGTGGGTAGATCTTGGGTTTTCCAGCTCTTAGCAATAAGTATCCTTGCCGCCGTTGTAGCGTACATAAAAAATGTTCTGTCCTTCTTTAACACGTTCTGGCCGACCATGCCCAGAAGGAAGGCCTCTGGTTTCTTGGTGAAGGTATACTTAAATACCTTTTTTAACTCATTGTATATCATTTCCCAAAAGGCCTTCACTTTAGGGCAGGTCCACCAGAGGTGAAAGAATGTTCCTTCATTTTCCTTACATTTCCAACATTTGTTATCAGACGAATGGTATATTTTAGCCAATTTCACTGGGGTCATGTACCATCTATATATCATTTTCATTACATTTTCCTTCAGAGCATTACATGCTGTGAAGTTCAGCCCGGTGGTCCATAACCTTTCCCAGTCCTCAAACATAATGTTGTGCCCAATATCCTGGGCCCACTTTATCATAGCCGATTTAACCAATTCGTCTTGTGTGTTCCATTTCAGCAGCAAGTTATACATTTTTGAAAGTACCTTGGTCTTAGGTTCTAGCAGTTCTGTTTCCAGTTTCGATTTCTCCACCTGGAATCCTAACTTTTTATCAATCTTAAACACTTCCTTAATCTGAGCATAGTGTAACCAGTCTCGCACTTTATCTTTCATTTTCTCTAAACTCTGCAGTTTCCAATTGTCTCCATCCCTTTCTAGTATTTCCCAATATTTTGGCCAATTGGCCTCCATATTGGGTCTTTTTCGGGCCTTAGCCTCCAAAGGTGACAGCCACCTCGGTGTTTTGTTTTCTAATAAGTCTTTGTATCTTGTCCAGACATTAAATATTGCTTTTCTGACAATATGGTTCTTAAAGACCTTGTTGATCTTAACCTTGTCGTACCATAAATATGCATGCCATCCAAATGCATTGTTAACACCTTCCAAATCCAGCACATCCGTGTCCTCCAGAAGTAGCCAGTCTTTTAGCCAGCAGAAAGCTGCGGCTTCATAGTACAACTTTAAGTCTGGCAGGGCAAAGCCCCCTCTTTCTTTTGCGTCCGTTAATATCTTAAACTTAATTCTGGGCTTTTTGCCCTGCCAGACAAATTTGGAGATATCTTTCTGCCACTTCCGGAAGCACTCCGTTTTATCTACAATCTGCAATGTCTGAAACAAAAATAACATTTTTGGCAATACATTCATCTTAATAGCAGCTATTCGACCTAACAATGAAAGTTTCAATTTTGACCAGCTATCCAAGTCTCTCTTAATTTCAGACCAACATTTTTCATAATTATCTTTAAACAGACTCAAATTCTTTGCTGTTATGTTTACCCCTAGGTATTTAACTTTCTTAACCACAGTTAACTCTGTCTCTCTCTGAAACCGTTCCGACTCAATATCTGTCAAGTTTTTTCCCAACACCTTGGTTTTTTGCTTATTTAGTTTAAATCCCGCCACCCGACCAAAATCTTGGATTAGTTGTAGTACTCTTTTCGTACTAGATTCTGGCTCCTGTAATGTCAGAACTAAGTCATCTGCAAACGCTTTAAGTTTGTATTGTTTCGCTCCGACCTGTATCCCTTCCACCAACCTGTCCCCTCTAATCGTGTTCAAGAGCACCTCCAGGACCGAAATAAATAATAACGGGGAAATCGGACAGCCTTGTCGTGTTCCTTTTTCAATTTTAAACTCTTCTGTAACCACATTGTTAACTATCAGTTTAGCCTTTTGTTCTGAATATATTGCATCAATCCCATTCTCAAACCCCCGGCCCACTCCCATTTCTTTTAAATTCCCTTTCATAAACTTCCAGGATATATTGTCAAAGGCCTTCTCCGCATCTATAAAAATTAAAACAGCTTTAGTATTTATGTCTGTTTGTAAAAGCTCCAATATATCTATAATGTTCCTTGTATTAGCAGACATATGTCTACCTGGGAGAAAGCCTGCCTGGTCTTTATGGATTACTTTGTTTAAAACCCTCTTGAATCTACTTGCCAAAACGTCTGCAAATATTTTGTAATCCACATTTAAAAGGGAGATGGGACGGTAGTTCTTAAGCTGTGTCTTTTCAGTTTCCGATTTTGGTATCAATGTGATGAAAGCTTCTTTCCACGATTCTGGCGCCTTCTTCCCCTCTAAAATTTCATTGCTGACCTCCATCAGTGGTTGTATCAAATAGTCTTTCAATGTCTTATAGTACTTGGAGGTCAGCCCGTCTGGTCCTGGTGATTTGCCCTGTTTCATGTTTTGGATGGCCTGCTCAATCTCTTGTCGTGTTATTTTGCCATTCAGAATTGATCTATTTTCTTCTGACAACTTTGCCAGTCCATTTGTCTTTAAAAATTGTTTAATCGCTGCTTCATCTTGTGGCCCTTGAGTGTATAATTTTTTGAAATATCTCTGGAAACACTTTCTAATCTCTCCGGGGTTCTGGATACATCTTCCTTCAATCTCTAAGTTTGTCACTGTGTTTAACTTTTGTCTCCTCTTCAACTGCCAAGCTAGCAGTTTTCCACATTTATTAGCCGACTCAAAAGTTTTTTGTTTCATTAGTTTGATTTTCCATTCTATTTCCTGATTTATCAGTTTGCAGTATTGTGCTTGGTAAAGTTTGATTTCTCTCAGAATCGGCTGAGACTTCGGATTAAGTCTTAACTTCTTCTCCAACTCCTTGATTTTTTCCAAAATTTTATCTTTCCTTTCGTTTTGTTTCCTTTTCTTTACCGTGTTCTGTTGTATCAGGAACCCCCTCATCACGGCCTTACTTGCGTCCCAGATAGTTCTTTTTTCCACTGTGGTGTTCATATTGATCTCAAAATAATCCTTTAGAGCTTTTTGGGCCTTCTTAGTAATCTCCTGATCTCTAAACAGGCCATCATTCATCTTCCATCTGAAGGAACCGGTTGGAATCAATGTCATGTCCATTCTCAGTGCGTTATGGTCGGAGCATGTCTTTGGGCAGATTTCCACCTTTCTGATAAGATCTTCCTTTGCAATTAGAGGTGGTTAGTTGCATGTTGGAATTGGCCTTCACAGGACCTATAGGCTACGAAGACCCAAATGAACAGCAAGTAACACTGCCTCAGTGAATTGTTATGCCTCTCATAGATTTCAGACAAGGTTTGTACTCTTCCTAGAACTTACAGGACAAGTCAATACCACAAATGCTGCTGACCCAAAGCTAATAATACAGCCTTTGAAGAATTCTGAGACTGTCTTTTAGATAGCTATTAGTTGGGTGACTTTTTCCCCTGCTTTGAAAGGTATAGAATATAACTTTTCACACACACACACACACACACACGTAAAAATAGCCTATTAAATTTTCTTCTGGACTGTTAAAACTTAGCTACATGACCCAGTTCTATCAATGGATTAATTCTCATTCATCCAAGCGTGACAAAACTAGCCTGCAAACTGTTTAGCAAGATAGTGTTTGGAGGAGAAATTCACTTATCGACCGTCCCGAGGCCTTAATTTTAGCATGTGGTTACTGATTTTGCAGACCATTAGGACCTTATCTGAACTAGTCCTGTGATGAATGGAAGTCTATTTAACATTGTAATCCAAAGTGTTCCGACATAATTACAGTGTGGCTTTTACATAACTCTACCAGCAAAGATGATAATGTTGGGAAATGAATGTTGCATTGATGTCAATACTTAGGACACATGAAGAAGTTGATTGAGATGTTTCAAAATGGAACAAGATAAGGGGGTGCCATTTTCGACAGAAGCCCAATGTTATTTGCTTTACATAGTCCTGCCCTCTGCCTCACATGTTGTTGTCGTCATAGGGTAGAGTTACAGCAGGCCATCGTCCTAAAGAGTTGTATGAATCCACCTTGTTCCATGTGCTGGCCATGCCCTCCCCAGTGACTTTGTGTTCAGGAACAGTATGAGGGGGTCTATTTGCATTATGATGTAGGGCTCCTCCAAACGAGGGAGAATCAAACCCCGCACATTATGTCAGGAATTCAACCTACACTCGAGTAGGACCCTGGCAGAGACACATGCCCGACTGGCATGTTCTCTCCCTCCTGGTCAATTGTTTGGGAGCTTCATAAGCTTTCTTCAGCCCGAACATCACAGCGACCGATGCCAACCAACACCGGCACACTTAGGGATCCACATAGTTTGTGCAGTTGTGTAACAGATCTCAGCAACTCAGCATTTTGGCTAATCTACTTTATTTACATATAAACACACACAGAGCACTGCAACATGGCCCCCCCTCTCTCTAGCAGCAGACAGCAAAGAGAAAAAGAACAAAGGACAATAGTCCCACTTCACGGAATAGTCCCACTTCACAGTAACACAAATATCCTGTCTCCATCACTTCCCACTCAATGGAGTCAAAACATATACCGTCATGTGATAGACAAAAATCCCATGACTGCAATCATGGAGCAGGAATTCCAACACATTACAGAGCTCTATTTGGACATTCAGTTTCTCATGCGATTAAATTTGCACAAAGGAGAAAGTACCCAGACCCTCCACCACATCCCCATTCTCTGACCTCACCACGTATGCTTTGGGTGAGAAGATCTGAATCACGAAGCCACCCATTATTTAGACCACACAAGGAAACCTAATGTGCACAGAGCACATTGCCTGCTTCGAACTTTATCCTCAAACACGTGGATGGATGTGAGTCTAGGTGGCAGGGATATCAAAGGAGAGACTGAAGAGAGCTCAAGTACCTGCTCCTTCTGCAATTTCATATAATAATGCAGATAGATGTACGCAGGGGAACTCACATCTCAAGTGAGTTCTGGCACCTCTCAGATAGGCGCCATTGCCATTCTAAGAGAACGAGAGTGGTGTTCATGGAGAATTCCAGAACTTCTTTTTCTAGAAAAATAGCACTGGATATATGCAAAGATCAGAAACAACAAGTCCATAATATACTCCTGGAAACTTTGTTTGAAGGATGTCCTGTTCTATGACAAAGCAGCATGGTGGACCTCGGATGTTGCTTCAGCACCATGCTGAGACTAAACCTACATAACAGCAGGAGTTATGTTATTTCCACTAACCAGGGGTCCAGTCTTCTTCTAATATGAAGAAGTGGGGGAATCTCTGGTCTCACTGAGTCTTCTACAGTTGAACCCTCCATGCACCACATTGCCACATCCTCAGGCCAGAGGGGAACTGACCCTGTAGGCTTATCTGCTGTGAATGCCCTTCACTTCTGGCTCAGAGTCCTCAAACTCTGTGTCCCTGACAAAGGCTATCTCTGTGCAAGGACCAGAATAATTCTACCTTTAGCAGATTAAAGAAAACAGCTCATCGTGTGCTGACAAGAGGGATGTTGAGAGCATTGAAGAGAGAACAGTTATGTTCTCTGAATCTTTACTCATTTGAGAGCAGGTCTTTTGTGTTTAGCCGAATGAGATTTATAATAAATGCTCCCTCCGTGATTCAAACAGCAGTTTCCCTTCAGCATATAAGTGATAGTTAATTTGTTAAGAGAATATCATTCTTGTTAAAGACATATATCTCAAGATCCAATCTAGGATGCAGAATAAATCATTACATGAAGGGTTCTTCTTGAAATGCAAAAGACAGTGTTTTGCACTGAAGTGATGTCTTTGTGAAAAGGCAAGTGGCAAATATAATGTGATCTTATGAAAAGAACAACTATGGCTGTCTCTGCAGCCTTCCATTAAAGGAAAAGTTACAGCATTGTTGATTACCACATTTGCAGGGGAGAAAACCCATCTCAGCTTATATTCTAGGGACAGAAGGTAAGGAACAACTGTGTGTGTTATGTGAGTTGCACACCATGTCAACCTGGCACCCTCAATACAGCAAGAACTAGCTTCAGTTTATATTATCAACAGAATCAACTTTTCATTATTTTAAAACATAGAGTTGCCCTATCAAATTTTGGCTGAAGTAGATTGTGACTGTGATGCACAATGATTTGTTTTCCTTAGACATATTTAGGCATTTCAATGGACCCACACTAATTCCAATCATATAAGTATATTTATTGTAGAGCAAAGCGGATTTTGATTGATCTTGAAAATTATAAAATGAATGACGAAATCTGAGGAAAGCTAAGAGGGGGGTGGCTGTATGTTTTATCCCTTATATTAAGAAAAATAACATATTAGACAGAATGGTTTAGCCTAGCATGGAGGGACAGGACAAAAATAAAGAAAACACTGAGCATTTGCACCATAAATATATCAAATGCAACTCCTTGTGAGGAGAAATTTTGCTGATTTATCTTGGCTTAATAACCAGGTTCTATGTGTTTCTAGTTTTGTTTGCTTGTTTGTTATAGGAACAGCCCACCACCTGCTAGTCCTATGGTGTTAGCACAAATACTTTACAAAAAGTCATACAAAAATACAGCCCAAATAAGACTGTCCAAGCAAGTTGGATAGCAATACTAAACGGAAAGCCACACAAAAGTCAAGCAGGAAACAGAATTTAAAACAGCAGTGATAGTTCATGAAAAGCCTGTCTAAATACAAAAACTTGGATCATGAGATCCTCTGAATGGAACTCCATGCAAGGGATTTTCCTGCTGTCAGAAGGAGAAAGAGGCAATATTGAATTTTCTCTTTCACCCTGCCATGGTGGTGGTGATTATATATATATATATATATATATATATATATATATATGCTTTCGTAGATTTTCATGGGTACAGGAATGCAGGTTTTGGTGTCCTCGGGTGTCTTCCCGTGTAAAAGTTGGGGTGTCTAGGCGACGTTTCGACGAGGTCTCACTCGTCATCTTCAGGCTGGTGCTTTCGGCTTCTTGTTACTGGAACAGAGCAGGATCTCAGTGTTTGAGTTCCTATAAATACTGTTGAGGGGGTGTGGTGTATAGCCCTCCCCACAAAAACTGACACCAGATCCAGAGGCACACAGAACGCTATCACCAATCAACCACACCAGACCCAAACCCAGACCCTCTCCACAGATAAATTACAGACACCATCCAGTAGCCAAACCATGGTGGCACCTCCGGATGCTGCACCCCCCTGCAATCCCTACACAGATCTGGCTGACACAGGCCACAAAACCACAGCTCGCCCCTATACACGAAGCCAAGCCAGAGCACAACTAAGTGCAGTACAGCCATCTTCTCAGAAAAACTCTTCACAAAGTTCAAGAGGTCAAGACACAAAGACTTTAGCAACTAATCCACACCTAATGACCCACCTAAGTGGTACTCAGGATATCACTCAAGAAATCACTCAAGATATCCCTCAAGTAATTAAGGAACAAAAGAAGAAAAGGCACACTAACCTGGGAACTTCCTCTCTGCCCAGAACATTGGAGGCTATACACCACACCCCCTCAACAGTATTTATAGGAACTCAAACACTGAGATCCTGCTCTGTTCCAGTAACAAGAAGCCGAAAGCACCAGCCTGAAGATGACGAGTGAGACCTCGTCGAAACGTCGCCTAGACACCCCAACTTTTACATGGGAAGACACCCGAGGACACCAAAACCTGCATATATATATATATATATATATAAATATATAATCTCAGGTATAAAAAAATATCATCACAGAAAACAGGAATAAAATATTGAAGCAGAAACAACAAAGGGTGCAGAGACATCAGTAACACATTCCAAATTTTTGGTCTATTAGAAATTATAACATGTCTATAAAAACAAAAACATGGATATCCCTTATTGTCCAGACAGATGAGCTACATTCACATTATTTATGTACCTAGCAAAATCTTCTAAAGTTCTGCATGTATTGCTGTTTTATTGTATTCTTCACAACCATTTATAGGCTGGGGAGAAAGAGAGATTTGTTATTTTCTGCATTATTAATGTAACCAGTAAGATCATAACAAACAACGACCCCCCTTTCTTCTTTGACCCCTAAATGTTTATATGTCATTTTTTTCTAGTAAGGCTGATTCCCATACCTTCATGTACCAGTAATAAATATCTGTTCTGGCTAGATCCCGCCAAAATTGGCTTAATGTGACTCAGTTAGCATATGGATAATCAACTCCTTATAGTGTAATAGTCGATCATTCTCATCAAAGATGTTTAGAAGAGTCAGTTTTGGGTTGAGTGTTATCTTACAATTTGTAATTGCATTAATCTCTTGAAAGACAGAAAGCCATAACGTTTGTGCTTTCCCACAATCCCACAAGCAATGTGTGTAAATACTCAACCAGCTGGCATCCCCTCCAACAATATGGTGATAGTCTAGAATTTATATAGGATAATCTGCATGGTGTTATGAACCATTTTAAGAACCATCTCTTCATGTTTTTCTCAGTATAAGTATTTTGGTATTCAATTTTGCCCAATCCAGTATTTTTGGCAAGCCAATTGCCCTAATATAATGTAATGTTTTAAAGTGTTTTCTTTAGTGTATGCATTTTATGCAGGCTTTCACATAATATACATTTCTTTTCCACATGTTTCAGTTCAGAGGCACAGAGTTGTACCCAACATTGGGGTGGGAGGTTGATGTGATGCGTGTCACATGCGTGTGAAGTCACATGTGTCTTGTGTCTCGTGCATGATGACTGTCACATCAAGAGAGGCTGACCAGGCCTCCTCCACAATAACCCTCAAAAACACCTTTCCAATTAAGATATCATTTTGATGGGTTATTGCAATTGTCTAATTATTAAAAATAAAAAAT
The DNA here is from genome assembly GCF_964234715.1 of Podarcis melisellensis. Classification (NCBI taxonomy): domain Eukaryota; kingdom Metazoa; phylum Chordata; class Lepidosauria; order Squamata; family Lacertidae; genus Podarcis; species Podarcis melisellensis. The sequence goes on along the minus strand of NC_138531.1, from coordinate 18,762,819 downwards.
GCATGAATCCTTAAAAGCAGCAGCAGGAGGAGGTTGGGCCACTCAGATAAAGATCACTGCTTATTTTATTTATGATTTGTGAAGTGGATATAATTTGTATAAGATATGTGGTGAATTTTTTGTTTATGTTTTTCCTGTATATATGTGCAATATGAATAAAAATTTATTAAAAAAAAAAAAGATCACTGCTGTTGATCTCAGATTCTGTAGAGGAAGCAGAACTTTCACAGCTCAATCATATCCACATATTTGCTACATAATCCCCACAGAACTCAATGAGATTGGATCTGAGTAGACATGTCAGAGATTGCACATTTAACTTATTTATGTACCTAGCAAAAACAATTGACACTTTCCACGGCAATTCCCCTCCACAGACACACACACACTTGTATTTGACTTTTGTATGCAGGAGTGAACAAGGCGGGAGAGGTGGGGAATAAACATGAAAGGAGTCGGAGGCTTCGTAGGCAGCAAAAATTCCTCCCCGCTTCTCGGTGTATTAAGGTTACACTTAAATACATTTTCACCTCAAATCCTTTCCACCCTGGAGAATGATTTCCTTTCCTGTCCATTGTCTCGTCTTATTTTTTAATGGAGGAGTAAATCAATACCCTTGTTGAGCTGTCTGAGACAGATTTCTGCATCACCTATTACAACAATAAAATTTTGTCTAAAAAGCAACAACATTGCTAACCAGCATTACTGGGAAGGGAAAAGATCAACCAGGAAAAAGCACTTTGGTGTTTTGATTTTTTCTCACCAGCTTCTCTAAAGTAAACATATGTTATCAGAACTGAAGGAAGGGGAAATATGGGGGGAAAGGTTTTTAATGGAGGGAAGGAAATCAGTGCAACATTTTCTCCTTTTATGAAACTAGCCTCATTTTCACATACCCTCCAAGTGTCCCTGTTTTCCAGGGATAGTCCCGGAATTACAGAAGCTGTTCTGGTTTCTGATCCTCAAATGTCCCAGTATTCCTTTCCCTCCCTTCCACTTCTTGGAGAACAATTAAAAGTGGGGTGTGTGTTGTAGGTACAAAAACAGTGTCCTGTTTATAGTGAAAATAAAATTCCTGAACCAAATGAAGGAATTGTTGAAGCTGGCATATGAAACCCTTTCTATAATTTTGAAGGAAAATATCTATACTCTCTCTAATTTCCCGTTACGGCATTCCTCCCACAGTAGCCATTTCATAGCACTCAATATCAGCACAATTTATTATTATTTTTGAAGAGGAATGAAGATTATTTTCCAGGGTTCCTCAGTATAGAAATTGCTCCCCTTATTTTCCTCTACAGCCTATTTTAATACAGTGGTACCTTGGGTTATGTACTTAATTCATTCCGGAAATCCGTTCTTAACCTGAAACTGTTCTTAACCTGAAGCACCACTTTAGCTAATGGGGCCTCCTGCTGCACGATTTCTGTTCTTATCCTGAAGCAAAGTTCTTAACCTGAAGCACTATTTCTGGGTTAGCGGAGTGTGTAACCTGAAGCGTATGTAACCCGAGGTACCACTGTATGCTCAAGTGGACACTCAAGTGGACACTCAAGTGGACACTTAATACTCATTGGCAACACCTTGTGACAATGAGCAGAAAACAGGTCTGTTTACAAAGTGGTTCTTGGGATTCCATTTTGCTTGTACTACTGAGTGGCAGTTGCTCATATTGGTAATTTCAGTGACTCAAATGAGCATGATAACATATTATGACCCAAGCTATGAAATTTTATTTATATTAATTGATGCAATTATGTAAAGGAAGGCATATTAATCTCATTCAACTTACAACTGGTGATGGTTACCAGTGGAGCCATTCACCACCTGTTTAGGAAACTCCTTGCTGCCTGCTCCATGTAATCTTGTTATTCTGCTTTAATTTATTGACTTCCAAATGTCACCACTTACCTTTTCATCACATGGGCACTCAAGGCAGCATGCAATTGTCTGATAAATAAATAAATCACAAAATAGCAACATGAACAAATGAAAACCCCTCTCAAACTTCAAAATCATTAAACACTGGACCTATAAGAGCGTTGTTGTTGTTGTTGTTGTTGTTGTTGTTGTTGTTGTTGTTGTTGTTGTTGTTTAAAAAGTAATGATCTCCAAATGAATATGGGGGAAGGAATACTCTTAAAATGGGGAGAAGGGTGTGATTTTAAAGCAACAGCAGGCCTTTCAGAAGGCCAATCAATATGTTCCAACAGAAATAATTAAAATAGCATGTTAGATACAGTGGTGGCCACCAACCTGGGTGAATTTAAAAGAGCCTTAGACAAATTCATGGAGGTAGAGCAAGCCACAGGCCTATATTATAGAGCAGGGGTGGCCAACTCCCAAGAGACTGTGATCTACTTACAGAGTTAAAAACTGGCAGTGATCTACCCCCTTTTGGGGGGTTCAGGTCAAAGTTGTTGAGTTCTTTGGGGGAGTAGGAAGGCCCATTTTTTTAGGCATTCAGATCAAAGTTGTTGTTGAGCTTTAAGCTTTTTGGGGGGAGAAGGAAAGCCCCGTTTTTGTGGGGTGCATGACAAAAAAAAATGAGCTTTTTTAAGGGGAGCCAAAGTTCTTGAGCTTCTTTGAGGGGAACCAGTGATCTACCAGTGATCTACCACAGATGTTCGGATGTCCGGTGATCTACCAGTAGATCACATCACAATCTACCTGTTGGATGTGCCTGTTATATAATAATAATAATAATAATAATAATAATAATAATAATAATAATAACAACAATAATAATAATATATTACTTATACCCTACCCATCTGGCTGGGCCTCACCAGCTCCTCTGGGCAGCTCCCAACAGAATATTAAAAACACAATCAAACATCAAACATTTAAAACTTCCCTAAACAGGGCTGCCTTCAGATGTCATCTAAAAGTCAGATAGTTGTTCATTTCCTCGACATCTGATGGGAGGGCACCACTACCGAGAAGGCCCTCTGCCTGGTTCCGTGTAACCTCACTTCTCACAGTGAGGGAACTACCAGAAGGCCCTCAGTGCTGGACCTCAGGGTCCGGGCTGAACAATATACTGAAAGGGCGAACTCATCCTGCCCCCTTGGTGGTCCATGCCCACTCATGATTTCTCTGATTAAGTGAGTGGGCAGGACCAGTTGCCCAGGCAGCAAGCTCAACCCAGAAGCTTCCTTTGCTGCCTGGGAAACTATCCCTGGGACTTCCCACATTGGCTCCCTGTCTAGCATAGTATTACAATTTCTGTCCAGCAGCAATTCTTCTTTCATCGATCTCTTTTGACTAGTGAGATCTTTTTCAACTCCCCCTCCCCAGTCCTATGCAGATTTATTTAGAATTTTAAATATGCCACTTTGAAGGATTCTGAGTATTAGTCCATTAGCATCCACAGTCGGTGAAACTGGTGCTTAGGGGAAATGAGATCCTCATTAAAGGCGGTCCTGCTTGCACCCGGGACACTGGGGCACCTCCCACCTTACAGGGCTAGGCTTTGCCCAGTCCAATTCAGCTGGCCCCGTGGTCGCACCAGGCTTATTAACCAATCAGGTTTGAATGGCGCGATCGCAGGGTATATAAGCTGCAGCGCAACGTGGCCCCAGCACTTGCTTCGCACTGCCGAACACCCACTCACCCACCCTCTCTTTGCTTTGGTGCTCTGGCCTTCCTTAGGACTTTGGTTGGTTGCCTCTCTTGTGTCGGGGGCCTGGTAGGAATTTTCCCCATTTGACAGATTGGCACTGGTCATTGGGGTTTTCGCCTACCTCCGAGCAATAGTCACAACTTTGTGAGGTTTGGCAGTTAGGCATTGGCTTATTTTGGATGATGGAGAGGAGGTGTGGCCATCACCTGCCTCTCAATGATAAGAGTATTCTGTTAAAGGAATCTGGGGGTCCTGGATCTTGTTTGAAGTCTGCTTCCAGGGCTAGGACCATGCCAGGACCACAGGAACCCCAGGGTGAGCTTCAGTTGATTTTCATCGATGTTGCTCCCTTGTTTGGTGTTTACCCTTCCAGACTTCCTGTTGAGAGGACAGGAGGCAGTTATAGTCTTGCCAATGCCTAAGCCAATACCACTCACATTGTGTAATCAATAAACTTGTGACCTAAATTTGCCCATCAACCTTAAACTAAAATATGTGTCTGTGTGAATTTATTTATTGCGGGGGGGGGGGTGTCCTGGGGTCCTCAAGGCGCAAGTGAAACAACAATCACAATGGACTGAAATGATTCTTTGGACGTTTCCTCGGAAGTCAATAATTGTAAAGGATAAGGAGGTCATAGTCCATGCCAGGTATCAAAAGGGTAAGTGGATATGTAACCAGAAATGGTATATATCTCTTTCTGAAGTGCAGCAGCTGAATTACTTCTAATATCTATATACTTTTGAAGGGGGAAAGCAATTATAAGAACAATGTTCTTGGGGAAAACAGGGCCCGTCATTTCAGTTAGACCAAAAAATGTTGTACCAGAAGGATGCAGAAGACTGTATTTCAGAAGCAATACTGAAAGATGCCTCAGGGCAGTACTTCGCTCTGCAATATGACTTCCATGTTACAATGACCAAACACAATGCATTTGTGAGATCTATGTGATACTTGATTCGCAATGCTGTTAACTTGCTACATAAAATTAGAAAGAAGAAATCTGAGTTTGAATAATAATGGCCTAAGTGAAGATGTCAAACAAATCCCCTGAATAAGCAAGCTGCAATGTACAGGTCTGGCCATTATGTTCTCAAGTAGACCAGATCTCAGATCTTTCAATAAAATGCCCATGTTGAGTTAAGATGCTTGGTCTTTTGTCTTTCTGAATGGAAGAAGGAAAACCTGCAATGCGCCACTACTAGAGAAAGGGATGAAGATCAAGCCACAGCTCGACCCCCCAAACTCTGACACACATACTCACTCAAACCAGTGTATGCAACACAAATTTCTTTCTTTCCTTTGAGTTGAAGAAAACATGTATTCAAAATTAGGTCAATTCCTTAAAATAATAATTTAGGACATCTAGTTTATATATTTTCAAGTTAATGGCCTACATATATTTTGACCCAGCCCTGCAAAATAATGAAATATTTTCCCATGAGAACAAGGTAAAAAGAAAAGAAAAAATAATTAATTTCTCCCCAACCTGTGGTCTGACACTGGTATGCCAGTAGAAAAAAACCCAATTCCTTATTATTATACATTATTGATTTAAAATTCACTTCAAAAAGTCACTGCCTGCTTTCACATGCAGAAGCTTTCCCCACTGAAATATAATTATTGTTGAATGTTATCATGCTCCAAAATGCTATTTATCACCATTCCTCAGCATGTCTGACACCCTACAGTCAGGAGAGAACAGAGGAAAGTTCCAGAACAGACTTAAGAGACTCATTATGTAAACATAAATGTATGGCGCATCCCACAGTTTGATAGTATTTTAACTTTCAGTCGTTATCTGATGGTTACAATTGGTGGTATCAATATTTCCTTATTTTGCATCATATATGTATATGTATATATATGTGTGTGTGTGTGTGTGTGTGTGTGAAAGAGCAAGAAAGAAGAATGGAATATGATGGAATGACAGACAGACAGGGAAATATATGTTAAAAACAGTTCAAAGGTTGAACATTTGGGTTTGAATCCAGATCAGAAACAAGTTGAAGATTACTCCTATAATTCCTCTGCAAATTGCTTAGAGAACACAAAAGATATAGACAGTTGAATTTTTCTCACTTCAAGTTCAGGGTTGTTTATTATTATTGTTGTTGTTGTTTTATTTTTAGGGGGTTGGGGGTTGGAATAATATAACAAATCTTATGAATTGATGACCACTTGGAAAATGTTCATGTCATGGCTTCCCTCCTTTCCGGCATTATCCACATGTCCTGTGAGATTCCATTATTCACATTTCACCACAAATGAATGGAATCTAGCCAGAGGTGTTCAGCCATGACATGATAATTTTCTAAGTGGCCATCAATCTACATGATTCTATTATTTAAATGTTACTGAAGGGACATGGGATCCACCTCTGGGGAAGGAGAATTGTTCTCCCGTGGTAACACTGGCAATCAGACTAATGTCACACTGTTGTGAACTTGGAAGAAAAGAGATTGCAGAGCAGTGACGCTTGACAAATTCAGTATTTGCCAATTCCTATACAAATATACCAGATCCACACAGAAATCAGCTATTGACTGGATTTTGCAGTAGTCTGAACATTTCAGCAGTTAGGAACATGGCAAGTATATTGAGTGGAAATACTCTTTTAAATATTATGAACATGACAACTTAAATACATATTTTGCAAGGTTTTATTTGTTGTTGTTGTTGTTTTTTTAAAAATTGCAAACCCAACCAATGTAGGGGGGAATAGAATTTTATGGTTAAGAGATGCTGAAGTAACATGGACCAGAAATATGACAGATTTGGCTATCCCTATTGTCAAATCTATTCCTATGTGCCTGAAACATGGACAGCAGCCCAGAGTTATTTAGGGATGACTAAGGATTTGTGTGTTTTCAGGGGGAATGTTGACATTTTCCCCTTGTATTACTAGTGCATGATATTGCAAATGCAAAGCCCTGATGGATGCATGGAATTACTGACATGGTTATCTGAATTTTAGACCCCCAAAGCTCCTCTGTGTGTGTGTGTGTGTGTGTGAGAGAGAGAGAGAGAGAGAGAGAGAGAGAGAGAGAGAGAGAGAAGGAAGGAAGGAAGGAAGGAAGGAAGGAAGGAAGGAAGGAAGGAAGGAAGGAAGGAAGGAAGGAAAGTTTTGTGCATAGGTTGCATGCAGACATGAGAAAACATAGTGCTGGAACAGTCATTATTAGTTGCCATCTGCATAAACTATTACAGTCTTATCCTTCTGAATCAGACCACTGGTCCATCAAGCCCAGTTAGAGGTATTCTGATTGGCAGTGGCTCCCCAGGTTCTCAGACAGAGTTTATTCACCGCCCTATTTTCCAAAATCATTTTAACCTGCAAGTGCCGAGACGGAACCATGAGACCTTCTGTGTGCAAGTCACTCCGAGACTTCCAAATAAGGTCTGATTTTATAATGAAAGAGTGATGCTCTCTATGATTGCTGTGGCACCCTCCCCACAAGGTTTTTCCATCAGCTATTCTTTGCAGCTATTCTTGGATTCCAGTTCCCATCTATCCCAGACAGTATGGCTGATGGTCAAGGATGCTATAGTCAAAGAACATCTGGAGGGTACCAGGTTGGAGATAAGTAAATAAATTGAAGGATTCCATTCCGGAATCAACCTTTCCCCCAAACCTCATGCACAAGGTATTGTCATTATAAAGGAGAATGTTTCAGAGGGACTTAAAGTACAAGAGACACGGAGAGCCTGTTCCACTAATACCCTTTATAGAAGCAGATTAAATCAATGATTTAGGCTTCCCCTACTTTTTGTTGCTACCTTTTTATTGCCAGAAAACTGAAGCATGCTATAGCCATAAGGCTAGAAAATCTCTTTAATGTTTCCTCTTTAGCTCTCTAGAAAGCTGGTGAGCCCATAAATCTCTGCTGGATGATTTCACAGCTCAGCATGAGTGCATCATGTGGGAAGGCAAAGCCAATGGTCCTTTTTTAAGTGCTCTAGGCACAGCTCCAGGAAAGAAAGGCATATTTAAATGATGGAGCAGAGGGAGTGATCACTGTGCAATAATTAAAATACTAAATTCCATTAAAGAGAGAGGTGGAAAGAGATACTGTGTGCCACTGATATTACGCTAGAAGAAAGTCTTCTTTTCCAAGTAAATGGGGATAACTGTAAATATATGCCGGTGCATTTTTAAAAAATTGCATCCAGTAAACTACTACGTTTGGAACAGTAACCCAGGCCCTAGGATACATTTGATGAGTTATGAAGGAGGGGTTAGCTATATTCTGCTAGGCCTATCAGAATTTCTCATGGCACTTTTATAATGAAAAGTGATGTGGACGATATTAAATGTACAATTAGAACCTACAACAGTGGCTCTATTCATTATAGAGGCATTCATAAATGAAATTCGTGGAGGGGGTATGAAGCTGCATGGTGTCCCCTCCCTCCCACTGCAAGCACATGCCACTGAATGCCCTTGTAGCCTTCCCTTTGACTGAGGTCCACCAGCCACCCTTTTCCAGGATACTCCATTCTACTCCCCACTCCCTTGGTCTTTTCTTTCCCTTCTTCAAGAATCAACATACATTCTGTAGCCACTGAATATGCTCAGTCCTCATCGAGCTCACATACAGCCATCTTAAAAAGTGAGGGGTTAACTTATTGGGACTCCTCAAAGCCTGCTATTATCTCTCTCTCTTGTGCCTGGATAGTACCATTTTGGCTACCCAACGATCCACATTAAGAGACATGAATTGACTTTCACTATGTACAGCACAATCTAGTCTTGCATCTGGTCACCTTTGCAGCCTTTGATGGAGGGTGGTAAGGAATTATTTCAAGGAGGATTGGAAAATGTTTGTAGATTATTAATTTTTAAAAAAACAAAAACAAAAAACCCAAAATAATTGTATTGTAAACATGTTAAAATGCTAGCAGGTTTGGAGTAAGGACAGGTTGAACTCCAAGGGAATGTAAATTGGAAAATGTTGAACTAATTGTAATTTTGGGAAATGCATAAATAAAAATTTAGATTATTATTATTATTATTTTAAAAAGATTAGGAATTATTTCAAATAAACAAATAAAATAATTTTGAATCAGCTCACATGCTTTCCAGAAGTTGCATCCACTTCATTCCTGACTCATCCGTCCTGATGCTCCTGTTTAGTAATTTATATAAAAGAATCTATCTCAACACTGCAACGGAGCAGTACACATGATGAAGTGTTAGTTGCTGGAAACAGCATTTGTCAAATTCAGAATGCCCTGACTGCACTGCTTCTGCTGCTTCTGTAAGTAGCATTGGTAATGTCTGAGCACTATCACTTGTTTCCTGGAATACCGATGAGGGTTCAGCAGTGTCCCTTTTTCTCCCTCTGACTGTCATGAACACACCAGCTCCAAGTGTAATCTCACAGCTGGCTGCAGAATGCAGTCAGGAACAGGGAGGCTGGGCTTTCACGCCGGCACAGGAGAGCCCACAGCTGCCAGTGTCGCCTCCCCCTGACCTTGGATGGCCAGCTGATAAGGGAGGAACGGAGAGCAGGCTCAAACACAGCCAAAGCTCCCTGGAAGCCCAAACAGGCGTGGAAAGCCATAGAGACAGCTTTTTGGAACAGGAAGGGGCTGCAGCTGACCAAATAAGTCCAAGGTGTATCAGTATAGGAAGGCTGCTAGACAGGAAGCAAAATAAGAAATGTGAAGCTCGAAGGTTCAATCTCTTCTGTCAACACAGGAAGAACTCCTCAGAAGGGTCAACTGAATGATTGGGGCCAGAGCTGTCTGTAGATAATTGCTTGTTGTTTTTTGCAAGAAATCCTCCTTTTTAATTATGTACGCTTACTGTGTTATCAAGCCAGGAACCTGGACTCCTAACACTGACATACTACACTTTCTTATGCCCCATCAGTTGTTCTTTAGGAAACCATCAAAATATGTGCTGCCAGTTAGATATGGAGATGGGAAGAATGTGATGGATCAGACCAAACAAAACTATCTGAGTGGAAGAGATTAGAGCAGGCAAGCCTTAATTAAAGTCTTCAGTGACCCTATCTAGGTCACATTGCTATCTATCCACTGTGGGTCTCGTTGATGATAGGCAGAAATGGATGTACTTTCTTCTCTACTGGCTCAAGCCAAAGCATCATCCCAGAGTTTGGCTGGTGAGCAGACATTAAATGCAGTTGATCATGGAATGAAATACAATCTCTTCCCTGCTGTTTTACAGTATGGGCACAATGCCCAAATGGGGGGTGCATAAGCAATGGTATTTACAAACCTCAGCATGGTGACTGATGAAGATTCGAGCCACTCTCAACTCCAGCCCCTCCCAGTCTATGACAATCACACTGTTCTACCTTACAGGCTTCATGTAAGGATTACACAAAGGACTTGAGATAGGTAAAGTATTGGCTGAGATCAGAGACCTGCCTGAGTGTTACCCTTCCTTCTCTAGAATGCAAGAGGCCATCACTGTAAAAATATCCCCTCCTTCAAGCTACCTCTATAACGTAACCTTGCTTTGACAAATAGGAACAGGGCAGTTCTTCCTTATTTTCAGCCTTTTTTTGTTAGAGAAATATATACTTTTGTATATTAATAAAGCAAGGTGGATCAGAAAGGTCAAAAATAAGGATGGATAAAAATTAATTCAATTTATTTTCCTTCCCTATATAAGTCCCACCATCCTGATCTTAAAGAGGGCAAATTTACATCTCTTCAGAGCACGAGCCACATATTTCTAAACTCTTCTTCCTCTTCCCTAGCCAGTGAGAAGACCTTAGGGTTACTTGTCTGTAATGTCTCCTTCAGGAACTCAACCATGTCAACAAGATCAAGTGGGGTTAGTTGTGTATCACTCCAAGTTCTAATAAAACATATCCATGGAAACAGAGTGCTGTTTACTGTTGGCAAAACTAGCTTCATTGTTCACTGAGTAAAAAAAAATGGCTCTCTCTTGCCATTTTTGGAGACTTTAGACCTCTTAAATAGCTAGATATGAGGTTTCATTGCATGTCATCTAAAATTATTGAACTCAATGAATTAAAGTTAACCATGTATAGTGAGCTCAGTAGGTCTTCTCTGAGTAAGGCTTAATTCTATACAACTCCTTGAGCTCCTGGTGAAAGCATCCGACAAATTTTTAGTGTTATTTATTACACTGCTATCAAGAAGAGAGTATTTAAGAGGGAAATGTATAATGAGAATGAAGCGAAGTAGCTGGATAATTAATATAAAATATTGATACATATTGTGTGTGTTTGAACTTTGCAAATTAGTCTAGCACATATACAACTACAATGGTATAACATTCATATCTTCGCTGTTGCTATGAATTAAAATGTTTGTTCTTTAAACATCAATTAAGTTTATGCTGTATCACTGTAATTTGTTAATTGGTATATATCCCTTATGTGTTCTTCAGGGAACTCACACAAATGGCAATACGTGCAGCTGCAATTAAGTAAACAGGTACAAATTGATCCTTTGAGTACACAGTTTGTTTAGCTGGTGTAAATATAATTGCAACAATGAAGCTGCTTTATCACAAGTTGTTGTTAACTTGTGGAACAATTCAGTGAGGCTTTAAGGTCACAGTTCTGTCTATTTAACCTAAAGAGTACAACTGGGTAAATACATTCATGAAAAGATTTTAATTCTAGTTTGTATTATGTTCAGAATTACTCTACTTACTATCCAAAGTAACTCTTTGTGAGCGTGCTTTCATTTCTTGTTTAGTTGCTGTTTAGGGGCAAGCACTGTAATGCGAAATAAGCTCCGCAGTGAGGATTCTTAGATTTTCCATCTCTGAAGGGAGGCTCTTGAGCTTACAAACTGCTCCAAACCTTCACAACTTTGCACACTCGTATTGCTAACAAGGGGTCCGCTTCACATTTGAGTGCTCCTGTGTAACTGCAAGATGTCTTGGGAGAGAAGTATACCTGAAGGAGCATCTCCAACACCCATCGTTCAGCCCGGACACTGAGGTCCTCCTCTGAAGGTCTTCTGCTGGTTTACTCACTGTGAGAAGCAAAGTTACAGGGAACCAGGCAGAGGACCACCAGAGGTGGTGGTGCCCTCCCTGTGGAACTCCCTCCCACCAGATGTCAAGGAGATAAAGAACTACATAACTTTTAGAAGACATCTGAAGGCAGCCCTCAGGAAGCTTTCAGCGTTCGATGTTTTACTATGATTTTAAATATGCTGTAAGCTGCCCAGAGTGGCTGGAGAAACCCAGCCAGGTGGGTGGGGTATAACAACAACAACAACTATCAGGTAGAAACACATAGCTGACCTATTCATGTGGCAATGGTATATTTCCCCCCACGCTTACAGCACCCCAAACCACACTACAAAGCACACATGTACATGTGTCTTTGAAGGGTAGCTGAAACTCTGAGGAATTTGGGAGTGGCCTCTGACACAGACAAATTATTTTTGGTTGTATCCAATCCAGCATGCATGGCATTCCACACACGTAGGAAGCACTCTCCTTCTTTCCCCTCGATAGCTCAAAATCTGCTCTGAAGGCTCCACCAACCCTCTGGAGCACGTTTTGTGATAAAGACTTAGACCAGTCCATGAGAATCTCATTCTCTCCATCCTCTCCCCATTCAAGTTCAGGGCATTTTCCTAGTCAGCTTGGTTTTGCTTTGGGGAAAAAACATATGCAGGGACTGCTTTTAAAATGCAGTTGGGGCAGGCACCTGAGTCCACAGAACAACTCAGGTCTTCCAGGAGTCCCTGATCTGACTTGAGACACCTTGTTAGTAGTGCAGTCTACCTCTGGAATATGGGGGGAGGGGGGCTTGCCTGAATCATGTCTATTTGGCTACTAATTCAAGACGTACCCAGAACTGATGCACACTCAGATCATATATTAGTGCTCTTCAGGTGTTCAGGTCTTGTGGGTACAAAACATATGATGGGGCTCTCTAGAATCCTGCCAGTCTGCCTACACACTACTGTATGTACCTAGCTGACAAATGATTGGCCTAAGTCTGAAAGGGGACTAGGCATGGAGAGATGTAGACACATACAGATTACTTTATGGAGATCACTGCTTGATCAGGCTCGCCATTCCCTGTGTGTGTGTACACCCCCAAGTTCATAGTTCCCTTCAGAGTTATAACAACCTCATGGTAGTCAAAGTGTGTGGCCAACACACACTTTGGCATCTAAGAAATGGGCTAGCCAGCACTTTCTTAAAGGCTCCTTCACCCTTTAAGCACTCATGGGTATTTCAGTAACTCATGGGGTACTGAATGACAATATGTTCTCATGTCATTTTCACTCAGAAGGATCAGTATTATCAATTGGTGTGGAATTATTCTCTATCCCTAAGAGAAAAATGGTATAGAATAAATTATTATTATTATTATTATTATTATTATTATTATTATTATTAATACCCCGCCCATCTGGCTGAGTTTCCCCAGCCACTCTGGGCAGCTCCCAATCAAGTGTTAAAAACAGTACAGCGTTAAATATTAAAAACTTCCCTGAACAGGGATGCCTTCAGATGTCTTTTAAAGATAGGATAGCTGCTTATTTCCTTCACATCTGAAGGGAGGGTGTTCCACAGTGTGGGCGCCACTACTGAGAAGGCCCTCTGTCTGGTTCCCTGTAAGCTCACTTCTCGCAATGAGGGAATCGCCAGAAGGCCCTCGGCGCTGGATCTCAGTGTCCGGGTTGAACGATGGGGGTGGAGACGCTCCTTCAGGTATACAGGACCAAGGCATTTTAGGGCTTTAAAGGTCAGCACCAACACTTTGAATTGTGCTCAGAAACGTACTGGGAACCAATGCAGAACCGGTGTTATGTGGTCCCGGCGGCCACTCCCAGTCACCAGTCTAGCTGCCGCATTCTGGATTAATTGCAGTTTCCGGGTCACCTTCAAAGGTAGCCCCACGCAGAGTGCATTGCAGTTATCTCCAAGCAGGAGATAACTAGAGCATGCACCACTCTGGTGAGACAGTCCGTGGGCAGGTAGGGTCTTAGCCTGCATACCAGGTGGAGCTGGTAGACAGCCGCCCTGGACACAGAGTTAACCTGCGCCTCCATGGACAGCTGTGAGTCCAAAATGACTCCCAGGCTGCGCACCTGGTCCTTCAGGGGCACAGTTACCCCATTCAGGACCAGGGAATCCCCCACACCCGCCCGCTCCCTGTCCCCCCAAAACAGTACTTCTGTTTTGTCAGGATTCAACCTCAATCTGTTAGCCGCCATCCATCCTGCAACCGCCTCCAGGCACTGGATGTAACTATATGATGTAACTATAACATGCAAAAACTATTAAATCGTATTGGAGATGCTCAATCATGGAACAAACCAATGCACATATTGAATGGTTGAATAAATAAATTGTGCTTAGTTGACTATGTTTCAAACTAAATTAGATCTAACCCAAGTTAAGTATCTATAATTTAAGACTTGCTGAATTTTGGAAAGGAAGCACGGATTTGATTATTATTTTCTCCTCATTGTCCAGTAAACTGGCCAATTTTCTCCATTTTGCAAGATCTAGTGCTATCTTCAAATTGTGAAATAAATAAATGTTTTTAAAAATGGGCAGAACAAAAGTTTTTTTTTGTTTTGTTTTTTACTAACAATCATTTAACAAGGGAAAGGAACAATCCATGCAATTTCAAGTGTCAATAATATGTAAATAGGAAAGCATTGTTCCATCACAGAAAGTGCTTACATTTGAAGTACAGACAAAAGACAATCAATGCAATGGAATCTCTTTAGGACTGATTTGCAAGAAGCTGGATAATACAGCCATAACTGCATGAGGAAAGCAATGTGAAATACCAGTGTGAGAGAGCCAGTGTGGTGTAGTGGTTAAGAGTGGTAGTCTCGTAATCTGGAGAACCAGGTTTGTGTCTCTGCTCCTCCACCTGCAGCTGCTGGGTGACCTTGGGCTAGTCACACTTCTTTGAAGTCTCTCAGCCCCACTTACCTCACTAAGTGTTTGTTGTGGGGGAGGGAGGGAAAGGAGAATGCTAGCTGCTTTGAGACTCCTTAAAGGGAGCGAAAGGCGGGATATCAAATCCAAACTCTTCTTCTTCTTCTACCAGTGTCATGTGATCAAGGGGCTGGGAAAAATGCTGCTATAATTTCAGAAATTTCCATTTGCCATATTATGCATGTTTTTCAATGCAAACATAACATATGCATGGAAATTTGTTGGCTTCAGATGAACCACAGCTAAAGTGATTATGAAGTTGTCCCTACATTCAATGCCTTCAGCTACTGCCACCATGGAACTGATTTCAATTCTCCACAAATAAGCAATGCACACTTTCTCAGGATAATCACAACTTATACATTTTCTCACTTCCTATTATGCGTTTGACATCCAAGAGGATAAATGATGAATTCCAGATAGTGGTGCCAAAAGAAAGACATCAACGTTGTTAATCCTTAGCATGCATTTTAGAAAAGGGTTGGGGTTTTTTAGAGAGAATTTTTTTCCCTTAAGGACTTACACCTATCTGTATTTAACTATTATTACCTAATAATTCCCTTTAAAGTATATGAGTTCAAAACTGGAGGTATTGAGTTGAAGGTAGCCCCTGTCTCATTTTGCTTCACTCTGGACAATTCCTGACTCTATGATAGGGCTGCCATTGGTTCAATTCATCCGTCAGATATTGTGTCCGGGCAGAATTTCCAAAAATTGCTGAAAATGTCCGGGAAAACCTGGACATATGGCAACCCATGTTGGAAGTGGTGTGTTTTTCCTAAGAAATATTCCTAAGAAATAGCTCAAAAAGAAATAACTCAAAAAGAAATAGCTCAAAAACTTCATTTGGGGGTAGATTTCACACATTCAAAAAGCTCACTTTTTGAAATATGGCAACTCTACTCTGTGAATTAACTCAGTTTGGTTCTTCTAAAGAAGAAGAGGAGGAGGAAGAGGAGGAGTTTGGACTTGATATCCTGCCTTGATATCTCAAAGCGGCTAACAATCTCCTTTCCCTTCCTCCCCCACAACAAACACTCTGTGAGGTGAGTGAGGCTGAGAGACTTCAGAGAAGTGTGACTAGCCCAAGGTCACCCAGCAACTGACCGCTCCATAGACAAACTGATAGACAGACAGACCAGTCATCTTTAGGGGAAAGCAAATGGATTTGTGTCATTGGTACGCATGCTCGCGACAATGACCCATTCAATTGTTTAAAGCAATACCCACTTGCAGCATAATCCTATGCATGTCTACTCAGAATTAGACTCCACTGAGATGACTTGGACTTTGTCTTAGGTAAGCATGTACAGGACTGCAGCATTAGTGTCCAAACTAGTGTGCTGGCCAGAGATGACTGTGTGCATCCTCTTCACAGGGGTGAGCAGTGCATAAAGCATGAAGGATGCAATCCTTGTGCCTTTGTGTACATTGAAACAATAATGGATGGGAGGAGAAATGGTGTTAATACCCCTCTGCCATTGACACAGGTTTTCTTTCCCTGAAGTACAGGAGTATCATATCTGCCCACTTGCCATCTCACCAAGCAGCTTTAATGAATGATGTCCTAAAAAGGCAAACAACAGAAGTTAATTGTGAATAAGATTACTGTACTACCAAAGCAGGCTTCATGGCAAAGGCTTGGAAACATCACAACTTTTTACATATGGAATTCTTTTCCTCAGGGCAGTGTTTTTTCTTTCTTTAAAAAAATGTTTAGGGGTACTCTCATTTTCCTACTCCTATTGAAATACTGCCACTCAATGAGGGACACTGCATAAGGGTATATTAGAATGAACAGTTCTTGACCCAAATGTGTAAGCTAGGATCACCATTACTGTCCATTACATTTGTCTGTTAATGTTGGTTGAAGCCATTAACTAAATGATGAGATCAGGGCAGTAAGATCCTTTTAGATAACAACTTTGTGTCGCTACCAATCAGAAGTAGACAAAAATTAATCAGTTCTACTTTAATTAGCCAATTATTTTACATGACACTCTAATTCTATTCTGAAATTTTTATTTTCCAGCTCTAATTAGGTTTTGTCTCATTTTAATTAAACATTTAATTAAAACATTTGCTCTTTTTTGTAGGGAAGTGATGCATGAAAGATAAATATGGAAACCAACCAAGCTGGGTCTTTCTTCTTACTCTTTGTCTTGGTGTTGACTCTTTTTCTTCTGTAAATGAGATTAAGAAGAGATTAAGAAGAATTTTTCAATAAAAAATTAAAAAGCCTCCTTGACATTGGAATATTCATTATGCCAAATTTAAGAAATGGACGTTATGTTAGAAACTTATGGAAGTTAAGAGATGCATCACATATGTTCTGTTCTCAAGCCTTTTCTAAGATCAGTCAATCAATCTACCAACAAGGCCTCAGTCAAAAGTTGACAACAAACATAGATAAAGGAGGCTAATTTAGTATTGATTATTCATACACCATGAATAATCTATCTTCAGTATATTTTATTTTATTTTATTGCTACGGTTAGTGGCTGTTGCAAATAAAGATTCTTCTCATGTGATCTCTGGACACCATGGAATTCAGAAGCCGGGCAGATCCTCTAAGTCAACGGTTCTGAGAAAAACTTATTTCTTCTGAATAAAAATGGGAGACTCTTACCAAAAAGTTCAAAAGCTTTTCTTTTAGAGCTCAACATTAAAAAGTTCCTGCAAGGGTCACAAATGTAATGATTGAACCCGTGTTTCGTGCATGGATGTAACAGGAAGGCTCAGGTGAAACTTGGTTCTTTCTTAATGATTTGATTAGTTTCTGGATGCATATTTCCAGTGTTCCCATAGGAATTACAGTCTAAAGCTAGGGGTATGCACTGATCACAAGGTTCAGCTTGGACTCCAAATTAGTGCTTCAGTATACAGCTGAGGGCCCAAGTCTGCACCCACTGTTGGGAAATTAAATCTATTTATTTTCACAAAGCACCAACTGAAAAGTTTGGGGGAGAAATAATTTCCTCTGATAATAAGCCTAAACTGTCAATCAAAATGGAGTCTCTTCTCCTCTTCTCCCCACACTGGAATTTGCTTTCCCTTAACTAATACATATTCCCCTTTCTGCTAATTTCATTATATGGTAAGGTTAAATACATTAGTTTTGCTTTTAGCAAACGCTTGTACCATTTTTGTCTTTGTCTGAACCACTGAGGTTTTCACGAACATTTTTACTGATTTTTGGAAATTCTGCCTGGACGCTATTTCCAAAGGATGAATTCTAGATATGTCTGCAAAATTCCAGATATATGGCGGCCCTACATGATGTGCTTTTAGGGATGCCTACGGCAATTTAGGGTGCCTCATGGAGATCCTGCTTTACCTCAGAAAGCCCAGGGTCACTCTGAAACACACTGCTTTAGCTTGGGATTCAGGATTTGCTTGAATTTGCTGCATACCCCTGTTCTGAACACTTAAGGTACACATTCAGCATGCAATGCAATTTGATAGTGTACATTTTCCCATCCAAAACCATAGATGGATCTGTCTACTCATCCCAATCTATATCATACTGTGCCACACTAGAGTTGCTAGAGTACGGTGAATGGATCTCTTTACTTCCTGTAGTTCATATGCTCAGCTCTGCTTACTGGTATTTTCATGCAAAGGTTACATTCTCATGCATACCTGCCAACCTAGCAATTTGAAAGCATACCAACACAAGTAGATAAATAGGTACCACTGCAGCGGGAAGGTAAATGGCATTTCTGTACACTCTGGCACTCGTCACAGTGTTCTGTTGCACCAGAAGCAGTTTAGTCATGCTGGCCATGACCCAGAAAGCTGTCTGTGAACAAACGTCAGCCTGAAGCAAGATGAGCGCCACACCCCATGGTCAAGTTTCACTGGACCTAACCATCCAGGGGTCCTTTACCTTTTGCCTTATTAGCAAAGGCAGCCTATCTTGGCCCTGTGCTAAACCTCCACTCTTTCTTCTGTTAAATGCTCCCCCATCACAATGCAGAGTGTATTTTTCTCCTGTTTCCTTGGGCGTATGTGATGGTGGGGTTATGTTTTTATATATGTTGGAAGCCATCCAGAGTGAGGCAACCCAGTCAGATGGGTGGGCTACAAATAATTATTATTATAATTATTATTAAAATAATCTTCGGGGAGGAGAAATTGCCTCCCTCCCTCCATTGTATGCTCATTGTAGTTCTTTATAAGCTAAATAAGGCTGTGGATCTTTAACCTATATACTATATCATGTCTTTTTTCCAGCGTGTTAGGATAATTGGTGTATCTGAGAGAAGTGCTGAAAACAAACATGGCAGGATACATTTCTGTGCAAAATGTTGTGTACTCAGATGCTCATAATCTGCACTTGATCTTGATGGATTCTTGGAAACTGTGCATAGAAACTTACTTCTTAGTATATACAGTGGTGCCTCGCAAGACGAAATTAATTCGTTCCGCAAGTCTCTTCGTCTTGCGAGTTTTTCATCTTGCGATGCACGGTTTTCCATAGGAATGCATTGAAAATCAATTAATGCGTTCCTATGGAAACCGCCTTCCCCCGACCTCTTCTGGCAGGCGGCATTTTAAAATCGCCCGGGACAGCGGAGGACTTCTCCGCTGTCCGGGACGATTTAAAAGCCCCTGGGAAGGCAGGCAGGGGGGACAAAGACTTTTGCCCCCCGCCTGCCTTCAGAAGAGGTCCAGGACAGGCTTCGCGGACCTCTCCGCAAGCAGCGGGAGCGCTCCTTGCGGAGAGTTGCCAGCGCGCCCAGGCTTCGCGGACCCGCCGCCGAGCTTCGGGCCATCGTTCTGAAGCTGGGCGGCGGGGGGAGGCTTTCCCGCCCCGCCGCCGGGCTTTGGGACATCGTTCCGATGCCGGGCGGCGGGGGGAGGCTTTCCCGCCCCGCCGCCGGGCTTTGGGACATCGTTCCGAAGCCGGGCGGCGGGGGGAGGCTTTCCCGCCCTGCCGCCTGGCTTCGGGACATCGTTGCGATGCCGGGCGGCGGGGGGAGGCTTTCTCGCCCCGCCGCCCGGCATCGGGACGATGCCCCGAAGCCAGGCCGCGGGGGGAGGCGTTCCTGCCCCGCCGCCCGGCATCAGGACGATGCCCCGAAGCCGGGCGGTGGGGGAAGGCTTTCCCGCCGCGCCGCCCAGCTTCGGGACATCGTTCCGAAGCCGGGCGGCGGGGGAAGGCTTTCCCGCCCCGCCGCCCAGCTTCGGGACATCCTTCCGATGCCGGGCGGCGGGGGGAGGCTTTCTCACCCCGCCGCCCGGCATCGGGACCATGCCCCGATGCCGGGCGGCGGGGGGAGGCTTCAAAAGCCGTCCGGGGGCTTTTAAATCACGCCGGACAGTCCCGGGGCGATTTAAAAGCCCCCGGTTAGGCAGGCAGGGGGGGCAAAGACTTTTGCCCCCTGCCCGCCTTGGGAAGAGGTCCTGGACCTCTTCCGAAGGCGGGCGGGGGGCAAAAGTCTTTGCTCCCCCCTGCCTGCCTTTCCGGGAGCGGGGGGAGCAAAGACTTTTGCCCCCCGCCCGCCTTCAGAAGAGGTCCAGGACCTCTTCCCAAGGCGGGCGGGGGGGGCAAAAGTGTTTGCCCCCCCTGCCTGCCTTCAAAAGCCGTCCGGGATAGCAGGAAGCGCTTCCCTGCTATCCCGGACTGCTTTTAAAATGCTGGCGGTGGGGAGCAAAGCCTTTCGCCCCTGCCGGCCTTCCTGGACCTCTTCTGAAGTCCGGAGGGGGGAAAAAGGCTTTGCTCCCCACCGCCAGCATTTAAAAAAAGGTCCCCGAGATTTCCCTATGGGCTTTCGTCTTGCGATGCAAGCCCATAGGGAAAATCGTCTAGCGAAGCGTCGCAAAAACCGAAAAACCCTTTCGTCTTGCGGGTTTTTCGTCTTGCGAGGCATTCGTCTTGCGGGGCACCACTGTATTACTTTTGCTAGTTTAAAACAATTTTTGTATGTTTCCTCATTTCTTAATATAATTGAGTGAAGTTTAATAATATTTCTTGAGGAAAGTTTTCCCTTTCTATGGCTGATATCTCACCAGCAGAAACTAATACAGTGGTGCCTCGCAAGACGAAATTAATTCGTTCCGCAAGTCTCTTCGTCTTGCGGTTTTTTCGTCTTGCGATGCACGGTTTCCCATAGGAATGCATTGAAAATCAATTAATGCGTTCCTAGGGAAACCGCCTTCAGACCAGGTCCGGGGACAGTCTGTCCCCGGACCTCTTCTGAAGGCTGGGGGGCGCGGGCTTCGCAGCAGCGCTACGAAGCCCGGCGGCTGGGGCAGGTGTTCCCGCCCCCCCACCCCGCTTCGGAGCAGCGTTCCGAAGCGGGGTGGCTGGGGCAGGTGTTCCCGCCCCCCCACCCGGCTTCGCAGCAGCGCTACGAAGCCCGGCGGCTGGGGCAGGTGTTCCCGCCCCCCCACCCCGCTTCGGAGCAGCGTTCCGAAGCAGGGTGGCTGGGGCAGGTGTTCCCGCCCCCCCGCCCGGCTTCGCAGCAGCGCTACGAAGCCCGGCGGCTGGGGCAGGTGTTCCCACCCCCCCACCCCGCTTCGGAGCAGCGTTCCGAAGCGGGGTGGCTGGGGCAGGTGTTCCCGCCCCCCCGCCCGGCTTCGCAGCAGCGCTACGAAGCCCGGCGGCTGGGGCAGGTGTTCCCGCCCCCCCTGCTTCGGAGCAGCGTTCCGAAGCGGGGTGGCTGGGGCAGGTGTTCCCGCCCCCCCGCCCGGCTTCGCAGCAGCGCTACGAAGCCCGGCGGCTGGGGCAGGTGTTCCCGCCCCCCCCACCCCGCTTCGGAGCAGTGTTCCAAAGCGGGGTGGCTGGGGCAGGTGTTCCCGCCCCCCGCCCGGCTTCGCAGCAGCGCTACGAAGCCCAGCGGCTGGGGCAGGTGTCCGGGATCTCTTTTGAAGCAAGCGGCTGCGGAGAGACGCGATCTCCCCGCAGCCGCTTGCTTCAAAAGAGGTCCGGGATCTCTTTTGAAGCAAGCGGCTGCGAAGAGACGCGATCTCCCCGCAGCCGCTTGCTTCAAAAGAGGTCCGGGATCTCTTTTGAAGCAAGCGGCTGCGGAGAGACGCGATCTCCCCGCAGCCGCTTGCTTCAAAAGAGGTCCGGGATCTCTTTTGAAGCAAGCGGCTGCGGAGAGAAGCGATCTCCCCGCAGCCGCTTGCTTCAAAAGAGGTCCGGGGGCAGCGGGAAGAGCTGCCCCCGGACCTCTTTTGAAGCAAGGGGCGGTGGGGAGAAGCGATCTCCCCGCCGCCCCTTGCTTCAAAAGAGAAGACCCGCTGTCCCCGGGGCAAGCTTCGTTTTGTGAAGCAAGCCCATAGGGAAATTCGTCTTGCGAGGCAACTCGAAAACGAAAAAACCTTTCGTTTTGCGAGTTTTTCGTCTCGCGAGGCGTTCGTCTTGCGGGGTACCACTGTACTCATTATGCAGTTTTGGCTACAGCTAATTAAAGATCATTATTAAAATTCAAGATGGAAGGGCAAACTCTACCAGACGACTAATACTTGAATGTGAGAAGCCATCAGTCATTATATTGCTGGAATAGTCCTTGAAATTCCTCCAGCGTTTTGCCTGAGGGAGAACAAACCTGCGTGATTTTAGAGAACATGGCTTTCACGGGCTGATCCTTTACTCCAGTCATCACACCACCAGAACACTAAATTTTGACTGCTTTAAATTGCTGTTTGTTGAATATTTTATTCTGTTTCAATATTTTCTTCCTTTTGTATGGCACATGGACAGAATTTGCTATTGGCATCAGGGGCGCCGACTTATAAAAAATATTGGGGGGGCGGGGGCCCATACCGACTTATAAAAATATTGGGGGGGGCCCAAGACCTCCAAACCGCTGCTGCTGGGGGAACGAAAGGGGCGAGCCCCGGGCTGCCCCGACCTTAAGTGAACCTGTGAGGGCCCGCCCTTTGCGGCAGCCGATTGGCTGCCGCCGTGGGCGGTGAATATTAATGAGCTAGGGGAATCCCTGCTTCTCGCGGGGCTGACGCCAGCCCCGCGAGATTGTTGATGGGTCGAGAGCCCGCAACCCCACCCCCTCTCTAGATCGGGAGTGGCTTTGTTTTAACTCATTACTGAGTGTATTTTAAAAGGTAACTATGTCAAACAAGGAAAATAAAAAATACCAACATAATTTTGTGATTTTACAAAGCATAATATAACTAATAATTTTCTTAAATTGGGGGGGCGGAGCCCCCCCAAACGAATTTTTGAGGGGGCTCGGGCCCCCTCAGGCCCCATGGTGTCGGCGCCTATGATTGGCATCTAACAAGGGATGTAAGTAAATATGCAACATTACCTTGGAACATTTCCCCTCAGCTTCTTAAAAAAATAATCTGTTTAAGTGACAAAATTTGACCATTTTAAACCCTTATTAGAAATTTCTGCATTTTCTTGAAACCATGTGCATTGTATTTAAGTTCTTGTTTACCCCTTTGCACCTAAGAAAAATGAATTACCGTAGAAATGAAGAATAAACATAATGCAGTGTTTCCCAACCTTGGGTCTCCAGCTGTTTTAGGACTACATTTCCCATCATCCCTGACCACTGGTCTTGATATCTAGGGATGATGGGAGTTGTAGTCCAAAAACAGCTGGAGACCCAAGGTTAGGAAACACTGACATAATGGATTTGTTTCTTGGAAACCTTGGCATAATCTTTTCTTCTCCTTTATTTGATTTCCCTACTCCACTACACAGTTCTGGTGAGGTCAGTTGGAATATTCTGAAAGACTGACAAGTGTTCTGAAAGAAGAATGAGCTTCTGACATCATGAGGAAGGTGTTTTTTTCAGTATGTGTTTCTCTTTAAAAGGGGAAAAATACCTTTAAGTGATAAAATCCATCTACTTGTTAATCAAGGCTGATTGCTCTAGAAGGCAGGCAACTGTTTAAGAGATTTTTGAAAAATCATGACAAGCAGTTTGCTCCGGCTCTTATTTCGTTGAGCAATTATTATCAAAGCAAGGCAGTTTTGTGACATCTTGCAAAGAGTTCATAACAATCAAGCTGGGCACGATATGGCAGCTGTGATCTGGTCCTTCCCTTTTCTTGAAGATTATGGGATGTATGGATTTTTTTCAATCAAACCACAAAGCACACTTCACTCACTCAGATTTCCTTGTCTTCAGGTATTAATGTTAAGTCACAAAGGGCAATGTTAATGTTAAGTCTAGAAGGAACCTGTGGTTTTCATTCTATCATCTATCTATCTATCTATCTATCTATCTATCTATCTATCTATCTATCATCTATCTATCTATCTATCTAATCTATCTATCATCTATCTATCTATCTATCTATCTATCATCTATCATCTATATCCATCTATCATCTATCTATCTATCTATCTATCTATCTATCTATCTATCCTATCATCTATCTATCTATCTAATCTATCTATCATCTATCTATCTATCATCTATCTATCTATCTATCTATCTATCTATCTATCTATCTATCTATCTATATCTATCTATCTATCTAATCTATCTATCATCTATATCCATCTATCTATCTATCTATCTATCTATCTATCTATCTATCTATCATCTATCTATCATCTATCTATCTATCTATCTATCTATATCTATCTATCTATCTATCTATCTATATCTATCTATCATCTATATCCATCTATCTATCTATCTATCTATCTATCTATCTATCTATCTATCATCTATCTATCTATCTATCTATCTATCTATCTATCATCTATATCTATCTCTATCTATCTATCTATCATCTATCTATCTATCTATCATCTATCGATCTATCTATCTATCATCTATCGATCTATCATCTATCACCATCTATCTATCTATATCATCTATCTATCCCCCCCACACACAAACACACACACACGAGAGAGAGATTTGGAAGGGGTGCAAGTTTAAGAAAACTTCACACACACACACACACACACACACACACGGAAAACCCTGAAAGCGTTCAAGAGAATATTTTATCATGGATATATTCAAGTGGTATTCATAGAATTGACCTAAAATGGAATATCCAATTCTGCAGCACAATTTCAAAATGTGTGTGTGTGCTGGCCAAACTAATTTCCATCACTGTAGCTCCTCTGGGTGGCTGCCACCTCCAAAGCCCCCAGAATCGTACTATATAATGGAAAACCATTGCTCTTAATGGAAGCTTATGGGGAGGTGCTAACTATAAGTGGAGGGGGGGTCACCAATTTTCTCCAAAGTCAAAGTGAATATTTGTAATCATATCTCATCATTCTGGAGGGGAGTCTAGGCTTCAAGCTGTTGGCTGCTAGATACCCTGGTGCTGCTGCTGAATTTCACCTTTCAGTTTTCATTTTGCTGCCCCCCAAACCCTTGTCAAATTAATCAAATATTCTCTAATTGAAGGGGAATAGCCTAGAGCTCGTCTGTGATGCTCACTTTTTACCCGAAGCATCCTGACATATTATATATCACATTGAACATAGACTCAGAGAATCAGAAAATGGTAGAGGTGGAAGGAACCCTGAGGGTTGTCTAGTTCAACCCCTTGCAATGCAGGAATCTCAACTAAAGCATCCATGGCCTATAGCCACCCAACCTCTACTTAAAAAAAAACCTCTAATGAAGCAGACTCCACAACCACTTGTGGGAGTCTGTTTCATTGCTGAACAGCTCTTACCATCAGAAAGTTCTTCCTGATGCTTAGTCCAAATCTATTTTCTTGTAAAAGGCGAAAGATTTATACGATCTGAAGAGAAACCAGAGTAGCGGTTAAATCAGTTATGATTAAGTGGGCACAAGATATTGGTCATAACATTATGTTTGCTGACTGGGAACAGTTGTGGACCACCGGTATGAAATTTACGGCATGTAATGCCCTAAGAGAGAATATTATGAAAATGATTTATAGGTGGTACATGACCCCAGTCAAGCTTGCAAAAATTTACCACTTACCTGATAATAAATGTTGGAAATGTAAAGAAAATGAAGGTACATTCTTTCACCTTTGGTGGATGTGCCCAAGGATTAAGGCTTTCTGGGAAATGATATATAATGAAATGAAAAAGGTATTTAAATATACCTTCCTGAAG
Organism: Podarcis melisellensis; assembly: GCF_964234715.1. Classification (NCBI taxonomy): domain Eukaryota; kingdom Metazoa; phylum Chordata; class Lepidosauria; order Squamata; family Lacertidae; genus Podarcis; species Podarcis melisellensis. The sequence continues at coordinate 18,737,211 of NC_138531.1, read as the reverse complement.
AAACCAGAGGCCTTTCTCCTGGGCATGGTCGGCCAATTGGTGCCAAAGAAGGATGGAACATTCTTTATGTACGCTACAACAGCAGCAAGAATACTCATCGCAAAGTATTGGAAGACACAAGATCTACCCACCTTGGAAGAATGGCAGATGAAGATGATCGACTATATGGGACTGGCAGAAATGACTAGCAGAATCCAAGACCAGGGAAGAGAGACGGCGGAAGAAGATTGGAAGAAATTTAAGGACTATCTTGGGAAATATTGCAAAATTAATGAATGTTAGAATGATGTTGGTTTGGAAAATTAAGGGTTTTTTCAGCTGTAATGATTAAGTAAAAAGAAAAAAAAGGGTTGAAAATTAAATGAAAATTAAGGGAGAGGATTTGCTGAATTAACAATCAGAAATTGGAATGCAAAGAGGGGAGGTATGAGGAGGTCGGGGAAGTAAGTTATAAGAAAATAAGGGAATGAAACTTTACTTGTTTTTAAATAATTTTTAGTTTTGTACTTTGTTTATTTTTTATATTTGTTATTTTTTGTGTTTGTGTTTTGCTTTTATTATTATTTTTTATGTATAATCTTTGAAATTTCAATAAATATCTTTAAAAAACAAAAAACAAATCTATTTTCTTGTAACTTGAAGCCATTGGTACAGCCATTGGAAGTCCTACCCTCCAAAACAGTAGACTACAAGCTCCATCTTCTATGTGACAGCTCTTTATATATTTGAAGCCTCCTCTTTACCAGGCTAAATATACCCAGTTCCCTCAACTGTCCCTCATAAGGCTTAGTTTCCAGACCCTTCATCATCTTGGTTGCCCTCCTCCACACACGTTCCAGCTTGCCAACATCCTTAAACTGTGGTGTCCAGAACAGGACACAGTATTCCAGAGTGGTACTATTACTTCCCTTGATCTGGGTACTACACTTCTGTAGCATTAGCTTTTCTGCTGTTGCATCACACTGTTGACTCATGCTAAGCCTGTGGTCTACTAAGACCCCTAGATCACTTTCACACCTGTTAATCCAGGTGTTCCCCATGTTATATTTGTGCAGCTGGTTCTTTCTGCCTAAGTGCAGAACCTTACATTTCCCCCATATAACTTCGTTTTGTTATTTTGGGGCGAGTTTCTCCAATCTGTTAAGGTCATCTTGAATCCCTTTTCTGGCTGCGCCTCCCAGTTTGGTGCCATCTGCACATTTGATGAGCAAATTCAACTCTAAACTTTCCATGACTTGGTCTTCATGGCTCTGAATCTCTGTAATCTGTTCCAGCTCAACGTCTACAAGTTCTGCTTCATTTAAATACTTGGAACACCCAACGAACTTTTAATCATGCTTTAGAGCATAGGGGTTTTCTAGATATGTTGACCATAAAATGCCAGAAGACATTGGCCACATTCAATCCATGCCAAAACATCCAAAAAAGGACAATAATCAAGTAGTGCAAATGTGAAAAAGCACTCCAGCAGGGATATCTGTCTTTTTCAAAGCACTTAGACAGACGTTATCTTGGAGATGTAACATATTCACCCTTCTCCCTAGTCTCATTTGGGGAATGGTGCAGTAATGCTATTTGTGTATCATTAGACTGCTGTTGGCACTGTTTTCCATTTGTGAATATTCTTATTGCCTCTATCCCTCTTCTTGCTAGGCAGTTTGTATCTTTAGTAATTGTTCAATAATGAAGAGGTGTCTGTATCCAAATCTATCTGGGACTATTTATCTTGATACCCCAGATATTGGATCTAAGAGGTGTTTCACAAAGCATTTGATCTTATCCCCTGTAACAATGATTCATTTTGTGAAGTTATATCATTTCCAATTAAGCACTTCATGTAGTGATGATGATTTGGTTCCCTGCAGCTTTGAGTTCCATTAGAGATTCAATTATTAAAAAACAGGGTGAAGCTTAATTAAATAAACTTAATTAAAAATAAATTAACCCTTATTTCATGGAACTGCGTGAAAGTTCTGTCACATCGGAAAGACAAAGGCACATACAAACTCCATAATGTTCCTCTGTGTGAAAAGTGTCTTTGAATGTCAGGTTTACTTCTGTTTTAAATTAGAGGCTTTGCCAGCCTAGAAAACAGAACAGATACTTAATAGAGGTCTGTTCAACAACTGGTTCTAAGACTATTTTGAATTATTTATAATGGTTTGTGCTTGTTGCTATGAAACCTTTGACAGAGCTAGTGAGGTGCTATCAAACAGTCATATTACTGGAAATAAAACACTTGCAGTCCAGATTAATAAAGACACCAAAAAATAGTATTAATAACAGCAACAACAAAAACCGAAACAGTACCTCAGAGTTTGTTTACCTCAGCATTTGTAGCTGGAGTCAGTCCATCAGTGTCCTCCCCTTCCATGCAAGGTGGAAAGAAGACCAGCAAGGCAGGGAGCAGGTCTTCCAGGACTCACAGCCAATTAACAATTATGGAGCCTTGGGTAGGTGAGTGTGTGACGCCTCTAAGCAAATTCACTAGTATTATATTTAAAAACCTCTTTTTGCTTCCCTCCAACCTCAGCATTTTTGTCAGCAATGGAGCCAGCAGTTATGACTAATTTCCGTGATCATGATGATGAACAGGCAAGGTCCTTAGGCTCTCTGTTTGGAACCAGAGAGAGGAAAGTTTGCTGAACTGCATTAAGAACTAAAAAAGAAGAGTGAATTATGTTGCTTGCTTGTTTACTCACAATGTGTTACAGTGGTACCTCGGGTTACATACGCTTCAAGTTACATATGCTTCAGGTTACAGACTCCGCTAACCCAGAAATAGTGCTTCAGGTTAAGAACTTTGCTTCAGGATGAGAACAGAAATCAAGCTCTGGCGGTGTGGTGGCAGCAGGAGGCCCCATTAGCTAAAGTGGTGCTTCAGGTTAAGAACGGAACCCCGGAACGAATTAAGTACATAACCCGAGGTACCACTGTACTTTGCACCTTGTAACGTTTATTTATCACTATTTTAAGACTGTTTCCAGAAAAGCTTTGAAACTCATTCTTCGGGGTGAAGAGCAAATTCAATTCTACTCTGCACAAGGTCCTGATCAGGGATTCCATTGTACAGACTCTAACATGCTATTGCTTTCAATGTATAGTGCATATGGGGTTTCAGTGAGACTGGTGACCTAGTGGCACAAACATTCAAACAGTCAGATGTTTGAAGGGTGGGAGAGGATGAAGAAAACTCACGCTCTTGCATCAGTTCCACTGAACACACGAAGGCTGGTAGGATTCAGAATGTGCATGTATGTTTGATGAATGTTTCTGCCAAACTCCAACTCTTCCTGCTGTTCTGTGTATCTCCAGCTTCATTATTTCAAAACTATTTTTTATGTTGTAGGGCATTTCTAAGACATAATTGGTAGTGATTCAGTCATGCCTTAGATTAGATCAAAAGATTAGAAGCTGTTTTATATTCCATCCAAGTTTCCCTATAACTCCCAAGGTTATATTTAGCCTTTACAGCAATTGTAGAATGTTCTTATGGCCTGGGTTGTTTTTTTTCCTGCATAGCCATTTGTTCATCTCACAGGAAAAAGAAAATGTACCTGTATGAATTCCTCAGGATTGAAGTGTTGACTTTTGTGTGCTAAGGTTTTCTCATGTGCATTTAAAGTGCTTGACCATGAAGGGCCCGTATTCACAACAGCCCTCTAGTCATTACTGTTCTAACAGATTCAGCACAATGGGAAACAACAGCATAGGGTAGTTTTCAATGTGCTGTCTTACAAACATGGTACATACAGTACAGGCATGGCTAAAAGATAAGAACTGGGGTGGTGTTCCATGCCAAAGAGTTCTAATTAGAGTTGCCACTGCCATTTCACCTACAATGGAATTCAAAGTGCATTTCAAGGCCCTCTCCTCCAGTGAAACACTGGGGGATTTTGAAAGAAGCCAAAGGAGTTTTTAAAGACTATTGAATATTCTCAAGGTTTGTTTTCCATCTATGCTAGATTTTGCCTCAAGTGAATTTTGAAAAGAATATGGAGGTTCTCCCTAAGGTGAAGCATCTGAGTAATTTTGAAGAAAGTCAAGAGGCTTTTGATAAAAAAAAGTCAATAAAGCCTTTCACACATTCCATCTTAATCCTAAAAAATTACAGTTGAATGGCATGCACTTTGCTAGTCACCAAACTATGGCAGCATAAAGAATAGTTCAAGGAACTAAGAAAACTGCCTCTCTATGTATGTGGGCTTCAAAAAGAAAAAGAAAAAATATTTTGATTTAATTGCTTGTGAGATGTTAGATAGATGATAGATAGATATGTTGGAAAAAGAAATAAGGATAATAGTACTGTGGTTAACAATTTATGGGAAAGAGCTAATAAGTCTGAAGCAAAACCAAAATATTTTCAAAATCTGTTAAAATAATAAATAGTTTTGCATCATTTGCAAGGGAAGAATTATTGGAATCACTTTACATACAGCGCAGAGATGCCATTGGTTCAGAATGAGATCCATTTTTGTCACCGGATTATTCTTATTTGCACGGTAAAATCTCTTCTTCGCTACTTTGCTGCTGTAGACCTATGAATAATCTGTTCTTGGCCAACGTTAATGAGCTACGTCACATAGCGAGGCATTGTTCCATGAGACCACTGTTATCATTTATCATGCATTTCTCCGTAGTATATTTATAAATGGAAAATTAAAATTTAATGTGCTAATGGGATCCATGAGCACAGAATAGATTCTAGTCGTCATCATAGTAGCAAATTATTTTTATTGATTTGTTAATCTGATACCCCTCCTTTCCATAAAAAGGTGCCTAAGGTGGATAGCACAGTAGCAAACAATAGAGTGGAGCAGTAGAGCCAATCATATGCATTTTAATGCTGCTCCCATACTGTGTTGACATTAACTCCCCTCCTCCTCACTGACAATAACCTCCATGTTGAGAAGTCAGATAAACAATGCACAATAAACAACACAGGACTAGCAAAAAGAGAAAGCCAATAAAATGCAACTACAGTGGAACCTCGGTTTTTTAACATCTCGGCTGCTGAACGTTTTGCAAGCTGGACGCCAAAAACCTGGAAGTGAATGCTTCTGTTTTTGAACGCGCCTCAGAAGTCAAACGGATTCTGAAGTGTGTTTCTCAATTTTCTCTGTTCACTTTGCCAACAGCCCTTCGATTTTTGGTTGTCAAACGTTTTGGAAGTCAAACGGACTTCCAGAATGGATTACATTCAAAAACTGAGGTTCCACTGTACTGTTATTAGTGGTGATATAGGACACGGGTGGTGCTGTGGTCTAAGCCACTGAGCCTCTTGGGCTTGCTGATTGGAAGGTCGGTGGTACGAATCCATGAAAAGGGATGAGCTCCCATTGTTCTGCCAACCTAGCAGTTCGAAAGCATACCAGCATATGAGTATATAAATAGGTACTGCTGCGGCGGGAAGGTAAATGGCATTTCCATGCACTCTGGCTTCCGTCACTGAGTTGTGCCAGTAGTGGTTTAGTCATGCTGGCCACATGAACCACAAAGCTGTCTGTGGACAAACACCAGCTCCCTCAGCCTGAGAAGCCAAATGTGTTCAGCACCCCATAGTTGCCTTTCACTGGACTTAACCGTCCAGGGTTCCTTTACCTTTTTCCTGTTAACAGTGATAGCAGTAGCAGTATTGCAGGGCCAGCAATGCGCAAGATAGATAGACTCCCTGAAAACAAAAAGTGTTGGTGCTGACCTTTAAAGCCCTAAACGGCCTCGGTCCAGTATACCTGAAGGAGCGTCTCCACCTCCATCGTTCTGCCCGGACACTGAGGCCCAGCGCCGAGGGCCTTCTGGCGGTTCCCTCGCTGTGAGAAGCCAAGTTACAGGGAACCAGGCAGAAGGCCTTCTTGGTAGTGGCACCCACCCTATGAAACGCTCTCCCATCAGATGTCAAAGAGAACAACTATTACCAGACTTTTAGAAGACATCTGAAGGCAGCCCTGTTTAGGGAAGCTTTTCATGTTTAATAGGTTATAGTATTTTAGTGTTTTGTTGGAAGGTGCCCAGAGTGGCTGGGGAAACCCAGCCAGATGGGTGGGGTATAAATAAATAATAATAATTATTATTATTATTGTTATTATTATTATTATTATTATAGCATAAAAATTCAAAACCATCAGGGAGGAAAACAGCAGAATGAAGGAAGGAAAAGGTAAGGGTAGCAAGAGATATTTACTCTCCCACTCCCCAAAAAGGTGCGTGAATTTAAATCCGGTTGCAGGATACAGATGGAAGAAGCCTCTGCCAAAGAAGATAAAGAAGATTGGCAAAATAAATTATTGAACTATGCAGAACAAATTAGATAATTTGAAACCCAAGAAAGAAAGAGGACTTTGACTTTTTTCCCTTTTTTTAAGGGTAAACGTATAATGCATATTTTTAAAGCTTTGTGTATAGATTTCTACATTAGTAAAAGTCCCTTGTAATGAGAAGGTTTGAAAACTGGGCTGTTAAGAATATAAGGTTTTATAGACGTGCATGAATAAGCATAAAAAAATGGAACCAAGCGGGCGAGTGAAGTCAAGCAAAAAAATATGGTTTAAAAATTTGTTTAGGATGTTATTCTTTTCTCTCTTTTTTTGGTCTTTTCTTTGTTATTATAAAATCAATAAATTGCCCATCAAAATAAATAAATCTGGTTACAGCTGGGAATGAGGATTATGGGATACACCAGCAATCTCCACTGAGTCTTGGAAATTTTAAGGAAGAAGGAGATGTAGCACCTCTCAGAAATATTGTAACACAACATTGGAAAACAGCTACTAAGTTAAATCTGGAGGCACAGTGGGATAGAATAAGGAATATAGCCATTCTGCATAAACTAATGAAGCATGTTAGAGTGTTCAGGAACACAAAAACCAAAGAAAATTTTGGGACTATATGGTACATGTATATTCAGTGCACTATCTCACTTCCCATGGCTCACTCTGGGACAACCTGTTAAGACAAGAGGGTAGAAAAGACCTAACCAATATAATCAGTTCTAGACTATTTACAAACCTAATGTTTGTCTGCATTACTTACATTGTATATGCGTGGAATGTTTCATTACAGGGGGGATATGGGGTTTGTTATATGTATTTTTAGAAATTGGGAAATAATAATAATAATAATAATAATAATAATAATAATAATAATAATAATAATTTGTTGTTGTTGTTGTTGTTAATACCCCAGCCACTCTGGGTGGCTCCCAATCGAGTGTAAAAACAATACAGCATTAAATATTAAAAACTTCCCTAAACAGGGCTGCTTTCAGAGGTCTTCTAAAAGTCAGATAGTTGTTTATTTCCTTCACATCTGATGGGAAGGCATTCCATAAGGCGGGTGCCACTACAAGAAGGCCCTCTGTTTGGTTCCCTGTAACCTCACAATGAGGGAACCTGCAGAAGGCCCTCAGCACTGGATCTCAGTGTCCAGGCAGAACGATGGGGGTGGAGATGCTCCTTCAGGTATACAGGACCAAGGTCGTTTAGGACTTTAAAGGTCAGCACCAACACTTTGAATAAATAAAGTTAAGCAGAGTTTAAAAAGAGAAAATTTGTTTTTCTTTCCAAATTGATGGGTAACATTGAAAGTAAGAAGCATATTGGCACTTTATTAAAGATCTTTCACAGCAAGCCTAATGGCCTTTTGATGTTATATGAATACGTTAAATTACTGTACAAAGTAACATGTGATGTAGAATATAAATATATTGATATCTAGTATGCTGTTTCATTCTACCAGTCTACATCTTTAAACTGATTCATGCTGTTCCCATCGACTACTATGTGTGCATAAAAATAATGCATTCTTTTTATGCTTGCTTTTTAGAGTGAATTTCTGAGAACTGGTTTTTGTGCCTCTATCTGGAAACCACAGAAAATCGTTTTTATTGGCTGGTTGTTTGCATGGATGGTGTAACTGGACACCAATCATAGTGTAATAGAAAGTTTATGGTTGGAAAATGTGTTTACAATATTAAATGGGCACTGAGAGACAATGGGTTATTGCCTCCACACCCACAATGGCAATGTGAGAGGAAATGGATTTAAGACAGCTCATCTTTTAGTGAGGTGAGGTAGAGTAGGACTTGTCGTTATTATTGTGCTATTGAATATCCATTTAGTAGTTTTGTATTATATGCTGTTTTTAATCTGGCATTTATTTTATTTATCTTATCTTGCTTTTGAGAAGAACGGAGACTTAAAAACAACAACTAACAAATGCAAATACTACTATAAGTAGTAGTAATAATAATAATAATGCCACAACTTTATTAATTTTAAGGAATTGCAATAATTGGGGGCTAATATCACAAGAGCGTGTTGTCTTTGTCCAAGGAGTTTTCTTGGCAGGAAAACTGGAGTGGCTCGCCGGTTCCTCCTCCAGGTGGATCATGTTTGGTCAAAACTCTCCACTATGACCTGTCCATCTTGGGTGCCCTGCTTGGCATAATTCATAGCTTCTCTGAGTTATTCAAGCCCCTTTGCCACAGCAAGGCAGTGATCCATGAAGGGGTGCTGTAGGAGACTCTTGTCCTTATTGTGTTATTGGATGTCCATTTTAAGAGTTTTGTATTATATGCTATGGTGCTGGAGGTGACTCTTGAGAGTCCCATGTACTGCAAGAAGATCAAACCTATCCATTCTTAAGGAAATCAGTCCTGAGTGCTCACTGGAAGGACAGATCCTGAAGCTGAGGCTCCAATACTATGGCCACCTCAAGAGAAGAGAAGACTCCCTGGAAAAGACCCTGATGTTGGGAAAGATGGAGGGCACAAGGAGAAGGGGATGACAGAGGACGAGATGGTTGGACAGTGTTCTCGAAGCTACAAACATGAGTCTGACCAAACTGCGGGAGGCAGTGGAAGACAGGAGTGCCTGGTGTGCTCTGGTCCATGGGGTCACAAAGAGTCGGACATGACTAAATGACTAAACAACAACAACAACATCACAAGAGTGAAAAGTCTAATGGAGTCTAATATGACAAGCAGGCTAATACGAAAAGAGAGGACAGCCTAATGAAATCTCCCCTCTCTTTCACCAGGACAAAACCATCCTGGCTTCAGGAGCCAGATCACCTAATAAAACCTGTCAGTAGAAGCCTTGTGCAAGGACTTCTACTTGTGCAAGGAAGCTTCCATCCCTCTTTGTCACCTGGGTAGGGAGAACCTCTAGAACAGCACAACATGTGGTAGTATGTTGGGAATGGGTTTGTGAGAAGCTCTCTGGAGATAACTTCTGGATAAGATTAATACAATATCCCCACCATCACCACCACTTTATTTGTGTGCAGCCACTTTATAATATTGATTTCTAGAAAACATAACAGTGACTTTATTAAACTGTTTGACTATCTCCCCTTCAATGCAGGTTATAGAGATTTTTTACGGTGGCCAACACAGTTCTCCTGCCAGCAAATGGTGTCCTAAAACTCCCATCAGAAATCTAGCGGCTGGCAAAGGAGTGAAACATTTTATTTTTATTATAGAAAAGGGACTCCATTAGAGACTAAAAGCATTAGCTTTGTGAAAAGTAAGTTAGAGGTGTTTATAGAAGTATGGCTTCCATTTGGAAGTTCTGTCCGTGATTCTGCCTTGCAAGTTGTCAATATGTCAATATAACGCTATGCATTTTGTATTTATCAATGGGTATTTACCCATGAGCTTGGATATTTCATCACTTTGGGACCAAGGGAGTTGTCCTATGGCAAGATGAGCCAGGATGAGCAGCTTAGGATACAGCAGATCTCCAGCCTGGCAGGCCAATTCCTGGCTCAGGCAATGTCAAGTTGCCAACACTGGCTCAGCAAATATATGACAGCAGAATTTTATTATCCTGGCTCAGCCACTTGAGCTGAAGCTGGTTGAACCAAGGCCAGTGTAAGTCCACAAAAAGGGCTGTTCCATGTTGCAGATATTAAATACCGTGCAGTTTGAAGCAACTGGAAGCATAAGAACTGACTCCTTTGGAAATGAAACATTGTCCAGGCCCATAAAAATATTATTTAAACTTCTACTGGCTGAACGTTATTTAAAGCAGAATTAAAATATCCATATACTATCATGTGCTGTACAGCACAGACTCAGTATCTTGTTGTTGTTTAGTCATTTAGTCGTGTCCAACTCTTCGTGACCCCATGGACCAGAGCATGCCAGGCACTCCTTTCTCCCACTGCCTCCCACAGTTTGGTCAAACTCATGCTGGTAGCTTCAAGAACACTATCCAACCATCTCGTCCTCTGTCGTCCCCTTCTCCTTGTGCCCTCTATTCTTTCCCAACATCAGGGTCTTTTCCAGGGAGTCTTCTCTTCTCATGAGGTGGCCAAAGTATTGGAGCCTCAGCTTCACGATCTGTCCTTCCAGTGAACACTCAGGGCTGATTTCCTTAAGAATGGATAGGTTTGATCTTCTTGCAGTCCATGGGACTCTCAAGAGTCTCCTCCAGCACCATAATTAAGAAGCATCAATTCTTTGGCGATCAGCCTTCTTTATGGTCCAGCTCTCACTTCCATACATCACTACTGGGAAAACCATAGCTTTAACTAAATGGACCTTTGTCGGCAAGGTGATGTCTCTTACAAAATATGAAATAATCCAACTGGACCTATAAGCAAAGATATCTCTCTCTCTCTCTCTCTCTCTCTCTCTCTCTCTCTCTCTCTCTCTCTCTCTCTCTCTCCTGCTTTACAACCTCCAGTTTGTTTGCTCTCCCTTTAGCAAAGCCATTTTCACATACTGTACTTTGTTCTCTGTCACGTTCAGAGAAAGAGTAGCAGCCACCACCCTTTCAAGATGGCGAATTTTCATCACATGATCAAAGGAACAGAAAAACAACCAACAGGTAATAATTAACTAGTTACAGCTCAGAGTCCTTTAGAAAAACTTTTGTAGAAAAAATCCAGTGTTAGCAACCCTTCAGCAACACACTTTTAGCTATTTTCCATTTTTAACCTTCATTAATGCACATATATTTTTTCATTTCTGTCTGAATTAAAGCACTATACTTAACATCCCTGGGGCATGTCAGGGTGGAGAGGACTTAGGCTGGATCCTAAACTCATTCAGCTTGGTCACATGTCCTGACAACTTTGTCACATGACCTGACAACCTGGCTTCCTTTCCATCTGCTAGCAGCAGCTCCACCGCTGAACAAGGTTTGGATCTGGTGCATCTTCATGCTGGTTGAGTTCCACTGGCTTGCTTTATGTCAGCTTCTTCTGCATAGGGTTGATCCCTTTGGTAGTGAAATTACTGATTCAGGACATTGTTTTCTTCTCATTTCTTTTTATAGACCTTATGGTGTTTCCGCATTTTCATGTTTATGTCTATAAAATCTGCTTATAGGATAATTGCAATGTGTCGTGTGTATTTTTTTTTTAATTGATAAAGTAGGAGGAAAGGGGAATAAACAATTTTGCTGGTAAATATATGGACTGTTTCAAAAATGTTATGGGTGAGACATCAGAAGACTTTAATTGGACCACTTGTTGCTGAATGGTTAACTAAACTTTGGAACATGGTTGAAATGACATAAATATAAAGTCCATATATACAACAGACCTCCATGGTCAGGTGGGATTCATTCATCAATTGGCAGGGTTAATATGGTGCAGAAATGCCATATTACAATGTGTTTCTTTAAGAACCTCCAAAACTGTAATCATTTCAGCTGAAATGAATGAAGTATTGTACACTTCCCTTCAATTTGTAGTACACTCAAGAAGCACAAATGCAAGCTAATTTATGAAAAGGTTCAGAGTTGTATCAGTTGAGGCAATTGCACTGTGCTATTCTCATCATTTGAATTACGGTGCTGGAGGAGACTCTTGAGAGTCCCATGGACTGCAAGAAGATCAAACCTATCCATTCTTAAGGAAATCAGCCCTGAGTGCTCACTGGAAGGACAGATCATGAAGCTGAGGCTCCAATACTTTGGCCACCTCATGAGAAGAGAAGACTCCCTGGAATAGACCCTGATGTTGGGAAAGGTTGAGGCACAAGAAGAAGGGGACGACAGAGGACGAGATGGTTGGACAGTGTTCTCGAAGCTACCAGCATGAGTTTGACCAAACTGTGGGAGGCAGTGGAAGACAGGAGTGCCTGGCGTGCTCTGGTCCATGAGGTCACGAAGAGTCGGACACGACTAAATGACTAAACAACAACAAATCTCATCATTCTTTACTCTTCTCCCTCCCAGTAGGCAGCAACGACTCATCTGCCAGGAGGTGAAGCATGTGGCCCTCTCCACCATTTATTATTATTATTATTATTATTATTATTATTATTATTATTATTATACTATTCCCATCTACCAGCAGTGTTCTTGAGGAGAGAGCCCCAAAATGGTTCTTCTTCCCTTGCATGTTGATATTTTCCCTTAAGTTGCAAGGTTCAAGTACACAATGTTCTCCAGAATTCTTAACTATGTCAATGCAGTCACATGTATTATGTAAAACGCGAACCAATTCCAAAGCACGTGTGCTCATGGGTGTTTTTGATGTATAATTAATGCGACACTGTTACCATTAATTTTATATTTCTTTCATTTTTCCCCCAGCTAAAGATTTAGCAAAAGCCACTCTCAGAACTTAAACCAAAGCTGTGCAGTTCCTATATTTAGAATAAAAAAACATGACATCTTAAAAGAATGGGAGATTTTCTCTTACAGCAATGAGTGAGGCAAGATAATATAACTGACAGGCTTGTGTTAGATAATCACTTAAGGGTATTTTGCCTGAATGCGTGGTAGTGGGGAGGATGTTTAGATGTGTATGCCTTTCTCCAAAACATAATTGAAAAGTCTATTGTGAATTTATTCTCCTTCCTATTAGGCATTTTAAAGGAATTTGATCTTTGTAAATTCTGATATAAACTGACCTGATCCACACACGTCATACTAAAGTGCACACCCAAAGAGAGCTACCCATTTGACTTTCCGTTTCTTCAAATACTGTGACACAGCTCTCTGTTCAAAAAAATAATCAAAAAGTTAATGTGCATTTCTAAAGAAAATTCATCTAGAAATTTGTATTTTTTTGAGAGGCAGTACCTTTAAAAACACATATTTAAATGTGGTGTTCCCCACACAACGCTACTGCAGCTATTAATTGCTACAAACTGGAAATCTGCCAAGCCTTTACTAAGTCTGCAATAGAATAAGCATATCTGGGAGACAGCTCACTCACCTGCACGCCCCTGTTTACTAAGCTTACTTACTATAAAGGGTATAAAGAAGGATGTGCATTGACCAAAATGATCGAGAAACATAGTTTATTGCAGAAACAGATTGGGATCATTGGAATGCAAAAACCCTGTTGGTGTTTTGGTTTCTGCAGTATTCAGTTATGGATGGATGTATATATTACAATTTTCAAGAATGTTTTAAAGTGTGCATTTTTCATATTATAACTCCCACACACTTTCTCTCTGCTGATCTCTTCACGCACATCACATGCCATAATCTTCAAAAGGAACAGACACACATTTAAAAATACTTTGATGTGTACATGCATGATATAGGTCGTAGCCTACTGGTATGGGGAAAAGAGGAATATAAATTTGAGCATACAGTGAGTCGTATCTAATGCTCACAAAAAAGGAAATCTGCTTGTGCAATAGAACCTCTCCTTGAAGTCCACCGTGTGCTTTCAAAAGCATTTTTTAAAAACTGAGAGAAACTATGGAGCAAGGGTGCCGACTTGAATAAAATATTGGGGGTGCCCAGGTAAGCCCCATCCTACATAATCGACCACAAGATGTGGTGTACACACAGCATTTGAATGGCAATGCCCATCAACTTGGGGGAGGGCAGGCCCCTCAAATATTTTATGGGGTGGTCAAGGAGACCTCAGCCCCTAGGAGTTGGCTCCTATAGTATATGGCAGATTTGGGGATCATGCAGGGAGAGAAGAGGAAGGAGAAGTCCCATGGTATGAATGGAACACTGCTCAAGCAGCTCTGGGTTCAAGCCAATCAAAGTATCTATAAGAGTTGAATAAATGAATGACTCGATTTATTATGGTCACAGACCAGAAATACAGACATATACAGCACTAGAGAACATGTAAATATACATTAAACTCTGTAAGCTAGAGCACAGTAAATGATACAGATATAAAACAATTAAGATATGTAGGGTAAGACCTTAACCGCCAATTTAAAACATATAGGTTAAGACATTGGCCATTAGATTCATTCAGAGCATGTCTCCTTAGTTTTATAGCAGCAGCACAGAATTTGGCCACTTTTAAGGTAATTTCTGGGACGCGGGTGGCACTGTGGGTTAAACCACTGAACCTAGGGCTTGCCAATCAAAAGGTCGGTGGTTTGAATCCCTGCAAGTGGATGAGCTCCCGTTGCTCGGTCCCTGCTCCTGCCAACCTAGCAGTTCAAAAGCACATCAAAGTGAAAGTAGATAAATAGGTGCTGCTCCGTTTGGAAGGTAAACGGCATTTCTGTGTGCTGCTCTGGTTCGCCAGAAGCAGCTTAGTCAGGCTGGCCACATGACCTGGAAGCTGTACGCTGGCTCCCTCAGCCAATAAAGCGAGATGAGTGCCGCAACCCCAGAGTTGGCCATGACTTTACCTTTACCTTTAAGGTAATTTCTGGTTCCCTGTAGTGGTCATCAGATCTGCTTGGGTTTGTTGCATGTTTGGAGTGATACATATTGAACATATGTGCCTATTGTAATGACAATATGATAGGACATGAATAACGGTTTGAACTTCCTTCAAACCACATAGATATATTCGCTCTGAATACAGCTTACCTTCAAATCTGCCCTGTAGTAATGCAGATAGTAGGACAATGAATCTGGCAAGGGTAAAATATCTTCTAAATACCAGTATTTCTAGCTTGGATAAATACCTTGCAGAAGTAAACCCCCTCTCAGTATCTTTGATTTCTGGGTACCTGGTCATTTAACTCACATGACATTGCAATTCAACATCCCAAATAGGTTGCTTAATTGTGGATTTGGTTCTCTAATATCCACAGGTCATCAGAGCTTGAGGTGTGAACTATAAGAGTTAACAATAAAGTCTTAGCAAATTGAAAAGCAATAGGGAGGGTGAGAGTGGGAAGAACAGAGAGGAAAACTGTTAACCTCAACACAGATTGTTGTCCTATCTCATCTAATGCCTGAAAATTGAACTGAATTATTAATATTCCATTACCACACATTATCCATTGTTAACTAAACAATGTTGTGCTTGCACTGTAAAACAAACCTTTAAACAATTAAAAATTTGGGCATGATTGACTAGGAGTCTGACTTGGGCATCAACTGGATATCATGTAAGTAGCACAGAGCTCCAATGTGATATTTTGTCACACACAAGGAAACCTCATCGCAATTGTACCGAACAAGGGGATTTATGGGGAGGCGTGACCTGCCAGAGGAAATATCACACAGTTGCCAAAGTACTAAATGCCTGATTGGGCTGCCTGTCTGAGTGAGCAAATATCCCATCTGCCTTCTCTGGAGGTTAAACAATGTGGGGAGATTGAAGGTATCCAGTAAAACCATCCTTTAACGTCGGAATTCATGATAGATGATGGAACACTCCACAACGAGGCGTCAGTATTCATTATAATGTTTCATTCTGAACTTGGCAGTCCTGCTTCTCTTATCTCTCTCTTTATGCACATAAGCTATAATGATGAAGAGAGCTTGTAAGACCGTACATCAGTCCGACCTGTTCTTTTATCTCACTCTCCCTTCCGTGTTGTTTGACACTAATTAAAAATGGTTGGGCCACGTTCTAATAAATATGAACTGTAATTATGCTGACAAGAGGAAATATGGTATCAGTGGCGCTCTGTGCCAAAGCCTCAGACCTGACACAAGTCCTATTGTGTGATCAAAATATTTGAAAAATCCACTGCTCTCCATTCTCTAGGCTGACACATTGATTCTGATTTCTAAGGCTGAACTTCCTGTCAACAGAGTTTCCAATCTGGGACTATATTAAACTAAATGGATTAGTATCTGATAGCTAAGACAATTTACTTGCGAAAGGTGTGATCAGATTTCATGTTTCTTTTTTGCATGTTTATTAAATAGCTTGGGGAGGCAGACACACAGAGAAGTGGGGCTTAAGCCTTTGCCTTCTGTCATGGTCCCAACAAAAATTACTGCACACCCTCATGATCTTTCCCTGCTGTAGAATGTACTTCCCCTCCATAGTTCACTAGGGACAGGAGCATAATTAGATTCAGTTCACATTTCAAAGCTAATGCACCAAATTTGTGCTTTCCAAAGCAACATGTGAACTGATACACAGCCATTCTTTGAAAATGCTCACTTCTCTGAATTTTGCAATGCAGTCTCCAAGCAAAGTAATGTGGAGAAAAATACATAAAAGTGCCCATAAAAACACACCAATTAGTGAATATAACATACAAAATACACTGTGTTAGAGAGTACTGTTTTGCAATACATACATGCACATATTAGGAGAAATTTACACTATTGGCAACAATAGAATGATTCTTCCAAGCCTAATTTCAGTGAGACAAAGGTTCAGAGGACTGTGGGCACAAGTTCACTCATGGTCACCACATTGGAGACTCCTGATAGATCTTCTAGTTTGGCCCTAGTCTTGGTCTCAGCATTAATTTTGGGAGAAATAGAAAGCAACAACAAGTAAAGAGTGTTTAGTTGCAACTAACATCTGCAGGATGATGTCCAGCTTCTGCTTTAGGAAGAAATCTGAGAAGCAGCCATTTGGTTTGGTTGCACAAGGGTATTGTGGTTTAGTACACATTATCTGTAGTTTGATTTGTTTGTTGTTATGGGCCAGGAGTCAGCTTCGCCTGCTGAACAGCAGCCTGAATGGAGAGAAGGCAGAGTGACTCTACCTACAGCTGGTCAGCCTTCAAGGACACAGTGGAGAAGGCAATGATGAGAAATAGCTGGCTTCAGCCTTCTTAAGCAGGGCTTCCATCAGCAGTCAGATGCTGGAAATAATGCTTGCTGATTCCTGCTCATCTTGGCCTTTGACCCCATGATCATTGGATTCCCTGACCCCTGGACAGTACCTGATTTTGGATGCTGACTGCTTCCAGGCAAGTATAGCCCCAAAATACTTCTGGTTGGCTGGTCTCCCACTCCACGGAGTTGCATATTTTTCTCAGCAATCAGGCTATGGCAGTGGTATTCTTTCGTGATTTTGAATGTTAGATTGGCTTAATGTCAAATCGGTATTATGTATGCTACTCCTAACATACATTGTTGCAATTTCATTGTTGATATTTAATAGGTATTGCATGCAAAAGCTCTCAGGTTCAATCCCCATCAACTCTAGGTAGACCTTGTAAAGACTCCTGTCCAAACCCTGGGAAGACACTCCCTGTACAAAACTAGGTGGGACAGCAGTGCAGACTTAATGTAAGGCAGCATCTGAGGTTCCTATGTACAGGAAGTGAGACTTATTGATGTGTAAATGTGTTGATAATTGTGGCATAAATATGCAGCCCACAAACTAATTCCCTGTTAAACAGAAGGCACAGATAAATATAGGCCTTGAGAGTGGGCTGAAAGCTTTGCCGTTGTACCGCCCTTAACTTTTTTTGCTCACAAGATGTCATACTCACTTGAAAACCCATGCCGGGTATGCTGTGTGTATCTGAAATGTTTAGTACCAAGACAGAGCCAAATGTGACATCTTAAGGAATGGACAATTTTGCGTGCCCCTCCAAGCGTTCAGTGATTGATAAATTATAATAATCACTCTTGGACAGTGCACTGCAGCAGCTTGGTAGCAGCAGGTTCAATTGAATTAATAAATTGAAGCTGGCAGCCCTACCATGTCAGTACACAGCAGAGTACATATTGTATGCAATCAGAACAAGACACGTGCAAAAGTCTGGCCTCTGGACTGCTATCAAAATATATAAATATATTTATCCGAGTACTTCTTCAAGTTGGAAATCGATGGGAACAGAACACAGAATACATCTGTGGGTTTGTTGTTGTTTTCAAGCATTTGTGGTAACTTTGATTTTACGGTTTCAGAACAATCCCTCCCACTCAGTTTCGCAAACACATTCTCTGCCTTCCATCTATTTTATCCAGCCACTCTTATCAGTTCAATAGGTCACTGTAGGTATAGTGGAGTTCTTGCATTCCCAGTAGCTGATAGTGTGACTGGGTACTACTGCTCACTAGACCTCTGGCCAGTCATGCCAGTAAGCTGATGCTTACTGAGAGGGAGAGAGACAGAGGCAAGGTCGTGGTGAGGTTGGCACCATCCAAACACACTGTCAGGAGCACCAATTTGCTCTGCCAATGCATTTGCATCACACTGACCAACATACTGTCCTCTGTCTCCAACTCTTAGAAAGCAGCAGTGATGCTATTGATTGGTCAAGTGAGTGGTGCAGCTGATACTGAAGCCTCTGTCATTGTTTATGATATTGCTGCTTTAGCTGCTGTGGCACAAATAGCCACACAAATGTCTTACCACACAACACATATCATGATTGCCAGCCATTTAGCTGTGCCCAGTTTGTCACAGTGAAAATCTTCCTTGTTAACAGCAGTTTCTGGGTATGTTGTACAGTGACTCCAATGCCACCTCAGTTTTGATGTTTATTCTGACCCTGCTTTTCCATATTTCCATAGAATATTTTTTTATAGTGCAAGGGGGGGCAGCTCCCTTTCTTAGCATTTCCCCCACAAATGTTTGCTTACACATGTACATTGCCTGCATTCCTAGTTGTCCTCATGGCAACATAATGTAGCCTGGCCCAACTGGATACATAGCACTGTGGCATCATTCCTGTCATTGTACATCCCTGATGATCCAGGTGACATGTACATAAAACATGAAACATCATTGAACAAGGGCTGGAAGAAAATGTGTAGGGAGAAAAGTTATGATGAGAGTGAGCAATGGTGGAGAACCACTAGAAAAAAAGTGAGCAAGTGTTTTAGGAAGCACATTTCCACCTCGGTTAAAAGGCTAGTTCTACACAAAGCTCAAAACTTGAGAATATTTCGTGCATCTTCAATAATGAACTGAGCCAGAGGGGGAATTAAACACCTGAAAACAAAGAAAGTGCAAAGATAAACACATGCTACCCTGAGCTCCTCAGGAAGGGTGGGGTATAAATTTAATAAATGAATGAATTTGATTTGTGCTGGCTGGTACCAGTTATTCCACTTACCAAAATTTGTTATTCAGTTTGCAGAATTCTGGATCTTCTCCCCAGAATTTCAGATTCACAATCTAGGCTACCTTCAGTGGGCTCAGGTCTGATTCATACGGTGCCTGCTGAAATGTGAGTATAGTCCAAAAGCCTACTTGGTTGGCTTGCCACCCATTATGCAACAGTAATTTATGCAGGTGCTTCTCATTTGGTCGTCTAGATTTCTCACTCTGCAGCTCCAATGGAGAGTCAGGCTAACATGGCAGGCAGGCAACATCCATACCATGCAATTAAAGCACCTTTATGCAGCTTTAATAGTCATGACTTCCCCGCTATGAATTCTGGGCGCTGTCGTTTTTTGTTGTTGTTTGTTTTTTAAGGATGCTGAGAATTGGTAGGAAATCCCTCTCAGAGCAATAATTCTTAGAATCCTTAACAAACTACATAGTGGCATATGAGTGCTTTAAATGTATGTTGTGAATATGACCTCTGAAACAGTACACAAGTGGAAGGATAAGTGTGTGTCACATAGCAAGTAACATGAGTTGGTACCATGCATCAGTTAGAAACCTAGGTGGATAAAGAAAGCTGCCTTCTATAGAATCAGAACATTCATCCATGCAGTATTGTCCACACTAAATGATAGTGGCTTTCCATGGTCCTGAAAATTCCTGATGTTTTACTCCTAAGCTATGGCTGTTGCCCAGTTGAAATTAAAGAACACCTTTTTTTTTCTGAGTTGTAACTTGTAGCCCATGACATGTTTATAGCAAGCGCCAGGGTATCACATTTATCCACACACCAAAATTAGATGCATCAATAATCTAACCTCTGACTTAGATTTAGTGATGCTAAAATTAACACGGAGAAGAGAAGGCAATATGAAATTGAATGTCCATGGCTTCCGGCGCCTACAGCAGATTTCAGTAATGTTGCTATGGAGCTAGAAACACATCCAAAAGTTGGGACTAATTGTTGCAGTAAGTTGTCCATCACACTTCAGCATTTAGCAGATGCTGTGCTAATTTGCTATGATCAAATAAACATGGTAATTCTGAAGCTGCAGTACCTGAAGAAGTGTTAATGTAGAATGGAAATAGAAAGAAAGAAGTGGGAACTGTAATACAATGTGGCAGCATGGGATGTTGATGTTTAGGATTCCAGCAACTCAACTCCATTCCAGCAACTCAACTCCATTACGCTTCCCCCAATAGGATGTATGCCTTTAATGGTCAGTGATCGCTGTTGGGATGTGTTTGTGGTACCCCTTTTGTCCCTCAAAGTATTTTGTACTTATGTAGGGTTGCCATGGGACGCAGGTGGCGCTGTGGGTTAAAGCCTCAGTGCCTAGGACTTGCCGATCAAAAGGTCGGCAGTTCGAATCCCTGCGGCGGGGTGCGCTCCCGCTGCTCGGTCCCAGCGCCTGCCAACCTAGCAGTTCGAAAGCACCTCCGGGTGCAAGTAGATAAATAGGGACCGCTTACCAGCGGGAAGGTAAACGGCGTTTCCATGTGCGGCTCTGGCTCGCCAGAGCAGCGATGTCACGCTGGCCACGTGACCCGGAAGTGTCTTCGGACAGCGCTGGCCCCTGGCCTCTTAAGTGAGATGGGCGCACAACCCCAGAGTCTGTCAAGACTGGCCCGTACGGGCAGGGGTACCTTTACCTTTACCTTTTTAGGGTTGCCATACGTCTTGAATTTTCCGGACATAACCAGAATACCGCAGTTGAAAGCAGTGTCTGGGCAGAAATCAGCAAAATGTCTGGGGAAATCTGTATGTATGGCAAGCCATGTCAGCAGTGTCGTTTTTGCCGATTTTCTTTAAAATGAGCTCAAAAATGTCAACAACTTTTCTGGCTGGATTTTCACTGTTTGAAATGTGGCAACCCCAACTAATGGAACTAGTGGTCCCTGGGTATGGGGTAGAAAAGCAATTCCATTTGCATTTAGCATATTGCAGATAAGTGAAATGAAAGATAGTCACCCTTTGAAATTTGCACTTCTCCAAATTTTGCTGTGCAGTCTTCTGACAGGTAATGTGTCCACACATGTTGATGCTAAACAGTACATATATCAGTGAAAATAGCATAAAAATGCAATATATTTGGGGAAACATTTTTTTTAAAAAAGTGTACAGTGGTACCTCGAGTTACATATGCTTCAGGTTACATACGCTTCAGGTTACAGTCTCCACTAACCCAGAAATAGTACCTCGGGTTAAGAACTTTGCTTCAGGATGAGAAAAAGAAATTGTGCTCCGGCGGCGCAGCAGCAGCAGGAGGCCCCATTAGCTAAAGTGGTGCTTCAGGTTAAGAACAATTTCAGGTTAAGAACAGGCCTCCAGAACGAATTAAGTACTTAACTCGAGGTACTCCTGTATTAGGCAAAATTGCATACAAGAACTTTGCATACAAGAAATTTGCACACAAGTGTTGATGAACCTTTCTGAGGACTTAAAAACCCCCAGAGAGCTGAGGTTAAAAATGGGGGAAAAGAGAAGCTGGAAGACACTGAAACTGATAGTCACCTATCCCTAACATTCCCCCACACCTCTTGTGTCTGGATGGTGCCATTTGCCTACATAAGCAAAAAAGGGAGGGGGGGAAGGGACTATGCCTATTCTAAACTCTTTTCAACTTGGTCAATGACCAAACAGCCTATAATTGTATTAGGCAATTTTGCCTAATACAGTGGTACCTCGAGTTAAGTACTTAATTCGTTCTGGAGGTCTGTTCTTAACCTGTTCTTAACTTAGCCTGCAAAATGGGAATCCCTGCAAATTCTTCCTGAGTGGAGTGTTGAATATGAAATAATTTATATCACTGTAATTTACACTGGCATAAATTATGCTAGTTTTCTATAGTAATGATTGTTTTGTAAATGTTTGGTAGGTGCAGTTGGAAAAGAAAAATAGAAAAGGGGAGTGGGAGTGGAATTTCCTGCTTGGAGAGAAAGGCTGGCTGGACCCCTAAGTAGGTATAGTCCTGCTACAACGGAAATTAAATTTCAACACTTAGTTGCAGGTCACATTTGTACCAAAGGTTCAGTATGCAGCAGCTATAATTTTGTCACTTGGAATTGAGCAAGCTTCTGGAAAACTTCCTCACAGTGGCACGATAAAAGGTCGAATGACTAATGCAGGTATCCAGTGCTTCTTTTAACAACACAACTCAGCGAGATGGTTTTACAATGTACAAATAGCCTTAGTGACAAGGCAGCAGTTGGGGCCTGTCTGAATTAAAGTTACAGCACAGGGCAATCTTATTGTGGAGCGGTGTCAGTGGGTCTGTCATTTGGCTTCTGCTATAATTTGCCAGAAAGAGTTATTTGCAGGGGTTAATAATAACTTGACCATATGAAATTGCATCAGGTGAAACTTGGTCCACAGACCATCAGCCAAGACACTTATTTCTTGTTACATGAAGGTTTTAAATTGAGAGGGCAAGTCTTTTTAGCATGTCAGGTGGAGGCAATGAGTGATACTTGACCATTTCCTTTTGAATTAGCTGTGACAATGTCTTCTTTAAATTGAATCTGGTTAATATCTGTGGCTTCTTTTGTACATAACTTACAGTAGTGGTTCAATAAGGACTCAGTCCATTAAAGTGCTCAGGATCATTTTAGGGGCTAGACTGCTAACACTTTTATTGACTTCGATGCTGTCCAAAGGTTCCTGAATACCTTGTCAATAGCTTAGAATTTTGCTACATAAAGCCACGAAACATTTTTTTTTTTTGAGCTTCTTTATAACATCCAAGTCTTTTTTATGCTTGGAAACTAAGTTGTGTTTTTTTTAATGCATTGCAATCAAGCTTTACATATTTTGCGAGACCAGGCAGAGTGAGCCTGTAGCTGCAGAAGGGGGTGATGGCATGAGAATAAGAACAACATATTGGGATCAAATAGGCCACAACTTTATTGATTACAAATTTCAGTAGCTTTTGGTGTAGGCATTGGGTGTTGTACCATTCAACATATCTGATTGCTAATTGATTATTTAGCACGGTTAATCCTGTGTTACAGATCATCCTATGATGTACATAAAATTGGGGCACTCCCTTCAAGATTGCCACTTTGGGGGGGTGCTATGGCCCATAGTCCTCCATCTGGCCATTTGGACAGGAGCACCTCCCCCAGACCCTTTTAATGGGGTACCCCAATTTCTTGAAGCAGCTGGTGGGAGTCCCAACATCCCCCCTGCCTAGACTAAGGATCCAACCCAATGCTTTGTCCACTAACAAGTTGCGACAATTGCTGCGAGGTAGTCAAAACCCCAAGACAGGTCCAATGTGTCTGCAAGCGAATTCCTTTCTGGTCCCGAATACGGCAATCAAATACTCCCATAGCAAGGTTGCAGGCATGCACTCCTGCTCACCTTTGGGCCAAGTCAAACATGCTGTATAGGGTGGGAAATCCAGCAACAACTGATCTGGAAAATGTGGACACAGCCCACTTAAATGCTTTAGGGGCAGATCAGAGTGAAGCCAAGGGGACGAAGTCTTCACTCCAGTTCACCCTGCAAGCCATCTCCACTCTCGCGGTAACTTCAGGCTTGGGAGAAAAGTGGAACTTCCTTTGGATCCAGGTTTTACTAACTTATTTATTTAATAGATATTTCATAAATGCAACACATTTACTTCTCCTCCCCCCACACTCTACCTTTCTGTGCATCCTATTTGCATAGATGCTCTTAAAGTCATTTTCTTCCTTCCCCATTTCTTCCTTTTTAATGGAAAGGGGAAAAAAGTGTTTAGATTAAACTAAGGCACATCATATATGGGACTCCAGAGGCTGCTCTGCAAAACTCTTCATGTTTTTTTATGCACGGTAATGTGGTTAATATCATGTTTCAAGCTCGTGGGAAGAGCTCAGGTAGTAATTTGTTCCAACAAATTGCTAAAAGGAAGACAAAAAGCCATGCATAACTTATCCAAAGCAGTATGGGTAGGGAGGTTTTATTTACATGAAGTTCACTCTAATTTTTATTTACACAAAGTTCACTTTTATCTAATGAAAGTCTCTAAACTTCAGACAGTTACGATGACAACAACTCTATAAACTTAGGAAGATGGGGGAAACGAGCCAGGGCTCCTTATACGCTGGAGTCATTAATAATATTTCATCATGAGTCTTTTATTGAATGGTGACAGTTCATCAGGAACAGTGGCATTAGGTAGTCCATTAAAGGGATTGCTCTGGGTGGTTGTCACAAAGCATATCATGTACCTTCATTTGCTTCTATCCACACAGATAAAGTGCTAAAAACACTTTCAACAAATAGGAAACCCATGGTAGACCAGCAAGCAATAGCAACAAGCAATATGACCAACCCCCTACTGTGCCTGGATATGTTGTTGTTTAGTCGTTTAGTCGTGTCCGACTCTTCGTGACCCCATGGACCAGAGCATGCCAGGCACTTCTGTCTTCCACTGCCTCCCACAGTTTGGTCAAACTCATGCTAGTAGCTTCGAGAACACTATCCAACCATCTTGTCCTCTGTCGTCCCCTTCTCCTTGTGCCCTCCATCTTTCCCAACATCAGGATCTTTTCCAGGGAGCCTTCACTTCTCATGAGGTGGCCAAAGTATTGGAGCTTCAGCTTCACTATCTGTCCTTCCAGTGAGCACTCAGGGCTGATTTCCTTAAGAATGGATACGTTTGATCTTCTTGCAGTCCATGGGACTCTCAAGAGTCTCCTCCAACACCATAATTCAAAAGCATCAATTCTTCGGCAATCAGCCTTCTTTAAGACTCTCACTTCCATACTGGATATAGGGCACCCCAAAAGAGAATTTTATTGCAATGTCCTCTCTCATACCAGACCTCAGCTGGGCATGACAGCTACTATTTTGATGAAACTGCCATGCGCATTCACAAATAAGATGTGGGTTGTATCCAGCTAAGAGCAGATGCACTGACATCAAGAGACATCACATGACTGACTTAAGTCAGTTGATTTCAATGGATCTACCCTGAGTATGACATAGGCCACATTGGCACCATTTATTTTAAACACTAGGATACCACTTTAAATAGTCATGGCTTCCCCCAATGAACTCTAGGAGCTGCTGTTTGTAAATGCTGACGAGAGTTATTAGGAGATTCCTATTCTTCTCCCTAAGCTACAATTCCCAGGGTTCCCTGTAAAGAGAGATTTGGTTTTTAAACCAAAGAGAGATTTGGTTTTTAAACCAAATTGGTTTTTAAACCAATTTGGAAATTGTAGCTCTGTGAGGGGAATAGCCATCTCCTAACAAGTCTCAGTATCCTTAACAAATGACTCCCAGAATCCTTAACAAAGCTCCCAGAATTCTTTGCAGTAAGCCATGACTGTTTAAATTCACTAAATATCACTAAATTGTGATAGTGCTCTAAATGCATGGTGTGACTGTAACCTTAGTCAGATGCAACCACGTGCCTCATTGACATATCACCCTGTTCTTCTCCAGTTTCATAGCATGCGGGCTATTTCTGCCTTTGCTGATGGTAATGACCAGTGGGACTGCTAAACACCTGCCAGAGCAGCAGCACTCCCTCTTCCCCAGTGAAGCGAGTTCAGGAGTTGAAAAAGAATTCATTGGAGATCTCTGCTCTGAACACAGAACTGCAGGATGGAATGTGATTGCGCACAAAGCCAAAGGATACAGAAGAATGGTCAATTAGATTTTAGAATAATCAAAGCAGAATAGGCCAAAAAGGAGGAAATAAACTGCATATTTACTGGATGTTTTCATTATTCATACCTATAATTTGTACCTTTTAACATTTTCCCCAGGTGCCCATTATTAAAAAAATACATTAATGAGCATAGCTGTGTAGGCACTGTTAGAAGTTGACCTGAGTGCTGGCAGTATTAATGAAGACCAAAGTATTGATCTTCATCTGTGTAGGGGTGTGTGTGTGTATGTTCTGTGCCTTTTGACATCAGTGGTCTCTATCATAAAAAACATTGATGAAAGCTGAAACTGAAATGGCAATGAATATCTCTCTCTCTCTCTCTCTCTCTCTCTCTCTCTCTCTCTCTCTCTCTCTCTCTTCTCTCTCTCTCTCTCTCACACACACACACAAACATAGAGAAAGAGAGAGAGAGAGAGAGAGAGAGAGAGGGAGGGAGGGAGAGATGCTGGAAACATTAGACAAAAGGCTTTTTAAAGAAATGACCTCTTGTTTGTGTAATTATTTCCCAAGGAAGATACAACATTTGAAACCTATTGGCCCTTGCGGACAGGCTGTGATACAGTTCCTTTTCCACCAGGCTTTGCAGGTGGAGTCTCTTGGAAGTCAAAGCTGCTGGTTAACAGTACAGTGGTACCTCGGGTTACAGACGCTTCAGGTTACAGATGCTTCAGGTTACATACGCTTCAGGTTACAGACTCCGCTAACCCAGAAATAGTACCTCAGGTTAAGAACTTTCCTTCAGGATGAGAACAGAAATCGTGTGGCGGTGGCGCGGTAGCAGCGGGAGGCCCCATTACCTAAAGTGGTACCTTAGGTTAAGAACAGTTTCAGGTTAAGAACAGACGTCCAGAACAAATTAAGTGCTTAACCCAAGGTACCACTGTATCTCCGTTAAATAAAAAAATAAACAATGTGCTGTGCTCTATTGGTTTTAATCATCCCTCCATTTCCAATGTTCAGGGAGCAACATAACATTACAGTGCCCACCCACAAAACAGAGGTGCCAACAGGCTTGGGGGAACTCTGAGGTTGTTAGGGGAGGAGGGATTCCTGAAAATGCAGTCCCATGACCCCTGGGAGGGCAATGAGAAGCCATCTAGATTGGCTTCCCATGGTCTGAATAATCCAAAGACAACAAAGGCTTACTAAAAAATGCACAGTTATAAAAAAAAGTCACTTTCCCTTGTGTGCTGCTAAATTTCATTACAGGAGTGGAAATGCAAACCTTGCATGCTTTTGATTATTGACTCATGTCTTCACTTTATTTATTGCCTGAGTATGGCCATTCCAATTTACTTTTATAAATGATAGAAGTGCAATCTCTTGAGGGTGTGAATATGCTACCACATATTTCAACGAGCAATTTGTTTATGTGAGTCCTGACACACAATAGTATATATTATTTTCTCTATCATTATACCATTTTCTTTTCTCGGTTATTTAGGTAGGCAGAGAGAAAGCGTAATACTATCTTCGGAAATGACAGTCATATTTGATCTAAAATCGTGTTCTTCTTGTTAGGAGTCGGGTCACACAATCTTGTTTTCCTTCGCCGCAAATATGATACAGCATTTTAAAGAAAAAGGTCATATACTCGGTAGTCATTCTAGTAGCAAATATTTAGTCTGAATTTATGACTGCAAACCTGCAATGAAATTATCCACCCATTTCCTTTCAGGATTTATATCTGTATAACAGCACCTGCATTTTCTGTGTTGTCACACTGAGAGTTGACCTTGTGGAGGAGTCGTGATAGGATGGGAGGAAAATCCTGGCGGTATCATATAGTGTAAAGCCATCCTCTCTCTCTCTCTCTCTCTCTCTCTCTCTCTCTCTCTCTCTCTCTCACACACACACACACACACACACACACACACACACGCACACACACACACACGTTCCTTATTTCAACCTGAGATCATCACAGGGAAAGAAGGGGAAAGGGTTAATTTCACATACCTGAAGTTAATGCTTAACTGGCCAAATGGAACTGGGATCCAGTTATTGCAATTTGTAAACCTATGGTAAAACCAGAAGCTTGTGTGAACAGGGAAGGAAATTAGCAGATAATGAAGGTAGCTTTGGTACCTGATTCTAAGCCATGTCTTTCTTGAGACAACTCTGCATGATGATTTAGGGATTGGTTCTAGAGAGATGCCCAATAGCCAGCTGTCGTATGGTAGAGTATTTAATTCCTAAGGAGCAAAGGAAATAGTTTGGTGCTGGGACTGTTGTGCGTGCATGTCTTCTATGAAAGATGACCCATATCGCTCTTCCTCTCTCTCCTATATTATTGCTGCAAAAATGAGTGACACTAATTTTTCTCATTATTGAGTGTTCGCTGCCTCTTCTCAGCTTCACAAGCTGCATTTGCAAGGGTAGAAAAACCTGCAGTGCTACAAATAGCATTGCATTTTACGATCGCAAATGATACTAGGGCTCAAAGAAAGAGGCGGAGATGCTGAGATGCTGACAAGGAACTGTATCTAAAGGGCTTTTTTGCAGCACACTTGTGGATCATCAGTGTACATGTTGCCTGAGTTACAGCCTAGGTGGCCAGCCGGCCAGCTAATGACAGTGTTTCTATTTCTTGGGCTCTGCTTTCATCATTTGCCGTAAAAGCCAGTATGGTGGTGAGTATAGTGAGGACTTTAAAATATTTAAGGGTAACATACGGTAGATGCCCCTTAGAGATCACTGTAAGTTCTTCATTTCCCCCTTTAGTCATAAGTGCCCAATCCCACTCTACTCATCATCATAACTGCAGAATAAACAAACTGTTACTTCCCAACACTGGCAAACAAACATGGTAGCCAAGTACAGTGGTACCTCAGGTTAAGTACTTAATTCGTTCCGGAGGTCCATTCTTAACCTGAAACTGTTCTTAACCTGAAGCACCACTTTAGCTAATGGGGCCTCCTGCTGGAGCCCGATTTCTGTTCTTATCCTGAAGCAAACTTCTTAACCTGAAGCACTATTTCTGGGTTAGCAGAGTGTTTAACCTGAAGCGTATGTAACCCGAGGTACCACTGTAGAGAACACAACTGAAACTGAAAGTCAGAGCAAAGGAAAGCCCAAGGGGTGGAGCTAAACTCTAGCCCATGATAAGTTTCAATATTTAACTATTTAAAGGTCAAGTTACAGCACATCCTTTTTCTTTCTTTTTTAAAGGATCACTTAAGTATACGTGAGAACCCCACCCTCAGCCACACTTGGGTAAGGATACTTTTGAGGACTTTTGCAGTTGAGGTATTTCTTGTGCACTCACCTTGCTTTATTTACTGATTTTTTTCAGAGGACCCTATTACAATGGTACCTTGGTTTATGAACTTAATTGATTACGGAAGTCCGTTCTTAAACCAAAACCATTCTTAAGCCGAGGTGTGCTTTCCCTAATGAGGCCTCCCGCCGCTGGTGCCCTTCCACCATTCAGATTCCATTCTTAGACCGAGGTAAAGTTCTCAAACCAAGACACTATTTCCTGTTTTGCAGAGTTTGCAAACCAAATCATTCTTAAACCAGACTGTTCATAAACTGAGGTACCACTGTTTTTAACTGTTCCTGTTCTTAAAACAAGCAGTCATTCTTAAATGGGGGCTGCCATTGTCTGTCATGTCACAAATTAAAAATACAATTTTCCAAAAATAAAAATCATCCCTTACCCTGGCTACAGGGCAGTCCTAGTCTCCTTCATGTGGACAGAATCTTTGGTGCTGTCTACATATTTGAATTAGCAGAAAGGGCATAGAAAGACTGGAAGGGAGAAGATTTGATGGAAATACTGGCAACCCTTTGCAGCACCATAGACAGCTATTTTTATTCATTCATTCAATCACTCATTTCTACTCTAAACACTCATAAATTTATAATATAAATATATGTTGCCTAATCAACATGTAGTCCCAAAGTGGCATGCAAAGCAAACATTAACATTTGCAAACCCAATAATCCTCATAAAGCCAGAATTTAACAGCAAGTAGCAAAATTATATGAGGAACAGTAGTAACCAGAAGGTTGCAATCAATTTACAAATGTGCGTGTATGACTACATGTCTGCTCTAAACTTTAGCATATGCCTAAATCTTTCCTGTATTATATAGTGCAACACAACATCAATTTAGCCTAGGCCTCCCATGTTCTCCTTGGACACATTGGGTATTTCCTATATTTCCTTTTGTATAACCACTGTTGTAGACTGATATTACATCTCTTGTGCTATCTGGATACTGGAGTTCTACAGTACAGAAAATTCTGACTGGGAAAAGTGATCTGTATGTGAATCTAGGGTTGCCATATTTCAAAAAATAAAATCCCTGACACCCGCAAAGTTGTTTAGCTTTCTTAAGAAGACCCCCAAATTGTTGAGCTTTCCTTAAGAGACCGCCAAAATTGCTGAGCTTTTTTGAGGAAAACAAACCCACAAATAGCGATTTTTAAAGTTGTTTACACTGCTTTTTCCCTATATACATGTTTTCCCTGACATTTTGCTGATTCAGCAAAATTTCCCCTGATGCCATTTTTACACCCCAAAACCAGGACACATCATGAATTTTCCTGACGTATGGCAAGCTTATGTGAATCCAGTTTGAAAGGGCACATGATGCTCAAAATGTACATATATTGTTAGCTGTACTGAATTGTACACACATGCACATAAAATCAAGATACTGACTTGGATCCAGACTTAGTCATGCTTAGAATAGACCTATTTTTAAAATAAATAGGAGTTATATGTGGGTCTTCTCTAAGTATGATGAGCAGAGGAATCCAGACAAAGGGGATGTGCCAGGAAGTGTGACTGCCAACACAAAAACAGGTGCATCAAAACTCCAATGGCTAGGGAAAATCTTACAAGCTCAACCAGTTTGAAGACTCAACAGTCATGTCCACCTAAAACATGGTCGGTCAATCACCAACACACATGCACAACTCATACCTCCTTGGGCAACACTATAAACAAACATGTAGGCACAACTGCACAGCAGTTGGAGCCCCACCACACCACAACCTCACAACATCACACTTCAACCTCACACCTCTTCTCCTTGAACCCACACGTCATGTATCCCAAAGAAGCACCCAATCACATATGGACAAAGTCTTTAGTGAATGCATGCAAAGCCCAGACATGCACAGCAATAGCAGAGAGCACACACACTCTTCACAAACTCCACTGGATAGATCAATGTCCAGTATATCAGGTACATATATATCAATATTGTGTACCACCACCAAAGTCAGCAGGCTGCTCTGCTTTCCTCACAGCAGAAGCAGAGAAGGAATTGGAATTAAATACATGATAGATATTGCCTACTTTATTATTTATCAAAAGGGGAGAGATATTAGGCCTGCATAACTTCTGAGCCACAAGTCTGCCCACAGCCAACAATCTATGTGTAGAGGTGCAGCAGGATTGATAAACGTTCCTTTCATTTTTTTGCTGCCTGCTCAATACTGCTTTATCTATAGATATTTATTTTCTGGACTAGGCTTCTCTATACCCCCCCTTTTTTTTTGGCTCTGAAGAAGAGCCAAAGTTTCGTTTATTGGCTGACTGCAGTAATCAGCTTGGAAGGATATACATTTACAGAAGCCGAGTTGCAAGCTGGCTATTGATTACGCTTTTTATGAAACATGTTAACTTCTTTCCACATAGTCATGAATCTGCAAACTGCGTGGGGAAGGCTTCACTAGCAGTAGGAAGAGAATAGTAAAACAATTAGCAAATGATTTAGAATTTTTACCCCTCTGTAAACACGAAGGTAACTGAATTCAGTGATGCAAATACCTGCCTAATAGAATTACAGCATAAAAGCAATGAGGAAATAACATGGAGAAATTCCCAGCAGAAACTCATCTGAAAAAGCTCTTTGGCATTTGATAATTTAGTTGATTCCCCCCCCCCCCCTGCTGCCTTCAGATGTCAAGGGCAGAAGAAAATAAAAATGTGTTTCATTTTTCTTTCATTCTCTGTCTTCAAGCTATGGATTGCATCTCACTTATTCTGTGTCAGTGAGTCCAGCATGCAAGGTATACTTTATCAATTAGGATATTTTTGCCGTTAGGTTTAGAAGGTTTAGAATGAAGTGCAAGTGTCTATTAAGCTCTTTGCATTAAAGCAGGCTGACAGTTTTATATATAAAACATTATCTTAATAGAAGAGGATAATAATTTTCCTATTATACTTTGATCCTCTAAAGTACTTGTCCAAAACTTGGTTATTGTTCATAGCAGATGTGGTGGAATTTAGCAGCCCTGAGGGCCACATTATTATTGTTGTTGTTGTTGTTGTTGTTGTTGTTGTTGTTGTTGTTGTTAAATTAATAATGTATTATTTATACCCCACCCATCTGGCTGGGTTTCCCCAGCCACTCTAGGCGTCTCCCAACAGAATATTAAAAATACAATAAAACATCAAGCATTAAAAACTTTCCTAAACTGGGCTACCTTCAGATGTCTTCTAAAAGTCAAATAGTTGTTTATTTCCTTGACATCTGATAGGAAGGCGTTCCACAGGGCAGGCATCACTACCGAGAAGGCCTTCTGCCTGGTTCCCTCATAGGCAAACTTCTGAGGGCTATACACCAGTAATGGGTGATAAGTAAAGGCAAAGGTACCCCTGCCCGTACGGGCCAGTCTTGACAGACTCTAGGGTTGTGCGCTCATCTCACTCTAGAGGCCAGGAGCCAGCGCTGTCCGCAGACATTTCCGGGTCACGTGGCCCGCGTGACGAAGCTGCTCTGGCGAACCGGCACCAGAACAGCACATGGAACGCCGTTTACCTTCCTGCTATAAAGCGGTACCTATTTATCTACTTGCACTTAGGGGTGCTTTCGAACTGCTAGATGGGCAGGAGCTGGGACCGAACGACGGGAGCTCAACCCGCCACAGGGATTCGAACCACCAACCATGCGATCGGCAAGTCCTAGGCACTGAGGTTTTACCCACAGCGCCACCCACGTCCCTAGGAATAGGTGATACAAGAGGCAAAATGTGGATAGAGTAATGAATGTGACTCTTTCTTTACCTAGCCTTCAGACCCTCCAAGTGTCCCTATTTTCCAGGGACAGTCCCGGATTTAGGGTCTATCCCAGTTTCTGATTTGATCCCGGAATGTCCCACTTTTCTGTAGGACGTTCATGTTTTCATCAGAGAAATGATGGAGGTTTGGGCAGGACATCCCTATTTTCATTGGGAAAATGTTGGAGGCTATGCCAACCACTCAAAAAGCAGAGGTTTCTTCATACAGTTTCATCCAGACTGCACCTAGGCAAGCAAAGGTCATTATAACAGATCA
The DNA here is from genome assembly GCF_964234715.1 of Podarcis melisellensis. Taxonomy (NCBI): domain Eukaryota; kingdom Metazoa; phylum Chordata; class Lepidosauria; order Squamata; family Lacertidae; genus Podarcis; species Podarcis melisellensis. The sequence continues at coordinate 18,704,094 of NC_138531.1, read as the reverse complement.
ATGACTAATTCTAACCAGGCAAAAGCACCCAGAGATGGTACAGAGCAGGGCTGGTAGGAAGCATAGCATAAGAAGGGGTGATGTGGCTTATGGAGATGCCTGGAGGCAGGCATGAGAGATCTCAAGTGTTCCATTTAGTCCCTGAAGTTCTCAAGCCACTGTTTATTGAACAATAAAAATGCAGAACAATTACATACTGTCACGGCCACCCAGGATGGGTCCCAGCTCACAAGAGACCTCACTCCGTTGCAGTTTATTTACAGGAAAAGTTTATTGAAGATTTCTGCTTCTCATACAGTTCAGCATTGTGGCCGTACGTCTGTCACGTTAGACCGCTGAAGTCCCCTCTGACTCCTCCCCTCTTCCACACCAACTTAATAGCCTGGCTCTAGACCACCTCTTCCTCTCCTTTCTTTTCCGCAGGGTCTTCCTGCCCCCCTGGGTTCCCTCTCTCCGTGACTCGCCTGAGGCTGAATCCTCTGCCGCCTCTTCCCCCCTCCTTCTGGCTTTGGGGCCGGGCTCCTCCCCTGAGCTCTCTCCACTTCCGCGCGCCTCTACGTTTGAACTTGGCGCGCGTACGTTGCTCCTGACCTTTCTTTCGACCGCTACACCACCCTTTGTTCTGCTCTCCACCCTTTCCGGCTGAACACCTTGCTCCAACCCCCTTTCTCTGTTCTCTCTTAATCCTGCTCCCTCCGAGAGGCTGACGACTCCACCCCCTTTTCTCCGTTCCAGCTGAGACGCCTCTTGCTGCGTCTGTCTTCCACTGGGCTCCTCTCCGCTTCTCCCTTCTCCTCCCTTTTGCTTGATTAAGGTAACCCCCTTTTGAGAATCCTCTGACTCGCTGCTCAGACTCGTGGATTCCCTTAGAATTCCGTCATCTTCTTCCTCATCCTTCTGCCCCTCCTCCCACTCGCTCTCCGTCTCCTCTGTCATCTCCTCCTCTCTCCCAGAAACCCTGACACATACTCTCTAACATTTCTCCAATGAAAATAGGGATACCCTATTCCACAACAACATCTTCCAACATCAACCGCTATTATTGCTTTATTTATACCCCACCCCATACACTCTGGATAGCTTCCAACATATATAAAAACATGAAGAAGAAGAGTTTGGATTTGATATCCCGCTTTATCACTACCCTAAGGAGTCTCAAAGCGGCTAACAATCTCCTTTCCCTTCCTCCCCCACAACAAACACTCTGTGAGGTGAGTGAGGCTGAGAGACTTCAAAGAAGTGTGACTGGCCCAAGGTCACCCAGCAGCTGCATGTGGAGGAGCGGAGACGCGAACCCAGTTCCCCAGATTACGAGACTACCGCTCTTAACCACTATACCACACTGGCTCCCATGATAAAACATTAAGCATTTGAAAAACTTCCCTATACAGGGCTGCCTTCGGATGTCTTCTAAAAGAAGTACAGTTACATATCTCCTTGGCTAACATAACTTCATACCCTCCAACATTAATCCAATGAAAATAAGGATGTCCTGAGGAAAAGCGGGACATTCCAGGATCAAATTAGATTTATTCTGTAAATCCAGGGCTGTCCCTGGAAAATGGAGGCACTTGGAGGGTCTGCAATTAACAGTATATATTGAGCAAATAAAATGGCCAGCTGTAGTGTAAAAGCAACAGAAGAACTGAGGAGGAACAGTTTCCTTTCGTCTACGCCCTACAGGGACTCGAAGGACCTCCTAAAAAAACAAGGTCTTTAAAAATCATGAGAGAACCAGGCACACATGGCTCCCTGGAGAACAGTTTCCACAAGTGCAGTGATTTGAAGTCTAACTCCAAATGAGCGGAAACATATTGAGGTCCTCCTCAGAAGATCCTAAGAGGATATTGTCTGAGCTATATCTTTATATACAGAACTCTGAACTCATGCCATTTAGACTGCTGAGAGCTAAAACGGACACCTTGAACTGAGTTTAGAAGTGAAATGGCAAAGAGTGCAGTTCTTCCTCAAGAAGGGTAATATCACATGCAAAATTCTGGCCACTGCCAGAATCTGGAAAAGGCTACTCATTTTTATGGAACAGCTTGTTTACATCAAACATTGTTTCACTTTATAATCTCAGTTCTGGATTTTCCAGGCATAAACATACAGATGCAAGCAGGCATATGGCAGAACTGCTGATACAATCAATACAGGAAGCGATTATGGGTGATCCATTTATGGAAATACAAAAAGTGTGTTAAATATTAAATGGAACCATCTCAGATTAAGATGTAAATAAATAGAAAGCAGTTCATTTGTATACCGCCTTTGGAAATGTCGCACTACAGTGCTTTTATGAAATGTCTTTCTTCTGCAAACCTATTTCCTTTGCCTTTTATTGCTTTCTGCTCATCCAGTTGATTGGAAGACATTTCAGAACAGTTTCAAAACATCAGTTTCTTTGTGAGCAGAGAATACCGGAGATTTTTGTTTTTGTAATGCCAGTGCATTTACCACATATGTATGCTGAGCTGGTGGGAAGCAAGCAGTCATACAAGCACGGAGTTTACATACTAAATTCAGTCCATTATCCCAAAATCTCCCTCTCCCCCCAAACTAATCAATTATCCAGAAATCTCTCAGCAGTTTTCCAAGCTACCTCTATACTATGTTCAAATTCAAAATTGCAAAGATGTGGCTTCAATCCACAATTGGCTTTTCATTTAAAAAGCAGCAGCAACAACAACAACAACAGCGACAACAACAACAACAACAAAAACCCTAACCTGGTGAGACACTAATAGGGTTGCCATATTTCAAAAAGTAAAAACCAGGACACCTCAAAAGTTGTTGAGCCAAAAAATAAAATAAAATTGCAAGACAAAGCACCATGTTTCAAAAATTCAAGCCCTACATTAGTAGCCAAAAAAGGGAACATGTATTGTTCACCTACAACTTTACAGGTTGTTAAGAAGAAATGGTGTGTTTTTATCTGGAAGAAGAGAATAATATACCCCCTTGCAGTATTCTCAAATTGACCAATTCATAATGTTTATTCACACGATATATTTTTTCAATGGTCAGGGACGATGGGAGTTATAGTCTAACACCATCTAGAGCAGAGGTAGGGATGTTGCTGGGCTACAACTCCCATAATTCCTGACCATTGGCCATTCTGATGGCAGTTAGAGCACAACAACATTTGGAAATTCACAGGATCAAAGAGCCACATGACCCTTCATCTAAAGTGTAGCCTTATTAGACTTTACCGATTGGTGGGCTCTGCATTGCTCCCGGACAGGAGGAAGGAAGTCAAATGACACCAAGGGTTGGTTCAGAGAAAGAGTTCTTTATTTCTGCTCTCTGGAACAGCAGAAAGGCACCTGCATGGTGTGTCCACAGCAAGTCCAAATAAATGAGAGATTTCATGCAGTATATATATATATATCCTCCAGGCACCCTCTCCCCCTTCCCCAGGAATCCAGCCACGTCAGCTTGTACACGCAGGTTGACATCACAGATGTTCCTGCTCCAGCACTCTTAACCATAAAAGGGTATTCCTTCCTATACTTCTGACCACAAAAGGATATTCCTTCCTGTGCTTCTGACCATAAAAGGATCTTCCTGTTCCTACTCTTATTTTGGAGCAAGTGGTCACCATCTTCAAGAACACTCTCTGGCGCTGTTCCCAGACTAGGTCTGTGCGTCTTTGTGGTCAGGATATAAGATAAGGCACAGACGTGTCTTCCCTGTTCTACTGGTACAGTCAAGGCCATCCTTGCTGTCACAAACTGATAAAGGAGAGGGCTCTGAGCACTTGTTTATACAGCTGGGTTTTGGCTCAAGAGCTCAAGTTAAAGCATTTTAGCTAAGGAAAAATAGGGATTTTGGTGCAGTTTCAAACTGCCTGCACAGGCAGTTTTGGGTTTCGGAAACCTATTCCTTCAAAAGGATTGCCACATTGGCTATCTCTGGATTAGAATTAGAGAGTGATTGATTCAAGGTTACTCAATGAGCTTTGTGGCTGAGTGGGGATTTGAACTTGGCCTTCCTGGATCCATACAAACCCATTGAAATCAGTAGGGCTTATAAATCATCAACTTTGGCTCAAATCCAAACCATTTCATAAGAACTGGTATAACTTACTGCTGACACAATCGCTTTGTTCAGCCTTCCAATTCAGTTCAGAATTGGACACATGAAGCTGCCTGACAATAGAATATTGGTCCATCTAGTCTAGTATTATCTACAATGTGATTTCCCTTATTTTCTGTGCTGCTAAAGAGTTAGGTTACATAGATTTCTTTGAACAGTTATCTTGAAGGAAAGGGCATAGGAGAAAGCTCTGTGAAAAAAAGGCCATGTTTCACAATGTTTATGATATTACAGAGATCATCAAGGCTGACTTGGGATGTGACAGAGGGAACTGATGTGCTGGTGACTCCCGTATCTGCTTTTAGCACTTTTGGACAAAGGTGGATCTTTGCTGTGAGATGTGTGAGATGGGCCTACATCTGTTATTTATGTATCCTTTGGGGGAATGTCATTTCCCTCTTCAACGAATTGCACTGAATGTGCAATTTATTCTTGCATTCTCTCTTACTGCTCCTTCAGAACACCCAAAAGCCAACTTATGTTTCATGTCTTAATGGCGATGCATGACTGATTATGAATCACCTAGTGAACCCTCAGGAATGATATTACACTGCAGCATTTGTGAATCCAATCATAAACGCAGCACTGAGAATGTGCTGGAAAATCAGGATGTGCAGAACTTACCAAAAGAAATGCCACCAGTTTTATAAAGAACTCTTGACTCCCTTTGAAATCTTCTGAAATCCCTTGAGGCCAGCGATGGGGAACATGTGGCCCTCCAGAAATTGTTGGACTACAATTCCTATCAGTCCCATGGCAAAGGGAAAAGGGATGATGGGAGTTGTAGAGTTCAATATCCCCGCATCTGGCTCCTGATGTTGCTGGAATCCAGTAACAACCTTGGTTTAAACAGAACTGTACTAGTCTTGCCAAAACATATTCAGCTTGCCTCTACATTTCTTATACAGTATATTTCTTCTGCAGCGGAAAGCCGTCCTCCACAAGATGTCCAGAGGGTGGCAACACGAGAACCGGTCTTTTCTGTGGTGGCTCCCCATTTTCTTTCCCTTGGGAAGCTGGTTTGACACCTTCATTATATATATTTAGGTGCCAAGTGAAAACATTTCTTTATAACTAGGCTTTGGGCCAATTGACATTCTGTTGTTTTTTTTAAATAATTTTTATTCATTTTATAAACACATAATAAAAAACAAACAAGACACAAAACAAAAACATACAAAACATTTAAATCATAATCTTATTTTCATAACCCTTCTTTCCTCCGACTTCCCCATACCTCCCTTTCGCTGCATCCTTATTTTGCAGTTCTTTAGCAACCCTTTAGTCCATTTATCTATTAGTTCCCTTTCATTAAATTTCCTTAGACTTATTAGTTACAGCTGTAATTCTCTAATTCTTACCCCTTGACATCTTAACATTCCTCAATTTTACAACAATTTTTAAGATATATTTTAAATTTCTTCCAGTCCTCTTCCACTGTCTCTTTCCCCTGGTCGCGGATTCTGCCGGTCATCTCTGCCAATCCCATGAAGTCTGTCACCTTTGTCTGCCATTCTTCCAGAGTAGGTAGTTCTTGCATCTTCCAATATTTTGCCAGAAGAATTCTTGCTGCTGTGGTAGCGTACATAAAAAATGTTCTATCCTTCTTTGACACCAATTGGCCAACCATGCCCAGAAGAAAAGCCTCAGGTTTTTTAGGAAAAGTCCACTTAAGGACTTTCTTAATTTCATTATAGATCAGGGCCAATTAACATTCTGTGGTCTTTAAAATGTGTTTATGGGAGCTGGGATTGTTGATTTGTTTTTGTTTTATTATATATTTTGTGTTCTCACTTTGTTTATATTTGTATTTTTATATTATGTTTTTATACGAAGTACTCTGTGGTCTTCAGAAAAAGGGTGATATACAAAGTTATTTAATGAGAACAACAACAACAACAAATAATAATACAACATGGAATTTGGTGGTCTGATCCAATTAAGCTTTGTTCACATTGGGCTATTCTCGTATCAGGCACCCACAACTGCCCAAGCTGTTCATGCATTGTCTAAAAAAAAGTCAAATAAGCCTGACTAATTATATGAAAATTACATGCAAAAAATTACATATTTGTGTAGTATGTATAAGAGTTGAGCCTATGTTTTTCTGTATTTCTGTGGCACAACTTTATAAGCACATTAATACATATGTATTTTTAAACACCTAGATCAATTGTTGTATATGTCTGTGTGGTGGTTACTTCAGAAAACCTAGATTGTATGTACACACAATATGCATATAATATTATATATATTATAATGCATATTGTTTGTATATTAAACTGAACCAGTAAATTGACTTTATTCCAGCTGAGATTACAGAGCAAGATGACAATGGAACAGGGGAATTTTGGTGCACAGTAGGCTGACAACAAGATTTTCAGAAAATCCCATGCCTCATGAGAACAACTTGTGCTTGGGTGAGAGACAGAGATTCCACAGGCCTTGCTTTAAAGGCTGCAAGGCCTTATCACACTGACAACCATCAGCTGCCTTGCAAGTAGGAAAGAGAGACTGAAGAGACTATCGTGATGTAAGCAACACTATGTTAGGCAATATAATCTTAGCACAACAAAGCATAATGAAGGTCTCATGTTGCCCCAGAGAGTTCCCGACCAGTAAAGAGGGGCCTGTCTGTTGTAAATGCCATCTGCTTCTCTGGCTGACAGATCCATGGTTGTGGCCCAAATCCAAGCCCTCGGCTGGGCTTCCAGGAACTGGGAGAAAACACTGCCTTTTCAAGCCTGACATGATCCTCATGAAAAGCAACCCTGGACAGAAGAAGTTGCAATTTCCTAGGTAATATAGCTGTGTTTTCTTCCCGAGTTAATCGAAGGACTCGCCATGAAGCAGATGCCATTGTTCAAGATGGTATTGTGGCTGTTTTCATAAAGTATTCCAAGGACTCCTCTAGCTTTTAGCTTGCTCTGTGTGTCAACATCCATGTGTTTGGAGGGAGCAGATGGTAAGCTTAAACTGTGAAATGAAAAGTGTGCAATGGTGAGAGTGCTCTCGGTAGGAGGGGGGCGTCCGTCACATTATTTTACACTAGATTCCCTCAGTGTTTGGAAACCGGGCTTAACAAATGACACTTTCTCTTTTGTTAATAGCTGAAAAGTCAGAGGGTAATGAGACTCTTTCTTATCATTCCTAGCAGGCACTGAGCACCAGGAAAGGGGTTGTAGGGCTGGTGAATTATTGGGGCACCGTCTTAAGACTCTTAACACTTCATCACAACACCTGCTGGCCCCTTTTCTCTTGAGGTATCTATATATTCCCTTAAACAAAAGCCTGTTAACTCATTCAGGAAAATAGAAAAAAGCTGAACTGATGCAGACATGAGGCATACTGAATTTTAGATTGTATAATAATAATAATAATAATAATAATAATAATAATAATAATAATAATGTAACAGTGAAAAGGTAAAGGGACCCCTGATCATTGGGTCCAGTAATGACCGACTCTGGGGTTGCGACGCTCATCTCGCTTTATTGGCCGAGGGAGCCAGCGTTTGTCCACAGACACCTTCTGGGCCATGTGGCCAGCATGACTAAGTCGTTTCTGGCAAACCCGAGCAGCGCACAGAATCGCCATTTACCTTCCCGTCGGAGCGGTACCTATTTATCTACTTGCACTTTGACGTGCTTTCGAACTGCTAAGTTGGCAGGAGCAGGGACCGAGCAACGGGAGCTCACCACATCGCGGGGATTCGAACCGCCGACCTTCTGATCAGCAAGTCCAAGGCTCTGTGGTTTAACCCACAGCGCCACCCGCATCCCTAATGTAACAGTAATAATAATAATTAGAGTTGTCATGTAGAGGTTTTGGTGGGGGCTAAGTAAATCCTGAATTATGATGATGATGATGATGTCTGTCCATTGCTAATATGAGGATAATAATATTAGCTTACTTTGCTAGTCTGTTGAAAGTATAACAGAACTAATGTATATGAAGCACATGACTCACTATAGACACAGCTTGCATGTGACAATACATTTTCCTCAAATGCATGGACACAGTATAAAGGCAATGTTGTGATTTATTGCTGACTGAGCCAAGCCGGACAGAACTTACCTCATTGTAAGCCCTGAAAAATGTGCCTTCTGGAGGTGTGACAGGACTGAGCAGGGGGGACTAGCACTGGACCCTAACTGCACACAACTTGTTCATATAATCAGGCAACCTGGCAGAATTTACACTGGCAAAAAGGACGATACTAATCATCTGAAGGCTTGCTTACTATCTGCCAGATGTAGAGTGAGTCAGCCGACATTAGCCATTCTGCTGAAAAGTGTTTGGATCTGGCTTACTTTATGTTGGCTTAATTTACACTGGCTTGCTTTATGCTGGCTTTCCATACTTAGGACTGCTCTGTAATTTCTCCCCCATACATAGCTCTCACTTCTAGAAGCTCACAGGGGAGGCACAATGTTTCAGTAAAATTACTGGATCCCATTTCCTGCAATGTGCAATATTTTTCCATGGCATGCATTATAATGAACTGCATTTTTGGGGTTTATTTTACAGAAATAATTCACTGCTCATTACAAATCTTTCAACATGTGTATGCAACATGAGTTCCTAATATGTGGCCCTTGGTGTAAATTCACACAGGTGGCAAAGAGGGGAAGAAATAGGGGAAAGGGAGGAAGTTGAAAGAGGAAGAAGGAGAAAGAAGAAAAAGAGGGAAAATACAGTATCCTCACCCACCTCTGATATAGCTCAACCCACATTTGGCTGTAAACCTGCCCATAGCTGCTGGTTGCTGGCATATCATTCCAAATAGATTAATCCTAAGGGACAATCGTCATTGTTGCCCATTTTCATAATCAACTTTAACTTGTTTTAATAAACCCTCAGGAGGGTTTATTTTGTTTAAAATAAAATATTTTATTTTAGTAAATATAATCTATGCATCACAATGACCACAAAGACCACCCTCCAAGTGTCCATATTTTCCAGGAACAGTCCCGGATTTACAGAAGCCAGGATTTATAGCTTTCTGATTTGATCCTGGAATATCCAGCTTTTCCTTAAAGGTAAAGGCACCCCTGACCATTAGGTCCAGCCGCAGATGACTCTGGGGTTGCGCGCTCATCTCGCTCTATAGGCCAATGGAGCTGCCGTTTGTCCACAGACACCTTCCGGGCCATGTGGCCAGCGTGACTAAGCCGCTTCTGGTGAACCAGAGCAGCACACGGAAACCCCATTTACCTTCCCGCTGGAAGACCTATTTATCTACTTGAACTTTGACGTGCTTTCAAACTGCTAGGTTGGCAGGAGCAGGGACCGAGCAACAGGAGCTGACCCCGTCACGGGGATTCGAACTCTGGGCTTCTGTTCGGCAAGCCCTAGGCTCCCTCGTCCCTTTTCCTTAGGACATCCCTATTTCTATCAGACAAATGTTGGAGGGTATGGTAGGACGTCCCTATTTTCATCTGAGAAATATTGGAGGCTATGGAGTTATGCTAACCCTGAGCCAAGGAGATACGTAACTATTCAACCTTTAGAAGACATCTGACATCCCTGTATAGGGAATTTTTTTAAAATGTTTAATGTTTTATTATGTTTTCTATATATGTTGGAAGCAGCCCAGAGTGGCTGAGGCAACCCAGTCAGATGGGTGGGGTATCAATACTAAAATTATTATTATTACGGAAGAGGACATCCCTATTTTCATCAGAGAATTGTTGGAAGGTATGGACTTTTGTTCTGCTGGCAAGCTATGCTAGTCTAAACTGCAAGCTATGCTAGTCAAAAGCACATTCCCCCTCCCCATAGTTTCTTGGTTACTAAGATTTCTACACCCAGGGAGCTATTAGAGTTACGGCTCTGATTGTTATAATGACAGTGTTTGGCTCTACATCTAAATATTTATCTAGAACTGTTTCTATCTATAGATACACCAGTGTATTCTGCACCAGTAAATTGCAGAGTAGAAACAATTAGGTAATATATATATGCAAGCAAATATTTGAAGAGCAAGTGACTTAGTATCAGAGCAGGTGCCTTCTGTTCCTCCAAAGCCCTGGCAGTCTGTCAAAAGTCAGAGTCTTTGCCAGCTTCATTGTGCGACTTGGCACTCTGGATGCTAATAAAAATGCAAATCTTCTCTAGAAATCTAGAGCGGCTGGCACATAGCAGTTGATGCAGTAGTCTCACGCTTGCTGTCTCACACTTGCGCCACTTGACCTACAGTTATGGATTTCCAGACCAAAAAAAAATTGATAATGGGGTGTAAATTTGTTAACTCTGTGCCACAGGAGAACAGAACCTGTGGCACCAGAAGCGAATGAGTATAATGATGTAGAGTTTTCTACAAGGCCAAAGACCCCAGGTGCAAATTAAGTGACTGTGCTATCTCTACATATTCCCTGCTCTGGCAATGCCAGTTCCCCTCACAGGGAGTCAACGTTGCGGGCAGATCATGAGCCCGACCCGTGCACATGGGGCTTAGGTAGCTCCGCACCACAGGTAGTCCCTGGCCATGTCATTTCAGTCCGATTGGCCGAAGGGGGTGTGGCTTAGCCCATTTAAACAAGCCGCGGCCAGGCTCACACCCTCTTTTACCTCCCTCCCGCTTGCGTAGTTCTCCCTCCCTCCCTAAGGTTAGGTCTTCCTAAGGCTATGGACTTTGGTTGGTCGTCTTGGTTGTCCAGGGGGCCTGGTAGGATTTTTTTTCCACTTGGCAAATTGGCACCAGCCACTTGGTTCTCCGCCTACCTCATAGCAAATCATCACAACTTTGTAAGGTTTGGTGGTTAGGCATTGGAGTATTCGGTTGGAGGTGAGGGGAGGTGACAGCCATCACCTACTCCTTCTATTTCAAGGGTATTCCATTAAAGGAATCCGAGGGCTTGTTCTCTGTCCGAAGCCTAGACGGGGGCCAGGGCCATAGCACAACCCCTAACAGTGACCCTGGGGGAATTCCCAGTTGATGTGCATCAACAGGGCTCCCCCTATTGGTGGTTAACCCTTACTAGACTCCCGGCAGGCAGGCAGGAGTCAGATATAGTCATTGGTTCCAGTGCCTCAGCCAATGCCACTCACATTTTGTAATCAATAAAGTTGTGGCCTTTTTCAGCCCACTAACCTAATTTCTGCTGTCAAGTGTCTTTATTCTACAATGGGGGAGGGTTCAGAACCTTTCCATGAAATTTGGATGGCCTTCCCCCACTATGGACATCTTCTGTGAGATCCCCACAGTAAGAAAATAACCTCAGATGGGGGTGAGAGTTCAGCTACCTAGTCTCAGTCGCTGATTCTGAGCTATAAATTTATCCACCCATACCTTGCTATTTTAAATGTTCAAAAACAACTTTTCTTAGCATTTCCCAACAAAGCAAACGCCTTGTAGAAATAAACACCACAAAATAGAAACAGAAAACTGCCCTGTGCCCATGCCATGACTCATAAAGAAGTAATCATGCGTCATCCACTCCTTCCGTCTAAAAGAATTCACACCAAGAATTGTAAATACTTTAAAGAATTCTTTCCCCCCAAGTGTAATAGTTAAGATTATTGCCAAATGCTCCACAACTGAGTATCCGGACAGGCTGGGTTTGGCTTCACCTGCTCACATTCTGAGAATGCACCTGATTGTTCCATGGTTGAGCAGCTTTGACTGCCTAAAAGCAAAGGTACCTGTGGTTGTTCAGTCAGAAAAGTGTCCTTTACTATAAAGTCTCAAGGTGATCACCAGGAAAACGTCTTCTGAACTTTCTCCCTACCTGCACTCAGCCTGCCACGAGAAAGAGCCAGGCATGCTTTGTTCCATTAGATTTGATCATCATTCAATTTCCCCTCCAGAGTCTGTGTATTAACAAAAAAGAGAGTAGTGGTTCAGCTTAGTGGACTGCTTCCATAACAGGTGATGGAGTGGGTAGATATAAATAGTACACACAATATACTGCCACTTGAGGTTGTCCATATAGAATTGACATGTGGTAGGTTCAGGAATGTCAAAATGAATAACTTCCTTTCACAAAAGCCCTCTTTGTATGCAGAGGCGTAGGAAGGTCAGGTGGTACCCAGTGCGGACAATTTCTTGTCAACCCCCCCCCCTTGATTTTTTTTGCCTGCAAAAATGGTTTTACGTTACTTCATATTTTCTTACAAAGGAATGTGGATTCTGGGCCTCTGAGAACAAGTAGGCGACTATGGACAGATACTTAAATCTACAGGATGGATTGTGTTTTGGCTTATGTTATTTATATTTATTGTTTATTTATTTAATAAAATTTATTTTTTAAAAACCTGCAAAGTGGTTTACCAAAACAAAAAACACCACAGCAGTAAAATCAAGAAAAAAATAACAATCCTATTTTAAAGCATACGAATGCTAAAATATTAAGATTAACATTACTTCAACTTCCTAAGCATCTAGGTATGCTTGCCTAAAGAAGAATGCTTTTAGCAGGTGCCCGAAAAGAGTCTAGCAAAGGCACATGCTTTGTTGCAATAGGCAGAGGGTTCCAAAGTGCAGGTGCTGTCACAGTAAACAATGCAGTACAGATATTATGTGGAACCTGTAGTAGTAGCCAACCTAGTTTCTGATTTGATCCTGGAATGTCCCACTTTTCCATAGGATGTCCCTATTTTTATTGGAGAAATGTTGGAGGGTATGGAGTTATCTGGTCCTCAAGCCAACTGAAGAGAAGTCCCCACCCCCACCCCCCAAAAAATGTTTAATGTTCTATTACATTTTTATAGATGTTGGAAGCTGTCCAGAGTGCCTGGGCAACCCAATAAGATGTGTGGGGCATAAATAGTAAGACTATCGTTGTGGAATCGAATGTCCCTATTTTCATCAGAAATTTTTTTGGATGGTATGAAATGGAACCTATATGTTTTCCATGGACGTTTCTGCCTTAAAATCAGCATACTTCTGCAGACAGAGCCTGACAAGCTTTGTACAATAGGTTCTGAGGTTGAATTTTCCCTTGCATAATGATAATGAATAATTCACTTATCCTTTGCCTTCTCAAAGGTAGTTTCTGAATAAATAATTTGCTTGCAAGGATGCCTTTAGGTTATCCATGTAGCTATTGCAACAGTATATTGTCAGGTTTAACAAGTGAACAGGGGATGGAGAATGATCTTAAGAACATGAGAATTGCCTTGCTGAATCAGACCAAGGCTCATCTGGTCCCGAACTTTGTTTCCACAGCAGCCAGCCATCTGCCTCTGGAAGCTCAAAGGACGCTTGCTGTTTGCTACCAGCATCTGGAACACTCTGTTGTATAGGGTCTCTCAGCACGGAGATTACATTTTTGCCCACATGGCTAATACCCAGGGCTTTTTTTCAGCTAGAACTCTCTGGAACCCAGTTCTGTCACCTCTCAGATGGGTGCCATTGACTTTCTAAGAGAACTAGGGAGGTGTTCATGGTGAATTCTGGCACCTCCTTTTATAGAAAAATAGCACTGCTAACAGCGATATCTAATACCCCTACCATCCTGTAATGGTTATAGGGGTTGCTCGTGCGTAAGTTGCCGCCGCTCCTGACTAGGTTACCTGGTTAAACCCTTTCTGTCTGGACAGCCCTTCACTCCGTGGCTGTTTCAGTCGCTGGCAGAATCCGTCAGTGGGCGTTTCTTGAACTTCTTCCAGCAAAGAAGTTCTTTGACGCCAAGTCTCCTCCTACTCTCCCTGCACGGAAGTCTTCTGCGCAGGGTGGGTGTGGGCAGTGGAGGACCCGTGCTCTCCCCGCTTTTCTCCGGCGGGGAGTCCTGGAGCCCCCTCGCCGATTCCCCCATCTGCCCCCCTTTACCCCTGGTGTTACGCTGATTTCTTTCCCCAGCCGATGAGCTGCCTGTCTCCCTGCTGGGCCCTTCTCCAGCATCGCTTGGGAGCCTTGCCTCTGCCTCTAGCTCCAATGGCAGTTCCCTGACACATCCATTAATTTCTATTTTTTTAAAAGGCTTTCTGAATGACCACCATTACATCCTAGGGCAGTTAAACCCCTAAATCAGGATTAGCCAGCATGACACCCTCCATTTACCGTAGCTGAAATCTGCTTCCTTGTTATTTTCACCTGTTGGTTCAGATCCTGCCTCTCCTGGATCAACAGAGAACAAGTCTCTTTTGTTGTTATTATTAATTATATTTTATTGAAGTGATTTCAATTGAAAGAAATAAAAGTGATACAGAAAAAAGAAGGAAAAGTAAGGGGGAAAGAATAGCAAATATAAAAATAAAAAAGAATAAATATATATATTGTTGTTGTTTAGTCGTTTAGTCGTGCCCGACTCTTTGTGACCCCATGGACCAGAGCACGCCAGGCACTCCTGTCTTCCACTGCCTCCCGCAGTTTAGTCAAATTCATGCTGGTAGCTTCGAGAACACTAACCAACCATCTCATCCTCTGTCGTCCCCTTCTCCTTGTGCCCTCCATCTTTCCCAACATCAGGGTCTTTTCCCGGGAGTCTTCTCTTCTCATGAGGTGGCCAAAGTATTGGAGTATTCATATATATATGAAGCAAATATATATATATATATATATATATATGCAGGTTTTGGTGTCCTCGGGTGTCTTCCCGTGTAAAAGTTGGGGTGTCTAGGCGACGTTTCGACGAGGTCTCACTCGTCATCTTCAGACCTCGTCGAAACGTCGCCTAGACACCCCAACTTTTACACGGGAAGACACCCGAGGACACCAAAACCTGCATTCCTGTACCCGTGAAAATCTACGAAAGCATATATATATATATATATATATATATATATATATATATATATACATATATTCATATATATATATTCATATATATATGTGTATATATATATATCTCCACAGATAAATTACAGACACCATCCAGTAGCCAAACCATGGTGGCACCTCCGGATGCTGCACCCCCCTGCAATCCCTACACAGATCTGGCTGACACAGGCCACAAAACCACAGCTCGCCCCTATACACGAAGCCAAGCCAGAGCACAACTAAGTGCAGTACAGCCATCTTCTCAGAAAAACTCTTCACAAAGTTCAAGAGGTCAAGACACAAAGACTTTAGCAACTAATCCACACCTAATGACCCACCTAAGTGGTACTCAGGATATCACTCAAGAAATCACTCAAGATATCCCTCAAGTAATTAAGGAACAAAAGAAGAAAAGGCACACTAACCTGGGAACTTCCTCTCTGCCCAGAACATTGGAGGCTATACACCACACCCCCTCAACAGTATTTATAGGAACTCAAACACTGAGATCCTGCTCTGTTCCAGTAACAAGAAGCCGAAAGCACCAGCCTGAAGATGACGAGTGAGACCTCGTCGAAACGTCGCCTAGACACCCCAACTTTTACACGGGAAGACACCCGAGGACACCAAAACCTGCATTCCTGTACCCGTGAAAATCTACGAAAGCATATATATATATATATATATATATGCATGCAAAAATGCAACCTACAATAGTCCCATACATTTATATAAATTGATAGAGTGTTATTATCCTAATACTTATGTAAATGTTAATAGCTTCATTTTGTATAAAGTCCTTCCAGATATTATCAAATTTATCCAGGCAAAGTCTGTACTTGTAAGCAGTAACATCCCCTTAGACAATGATACATCATGGCCCCCAACATCTGAAACTGAAATCACTTCGTTAATTCTACAAATGAAATCTGGCAAAGCCCCAGGAAGTGATTTCATTGTTGCTGAACTTCTGAAAGCGCAAATAAACTGGTGGGCCCCGGTTCTTGCAAATCTATTTTCATATATAGATAAGACAACTGAAATCCCTAAAGATTGGGGACTGGCTATAATTGTGCCTATATTTAAAAAGGGTAACCCCTCTGACCCATCTAATTATAGACCAATTAGTCTTCTGAATGTGATCTGCAAACTTTATACAAAACATCTATGCCTAAAATTATGTGAATGGTTAGATCATAATGATTTACTAGAAATTGAACAAGCAGGGTTTACATCTGGACGTTCCACTATTGATCACTGCTTAGTGTTAGATTATTTTGTCTATAAGTATGTGAAACATTGGAAAAAGTCACTGTATGCAGCCTTTGTGGACCTAAAGGCAGCATTTGATTCTGTATCCAGGGGTAGGCTCTGGGCCAAATTGGCCAATATGGGTATTAACAGAAGGTTATTACTTCTGATGATTAAGCTTCATGAGAACAACACCCTCCAGATAAGACTTGCACAGGACGGCAGACTCTCTAGAGAAATCCCAGTCCAAAGAGGAGTTAGACAAGGATGCCTATTAGCCCCATTTTTATTTAACATCTATGTTAACTCCCTGGTCACATGCTGCCGTGAAATCGAAACCCACCCCCCCGTGTTCTCTAACGGCAGAAAAGTACCAGTTTTAATGTATGCGGATGACGCTGTTCTTCTCTCTCAAACCAAAGTGGGTCTGAAACGTGCCTTAGGAAAGTTTAGTGACCAATGTAACACTGAACTGTTAACAATTAACTTTGCCAAAACCAAAATTGTACATTTTAACCGCTCCTTCAGGAAAGATAATTGGAGCGTAAAGGGAAACGCCATTGAACAGACTAAGACCTTCCAATACTTAGGCATCACTTTCTCTTACAATGCCAAATTGTCAACACACCTGACCACATCAGCTATATCAGCAGGAAGAAGTGCAAATGCCATCCTTAGATTATTTAGAAGGAAAGGAGCTGGCTTTCTACCGATGGCCCTAAAAGTTTTTCAGGCAAAATCTTTAGCCCAACTCCTGTATGGCACTCAAATTAGCCCCTCTGTCAACCTTAAGACCCTTGAAACAGTACAATCAAAATTCTTAAGATCACTATTTGCCACCCCAAAGTGTACACCTAATGCAGTCTTAAGGCAAGAGGCAGGACTACCCAGAGTGGAATTAAAAGTCTGGGAGCAAGCAATATCCCTCTGGCTGAAAATCCATTACAATCCTAAGGGACTGTTACCTTGCTTCCTGGCCGCAGTTCCCTATCCTCCTTGGCTTATGCAAATAACTAACAAGATCAAACAAATTGGCCTAAACCCTGAAAATCTCTTTCTTGGAACTCAGAACAAGGCAAAGGCAATTATCACTCAGAGACTTTACGATGTCGAATTACAACAAGAAGACGCCCTACTCCCGGAGACATATAGATGTTTAAAAGCTTGGCCTAACTTTGCAGCTGCCCCTTATCTAACTAACATCACTAACGAAGCTTATAGATGGGCTTTCTCCAGAGCCCGCTTTGAGACAATGCCCTCAGCAGTGCTGTACGGCAAATTCACGCGGGTACCGATGCATGCACGTCTCTGCCCCTGTATGTCTGATAGGGTGGAATCTGTTACACACATCCTTCTGTCCTGCAGATTTTATAGTGAAGAGCGAGCTCGACTTATCTTGCCGCTTTTGTCAAAATTCGTACCCCTACGGCATTATTTGGAATCCTCCCCCAAAATTCTAAGAAAATACCTTCTGGAGGATTCCTCGGGCTCAATATCATATGAGGTGGCCAAATTTTGCGCTTTAGCAATCAGGAAGCGTAGATTTCTGCTGTTGAATGGCACATAGCGAAGTTCCCTTGTGTAATCTTTTTTCTTCTTCTCCTTGATGTTCTTGTGGATCTCCCTTTTGTTTGACCTTGTGATGTTTGGTGTCGCTGGCTTTTGCCGCAACAAAACTTGGTAAACTTGGTAAACCTGGACTTCTGAAGCCCACCCCATATTGCTGTGTTAACCGATCTTTTAATTTTTCTTATAAATTTTTACTCACCCATTATCTATGCCTAATTAAGTATTCTATGTATATGTTTGGTTCTTGCACTTATTTATTTAATAATTATTCACTTAGATTCATACTGTTATGCTACTTATTTAGATGTTTTGCTTATGCTGGTCTATGACCGTAATAAAGAACTTGACTTGACTTGTAAGCAGTCTGTTCATAGGTTGCGAATGATGTCATATTGTCAATCCATTGATTAAAGGGTATCATATCCTTATTTTTCTAGTTCATGAATATCAGTCTCTTGGCCACTATTAGGGCATGCAAAATCCATTTCTGTTGCCTCGTTGATAATTCCCATACTTCAGGTATATAGTTCAATAGAATATTCTCCACTGAAAGATTTAACTTTCTCTGCACAGTCATAGTTACACAGTCCAGCACTTTCTCCGAGAACATAGTATAGAACACTGTACAAACATATGTTTGACGGAGAACAAGTCTTCTACAACTTATGCATGGCAGACTACTGCTACGCCTTTTCTTAACTAGGCTTGTCATACTTCAAAAAGTGAAAATCCTGACACAAAAGTTCTTGGCAAAGTTGTTGAGCCATAGGACCTTCAACTGTTCCTCATAGGGCTTTGTTCAAAGTACGGTACTCCAAATCTAGCCTGACCAGTGAAGGCTAGAGGGGATCTATTATTTCCTGTGGTCTGGACGCTATGCTTCTGTTAGTGGGGCCAAATATTTTGTTAGCTTTGGTAAGCAGCTGCATCACACTGCTCACTCATGCTCAGTTTATCAACGGAGACGCCTAGTTCCTTTCCACATGTACTCTTTTCAATCTAGTACATCTATACACCCAAGTTCACGAGGATCCCAGACAAATGTAGGCAGAACCTGACTCAGTTCAGCCATTTAGATTAAGGATTTATGTCACTCAAAGTCCTGTTGTTGGAGGGGAACATGAAAAATGACCGACGGGGGAGATATGGGGGAATTAAAAACATGGGGAAACTGTTGTGCCTTTCCACAAGAATCAGAGGCATAAAAATAAATAAATCCTGTGGAAACAAATGACTTTCCATTTCCTCCAAAGGTGGTTGTTCTAGTTTTAAAAGGTACTTAAAACAAGAGAGGAAGTAATCCAACATTTTTCAAATACTACATTCCATGCCTTTACAAGTACAGTACAGTAGTACCTTGGTTCTCAAACACCTTGGTTCCCAAACACCGAAAACCCAGAAGTAAGTGTTCCGGTTTTCAAATGTTTTTTGGAAGCCGAACGTCCGATGCGGCTGTTGGCTATGGTTTCCGGGGCGCCTGCACCAATCAGAAGCTGTGCCTTGGTTTTTGAACATTTGGGAAGTCAAACGGCCTTCCAGAATGGATTGTGTTCAAGAACCAAGGTACCACTGTATTTGGCACTTTTGGTTTTGCTATTTATTTTGCGTTTTTGAGGCTTTTTTGGTTAATTTGTTTTTTGTGACTGTGTAGAACCCGGTTCAGCTGATTGATTGATTGTGTGACTGCAGAAATGGATAAAAATCCCCCCTCCAAACAATGACTATCATCAAAGCAAGTAAGAAAAAAACAATAATTTAAATTTTCATAGTCTACAATACTGTCTTATTTATTTTATAGTACAGTACATTGATTAGTGCTTTCATTTTATGGATCAATGGTCTCATTAGAGACTAAAATTCATGTTAAATTGCTGTTTCAGGGGTTGTTTTTAAATAAATAATATTTATTTATAAAAGTCTGGAAAGGATTAATCCATTTTGCATTACTTTCTATGGGAAAGCACGCCTTGGTTTTGGAACACTTTGGTTTTGGAACAGACTTCCGGAGCAGATTGCATTTGAGAACCAAGGTACCACTGTAGAAACAAATCTTAGTGAGAGAGCTCATTTCTGCTGGTGGTTGACATTTGGGTAGGAAAATGAAATGTTCACAGGACCAGAAACCTGGGTAGTTATATTTGTGAGAAATATTGACTGCTCACCAGAGCTGATTGCGAGAAACATATTACTCTGCTGCTGAGGGAGCTTCTACTTACCTGTTTGTTACCTGTCCATGTTAATCTACAAAAGCCTAAACAACTTAGATCCAAAGTACCTTAAGGACCAATTCCTGATTCCTTATGTGCCACCTTGATTGCTGAGGTGGTCTGATGAAGTTTGGATGGCCTTTCCCAGGGTTTTAGTGTGGCAGGCCTTGCCATGCCAAACTCCTTGCCAATACAGTGGTACCTCGGGTTACAGACGCTTCAGGTTACAGACACTTCAGGTTACAGACTCCACTAACCCAGAAATAGTACCTCAGGTTAAGAACTTTGCTTCAGGATGGGAACAGAAATTGTGTGGCGGTGGTGCAGCGGCAGCTGGAAGCCCCATTAGCTAAGGTGGTACCTCAGGTTAAGAACAGTTTCAGCTTAAGAACGGACCTCTAGAGTGAATTAAGTTCTTAACCCAAGGTACCACTGTACAGGTGTGGCAACTCATCTTTAGATGTATTCTAAAAGTTATATTTTTTCAGAAAGGCCTTTCAAACCTGAAATTCTTTGCCAACCAGTTTTTACTGATATGTTTGACATCTTGCAGTTGTTTTTACTTTGGCTTTTTTGGTTATACACTGCCATGCAATGTTTTATATGAAAGTGTGATTTATAAATATTTAAAGAAGAAGGAAAGTTGTTTCTAGGGTGCTGTTCTCTTCAGGAAAAAAAGAGAGAAAGGGAGCAGGAATGAAGAACTAAAACATGTTCCATGTGCAAATTGCTCTGTTTATTCTATGGAGCATGCTGGGAGTAGGAAACAAAAAACAAACAAACCCGCAGTTCAGCCAATCAGTTTGATAGCATGAATGACTAACTTCCTGCCCTGCATTTTATTATTAACATTGATGATGTTGCTTTCAAAATATGGTTAATGGTCACAATTAGTAGAAAAGTAAACATGCCAATTTTGGTTTCTTTTGACTGACATTTCATGCATTTCCATACCACACATACTTATTAGAGAAACACACCCTTTACTAGGGATGGGGGGAATGTATGTATGTATGTATGTATGACCTGCTTGCAGTGAAACACCCCAATATGAAAACATACTGGAATAAGAATCCCCACTTAAAAGGCTTGTTGAAAAAGGAGGTTCTTCAATTAATGTTGAAAAGGCAATGGAGATAGCATATGTCTGATATATATATACAGAAAGGGGGTTGTGAAGGGTAGTTTTGATTTTGTTTTTGGTGCTCAGGGGCGTCCCCTGAGGGGGCTGAGAGCCCCCCAGAAATTTTCAAGGAGGGGACCAGGCCCCTTCAATATTCTGTGTTGTCATGCGCACATCGTGTGGGCATGCCACATGACATGCTCGTGTCATGTGCACAAGACTCACAGTGGGCATGCAACTTATCAGCACATTGCACAGTGTGTACGCCTGAAACAAGCATGTCATGCGGTGCCGGCCCCCTCAATCACTGGGGCAAGCTGGCACACCTGGTGGTTCAGAAAGAATTTGTGCCATGTATTATTATTATTATTATTATTATTATTATTATTATTATTATTATTATCATTATCATTATTATTATTTACCTGCAGGTCTCTGGGCGGCTCATAGAATAAACTCAGAATATAAAAGCACAAAATAAATAATCAAAATGAAGACAACAACAACACAATAACCCCCTCCCTCAACACATTTTTAAAGGGCATAGGATGTCAATCAAATCAACCAAAGGCCTGGTTAAAGAGGAACATTTTCACCTGGTGCTTAAAGGTGTATAATGAAGGCATCAGCTGAACTTCCCTGGAAACAGCATTCCACAGATGGGGAGCCACTGCAGAAAAGGCCCATTCTCGTGTTGCCACCCTCTAGACGAGGAGGAGCCGGAACACAAAGAAGGGCCTCAGAAGATGATCTCAGGGTCCAGGTAGGTTCATATGGAAAGAGGCAGTCCTTGGGGTATCGTGGTCCTGAGACATAATAAGCCGTAACTCTATAAGAGAGGTGTTTCACCACAACAGAACAAGTTCTTTCTGCAGTTTGGGAATGCAGAGTGTGTTTTATTGGCCTGTTCTCATAGATCTTTGGTCTTAAGGAAGTCTTCCCTTGCCTTCAGTTCGGCTCTGCTTGTATTCTTAAGAATAAAGCAAATATTGTCATTGCACCACAAAGGAAATCAAAACAGCACTTTTCTTCCAACTTGCTACAGCACAGGGAAGTGGCGCCAAGTTCATAACAATATATGATACTTGTGTACGGAGAGTGAGAGAGAAATAGAGAGATAACTGCCAGTTCCTATTCTTTCTCCCAAGAAAGATACTGTGTAGGAAATAGCATGATTAGATTGCTGGATTTTGTAAAATCCCCTTGATGATCTGGCACTGAACCATTTTAATACAAATATTCCCATCTGATGTCCTGCCTGTTCACACATCTGGCCTGTGCCAGAAACAGGTGTTGTTCCTTTTAGCTTGCCTTAGAGCTTAATAGCTGTGCTGTTTTCCTCCTATAAATGTTTATTCTGTCTCTTAGAGAACTTGTTAGCCATCATCTATCAGGTGCTCCAGAGATTATACCCAAGCACTGGAAAGACCTCAGCCCTTGATAGTTTAACAGTTGGCTAAACAATGTTCAGCACTGGAAAAGTTAGATGCAAAAAGAAAAAGGAAGCAAAAAAAAATGTGCTGGAAAGTTCACTAGGCAGGCGCACAGACGTCAACACTTCACAAACATTAATGTCCTCGGGTCGCATACCACAGGGTAGCAGAGATGAACTTGTGGACCACTTACTATCAAAATGGCATGGTTAAGGTGCCCTGACTTGGTCAACAGGCAGGGGAGAGCGAGACTGTAGGGGAATCCTGCACTTCATAGTTCTGTTTAGCACAACTGATGGTAATAATCTCTCCAGGCATCCAAAGGAGAATATGCCTTCTGCTGTTTCAGTGGCTGTGTTAGCAGAAACTAGAGCTGTGCTAAAATCGGCCTTCCGACTTCTCCGTAGGTTCTTTCTGAACAATTTCTTAATTGTTCTTTTGCCTCCGAGGCCGCATTTTGTGATTGGTATCATTCACATGCCTGTCTAAGAAGAAGCATGAGAACCGGATACAGTCCTATCTGTATGTACTTTGCAAGGTACTTTCACTTTTGTCTGCCTGTTCTCTCTCGGAGCTGAATGAGAGAGAGCATCATGATTCTGTGTCTGTATATAGTGTACATAAATACGTTGTTTAGATCTACGGATGGTTCATTCTTCTTGCTGTGCGATGCCAGAATATTAGTGTGCATCTTTCATCTGGGAGATGTCGCTGAAGGGCACACTGGAATGAAGGGACATGTCATCCCAGAGTTGTGCTTACCAGGAGAACGCTCGGAAAGGTCAGGGAGACTGAGGGGGCCTCCGGGCAACCCCAGAGCGTCATAAATCACAACAGTTTAACTATCCTGTGTGGTTTATTATTCTTATTATTATTCGTAGTAGTAGTAGTAGTACAGTTTCCAGTTCAATATGCTAAGCAACTATGTGATCTAATAGTTAAGAGTGATGGGCTAGGAATCCCCATTTGCCTTGAAGGTCACTGGGTGACCTTGCATCAGTCACCATGCTTTAGCTTACCATATCTGAGACTAAATGGGTGATGGGTTGTGTGTAAAAGGTAAAGCGACCCCTGACCATTAGGTCCAATCGTGGCTGACTCTGGGGTTGCGGCGCTCATTTCGCTTTATTGGCTGAGGGAGCCGGCATAATATATATGTCATTGTGAGCATCTCAGAGCAAAGTCAAGATACAATGTACCGTAATACCTTAAACAAGCACATATTTTTTTCATCACGTTGTATTTAGGTACAGTGGTACCTCGGGTTACATACGCTTCAGGTTACAGACTCCACTAACCCAGAAATAGTACCTCAGGGTAGGAACTTTGCTTCAGGATGAGAACAGAAAACGTGCGGCAGCGGCACACTGGCAGCAGGAGGCCCCATTAGCTAAAGTGGTACCTCAGGTTAAGAACAGTTTCAGGTTAAGAACAGACCTCCAGAATGAATTAAGTTCTTAACCCAAGGTACCACAAACTTCATAAATGTACTTCCTGGAATTATTCATGCACCACCGTGGCTTTCAATGCCACCCTGCTCTTAATTCTCAACAATAGTATGGGAGCAGCCCAGCTTCCAGAAATTTAACAGCTCAGATATAAAGTAAACTAATGTCAGAAAGTCCTGAAAGGCTACAGCACATTGATGAATAACATTTTTAATTCTTTCTTGTCAGGCCAACGCGATTGCTTCCTTCGATAGCTTACCATCTGAAATGTCATACATGAACCTGTAGGCAGCTTAATGAATCCAGTAGTATGCATGTATCTATTTATTTAGATGAATTTTCCATTTCTTTATTTTCTAACATTTCTTTATCCCCTTCAGGCTTTCACAAAAGCCATTTATTTGGCCAATGATCTGTTAAGATGACGTAAGACAGGGGGCAGGCACAGCAGAGTAGATTTCAATCAATATTGTATAGACCCTGCAGCATAGCCAGCCTTCTTTAAGTTACAGAAGCTGAAGATTATGAACATCCATCTTTTTAAGACTCCTTCTCGGAACCTGTGTGTCAGAAATACCCTTTTACCTTTTATGATAGATTTTGACTCATTCATTCATATATATATATTATTTCCAGTCATACTTTCAGAATGTTTTTTTGGGGGGAGAGGTGGGGTTGATAGAAGGGTACAATATTCTGCTACATTTATGTCCAGAATGAACTGTTTTGATTGATATAGCATTACACACGTATGCTACATGACACCTTTTACAATTACTTATAGACATTCACAAGCGGTATCTTCGACAAAATGTTTCAGTATGGAACAATTCCTATTCAGAACACCAACCAGTTTCCATTCTCTCTCCCACCTAGATTTCTGTTCCAACTTCAACTGTCAGCATTCCACCCTCATGGATGATGATGATGTCAAATTTAGCTTCATACAGTTCCACCTTTTTCCACAGTCTTAAGTTCATTTCTCCATAGTCCCACTCCCGTTTGCTATTTTTCTATTTTTAAAAAAGTCCTCATGAAAATTCACCAGTGTTTCAAGGCAGATTTATCCTAATGTACACTTCCTTGTATGAATTTTTGTCTAATATACATATTTTTGCAAATCAATTCCCCATAATACAATGCATTCCCCCCCATTAATATATGGTGGGTTGTTGTTGTTTTTGCACACTTCATCCAATAACATGCATTTCTGCACCTATTACTTGGTTGGAAAACTGCATTGTAAATTCAAAGAATGTGAATTTTCAAGGCTTGCTGTGTTTCAATTCACATATTGTTGTGGAAAGTACAAATTAGTTACTTGAATGCAAACTGGATGTACTTTCTCTCCCATCCCTAGTCCTCATTGACCTATTTTTCCAGTTTCATAAGAAAGCTTATGCTTTCTTCCTAAAAATATCTGGACTTCTGCAAAGCTTGAGGTTTCCCCAAGCCTACTGATACTTTCCACTTGTGTTGGAGATAAACAGCATCACTGAAAACAGTGGAAATGAACATTGGAAACAGTGGGGATGATCCAACACTCTTCAAACATATCCAGAAAAAAACATTCGTTGAGATTAGGTTTAATCCCTTTTAGGCTGTGGTCTAAACATTGATGGCAACCGCTAAGAACAAACTCAGGTTGCTTGAAGAATTCAGTATTTGTTTATTCCAACACAGTAAGCTGATCTAGACTTCCTGGAGTAATGTGCAGATTGGAACTTTCTCATCCACTAGCTTTCTCACTGTTTCAGTGCAATTCTTGACTCATAATTGTTGTAAATGCAGTTTGAGAGAGGAGATTGCCCAGAAGTGAATATGGTCCTTGAACTGAAAACCAAAACCAAAGCTCATCTACACATTTGATTATATGCATCACAAAGTAATGCAAAATGAATTTGTAAATTGAGTTTGCAAGACAGCCCACAACACTAGTGCATTGATGAGAACCAATTTCTTTTGATTGAAGGGGGAGAAAAATGGAACCCTAATTTTTACTGGCCATGCAAGACAGTACTAGATGAGAAAGTGGATGAGAAACATGCTCACCAGCTACTCCCAATCCTGAGTACATGGATTAAGCAGAGTGTCAGTGGATGGAGTCAATGGACAAGGAGAAATGCAATAGCAGGGCTAAGAACCCAACTAGTCTTGCAACTGACCAGAATTAAGATTGCCAGTGTAGTGTGGTATCTTGCAAGAGCTGGCATTGGGGAATCATAGAATTGTAAAGTTGGAAAATGTTATGTTTCGCAATCTGTCCAGACAACTACTGTTATGGTTCAGGTATATAAATGCATCTAATAAATAAAACAAAGCCCAAACCCTACAACAACCTCTTAACTTGAGTCACTAGGCTGACAGATAATATCTCACCTAAGGCTGTTCACAAAGTTCATATTGACCTCGTTTCTCCCTGGTGTCTTTCGCAGGACCAGTACAGCTCTGACTGCCTTGACTTTTTGGGTTTATACAAGTAGCAAAGGGGCTGTGTTTCTGAATAGAAAGATGTAAAAACAAAGAAAAGATGCTCAGGGCAAGATGACAAATAGCAATGCAAGGTTTACTTCAGCAAGCACATGTTGGGAGGAGAGAGAAACAGACTCTGATTCCCTACCAATGTAAATAATCCCAATACAAGAAAGCTGAACTATGAAATTAAACAGCTGGATGAATATCCCTGAGCATGTAAACATGCCCCAAGAACTGGCACTCAAGCAACAGCAAAAATAATGCCTTGTAGATTCTCAGTTCCCTACTGTTCTGTGCACATTAGGCCAATAGCAAAATGCTTGTCTGCCACATTTCCCTGACAACTCTCCATGCAAATCTCTCCTTAGTTGTTTCTGGAAGTCCAGTAAGGGGGGGGGAGAAAATGTGTGTTTTAATGTCCATTCTACACCCTCCCCCAATTCAACCTTTGGGTTCTGTATCAGAGGGACTCACCTTGGCCTGAAATCAGAACACCTCAGGCACGGAGGGTTTCTATTTTATTTTATGTAAAGATATATTGAGGAGGGAAACTAACCTTTCAGAATTACCTTTTAGTACATATTGATTTCATGTCAAGGGTTTGTGTTCTAATGCTGCCTTATCCATCACGAGTGTTAATAAGTAGGAGAGCTCTGTGGGGACGGAGCAAAAGAAACAGACCCAAAAGGCGGAAAAAGGAGAGGCTTCTGAAATGTCCAGGCAGGGGACACGAGCTGCGCTTCCTATATTCTCCCACAATTTTTAATAGTGAATCAGGCGTTTTCTTGAAGCTTCTCACTCAGCATCTTAATGCATCGCCCCTGCTTTTGCTGTATGTTATCTGCTAATTTTCCTTTCTACTTAGCAGAAGCAAAAGGCTATTGAGGTAATTATTGTTTATCTCTCTTCAAAGTACTTTCAGGCATGTGGTTTTTAAAGCAGTTCGGCTTGGGCCACTACAATTCAGGCTGTGGCTTGACTCATTGAGCCCAGAGGAGCCATTTACACAGTGCTCCCCTAGCCCCTCTCAATAGTGCTATGCTATCAATTATAGCCTCTGCTGGCAAGAGGCTTTTTCCAATTCAGTCTGGAGGCAATGCAACCTCACCCCTGTTGCCTATTTAACAGGTCTAGAAAGGACCTGGGCCATAGATAATAATACTTTAGCATTTAAACAGCACGTCTCACATTTTTGCAAAGCACATCACATACATTCACTCGATAACTCCTTCTGAACTTTCTTCTTTGTGGGGAGTTTGATTTCATCTGGGAAGATGGGGAGGAAATAAGCCCCTGATTTAAATACCCAAGGTCCTTTAACAGTTAGGGTTGCTGCAAATGAAGTCATTCTATTTGTGCAAGGACTTGGCGGGAGGACAGGGGGCACACAGGGAAGCAGGAGTGCCAGCTTGGTCCCATGACAGTGGGTGCCCGGGGTCATGGGTCCCATGCAGTGTGCATGGCCCTGGCACTAAAATTTGATGTTGTCCAGCCGCTTCATGGGGAATTTTGTGGCTGCTTGGGTACCCAGGGGCCTGGGGAGCTGGCACCTATGTAGGGAAGCATGAGAGAGAGAGAGAGAGAGAGAGAGAGAGAGAGAGAGAGAGAGAGAGAGAGAGAGAGAGACCCCTTACGTAGGCTTTTCAATAGGGCAGTTTAGTTGGATGCAACCTTTGAGAGCCAGTGTGGTGTAGTGGTTAAGAGCGATAGACTCGTAATCTGGGGAACCGGGTTTGTGTATCTGCTCCTCCACATGCAGCTGCTGGGTGACCTTGGGCTAGTCAGCCCCACTCACCTCACAGAGTGTTTGTTGTGGGGGAGGAAGGGAAAGGAGATTGTTAGCCACTTTGAGACTCCTTAGGGTAGTGATAAAGCGGGATATCAAATCCAAACTCTTCTTCTTCTTTAGTGAGCATCTCCTTAAACTCTTTTATCCCACAACCTTACCTGTGATATTCTAAGGACTACAACTGCTCCATTTCTCTCTCCCCATCCCCTTCATTACAGTGGTACCTCGGGTTACAGACACTTCAGGTTACAGATGCTTCAGGTTGAAGACTCCGCTAACCCAGAAATAGTACCTCAGATTAAGAACTTTGCTTCAGGATGAGAGCAGAAATCACACGGCAGCAGTGCAGCAGCAGTGGGAGACCCCATTAGCTAAAGTGGTACCTCAGGTTCAGAATGGTTGCAGGTTAAGAACGGACCTCCGGAATGAATTAAGTTCTTAACCCGAGGTACCACTCTACTGATCTCGCTGCACTAATGTGTGCACTTCCATTTTGTTGCCTCTCTGTTTTTATTTCAAAATAAAATACCTTTAAAACAAAAGAGGCTACGAAACAAACTGTTGACTCACTGCAGGCTGCACTGTGTGAAAATGAGAACTTGGAGAAAGAGGGAACTGTGCTACAAAAAGGAAAATGGGAGGATGCTGAACTGGAGAACTTCAGTTGAACTAGGGTCTTGGGAAGGCCAATTCACAGTGTTGGTTGCTGCTTAATGATGCTCTAGCTAACCAACAGGTGGAACCATGTTTGGAGGCCCTGCGCCAAAGGCCTTTTCAGTTGCAGCTGCGCAATCTGGAACTTGACCAGTTATGGAACATCCTAGAGGAGTTTAGTCTGCCTCCTTATTCACTGTATTTTACGTGGGCAATAAAAACATTTTTATTCCACCACACTTTTGATTTATTTCAATCGGAAGCAGCTTCCCATGTTGGGTGGAGCTGTTGGGCCAGCTTCTGAGCAGGTGAGTCATGGTTGCTCACTAGGAGAGACAGGCAGGTGGGCAAGATGGTGGTAAGGTCAGCACAGTGCAAATGTGCTGGCAGGAGTGCTGGATGGTGTCAGCACTGCGCCAACTCCCCTTCCCAGTAAACAATATCAACCCATCTGGCAGGAAGCTGGTGAGCTGCTTCTAATTTTATTTTTGCTGGCGATGGACTATTTTTAAAAAGAAATGTTTTTTCATGCTCCCTCATTTTAATAGTGTTAAGATTTATTTTAATGTTGAAAAGTATGGGAGGAGGTTAATGGACCCAAAGTGTACAGATGTATTTATAAAAGAACATAACCAGCAACACCTAACCAGTAATCCTGATTGATAACATACCCAGTCATTGCACAGGCAAAACATTACTTACTGATAGACACAATGAATAAAACTCACAGTCTTCTTTGGTTTTGGAAATGACCTCATAAACTAATGGAACTGTCACAAGAGAGTGCGAAATAAAACACCTAGGGTTTTTTTTTAATCATAAGTGGAAATGTTTCTCTCAGCAAGTCATTATGTTCTGTGTTTCCATTAAATAATAATAATAAAAAAATCTGTTGACATGTAACTTGACTGACTCTGCAGCAAATTCTTTGCAGTCGTAGCCTGAAGTAATATAAGATAATGAACTTGAAGGAATCCAGCAAATGATATCACCAGCATTGTAGTGGTTAGATCAGGGCTGTTTTTCAGCTGGAACTCTCTGGAATTCAATTCTGGCACCTCTCAGGTGGGTGCCATTGCCATTCTAAGAGAATGAGGGAGGTGTTCATGGTGAGTTCCGGTACCACTTTTTCTCAAAAAAAAAGCACTGGTATTGACAAATAAATGAGGAGAGCTAGCTTCATATCTCTACCAGGCCGTGGACACACTATTTACCTCTCAAGGTTGTTGTGAAGATAAATGGATGGAGGAAAAATCATGCATTAAGCTCCAGCAGGATATAATGAAATGGAGAGGTTCAGCTATCCCAAAGGTATAACTATGTTAGGGAGTTAACTATTCAGTGCATCCATCTGAACGGCTTCAGGTTGCTCACCCCTATTCTAGACCATCTTGGGAACTGCTGTTCTGGGGAGGTGGAGGATATGGGGGCCAAGATGGCGCCCGACACTCTTCTTTAGCTGCGCCACTGCTGTCCGTGCCGGTAAAAACCTCTTCCAGCCTCTTTGGCCCTCTTAGCAGAGTTTACACAGCGGGGAAAGCTGTTGCTTGTGTGGGAATAACTCAGACTGCAAAGCAGGCTTTCTCTTATCTCCAATAGCCTTTAATGAGTAGAATCACATCGTAAATTCAGCCCGGCGAGTTGGCTGGCATTCTCTCCGCTTCTCCGCAAAAGCGAAAGGAAAAAGACACACAGAGAAACACTCCCCTCTGTGAATATAGCCACGCCTCAGAATGTGAGACGTCACTCAGAACTGTTTAACCCTGTCAGTTCTGATTCCCCTCAGAGGAGTGGGTGTCCATTCTTCTCCATCACACAACCATGGTTTGTAAGATTTGTTAATTTGTTCACTATAATTTTCAGGACTCAGTTCTGAGTATAAATAGTTGGTGAAACTACTGACCATAAAGCTGGAATAAGCTAGAAATGATAACTGTTAATTTAGTTGCACACTTCTCAAGCTGACTTCCTACGCTGTTGCTGTAGAGCTCAAATTTTTGGCTTGCGTTGAAGTTTTAGGAATGCTGTTATTGTTTATTGCTGCTGCTGCTGTTGAACTACACACCCACCCACCCACACCCACCCACTGCTACCTGTTCAGGTAGCAGATTATTTGCAGTCTTCTGTCTGACACTAGCCTGGACTGACAAATAGTCTGACCAGGTATGAGCCAGCTCCCTGTGTTCCTCTGATAGTTCTCCCTCACACTTCTCCATTTTTTTTTTAAATGAATGATGAAATTGTGGGTGGGTGAGATCTATTGTTCCTTGCATTCTTTTTTGTGAAGGGTGGGGCTGACAGTGACTCCTGCGGCAGTCAGTCTTTTGAACACTATAATGCATGAATAAACCCTGAAAGAATTATTATTGTTTCTCAATGTGCATTTGGTTCTTCATGGTTCAAAGAGCTAACATGGAAAGTGCAAATAAGAAAATTAGTTCATACATGATCACTGAATAGTGCAATTAAAAACAATAACTAACTATGTCAGGCAATGAAACAGCTGTACATTCCGAGAAATTAACAGACTCTGCTTTCTTCGCAGTCTGCATTAATGAGTATACAAAAAAGTGGATTAATTAAAAAAATTACAACATATCCCTCTAGAGTTTAGGTTAATATTGAGCTGTGAGATTATCCACAGAGACAAACTTTTAAGAATTTCCTTTGGAGGCTGAAAAGCAAGAAGTTAATCAATTGTTTAAGATAAATGTGATTTTTAGAAGGGACACAAATTGCAGTAACAGAAAAGAGTCCTATTGAGTCCATGTATGATAGCTATTTTTCCTTTCCGTTTTTTCCATTGCAGCTTTCTTTAAATAATTAATATGAACATAATTCAGCTGTAATGTCATAGCAGGGAATTGAGCTCTCTTTTCAGGGCAATGGCATCCCTTTGGAAAAATGTTCCCCATTAACTTGAGCCAAAAAGTCATTTTGCATGCCTGTAAAAGCTATAGCTGGATTTGCATTTTTAATTCACCTACGTTAATGATAGAGTTGCGTATTCCCTTAATTGTGAGCAAAAGAGTTGCACATAAGGATGCAATTTTCTTAATGTTGGACAAGCTTCCAGTGCATTCCAATAACACTTGATGCAACAAGATTAATAAGAGCCTAGTTCTCTTGTGTGTGTTCTCCCTTAAAGACGAACTTTAGAAAGATATAAACCAGGTCTAAAGAGAAGCAGACTAGCAAAGCAATCTTAACTATAGAAAGTCAGCATGGTACCCCATGCCAAACTCAATTCAGGAGGAAATTGGGGGTTGGGGATGGACTTACATCTTCATTTTTGCTGGCTAAATTATGCTGGGTTGATAGGTCACATGATCAAGCTGATGAGGGTTCGGAATAAGTGTAAGTATTTCCTTGCCCATCCCTCCTTTTTGCATTTACACTGTTCTCTAAGATGGTAAATGTTGATATTTTAGGTTTTTCTAAAAGAAGAAACACTGTAATATGCTATTTATATTTTGATGTTTGGCTCTAAAGTATTGTTACAAAGCAAAACAACCAGTGATCTTTTTTAAAAACAAAACAAAACACCTTTTGCCAACACTCCCAAGAAGACTCGAGACAAGAAAGATGGGTAAACAGGCTATATTTATTAAAATCTAACAAGTAATGATTCAACCAAATTAACTAGAACCAACAAGGTCTGGGCAGTGAGGTGGAGAAATGGGAGGATTTTGATTTTCCCATCTCCCCCGCTTACTACAAGCTCCTTGGGTATGTGAACCTGACATGCACACTGTGGCTCCAATGGCCAACGTTCACCTGGTTGCACCTGACAGGCCCAAACACCAATCTCGCTCCAAAGTGATTCAGATATTTTCCAAAATCCACTCACCCACCTGGACTGAATGGCAATTAGCCAAATCCAAACAAAAACACAACTCCAGCCATGCAAACAACACCCAGCAGTGTGAAATAGGCGAAGAAGACGTGACACAGGCCAATTAGTGTTGTTGTTTAGTCGTTTAGTCATGCCTGACTCTTTGTGGCCCCATGGACCAGAGCACGCCAGGCACTCCTGTCTTCCACTGCCTCCCACAGTTTGGTCAAACTCATGTTCGTGGCTTCAAGAACACTGTCCAACCATCTCGTCCTCTGTCGTCCCCTTCTCCTTGTGCCCTCCATCTTTCCCAACATCAGGGTCTTTTCCAGGGAGTCTTCTCTTCTCATCAGGTGGCCAAAGTATTGGAGCCTCAGCTCCAGGATCTGTCCTTCCAGTCTGCACTCAGGGCTGATTTCCTTCAGAATGGATAGGTTTGGTCTTCTTGCAGTCCATGGGACTCTCAAGAGTCTCCTCCAGCACCATAATTCATAAGCATCAATTCTTTGTTGATCAGCCTTCTTTATGGTCCAGCTCTCACTTCCATAGATCACTACTGGGAAAACCATAGCTTTCACTATACGGACCTTTGTTGGCAAAGTGATGTCTCTGCTTTTTAAGATGCTGTCTAGGTTTGGCATTGCTTTTCTCCCCTTCATGGATCACTGCCTTGCCGAGGCAAAGGGGCTTGATTAACTCAGAGAAGATATGAACTATGCCATGCAGGCCAATTAGTGGCACCCCCCAAATTCCAACTCAGTCCCCTCAAAGAAGGCAACTCGCAGAGCCTATGTTGGAAAAGGGGTGGGATGGTGTGTGTCTCAGTGAGAAGAAGGAAGAGGGTGAGGTGGGGTGGGCTTAAATACGGTAGCCTGATCTCCCTATAGCAAGTGTACTGCCTTGCTCGTACACTTGAGGGAGCCAGGGACACCAGAACACTGCATGCACACTGTGAGGTGTGTGCGTGTGACATCAGCACACTCCACGGCATGCATGCATGACATAAGCACACCTGCTGAGGAATTTTGAGGGGGCCTGGCCTATTCCTTGAAAATGTTTTCCTAGCCCCCCAGTCCCCAGCCCCCTCTAGATGGAGCCAGTGGTGTAGCGTGGGTTGTCAGCACCCGGGGCAAGGCAAGTAATTTGCATCCCCTAACCCGTGGATTTGCGCCCCCTAACCCCCAGATGTTGCGGCCGGTGCGGCCGGCCCCCCCATGCACCCCCATGCTACGCCACTGGATGGAGCTACTGTCCTATAGGACAAATCTCCCCATGTGGTTGTCTACATTACACCTGTGGGTGAGCCCATCTCTCCTCTTATTGCAGGGGAGAAGAGCGTGGCAAATGTGTCCCTTTGCATAGGGGCAAGGAATGGAATTTCCAGGCTTCACAAGAAGGACTGCGCTAAAACAGCTTGCCTAATTTCATGTTGATTTTCATGATTGCCAGAAAGATCTCCCTCATGTTGCTTTGATGCGCTTCCTCGTTCTTTCGCTTGCATGCATATTGCTTCTTTTCTGTACCGTTTTTCTCGGCATCAGTGTTCTCGGCTCTGCCAGCCTTCTCTGCCATTAACCTGATTGGTTGTTGTGACCTGTGTGATTTAGCTAATGCGTCATGTGGCCACATGTCACATGATAACATCATATATGCTCTGAAAGAAAATCACTATCAGATTAAGCAAAGTGAACGTAAAGAATGTGAAAAGTGCCAGCAGTAAGCAGTGGTTGGGGGAATAAAATGGTTTAGAATAGCTTCAAAATTGCCTGAATTTTATTCCGAACTTTGAAGTGAAATACTGACATCGGAGAATATTTAATGAACCCCTAGATTTCATCTCTTGGTCTACCCTTGACTTAAAAGTCAAGCCGTTTGGGTCCCCTGTGCTGCATTGCCCTAAATCTGACAACATAGTGTTTCACTGCTATGAAGTTTGTGTGGCTTTTTAGTGTACCACATCCTGTAATCTGGGAAACACTTCATCAGTGTGTAATTAAAAGACAGAGGTATAGAAAGCATATCATGCACAAATACCTCTTTAGCTGAGCTGATGGGGGAGAGGGCGGTATTTAATTTTTGGTGGAATTTACTTAGAAGAAAAAATCTGCCAATGCTTTTATTTCCTCTTCCCCACCCCAGCCATATTATTATCACCAAGAGAAGACATTGTAACTCAGAAAGATTGGCAAGTCTTTAAGTATCTGGGAATGTTATCAAAGCAGACAAATTTGGAATGTCCTTTGGTATTTGCAAAAGGTATCATAGTCTAGTAATTTGGCATGCCCAAGGCAGCTGGGATTGACATCATAGCACAACCATTTGGCATCTACATACGTAAAAAGATCCCTTAGGTACCAGAAAGGAATGGATACTTTTCTACTCAGTTTATCTCTAGCAGTACATCCAACAGAATCTTTTTTTAAATAAATAATAATAATAATAACATAATGCCTCATTATAGGCTTTCATTAAAATAATAAAATCAGGTCAGAACACCAACAGCCAGCTAAACGCTTTCATCTCCCATATCTTGCATATAGCAAATTCAACATTTTTGCTTTTAAAATATTGTTCTTGCACAGCTGGAGAAGGCACAACAGCATTATAATAATATCCCCATTTTAAGAGCTACTGCATTTACATGACAAACCCCTCGCATATAGAAAACACAGATGGGAGTTGTGGGGTCATGGCAGCACCATCCCCACTGATGATGTGTTTGCTAGTTATGTCCCCTTCCAGCTGTTTATTTGTTTCAGTGAACCATTCAGAATTCCAACCAGTTACTCAATCAGGAACTCACTCACATGCAGGAGCCTTCTGTACATACTGTAGGTGTTTGTCAAAATGTGTGCCCCACAGGGAACATGGTCAGCAGGAACGTCAGAAACTTGGGGCAGGGTTCCCCCACTCTTATGTATGCTTCAGCTTTGCGGAGGAAGCTTGTCTGAACACTCCTTTGGTTACTGGTGGAACTCATCAGTACCTGGGGAGGGGTGGTGGTAACTGTTTGAAGACAGGAATGGAGCCAGAGAAAGAGAGAAAGTTGCATGGAAAGGGGAGGTAAATTAATAAAGTAGTAGTGCTCATGATGGCTACAGCACACCTGAATATGCACTGGAATAAGCAGATCCTGTCCAGGAGGGAAGACTAATTTAAATGTAGAAATGAAACCTATTTTGTAAGACCACAATATATGTAAAACCAGACTGCTGACATCTTCACATGCTCCAGAAATTTGGGGTCCAGGATTAATGTTGGTGTACTAATCCTAATTGCCAAAAGCAGTGTGCAAATGGCTTCTCAAAATTCTATACACTACTTGCGGGAAGAAGAAAAAATGATGTAAATTTTATTGAATTCTTCCAGAAGAAGGACAAGCTCCCAGATGGGGTAGGTATTACCATCGGCAGCAATGATAGCACAGCTCCTTTCTTCCTTTTTCAACACCAAAAACTGTGCTGACAATCTGGCAGCCATTTTGCATCTTCCACAATGTCCATATTTATAATTCCTGAGCACTGTGTATGTGTTGTGGCTGTTACACACACACACACACACACACACACTGCAGAAGATATGGAGAACATTCAGTTCTAGGAGACTGAGGAACATAAAAACCTTGGTAAATATCTTAGACATTTCATGTAGGCTCAGAGCCACAGATTTGGTCCATGGCAAACTTCTAACAAATTGTTGTTCCACGTTGAGGGCTTTGATATACTGTATTAATCTTCTATAAACTAGCAGCACAGATATAAGAAGAGTACAGGAGCATGCAGTGGGGAAGAGCAGAGCAGTGTGGATTTGGGAATTGTCAGTATTTGTAGCAGAGGAAAGTATGTGGTGGTTTTCTATGGATGAGGAGATTAGATGGCTGGGATCTGTAGACAGTGCAAGTAACAGCTAAAGTCATGCATAGATGTCAGCTGCAAGTTTGTTGTTGTAGTTGTAGTTGTTGTTGTTGTTGTTACTGCTGCTGCTGCATTTATGAACAAAAACACAGATTTCAGTGAAGGTATCAAAGTCATCCCTGGGGTAACATAGACTTCAATTATTATTTTTTAATGTACGACTGGGTTGGTCAATAAGCAATAGTGGACAATATGGTGGAACACAACCATGTACAGTACCTCATCTCCAACATTGCTGCTACTTAGTGGGAGGTTGTCAGGGACTGGGCAGAGGAGGAACGGTAGAGAATGCACCCCCAACATGACCCTTCCAGAGAAGAGGAAGACAGCTTAGTTTTACAACAGGGGTTTGAGGGAGGTCACAGCTCACAGGCAGAGGAGGGGGAAAGTTTGGAAATAATGGGAGAGGAGGAGGAGGAAGAGGAAGCACCAGGGGGTGACAGCTGATGGACACAGTGTCTTTAGAAAGTGTTGCAGACCTCCCTCTCCCAGAACCCTGTGAGCCTTGAAAGTAGGAGAGCAAAGAGCTCTAAGACAGGGGGCACTTATCAGCACCTGTAGAAGAGACAATGAGATTGACGAATGAGGAAGTGGAAGAGATGGGAGGTGTGGAGATTCACTTGAGACAATGCCATTATCCAAGAGGCTGGGTTCTATAGCGTCTCTCTGTGAATACTGAATAAAAAGTGGACGGTCAGTAAGAAACATTTCCTTGTCTTTGTACATTCCTGGACAACTAGCCATGGGAGTCACTGATAGCAGCCTGACAGAGATGGATTTAAAAGGTGGTTTGGGCCATATTGTGCTCCACTGGTTTGAGTTTATTTCGTAACCTATATCATGTTCCCATCGTTTTTTAATTGTGTCAAGTGAGATTGCAGGGTTGTGGAATAGTATATTGTATATTGTGGAGTCACTGGCAGCAGTCTGACAGAGGTTGAGAGGGAGGGAAGAGGCAGCAAGGAGGTTGGCATGGTGCAAATGCACCAACAGGAGCACCGTCTTGGCTCTGCCAGTGCGTTTACACCATGTCAACTTTGTTGCCACCGCGAACCTCTCCCTCTAGCACCCAGAAAGCAGGTGCAATGTTCTTGATGTAAGGTCAGGAGAATGGTGATGCCCCACCATGCCATCTACTAATGACCGTAGACTCCCCAAAAAGTCTGGGCATTTTTAGTAGGAAATTTGAGATGTGGTCCTGGGCATTTCCTGGCTTCACACAGCACAACTGTATGTGATGCTATTGGGCTAGAGAGAGAGAGAAATGCAGTAAAATCCTGGTTCAAAGAAGGCTATAGTAATTATATTCTTTAAGTAGTGCCTATTCCATCTCATACTCTTCATAACACTTTCTTTCAGATAATCCTACTGTGGCATAGTCATAAAAAAACTGCTTCCTGGTATGGACATCCCCCTTAGGACTAGCTTCCTGTAGTGTGGTTAATCTTTTTCTTCTTTTTTCCATTGACAACATAAAAAATTCTCTTGAATACTTCAGAGCAAAGCAATTTTATTTTAATGTAT
Source organism: Podarcis melisellensis (assembly GCF_964234715.1). Taxonomy (NCBI): domain Eukaryota; kingdom Metazoa; phylum Chordata; class Lepidosauria; order Squamata; family Lacertidae; genus Podarcis; species Podarcis melisellensis. Next base: position 18,666,069 of record NC_138531.1, on the reverse strand, counting down.
TTCTGCTTCATTTGTATAACAGAATCTATCCCGGTTTTATATCTTTGGCAGAAAGATGAAATATCAGGTCTAATCTTTTCTGTAATTTAATGGGGATCCAATACAATCCAAGGACAGTGAATAATGTAAAATCCTATATTTTACTCCAGTAGTAATATTTAGCTCTGGCTGGAGCTTCCTCGGCTCATTCATATTGAAAGAGAGATGTAAGCAAGATTGGCAAAGCCATGTAAGTAATCAAATGCTTAGCTCTGATATATGGTAAGCTGTTGAAGAGTAGTTACTGTAATTATAATTTCTTTTTATGTCCAAGAAAGTTGGCAACAGTAGATTTGTACTTTCATGTTTCATCTGTAGGTATCAGACAGATAGATATATTGGATTTATTTTAATTACTTTTCAAATGAGCATCTAAGGCTATGCTTAACCGTATTGTAAATGATCAACAGAAACATCAGCCTTTTTTTGGTGACGTGAGTTATATTTTGAACATGGGTAAAAAAAAATCTCAAAGTGAATGAAGGAGTAAATTATCATATTTCTGAAGCCTTTAACAATTCCATAGATGTCTAAAGAATGGTTTGAGACTAGAAAGAGAATTGCACAATATATTTACTTATAATAGTATAGCTACCTTCAAGACAAATGGTTGGATTCAGAAGAGCTTCTTCTGAGGAGGATCTTATTTTAACAGAGGGACAGTGCTTCCTATTGGGTAGAAACAGCTTACACCAATGAAGAAACCTCCTGGATCCAACTCAGGTTGTTCACAAGTCTTCATTTCCATTACAAGGTTAACATAATAAAAATACTGCTTTCATGGTCCATGCCTAGTAATAATAATAATAATAATAATAATAATAATAATAATAATAATAAATTTTATTTATATCCCGCCCTCCCCAGCCGAAGCCAGGCTCAGGGCGGCTAACAACAATCAAACTATCAAACTATCAGATATTCACACATTCTAAAAATATTTCATTATAAAAATCAATTAAAATCGAATTAATGGCAACTAATTAAGCAAGATTCTGTGCAGGTTGCCAGAGGAGGGAGTCAGGCTGTGCCCTGACCAAAGGCCTGGTGGAACAACTCTGTCTTGCAGGCCCTGTGGAAGGATGTCAGGTTCCGCAGGGCCCTAGTCTCTTGTGACAGAGCGTTCCACCAGATTGGAGCCTTAGCCGAGAAGGCCCTGGCTCTAGTTGAGGCCAGCCTAACCTCTCTGAGGCCTGGGACCTTGAGGATGTTATTATTTGCAGACCGTAGGTTTCTCTGTGGGGCATACCAGGAGAGGCGGTCCCGTAGGTACGAGGGTCCTAGGCCGTATAGGGCTTTAAAGGTTAAAACCAGCACCTTAAACCTGATCCTGTACTCCACCGGGAGCCAATACAGCTGGTATAGTACCGGATGAATGTGATCTCGCAGCGAAGACCCCATAAGGAGTCTCGCCGTGGCATTCTGCACCCGCTGGACTTTCTGGGTCAGTCTCAAGGGCAGCCCCACGTAGAGCGAGTTACAATAATCCAGTCTGGACGTGACCGTCGCATGGATCACAGTGGCTAGGTCAGGGCAAGAGAGATAAGGGGCCAACTGCTTAGCTTGGCGGAGATGAAAAAATGCTGCCTTTGTTATAGCTGTAATCTGCACCTCCATAGAGAGGGAGGTATCGAAGATTACACCCAAACTCTTAACGGACGGTGCTGGCACTAATTGCACCCCCGCAAGAGATGGGAGTTGCCCCCTCAATCCCGTATCGTCCCGCCCCAGCCAGAGGACCTCTGTCTTTGAAGGATTTAACTTCAACCTGCTCCCACGTAACCATCCAGCCACAGCTTCCAGACATCTCGCCAGTGTGTCTGGGGCCGAGTCAGGATGGTCATCCATCAACAGATAGAGTTGGGTGTCATCAGCATACTGATGGCAACCCAGCCCAAAACTCCGGACAAGCTGGGCGAGGGGGCGCATAAAGATGTTAAAAAGCATCGGGGAGAGAATCGCACCCTGAGGCACTCCACACACCAAGGAGTAGCGCGATGACAATTCCCCCCCGAGCGCCACCCTCTGTCCCCGACCAGAGAGAAACGAGCGCAGCCATTGAAGGACTGTGCCCTGGATCCCCACGTCGGCAAGGTGGTGGTCCAGGAGTTCGTGATCGACCATGTCGAAGGCTGCTGACAGATCTAGAAGAATCAGCAGCCCCGACCCGCCTCGATCCAGCTGCCTGCGGAGATCATCTGTTAGGGCGACCAGAGCCGTCTCAGTCCCATGACCAGCGCGGAAGCCGGACTGGAATGGATCCAGAGCAGATGTTTCCTCCAGAAACCTACCAAGCTGTTCAGCAACCGCTCTCTCAATCACCTTACCCAGGAATGGAAGATTCGAGACCAGGCGGTAATTGGATAGATCTAAGGGATCTAATGATGTTTTCTTTAAGAGCGGACGCACCACTGCCTCCTTCAATTCCCCTGGGAATATCCCGGTGCCAAGGGACAAATTGATGATATCCCCCAGGGGGGCCCGCACCTCGTCCGGACACGCTCTAATCAGCCATGACGGGCACGGGTCAAGAGGACAGGTGGTGGGCTTTCCAGCTCGAAGGAGTCTGTAGGCTACAATGTGGTCATGGCAATTGTACAACACTTCTGGTGGCATTTTATAAGCACGATGGCACATTGGAAGAATGCAGTTGGAAATCTGCACATAATTACACCGGTCTAGGGGCAGCCATTTCCTTTTCAGTGTCTTTGGAAAGGAAATGGAAATGATATCATTTCTCTTCCCAAGGTAAGATACTGAGCTTGCTGGTGCGATACTGATAGCTCAGCTGTTGATCTATAGCAGCAGTTCTTAACCTGTGGGTCGCCAGATGTAATTGGACTACAACTCCCATCATTCCTGAGCTCTGGCCTTGCTAGCTAGGGGTGATGGGAGTTGTAGTTCAACAACATCTGGAAAACCACAGGTTGAGAAAGGCTGGTCTATAGGGAGGGAGGGAGGGAGGGAGGGAGGGAGGTGGGTGGGTGGGTGAGCAGCCACTTTGTCCCATCTGATATGCCCATTATGGAAAGCTTCTCAGGCAACCTCTGAAATACTGGGCTGATAGGAAAGAGGACAGCTGGTCCACTCTGGTACCTCTGAGGCCTTAGTACCACCATCACATTAGTTCCTATGGTGCAGTTTACATCAGACTCTGGAAGCATAGGCAGTACATACTGCCTCTAATCTGCTCATAACTTGCATCATATGGGTGGCACTGGTTATCTGCAGTGGACCCCTTAACCGAGTAGGTGCTAAATCTTACTGACATCTGTCCATGGCCATAGATAGAAAATAATATTAGCCTAAAATAATAAGTAAGTAAATATAAAGAGCAGAACTTTGGTTGCAAGACCTTTCATTCTGCCACTTATTTATTTATATAGAACGATACACACACATTTGTCCAGAGTGAGTGAACTGAATCTATCCTACTACCCAGAGCCCCGCTCCCATGTAAATTCTAATCCCCATAGCAAATGGGCTTTATAATGGAAATGTTAAAACAACCTACCTTAATTATCTTAGCGCGAAGGGCCTGGTATGCTTTAATATCCTAATTAACATGTCACTTTCAGCTAATACTGTAATGATTAGCTCTGAATTATAAGGTCACAAAAGGTGAGATATGTCATTGTTCCAAACCATTTTCAATTACTTCATTCCACTTCCTTTGAAACTTTTCTTATTATTGATGTATCCCAGGACTGGCTCAGTAACGGCTTTGCTCCTATTCCAAGAACTTTCAGATTGGCTATTTTGGTCTGTCTTATTTATCATCCTTACTTTTTTTAAAACGAGCATGGAATAGACTGCACTTTTTGGCTGCTAAAAGCAAAGAGGAGTCGAAGCAGCCTTGTTCTAAATTTCCAAATATGCATCTACGCTTAGTTGCTGAACACTTGTTATGCAGGTCATTTTCTTGGCAAATGAAAAAATAAATAAATTCTGATAAATGGCCCACCTATTTTCAAAGACTTTCTTTCTGCAGTGTATTGTTTCTCCCTTGTTTCTCTCTCTCCTTCCTCTGCTTTGACAGAAAAAAAAATAGGATGCATTGCTAATTCACTTTCACGTCATGTAAATCTCTGCAACATTCTTTGATCTTGCATTTCCTATGCCTTTATTCTTACATTCCACAAGCTGGATCAATTATTTTGATGAAAATCTCTCTCCTGATTGTCTCTCAAGAGCAGAGCTGTCTTTACCACAAAGAAACATCAACCAAGCTACATAGTTTATCAGCCAGAAGTTAGGGTTTTCAGGTCCAGATTTTCACTGGGCTGTTTTATATATAGTTGTATAGAGAGGCATATTCCATAAGGGGCAGTTCACTACCGTGCCTTGATGAGAAAAGGCAAGGTTGATGCTATTGCCTCACCTAGGTAGCAAATAAAGGTTAGGGATGCATGAACTGTCAATTTTGATTTCCTTCCATTTCTAATTTCCCCAAACTTAGGTCTAGTTCACAAAATTCATGCATCACTTTCTTTTTAAAAAAGAAGCAATACAAAAGTTGTGCACATTTCTTAGTGTGTGTCTCATAATATACTCATTTTTGTATGAAATCACCTTAATATAATGCATACGGCATGTTATTTCCATGAATACACGCCTTTGTGTACACATGTTTGTGTGTGACCCTTTCCCTAATATACACCTTTTTGTACATTCATCCTCCCACGGTGAAATGCACAAAATTCAGAAAAATGCAGTCAAAGGATATATAGGTTTTGGTTTCTCAGAAAGCAGCTAATCCTATATATGTTTTTCATTGGAGGCAATCCAAGGCACTGTAGGAAATATAAATGGTGGCAGCTCAACGAACCTCCTAAGCTGTTATTGTCTGCCAGAAGTTAATCTTCCCAGAGCTCATGGTGGTCTATTGAAGTTGGGTGTAACCCACCCAGATGGGACTATTCTGATGGCCCCTTCAAACCTGGAGTCAACACTATCACATGGACTTGTCTGGCCAGGATATATGAAGTCACTAGCTGTTCTTGCCAGTTAATTAATTGTCTCATTGCTAATGGCCAAACCATGCCAGAGCTGAAGGGTGACTTTGAATAGCATAGCATCATGTTCTGTAACAATATAATCATTTGACATTGCTCCGTATTGTGAATATAATGCAAGATAGCTGACATTGGATTTATTTTCAGGTTTTAATATCTCCATAGTTTCTAATTAAGTTGGAACTTGGAACACCACTATACAATTACCAAGAGCAGAGAGACAGCATGGATTTCATCTTAATGTAATATTTATTGTGTGCCACTGCATTCTCACAAATGCCTGAGATCAAGCCGGCCACATCGGGTTTGCAACAGTCTGAAGATTTTCACTGTTCCATTGAAGTGAGAGTTCACCACTGTTACAACCAACACCAGAGGTGTGTGAAGATGGGTTACTGACCTATGTTCTTTCTTTTAACAGATGCCCAACTACATATTTCAGAATAAGTTAAAGCTGCTGCTTGTTCTGGTCTCCTTTATGGATTACAAGGGAAATCATTGATGACATTTCTCCACGGGATTTTCCAGAAGTGAATATGATGAGTTTGGAGGATATTGGCAAGGTGAAATCCATGTAGATATATTTTGGAAATTGAAAATGTTCAGTAAGACTGCTAAATATCTTAACATATCTAGTTGCAAGACATTCCAAGCATCAGTATGTTTCTTTTTGGACACCACATGAATCAAATTATCACCACCACCACCACCTTGTTATTACAAATACTTTCCCCAGTAGGATGAACATCAAAGTGTAGATCCCATCCACATTCTGCTCCAAATAATCATCCATAAATGTGTAAGCACCAGAGCACTTGGTCTGCTCTTGGACTCGTTGACTAAATTCCATTCAGGAACTTTATCCAGGCATTCCATTCACATTTAACACAAATATGTAAATAGTAAGTGGGGCAAGAATTCTGCCCCCATCTTTCCAGTTTCTTACTATGATGTTGCTGCCAGATCCTAAGAAGCTCTGGGTGAAGTGCCTTTGGGCACCCCGTGGTGAGCAGCTGGAACCTCAGCTGGGCACAGTGAGTTGTTGACTGCCACCATGGCTCTATCATCTATCCCTCACTGTCTAGCATTGATTTGGGATCCCTGGGCTGTTGCACTTGGAGTTCTGTCCCAATGGTCAACCCTTATGTTTTGCTTTGAGAGACCAATTAACTATTTTAATGCATAGCTTCCATGTACCTTTTTTAAAAAAATCTGATCGAGGAGATGAAAAATGGGCATACATGGGTTTGATGACAACAGTTCACACATGCTTGAAAATTAGATCTGATGCTCTGGGTGTGTGAACAGCAGCTGTGCAGTGTTGCTGATATGCTGATACTATGTGTTGCGTAGATGGCCCATTATAGGATCTCCTCAAACAGGTGCCTCTAGCTTACAGCCTATGTAATGCTTGTACATATGCAGTACAATCTCATCTCATACATGTTTAAGTTGTGTGATTTCAACCATACATGGATCTCTAAATAGAAATCAAAACAAATACAAACAATACAAATTAAATCACAATAAATCAAAATAGTGTTTTGTGTGTACATGTAAAGTGGAGGAGGGGCAGCTGACAGCCGAGACCAAACCAGTTTTCAGACATTCAAGTGAATAGCTCTGTATAAGGAATCCACATATCAGAGAACTCATCCTCTTCTTTATGTTTATGGAAGATGACCTTCTCATACACGGTCAGTTGAGTTATGTCCTCTGTCCACTGTATAATTGGGGAGTGGTTAGACTTTTCCTTCCAGTAATGAAGCGTTCTGTGTTTCGGCACCACAAATGCCCTTAAAGTGTCCCTCTGTCAGGTTCATAATTCAATTAAATCTCAAATGGCTGTCCAAAATCATAGTCTACGCATGAAAAAACCCACCATATTTGTGGAAATGAAATATAAGTTGGTAGTACAGCTTGCCAATTATTTATTAAGCATCATTGAATTTTTAAAACTATTAGTTCAAACATTGTCTTGTCAGTGTAAACTATCCTGAAAAAGCGTGCATGCTCAAAACTGTCATCCTTTGGATTTCTAAGCAAGTTCTAAGATATTTCATTATATATGTTTCCTATTCCTTGCTTCCTTCTCTGGGAAGGAGCATATATGTATATGTGTGGCAGGAGTGGTAGATTGCAAATAAGGGCAGCTCTGTGATTTATGTTCCCAACGAAATAGAGATAAAATTATATGCTCAACCTTAACTTCATGTTTCATGATTTCCTCACTGTATAATTTTGCAACCTTAATGTCACATTAATGTGCTTTATTACATTTAATATATTCTATTATAGGTGTGTTGTATATGTTTAGTGAAGTGAAAGCCTAGTTATTTATAGATTCAATAAGCAGTAAACTCACCTCTTGACCTGCATTCCTTCAGGCATTCTGATTAAAGACGGCTGTTGGAACGCTTCCAGCTTTATTACTGGTGAGTGCTGGTCCTTTTTGCAGTTGGCCAGTTTACTGATTTCTCTAGATGGTAAAGCTCACAAAATGGATGGCTGGAAAAACCATTAATAAAACCTCTCACTACAATTCTCTTTCAGTTTCTCACATCAAGGCGATTATAGGGCAAGTTAATTCTCTCTCTCTCTCTCTCTCTCTCTCTCTCTCTCTCTCTCTCTCTCTCACACACACACACACACACACATTTTCCCTTCAGCATCATCAGTTAATATTTTATTTCAAAAATTAAGCCTCGGTTCTTGGAACAATTTAAAGCAGAAAAACAACAAAGTCAATACGAAGTGGCACCTAATAAATAATCTAGTAGGGTTTATTTAGGTTTGATCTGAAATGTGTCAGTGCTACACATTTTTACTGCCCCATTCACAGATGGTGAAAATTGGATATTTTGGTTACTTCTGGGTGGGGTGCAAAATGAGGTAAAGGGGTAAAAATAGCAGGGCTTTCTAGGGGTGATGGCAGTCTTTTCCAGCGACAGACACAATTTTTCATTCTATAATACTGAAGGAGATATGTTATGTTACATTATCATGTAGTTTTGCTCCCAAATATTTATTTATTTTAGAGGGGGGGTGGATAACGATTTCTTTAGCTTGTGGCTATGAAGAGGACTACCACCATAACTTTGATGGTTGCAGTAAACAAAATAAAAGAGAAGCTAATTTCACCTCTGCTTTCAAACTCTGCTCCTCTCTAAAGAAACCAAAACATACATTCGCCTGTCTCTACAGTAATATCTTCAACAGGGACTCTTTGTGGGCTCTCTGAAAGATGGTGCATACACCTTCAGAAATAATATCAGGAAAAAAATTGTTGTTGCAGTGGAGGGCTTCCAGTTGTTGTTCCAATGCATGGCCTTTGTGGTGGTGGTGCCCCTTCTGTGGAATGCTTTCTCCTTGGAGACTAATGGGGCACCTCCTTTAATATCACTTCAGCAAGAGGCAGCAATTTCTCCCAGGCCGTCTAATCTGATCTGTTTGCCAATGTGGAGCACTTTTATGCTGCTACGTATTAGTTTTGCCTCCTCTGGTTGCTTTTATGCTGTCATTTCAAGTTGTGTTACCTTTAATGTTTCTGTCTTTGAATTTTTATTTGATTTGATGAGGGACAGGATTTAGATTCCCAAAATAAATACACCTAATCATTGGGACCTTCTACTGAAGACACAGATGAAAGGACCCCTGTTTCATGGCAGCTGGAGACTTGCAGGGAAAGTGCACTGCAGAGTCAAGTCAAGTCAAAGCAGAGAATAGACAAGGGCAGGACCTTGGAGAGCTCCAATGGACTGCTGCTTGCTGAACTGTTTTCCTCTTAAGCAGCCATAGGCAAACTTTGGCCCTCCAGATGTTTTGGCCTACAACTCCCATGATCCCTAGCTAACAGGACCAGTGGTCAGGGATGATGGGAATTGTAGTCCAAAACATCTGGAGGGCCAAAGTTTGCCTATGCCTGCTCTTAAGGTTCCCACAGGAAGATGCTGACAACTGGAGTTTTATATAGGCTGAGGAGACCTAGAGTGTAGTAGGAAGGAGGAACTGACATGGTGGTTAAAGGGCTTTTGCTTTATTTTGCAGTCTTTGTCTTCTGAGAGACTTGGGTACTGCAAGAGGCTTGGCACCTAGAACAAGCTAACTTAAGGAAGAGTGTGGTTCTGATAATGCCAAGGTTGCAGCTTCAATACCCATATGGGACAGCTGAATATTTCTCCATTGCAGGGTGTTGGACTATATTTCTCCATTGCAGGGTTCCTTCTAACTACAAATTCAGGGGATCATAATTCCCTACCCTTTCCTCTCTGCTGCAGCCCACTGCCTGTTTAAAAAGTAAATCCAGGGTATCACAGGGCCTCCCAAACCATGGGGAGGGAGCTGAGATGAAGGAAGGAAATGCAGCATTTCCTTCCATTAACTTCCTTAAGTTAAAGTTACCTTAGGATCCCATACCAATTTTGAATGATTCCTTTATTAGCAGCGCCTGTACACCACCCTGTTTTATTCAGGAAGGCTGCAGTTTTTGCGGAGGTGCAGATGGCTACAGAAATTAGGAATGGATGGGAGACTTTCCTTCAGTGAACATCCTTAAACTAACTTAGCATACAAGCCCATGTTTCACAATGTACCTGGGCTACCTGCTGCATTCTTGTCATGAGGGGAGCAGTACTTTCCTGAAGAAGTGACTAGAATTCCTCCCAAAGAATGGTTTTTGAGCAAAAAGGGGAAATGTGATAACAGTCTGTGGAACCCTGGGACACAGCTTGAAAACTATTGCCATAGGAAAGGGCGAGAAATTACTCTCTTAATTTCATTGCATAGGTGCAAGTTAGCTAGTGATCAATGTGGCAACATTGTAGAATACTCTAGTCTACTGCACTAAAATTAGCCATGATGGTATTCCTGTTCGCATCAATAGAAATCTTACTTCACCTATAGCTTCTCTGGATGCAAAAGCTGAAATTATTGGAAGAATTTCAAGATCAACACCAAAGGAGTGTGAAATGTTTGTAGTTTTTACTATCACTATCAAGCCTTTGGAACAATATTTGCTAAGGGAGAGGGGGGAATCGTTTAAAGTGCAAACTGGAAGGCGTTTAATGTCTGGTAAAGAATAGGTATTTTGGCAAGCAACTTGAGGCTTTTAATGCCTGCTGTTACAAAAAAATATTGTAGAGGATTCACATATTATTTACTCCTTTTTCCATTTGGTGGAAGTGAGAGGGACCTCTCCTGTGACTGCTGCTTTTAGTTTAGTCTCCAGTCATAATTAATACCTTTTAGTTTTGTTGTACCTGCCAGTAGTTTAGAAATGTTGCTCTGGCATTTTTTCTTATTTTTTCTTGGCAATGGCATCTCAGTGAAACACTCAATACTGCTCATAAATTCTCTCTTTCTCTGTGTGTGAATTTTAAGTGTGATCCATGATGATATGAATGGTCACAGTGCAGTGGTACCTCAGGTTAAGTACTTAATTCGTTCCGGAGGTCCGTTCTTAACCTGAAACTGTTCTTAACCTGCAACACCACTTTAGCTAATGGGGCCTCCTCCTCCTGCTGCTGCCGCGCCCTAGAGCATGATTTCTGTTCTCATCCTGAAGCAAAGTTCTTAACCCGAGGTAATATTTATGGGTTAGTGGAGTCTGTAACCTGAAGCGTATGTAACCTGAAGCGTATGTAACCCGAGGTACCACTGTAATTTAATTGTAAGGGTCTTGTAAATGATCACCTTGATTGATAAGTTCAACAAGGGAGACCTTAGAAGCTGTCCCTTTAGAGCACCCCCCCAAAGGATGATGATGGCAAGAGCTTTTTAGCAGTGGCACCCACTTCCTATAGGAAACCTTGCCAGAAGAAATCTGTTGTCATATTTAGATGGCTGGCACTGATCTTCCTTTCTATATGAAATTCTATAGTCTATTTGTATGTCATTTCCCAAACTGTTACAGGTTTTTAAATGATAATGATTTATTTGGCTGGATCTAAATGTTGCCATTTCTTGTTTTCTTATAGTTGTAAGCCACCCGATGGACATACTGGTTCATAAAGGTTGCATTAAATTTAATCAACCATCATTGATTGATTTCGGCCAAGGCTTACTGGTGCTCAAATGTATCACTTGTTTCCTCCTTGGGGGGGAAATTAAACGAAGCTTTGGTGACAGTGCTCCTGAGCAGGTATAGAGTAAAGGTAAAGGTAAAGGTACCCCTGCCCGTACGGGCCAGTCTTGACAGACTCTGGGGTTGTGCGCCCATCTCACTTAAGAGGCCAGGGGCCAGCGCTGTCCGGAGACACTTCCGGGTCACGTGGCCAGCGTGACATCGCTGCTCTGGCGAGCCAGATAGAAATGTATAGAGTACATTTCCTTAAATATTATTAAGATAATGATGTCAGTATTATTTACGGGTGTCTACTGGCCATAAGAGAAAAGAAGATTATAGCTGTCAGCAGCAGTGAAGCTGGTGTTTTTGAACAGCACTGTTTCCCTTGCTTTCTACCCTGCAGGGCTTTTTTCAGCCAGAACTCACCAGAACTCAGTTCCAGCACCTCTCAGGTCAGCAACATTGCCTAATTTATAAGAGAACAAGGAAGGTGTTCATGCTGAGTTCTGGCACCTTTTTTTCTATAAAAATACCATCGAACCTCACCGTGCTTTCCGCAGCTGGTTGCCAGAACAGCAAGAGACAAAGATGCTTTGTCTTTGTGTTTGCTGTGGTTGAAAGCTTTTAAAATGTTTGATTAAGGCGCACAATAAATTGGCAACGTCTGGATCCTGTGAGATGCTGTTATCAGAGATGCTTACCCTAGCATCACCTCTGTGTTTGTGTGACATTGCTTCTTCTTGACACAAGCTCACCATAGCCTTTATTTATTTGTTTATTATGGTGGGAGAATAAAACCAGTGGGCATCTTTCTTACCAATCTCATCTTAGGTTTGTGGCCAAGTGACCAGGTGAGCAGGAAGCCCAAACACAGAGGTTTGGTGTGTAATGCCAGGGCACTTAAACCACATTCTCCATACAAGATTGCTGAGTGTTGACACTAGCAAATATTTGATCCGGAGGGGGGGGGGGAATAATCACAAGTTCACCCTGCAATGATAAGTGCATATGGACTGAGCAGAAGATTCATAATTTGCAGCTTTTATTTTTCCTTTCTGAGGACGAGTCATGGGAAAGGGGGAGGAATATCAGAAATGTGTGCTACAGTATAAATAAAATTGTTAACAACTCTCTTTTCAGTGGCAGTATGCCTTTTCTATTTAAATCTGTCTTAGCACACATTTAGTACAACCAGATGATGGTAATTGCTAATCCTGGCTTCTGTAGGGTGTAGGGTCCTTTGAGTACCTGCAGATTTTCACGCTTAATACCCTTTAGAGCTCACTAAGGAGGTGAGCACATAACATTGCTTAGCATTATGTTAACATTTCTCTGGCATTTATGAGTGCTGGGCTGGAAGGACACATTTAAATGACGATGGTTTTTTTTTGGGGGGGGGAGTGCTAATAACTGGATGTTAACATTTTTACTGCATCATACAAATGTTTAATAATTACGATTCAGCCCATGAGTGGGCTTGAAGCCATAGATCCCCCTCCCCAGTTGTGGGTGTTTTTCCTCTTTTTTTGCATAACATTAATAATAATAATAATAATAATAATAATAATAATAATAATAATAATAAATTATTTATACCCTGCCCATCTGGCTGAGTTTCCCCAACCACTCTGAGTGGCTCCCAATCAAGTGTTAAAAACAATACAGCGTTAAATGTTAAAAGCTTCCCTGAACAGGGCTGCCTTCAGATGTCTTTTGAAGATAGGATAGCTGCTTATTTCCTTCACATCTGAAGGGAGGGTGTTCCACAGGGTGGCTGCCACTACCGAGAAGGCCCTCTGCCTGGTTCCCTTAACCTTACTTCTCGCAATGAGGGAACTGCCAGAAGGCCCTTGGCGCTGGATCTCAGTGTCCAGGCTGAACGATGGGGGGGAGACGGTCCTTCAGGTATACAGGACCGAGGCCGTTTAGGGCTTTAAAGGTCAGCACCAACACTTTGAATTGTGCTCGGAAACGTACTGGGAGCCAATGCAGATCTCTCAGAACCGGTGTTATGTGGTCCCGGTGGCCACTCCCAGTCACCAGTCTATCTGCCGCATTCTGGATTAATTGCAGTTTCCGGGTCACCTTCAAAGGTAGCCCCATGTAGCGCGCGTTGCAGTAAAGCCCTAAATGGCTACATTATCTACATATCTACAGTATCCCCCTGCTGGCCCAGGGTGAGAACTTCAGTACATAACACTTAGTTTAGGGAAGTTTTTAATGTCTGATGTTTTATTGTGCTTTTAATGCTGTTGGGAGCTGCCCAGAGTGGCTGGGGAATAAATAATAAATTATTTATTATTATTATTATTATTATTATTATTATTATTATTATTATTATTATTATTATACATAGGTATTTTAAGCAGCATCAGCCTGATTTATATGCTACTTATTATGTATGCTTTTATATATGCTGCTTCTAGCATTTTATATATGCTACTTCTTAACAAACAGGTAAAAAACCCTAATAATTCAATGGTAATTTCAAACATTATGCAGAGACAAACTCAGAGTGCACAGTTATGACTCAATTAGTAAACCAGTATGATACACATGTACGCTTGAAGCATCTTAGATGAAGTTCACCTAAAAATGTAATATGTAAAATGACCTACATACGGCTCCCAGCAATAATGTACTACTTATTGCAAACACACACTTAAAAAAATGTAATGAAGCAGTTGCCCTTTTCATCTTCAAAATCCTTGAAATGGTTCCTTGTGGGGTTGAATGATATTCTCTCAGAAAAATGCATACAATCTCCGCCCCTCCTCCACCTAAAAATAAAAAAGTAAGATGAATTCTAGTGTCTACAACGTCTTGAAGAGGAGGAATGGCAAATATTTAACATTTTGATGAGAACTTTGTGTTACTTTTAGCACATCTTATTATTGATGCTTTCAGGCATATATTCTGAAGGAGCTGCTTCAGTTTATCTGGCTGAAGCAGAAATTTCCTTTAAAGAAAAGGCTAGGCACACAGTCTTTTCTTTAATGGCCGTGTCTTGCTAAAATTAATAGCTTCCTAATTACATGTTTGTCTGATCAGCTCTCTGTTGTGGAAACATTGTAAAAGCAGTCTGATTATATGCATTTTGTTCATTGTGAACTATTACAAATTCCTTGGCAAAATGCTTAACTTTTGAGTTTTTAGATTATTTCTTTTATTAATATGCCGAACATGCAGCTGCTCTGTTGGTTGTGTTTTTCAGAGGAATAAATATAAAGGAAATTGGAGGATAGTCTTTTGTTTGTAAGAATATATTCAAAGCTCCAAAGGGGACATCAGTCACAAACGTTTAGCTATATTGACTCCTTTGAAACCATAATATTAGATTATGGTTGCGCCTTTTGACCTGGCAAATTATGGAAAATTCAAACATTTGCCATAGCCCTGTAGCAAAGTAAACAGAACATGCTATGGACACTGTATTTTCATGTCTACCAAATTGTACCATTTTACTGTAACTGGTTAAGTACAGCAATACATTTGGGATACATTAGTAGTAGTATCAGTAGTAATAGTAGTACCCCTCCTATCTGACAGGATTATTACCCCAGCCACTCTGAGTGGCTTCCAGCATATACAGAAAAATAAAATATCAAACATATTTTTTTTTCATAGACAGGGCTGTCTTTAGAGGTCTTCTAAATGTAGAGTTACTTATCTCTTTGACATCTATGGGAGGGCATTCCACAGGGTGGGCACTGCTACTGAGAAGACCCTCTGTTAATTTTCCTGCTTACATTCTGTCTCCCTCTTTGCAAAATGATAGATGTCCCTTCAATATTCAGATACAGTATCAGAATAAAAGTTAGTACCTTTAGTTATGAAATACTTTTATGTTACAAAAGTATTAAATTTAACCTATTTATTCATTAATAGCCATACCTTGGTTTTCAAATGCCTTGGGAGTTGAACATTTTGGCTCCCGATTGATTGAAAACTGGAAGTGATTGTTTCAGTTTTTGAACATTCTTTGGAACCCGAACGTCCGACGTGACTTCTGCAGTTTCTGATTGGCTGCAGGTGGTTGCTTGGTTCCCAAACATTTTGGAAGTTGAATGGACTTCCGGAACAGATCCTTCCAAGGTACCACTGTACATTATTTTTCCTGACCCTCCTCCACCGAGAATTGTATTGTTCTCCTCCATAGTGTTCCATGAGGTGGATTAGATTTGGAGAAATAATGACTTTCCCAAGATCACCCAGTAAACTTCATGGCTGAGTGGAGATTTGAAGCTACTCTTTATCTGGCAATCCAACCACTGTATCATAGCTTGATCCACACCCATTTCCAAAGGGACTAGGAAAGAAGGTAACCACCAACTGCGTCAACAAAACCAGAATGCAGAGGAAAACTCATTGGCATTGTGCTGTACTGGTTATTCTTCCTATAAGTGAGCTTGGGTTGCATAACAGCTAAGAATGTAGAAGTCTATATTCCATTTTTCCACAGAGTTCCAGATGACTGAGATCCAATCACCCACTATCAGCAATGACTAGGCACATTTGCCTGCATCACATTGTTTTCTTTTAGTGCAGCATTTTCCTTGTCCCCTAGGAACTTTAGTTACATGGGGGAAAGTAAAGTATTACTCACTGAGGCAACACTTCACCTCTGGTGATCTTCACTTACTAAGAATCCACCCCCTTCCTGTCTGCATATCCCTGTCAGTGGTTCCAATATATATGAATAGTTCAAAGGTAGATGAGAATCTCTCCATCCTAAGCCTTCATTGGTAGGGATGCATAAAAAAAATACTCCAAATAGATAAATCTAGTAATCTGTCAATTTGTAAAGAAACCATTTTGGATCACACAGAACCTCAACATCTGGTGAATGGACAGAGCCATTGTAGCAAACTTCTCAATGAATTGTCATTAAAAGTATTAAAATAACATAACCACCACCACCCAAAGATTGATTGTGCATGTGTGCATGCCCTCTTGCATTTTAAGGAAGTTTGTCTATAAAAATGTAACTGTTGAGTTGCATCTATGGGGAACAGTGAACATTTATATAGCTATTGTGTGTTGTCAAATGTAAGTTGAAAAATTGCATTAAAATAAAAATTTTGCCTTTGTTCTCCTTGGTCTCATTTAATAGAAGATGAGCATACATGATTTGGATGTCGAGATTTAGCCCAGAGCAAAATTGCATGGCTAAATTGTATAATTAAATGCATATGGACACACACCCCTAATGGATTGATAGCAAAACACTGCTCACTTACAGCAGAGATTTACCACTTCAGAGGAAAAGAAATACCCTAAAAGCAAACTCATTTAAAAGTGCCAGGGCAGATTACTATGGACCCAAATGCATCCTTTGTGCAATTATGTGCACTTTAAAGCGATCTCCTTAATCGTGATAATTTGGAACAAATTAGAGAGTCTCACAGCGAGCTCCAGACTAGTGACTTGCTGGGCTCTTAAAATGCCAAATCAAAAAATGCAATCTGAAACCTGCTGAGTTTAGCTTCGTGTAATCTATCATGCCACTGAACTATCTGAGCAACGCTGAGCCTGGAAGCAGCATCCTTAACCCCACAGGAAACCAGCAAAGCCTCCCATTGACCCTGTCCAATCTGGTTCCACTGGACAACACAAGGCATCCGACTTTGAAAAGTGAATGATGCGATGTGCTGCCAAGTTAGCAATGGCTACACATATATTCTGTAGCAGTTAAGAAGATTAATGCATTTTCACCTTAATGAACTTCATTGCTGAACAGGCTTGGTGCTCATGCAAATTTCAGCTTCATCACTTCCTTAGACCTGAAATGGTGGGAAGTGAAAGAAAAAAAGGGAGCAAACACTTAACATATACAACATCTCACTCTAAAACCTTGGGCCTGGGTTTTATTAGCACATACTGTAGGTGTGAAAATGGAGAGCACTTTGACCAAATAGGCACAAGCTATTTAAAAAAATGGTGAAGCATGAAGAGTTCCTAATAAGCTATCAACACCTCATGCTCTTGTGGAACTGGAGGAAATGTGGGTCAGAGAATACGTTAAGTCAGACTGCACTGAGGTAACTAAAATGGCATCTTCTGGGACATGGTTATAATAAAGAAGGAAATATGAAAAACAGGGCAGGAGGTGATTCCTAGGTTTTAAGATCTAGGACAGGGTGGTTAATATTTTGGGGTCTGAAGGGCTCCATTCACCCTTGGCCATTCCTCTGGTGACTATATGCCAGTTGTGGGTGTTGCCACAATGGGCCACCACATACTCTTTCACACACACTGCAGTTTGTACACACACAACATACACAGAGAGATGTTCAGAACATATACCTGAAGGAGCATCTCCACCCCCATAATTCAGCTCTGACACTGAGGTCTACCTCCAAGGGTCTTCCAATGGTACCCTAACTGCGAGAAGTGAAGTTACAGGGAAGCAGGCAGAGGGCCTTCTCGGCGGTTGCGCCCTCCCTGTGGAATGCCCTCACATCAGATGTCAAGGAGATAAAGAACTACACAATTTTTAGAAGACATCTGAAGGCAGCCCTGTATCGGGCAGTTTTTAATGTTTCATGTTTTGTCGAAACTGCCCAGAGTGGCTAGGGAAACCCAGCCAGATGGGCAGGATATTTTATTATTATTATTATTATTATTATTATTATTATTAGAAAAGAGAGATGGGGAAGGGGTCACAAAAACACATGCATATATGCACAAATACAGCCATTCCTCTCCTTGATCAGTTGATAAGAACTTTGAGAATAGGAATATAATTTTATTATTTATATGCCGCCCATCTTACTGGGTTGTCTTTATTGTGTTGTTAAATATTTTGCGGGGAGCTGCCCCAAATGACTTGGGCAAGCCAGTCAGATGGGTGGCATAATAATAATAATAATAATAATAATAATAATAATAATTTCATATTCTCATAGGTCTTTAAAGAATGCATTTTCCTGGTTCAAGCAATAAGACTATTCTTGCTCTGCTTTCTGTATACCTCAAACGCTGCACAGAAGGGTTCCCAAGATTGAACATTTTCTCATAAAGATGCAAAAAGAGTGTGAATATAAGAGGGGAAATCTCTGAAAGTAAGTATCCATTGATCTTCAAACCATATCTTTTGTTGGCAGGGGGATGATGGACAGTAAGAGAGAGCGTAAATGTAAAGTACCGTATTTTTCGCTCTATAAGACGCACTTTTCCCCCTTCAAAAATTAAGGGGAAATGTGTGTGCGTCTCATGGAGCGAATGCAGGTTCCTTGGCTTCAGCGATAGCAACACTAAGCCTCCGAAGTGCAGAGGGAGAGTTCCCCCCGTGCTCCAGAGGCTTTGCGTTGCTTTCGCTGAAGCTGCCCGAAGCCCCCGGAGCACAGCAGGAACTCCCGCTGTGCTTTGGAGGCTTCAGACAGCTATCCGCAAGCCAGAGAGGGAGAGCTGCGCAGTGCCCCTTCAGTGAAGCGGGAGGAGAAATAGAAGGGGCTCCATTTCTCCTGCCACTTCGCTGAAGGGGCGCTGAGCAGAGAGGGGCAGAATTTTTTTCCTCTGTTCTCCCCCTCCTATGGTCCGGTGCATCCTATAGAGCAGAAAATATGGTAACTGTTTAGATGTCTTCATTTTCATGTGACTCTTGAGTTGACTGGGTTGCTGCACTCTTTGGTGCGCAGGGAGAAGGAAAAATAGTTGTCCAGGGAGAAACTATCCTCCCATACCGTGATTTGCAAAGATAGCATCCTCCATGTGGTACATCTCTGTCTGCCAAATCTTAGATAATCTATTACTATATATTTTCCTTCTCCAAAGCAGCTACAGATAGAGCTGAAGAAAATGTGCAATACATAAATTCCACTGTTTGAATAATGAATAGACTTCTTTTATTATTACTTCTCAGAAAGCTTTCTACCCAAAGCCACATTATAATCCTGTTGAGCTTAATCTTCTCTCTTACGCTCTCTCTTCACAGTCTGGCTGAACACAGCTTAAATTCTTTAAGGCACTTTTCATGCACTATCTGCCCCTGTGAGAGGACCTCCATATGCTGGCTGTTTAAAATAAACAGTGCCACATCAAAGTGTACTATAGATCATGCATAGACCTTCTCCAGAAGTGCCTGAATCCATTGCATGGACTAATGTGTGCGAGAGAGTGTAGATCTGCTCTTTGTAGAAGGATGTAGCGGCCTGCTTTTTTAAAACAAGAATTATTTTTTAGGAAAGGGGCCACAGCCAGGGTTTGTTTGTATTTCTTTTCAGCCGGAACATGCCAGAACTCAGTTCCGGCCCCTCTCAGGTGGGCACCATTGCCATTCTAAGAGAACAAGGAAGGTGTTCATGGTGAGTTCTGGGACCTCTTTTTCTAGAAAAATAGCACTGGCCATGGCTGTAGCATGTGGCCATGTGTCCTACTTGGCAGAGGACAGCCCTCAGTTTTGAAGGTTTCCTCTGTTGGGTTCAAACAGAGTCCAGTATAGAGATATAGGATCATAAAACGGAAGAGCAGGAGCCATGAAGTTGTCTGTCAACAAGGAAAAACATTTGGTTATCAGATTGAGGAGGCACATGAAGTCCCCTAGTTTCTTCCCCACACTGCTGAGATGTATTGTATTTCTTTTTAAATTATAGTAATTATTTCTACTTGAGAGTCCCATGGACTGCAAAAAGAACAAACCTATCCATTCTTAAGGAAATCAGCCCTGAGTGCTCACTGGAAGGACAGATCATGAAGCTGAGGCTCCAATACTTTGGCCACCTCATGAGAAGAGAAAATTCACTGGAAAAGACCCTGATGTTGGGAAAGATGGAGGGCACAAGGAGAAGGGGACAGAGTCAGACACGACTAAACAACAACAACAACAACAACAATTATTTCTAAAACTGCATCTATATATATAAATTACCACATGCAGTCTTTATGCAAACTGGTAACCTCTTTTTCAGCAGCGGATAGCTAACCATCCAAGATGTTCCCAGTTTCTTCAGGTAGGGTTGTTCTTCAGGTAGAGTTGGGAAAAGGGATGTGTCTGAAACCCTGGAGAGATGTTGCCAGTCAGTGTAGGGTCCACAGACCTATCCAGATCCACATCTTCAAAACTCAGAAAGGGGCCAATTTTAAAACCCTCTTTCAATGCCTTATAAATTTAGTTTAACATATAAGTTAGGATAGGGCAAAGGTTGGAGATGTGGGTTGAATAAAGCAGATCACATACATATTTTTTGGAATCGTTCTAAAATAGAAATATTTTGGAAATCCATTCAGGCCAGTATCCCTGATATATTATACCCTTGGAACCTATGTTTGGTTATCAAAAAGATGTTGTTCCTGAAAATGATGAAGAAATCATATTCAGCCTTACAACAGCTGCTAGGATTATAATAGCTACAAATTGGTGGGGCGGGATATCTCTTCTTATAGCTCAGTAGACTGAGAAAATTATGTACATAGCAACTAAGATTTAGCACAATTATCACAAAATGATACATATCAGGAATGCCAGCTTGAACCTGTGACTATAATGACTGGGGCTGTGGGTGCCATGCAGTGTGCATGGCCCTGGCACTGAAATTTGTGAGTGCCCAGCCCCTTCATGGGGAATTTTGTGTGATCGGGTACCCAGGGCCCTAGGGAGTTGGCAGTTATGATATATATAAACTAGCCTGACAGGTTTATGGGGAAATGGGTATTCTTTGGAAAGTTTTGGAGCAACAAGTTAAATGATAATGTCCAACATTATTCAGCTTCCGACCTGGTGTAACAGCATTAATTTATGCTCTTTTGGTTTTTTGTGTGGGCGTGTATATGACTTTTTAAGGCAATTCATTTTATCCCATCACCATGCTAATATTCCCACACTGAAACTTTTTTTGCCATATGATACATTTTCACTTATGGATTATTGCAGATTTCTTTGATGTATGTTCCCCCTATAGAGTTCTGTCATTATCTCACGCAAAATATGTTGATGCAATGTAGTCATCATCCTTCTAAAATTTGCATTACATAAGAATGTTAATATCTGTTGTGAAGAAAGACACCTACACAGAAAATATATTAAAGAATTCTCTATCAGTTAAGAATCTCTGAATGCTGAATAACAAATCTTCCATTGTAAACCTTTGTTCTATAGCCTCAACACAACTTGTGATAAACTGAAAGGCTTATTAATTAATAAATAGGTAAAGTAGTGGAACAGTTGTGCATAGAGCCATATAAATTGTGCCATATGCGAGATAGCTTAGATGCAATTGTGTGTGTGTGTGTGTGTGTGTGTGTGTGTACAATTGCATCTAAGTTATCTGAGAGAGAGAGAGAGAGAGAGAGAGAGAGAGAGAGAGAGAGAGAGAGAGAGAGAGAGAGAGATGTTTTACAACATTCTGTCTCCAGGATATTCAGAACTAAATAAAGTAAATAAAGTAAATAAGCAAATGCCTTGTTGTTGTTGTTGTTTAATCATTTAGTCATGTCTGACTCTTCGTGACCCCATGGACCAGAGCACGTCAGGCACTTCTGTCTTCCACTGCCTCCCGCCGTTTGGTCAAACTCATGCTGGTAGCTTCGAGAACACTACCAACCATCTCGTCCTCTGTTGTCCCCTTCTCCTTGTGCCCTCCATCTTTCCCAACATCAGGGGAGTCTTCTCTTCTCATGAGGTGGCCAAAGTATTGGAGCATCAGCTTTACGATCTGTCCTTCCAGTGAGCACTCAGGGCTGATTTCCTTAAGAATGGATAGGTTTGTTCTTCTTGCAGTCCATTTCCTTCAGAATGGATAGATTTGATCTTCTTGCAGTCCATGGGACTCTCAAGAGTTTCCTCCAGCACCATAATTCAAATGCATCAATTCTTCGGCGATCAGCCTTTTTTATGGTCCAGCTTTCACTTCCATACATCACTACTGGGAAAACCATAGCTTTTACTATACGGACTTTAAAAAGTAAAGACATCACCTTGCCAACAAAGGTCCATATAGCAAATGCCTTATTTGAAATTTAAGAGCCAATACCTGGAAACATAGATACATACGAAAAAGGAAGGTTCTAATATCCATGTTAAAGGTCCTCGTTTTACTTAATTATTTTTAGGGCACATCCTAACTATTTTGTATTATTTCTTTTACAAAATTTATACCCTGGTTACTTGACAGAAAGCCCCTAAGTGGTTTCCATGGAAAAACTCATGTGACATAGCCTGTCACAAGACAGCAACCACACAAGATTTCCCCCGAAGATGGCTCCTTTCAAATGTATCTAAGATTTGACACCCATTCATATCTTTCTATGGCTGCCCACATTTCACGGGAAGATTCCTTATCCTCAGTCACACCATTGGTCCATCAAACTGAGTATTGTCCACGTTGAATGGCAGTGGCCACCCAGAGTTTCAGGCAGGAGCCATACCTGGAGATGCCAAGAACTGAACCAGGGACCCTCTGTATAGAAAGCAGATGCTCTACCAATGAGCTACGGTCCTGTTATAGGAAGAAGGCACACTCTGTTCCTGTGTATACATGCGGACTGATGCAGGGCAGAATGCAACACAACCTGCCGTTGTCTGAGAGCACATGATGTAGTCTCCTTGCCGAAGCTACAAGTCTAGCAAGTCTAGTTTTAGTTAGTATCTGGAGGAGAATATAAATTCCAGTCTCTGCAGGAAAATCCAAGTTTGCTTCAATCTCATCCAACCCACCCTGATCTCAGATTCTCCTCTACAGAAGTGCCAACTTGGCTCTGCTTCCCTTTAGCCACTCAGCTGGTTTTCATTCCTGGCAATTTCCCCCCCCCCCCTTGCAAGTGACAAAAAGGGGGACTTGGGCTGTTTCTCCCTGCATATTTTATGAATAATGGTAGAAATTGATTGTCCAGCTGTGTCACCCTGTCCAGCTGTGTCACCATTTCTGTGCACTAAATCAGCTAAAGCAGGCATTTCTGTCCCCCACCCCTTTCCCTATTAAAAAAAGAAAATAAAAAAAGGATTTGTTCCGGTTTCTGTTAAAAGCTGTCTGACACACAACACATATACTCAGAGCTGGGTACTGAGCTAGTATAAATGGCTCATCTCTTTCTCACTTTCACTGCTTATGTGGAGCAGAATTGTGGCAACAATCCAATCGGAGGAAGTCAATTGCAATGGTTGCACAGAGGCAAGGAGATGCTACTGCAGCATAGAGTCTGCGGTTGGTTGATAAAGTACCCAGGAACGGACAGTTCTATCAATTATTCAGGTGTGGCTTCCATTGATGGGGCTGTTTTCTGCTACTTCCACAAAACCTGGTTTTATTTCTGGGGTTCTTCCATTGTAACAGTGCATTCTGGCCTGATAAAATGGGCGTTCTGGTAACCTCACTGTTTAGATATTCTATGTATGCTAGTCCACTTCAGAGGTGCACACTAGTGCTAGCTAAGCATGTGAGGGGTGTGTGTGTGCATGCAGGGCTGAGTCATCTAGTTTCACCCCATCCCTGATCACCATCCATGTCACTCTCCACCTTGACTGATTAACTCTATTCTACTTGTGAAAGCACCCCGAACAGGCACCCCCAGCCTTCGGCCCTCCAGATGTTTTGGACTACAATTCCCATCATCCCTGACCACTGGTCCTGTTAGCTATGGATCATGGGAGTTGTAGGCCAAAACATCTGGAGGGCTACAGGTTGGGGATGCCTGGTTTAGAACCCTGATTTTTCATGCTTCTAAGCAGGTGGGAATGTGGGGACCTCCAGCCTAGGAACGCTGTCCTGCCAGACATCCCTGTTTGGCCCATGAGTCCATTTTGGAGAAGTCTCAGCCATCTCCCCTTCACTTGACAGCACATCAGGTGAGGGGGAAGATTATGGCAGGACTTTGCTTAGGAACTTAAAGTGAGCTCTTGATTGCTCCTTAGCTCTGGAACAGGGTATGGTCCCCACTGCCCATCAGCTGCCAGGTGATGCCTTGCTTAAAGAGGGGGATGTTATTTGATGGAACAACTTTTCCCTCTCAGCTCACTTACCCCAGCAGCAACAGCGGCAACAGCAAAAGGGGAGGAAAAAGGAAAGAAATAATTATTTATCTTCTCTAACCCCCCCCCCTTTCTTCTGCCACCAGCACTGTGGCAAGAAACAGAAGAACGTCTGCATTTTAAATACCAGGTTTTCCTCTGCCACCCAGCCCAGCCCAATGTAGACATTTACCATATTTTTTGCTTAATAAGGCTCACTTTTTCCCTCCTAAAAAGTAAGGGGAAATGTGTGTGCGTCTTATGGAGCGAATGCAGGCTGCACAGCTATCCCAGAAGCCAGAACAGCAAGAGGGATTGCCGCTTTCACTGCGCAGCGATCCCTCTTGCTGTTCTGGCTTCTGAGATTCAGAATATTTTTTTTTCCCTCCTTGTTTTCCTCCTCCAAAAACTAGGTGCATCATGTGGTCTGGTGCATCTTATAGAGCGAAAAATATGGTACTTGCAGAATCTTGTTGATGTCTAAATCAGTACAACACCACAAAACACTCGGGGCAAATGTGTCACTGCTTCGATTCAGACAAGCAGCCCAGAAACACCCCACTTCATCTTGATATTTGGGATGCGGCTGGATCCATTGCACACCCCAAATGAAAACACAATACTAAAAATATTTTTCCCCGATTGTTGTCAGGGGAAAACCATGCCGTTGCAATGCTGCAGCTGTGGGCTGTACTATTGCATGTCCTCCTGGGGACAAAATGGAGGGGAAGATCTTTGTTTCCTATGCAATAAAAGCGGAATAGGTTGGTGAGGGAGTGCTGTCATATTGTGGGACAGACCATAGCTTGGTGGTAGACCATGCAGCATTTCCCAGTTTGAATTCCTGGCACCTCAAGTTCAAAGGATCAGGTGGCCGTTGATGGTAAAGACCTCTGCTTGTGACCCTGGAGGGTGACTGCAGGCTGAAGTAGACAACAGTGGGCTGGAATTATGATGAATCTGGCCTGGTCAGCTAAAATGCGGCTTCCTGTGTGGTATTTCCACAACCACCCACAGCAAGCCCAGAAGTTGTGTTTGCTAGCCTCACACAGCAATTTAAGTTAGCAAGGAAATCAGTGACTTGCTAGTAGGGCTGGGGGAATCTGCCCATGTCGTTTTCTCTCAGTTTCTCATCCCCCCCCCAGTCTTTTGTTTAGTTCTCTGCATTTGTACTTCAACTTGCAAGGTCCCCATTCAAAAATGTCTGCGTGCAAATTCACCAGCACTGCAGTACGAATTTCTGATAGGTGCACTTTTGTATGCAGTTTTGCCCATTTCTCAAAGTAATTCCCCCCAATATAATCCATGTTTATGTATGTTATTTTTGCTAATATTTGCACATATTATGTACATTTCTTAGCGAGATGGCTGCAATGCAAAATTCAGAGAAGTGCAAGTTCTTTTAATGATGGCTGTGTTTTGGTCTGTGTATTGTTCCGAAAAGTATAAATTTAGGTAGGTTCACTTTTGAATGCAAAATGAATTAAATTTTTCTCACATCCCTACATGCTGCTGATGGTAGTTCTTCCATGTGGGCAGAAGAACAATAGATTAACAAAAGCTAACACCCAGTACACCCTGTGCAAAACAATAGCTATTGCCTGTTTTTTCACCTTCTTTTTCTTTCTGCACCTTTTCCCTTCTCTCAATAAAAGAGGGTTGTCATTGCTGCTGGTGCAACCTACCATAGGTCAGGCCAGAACTCAGTGTGCATATGCAATGATGACTCACCAGTCAAAGACCAGCAAGTCAGTGGGAGAGATCAAGATCTCTCTTTCACATGTTTGTATATAGCTGGCCGCTATAAAAGATCTACAAACTTACTTTTTCGTTGCATGCCTATAACTGAAGGCTCTGTGACATTGCCGAGGTGCTGACTGAATACTTTATAGTTCCAGGCTGGCAGTAAGAGGCAGTAAATACAATAGAGTGGAAAGGCACTGACCATAATATTCCTGGCAGCACCTGGCCAGTGTGGGAGATGGAAAAATGCAGACATTAACCTTGTTAAATGGACTGTGTTATGAGACTTTTGGTATCAGCCTCCTTTTTGTGCTCAGGAGTGAACCGAACATGGCTGTGGCTAAGGCAAAGGACACTGGGAAACGTCTCCCTTACTTGATATTCATAATATTGTCATTGGTTTCTCTGTGCTTGACCATCTTGCCAGCAAGGTCATGAAGATCCAAAAGGTTGCAAGAGATTTATATCTTGCTCCTCATTGCAAGTGATCCTAGGGTGGATCAAAGCAATGTAACAACTATGCAAAGTACAACATATCACTGGCATACAGTTAAAAGCCTAACAGTGCAGCCATCACACTGAGTTATGTAACAGGGTCAATTGATACATTTGTATTACAAACTATAAAGATTTGGAAGTGACTTTTGCAGAATTACCAGTGGGTACTGATGATTTTAATTTTGCCCCAACCTTTTCTTGTGAATTGAGCTTGTACGCTACCTTATAGCTCAAGAAATGCCCAAGTGATTTACATAATCTTTTTTAATTATTTAAGAATGAGAATTGCATTGTTAGAGTGCTTTCTTTTATTCTGAGCTTCCTTTTTCCTCATTGGATGGAACGGGACATGTTGTTATTTTGCTAGCTTGTTTGTTTTGATTTGAAGATTTGTGAGCTTGTTAATAATATATGGAACTGATTTTTTTTTTTTAAATCCTTTATTAGGCATATCACACCACACATTAACAAACAGACATCTTATAAAAACTGTGTAAAATATGGGTACAGCAAACACAATTTATCCTAGTCCTATTCTTAACTCCCAGAAATTAAACGGTGTACATGAATAACATAATACAATATAATATAAAATAATAATACAACGGAACTGAATTAAATTAAAGTTAGTTAGATGACTCTGATCTAAAGTTTTCAGTAATGGCAGCTTGAAACCAGATGGCTAAGATTTTTTCCTTATCCCCCTTTCCCCCCTTTCAGATTCTCTGGGAATGGATTATTTTTCTCTTCAGCTGCTTTTAATTGAGCTTTACTTTTCTTTTGCTGATTTCCTTTATGATCACTGTGTAACCCATGCAGGAAGCAAATCTTGGAATTAGTAGAAAATTATAGCAGGAACAGGGGGTTATACTTCAATCTTTTAAACTATCTTCTTATAAAATAGAAATATTTAAGGTTCGCATGTAGAGTAAATCTGCTTTGCAGACATTTGATAAGATATAGTTTAGATTGAACTACAATAGGGAAATGTTTAGGTATTGTGGAATTAGTGTGGTGTCATCTTAAAGTGCCAAACTAGAACTGGGCCCGATCAGGTTAGGTGCTGGTGCCTCATATCTACACTGGCTGGCAATGGCTTCCATGGTTTCATAATGAAACCATTCCAGCTCACCCTGAAAATGCCAGGATCTGAACATCCAGCTTTGAAAAACAAGCCATGTACCTCCAACACTGAGCTATATCATACTCATAATATGATGAAAGACATTCACCAGTCAGGATTTAAACCTGGGTTATGAGATTGTCAAGTTCACATGATGCCTGTATACCACTAAGGTAACCAGTCCTGTAGACATTTTCTTGTAAAGGAATGTTGAGGTACAGTTTGAGGACAGAGGGAAGCTATCAACCTTGCAGTGTTTTTATTATATTTATTATATTATATTTTTTAAAAACACATGATCAAGGCGAAAGGAGTCTTCATAGCCTGATTGCTGCAAAGCAGCGGCTTGCATTGGGGATTTCATCTCATGGAAATGAGATTCCACCCCCTTCTTCCTTGGATTGATTCCCAACATTTCTGCAAAGAACACCAGAGACCTGCCCTAAGGTGCAACGTCTTGGAAGTTGCAGCATGTGGCATGAAAAGCACATATCACTGCTGTCGAGCAAGATCTCAGTGACAGTGTTAGGGATCGAGGGGGACAGCATAAATTGACAGAAGGATGAAAACAACAACAAAGAATGTGCTCAACTCGATATGAAAAATTGTCTGCAAGTTTCTTTGCTGATAATGAGCAGAGTTGGACTCCTGCTAATCATGGCTGACAGGATTCAGGCTGTGAATGAGACTCCTCTGAAGCAAGTTGCTGGAGGATTGGAACCCTAATTGTAACAGAATATGGCATGGGAAAATTTGCAATTTGGTGAAGTGGTAACTGGATTGGAAGAGCCTTATCTGGATGATGTTGAATGCTATTAATTTCATTCATGATCCATCTCAAAGCAAATTGACAGTGTAATTTCATCCAGTAGGTAATGGCTCATCTTTCGGTACAATCAACCTTACCATGACATGTGAATTTTACTGGGTTCTGACCAAGGTTTTGGAGACCACTGAGTATTACTGGGGCTGCATTCACACAGCAAATGCTTAATTCAATATTCCCAACATTCCCTTACCTTCAGATTTCCTTCAGTCTTTCATGCTATGCAAAAGCCACTTATAGAAAACTGGCAGAATCTAGCAGGCATTTAGGGCTTATTTCTGTGTTATTTGCTTTCAGGGGGAGGGGAAAATCACAACCATGTTAACCCAGAAAATCACATGTGTATTGCTCAATGACAAGCTGAGCAAACCTCTTAGGAAATGTTGCATATCTAGCCACCCTAAGGTGTCATGTGGTTTCCCCCCTGGTTTGTTGATGAGAGATCCCCACTGTACAGGAGATATTTAAAAGCCAGTAAGGATACACTTCTGTTATTGGTCAAAACATAAATAATTTAAACCATTCAGCAGCTCGGAAAGATTTGCCCAAGGATTAATATATTCCTCATGGGGTTGTGAATATAGTCTAGGTCACAGTTCTGGTCAATATCTGTATCCCTTTGGATCTGTTAAACTATGGAAAATTCAAAATTATCTGGAGAAGATGTAGAGATTCCCCAGCCAAAATATGCATGCAAGAACATGAATCAGAAGGGATATGTATTCAGGGGAAAATGTTAAGTGAATGTTGGTTCAACAAAATCCCCTTCCACATTTGGGCCTCATACCACCTTATATTTCGGCCCACCAACCACCCCTGTGAAATAGTCCCCTGCATATCAGTGTGGGTTCACTGTCCCATCATTTCTGTATTTGTTTCTTTCTGAGAAGAAGATAGCATTGGCATGTATTTGTCTTTTCCCGATGTCAACTGAGATGACAGTTGAGCCCAGGCTATGTGAATTGATGTCATGATTAGCCTTGCCTGTCAGTATGAGACTGAATTGCTCTTCCTAGTTGGTGATTTTTGATTGCAAGCTTTATTAAAGATTTTGGTAGTTTGCTTTTCAAGCTTTGAAATGTGTCAGCTCTGAGTAATGAAGTAGTATAGTGTTCAGCTTGTTGGGGCAGGACTTGGGAGAAGCAGGGTCAGATCTCTATTAAGCCAGGAAGTTGCCCAGGTTACTTTGGGACAGTCACACTTTCAGCGTAATCTAGACATGGGGTTCTTGACAGATTAATATGGATGGGGAGAGAGTGACAGATGGCAAGAGGCCCATTTTGTAAATGTGGAATGGTGTTTGTCTGGTACTGCTTTGGCTGCTGATTTGAATTGCATGACTCATGGTTGATTAAGATGTTGCGTAAATGTGTGCAGCTTGAGAAAGCAGAGTGGAAAGTAGCATAGGAAAGTGTGTCAACCCACCTATCTTGCCTGAAGCCTTTGCCAGCTATAATCTCATCTCCCCTGCCTGTACCTTGTTGGGCTTGAGAAGGGGCAGAATGGTCACCAAAGGAAATGGTATTTGCACCCTCTGAGCATGATTAAACTCAACAATCAGGGAGCAAAGTTTTTCCAAGCTTTCAGACTTAATGCTGGAGGGGCACAAAGGTTTTCTGGAATGAGCACATAGCTCATGGCCCATTTCTAATCCCATGACATTGTTCTCTTACGACCAGAATCTCCACTGAAAGGCAATTGCAAAAGGGGACATATGGTGATTTGAAAAGCAGTGATTTATCCTAAAATGTGTTCTTTGAAGTGGATCAATCAAATAATTATTATAAAAGATCACAAGATGTGGAGTAATAGTATATTGATTCTGCTACTTTACATTAGAAATAACTGGATGGATGTCAGTTAGTGTGAAACTGTGAGTTACAGGACTGGACATTTCTGGGAAAACAAAGCAACTGCATATAGCTGTATCTATATCTAATAATTTAGGTACATAATCTGGAGGGAATTATGCAGTACATGGTCTTCTGTGCTTGGCCTTCCTAGGCAGAGTCCTGTTGAATTTACAGCGCACAATGTGGAAGCAACTCATTTTACATCAGACTTTAGTTTATGTGTTGCAATTCAGCAAATGGATATTTGGCCTGAATCCAATACTGTACCGTAGCCAAAAATACAATAGTGGCAAGAAAAGAGGCACGTCTAAATAAGGAATATAGAAATAATTAAAGCATGCAGGATTATGGCCAATCTTAGAATGTATTGCCTTTATGTGTCTCCAAGGGGATGGGTCATGTGACTCTGTTGCTGTGTTGAGATGATGGTCTGAGCAAATCAATGGTGAATTTGGCTTATGCAGACTCTCAGTACAGAGGAAGAAAACACCCAGGAGCAATGTGCATGTCGTGTGAGAAAACTATTGCAGCGAGGGATATGCAGAACCCCATGAGAAATTCTGCTAGTCTTATTGGGTGGTTGTTGTTATTTTCATTTGCTTCCCTCAGAATTCTGCTAATATTTTTCCGGTGGGACCATCTAAATTTGTGTCAACATTCTGCTTCCAGTGAAATTCCCAGGAAACGGCCATTCCTGGTTTTAAAAAGCTTTGCATATTGTGTGGAGAGATTCTTCAGAAGCTGTGCTTTCAAAGCCAATGTAGGAGCTTGCTTTATGCTAGATTAAATTATGTGTCCATCTGGCCCACGGTAGGGAACCAATTTCAGCTCAAGGGCTACATTCCCTTCTGGGTGATCTTCTAGGGGCCACCTGACATTAGTGGGCAGGGGCAAAATGGGCAGGGCAGCAAATGTGAGTTTTATCTTTGTATAGTAAGCTAGTTTCAACACACACTCATCCCTACTCTCTACCCTCCATCCAAATAAGCAAGCAGCATTATCTGAGTTCATGGACACACTCCAACCAGGCAAACAGTACTCAAAGAGGGCACAAAGGAGGAACATTGAGGCATGAAGCATGTGGGACTCCCAGGCAGGGCTTATTTCAGCCAAAACTCACTGGAACTCAGTTGTCATGAACTGGAAGGACAATGGGGAGGAGAAAGAGGTCCCAGCAAGGGTGTAGCTGGGCTGGGACACACCTAAGCATGGGAAGGAGAGGTTGGTTTAGGAAGTTCTCACAGTGTGATAGAAGATAATGAGGGGATAGAGGTGAGTACACACGAACCAGAGCAGCAGGCCCCATCACCAAAACCCAGAGGGGCCTCTGTCATCATGAGCTCTGAGGCATAGGGAGCTGTGGATAGAGTGCCCAGGAGGCTGAGGCAGATAAGGGCCCACAGCCCAGCTTCCTAGCTGGCCAGGTGGGGCTCGCTAGTTCTGGGAAGTGGTGGGTGATTCCTCAACGGGAGTAGGCTTGGAGCCACCCTTGGAGGTGAGGGTCACATGCCTCATCCAGCCCAGATGCTGCAATCAGCAAGGAAAGTATAAAAGGGCAGCAGAGCTGAAGTTCTGTATCTGCTCAACAGTCCATGTTGATGAACCTCAGTTGGATGCTCCAGAATCTCTGCAGGACTTGGGACACTGGACGCATGATCTGATCCTGGATTGATCCTCGACTGGGGATTTGCTACCAAGTAGGCCAGGAGTTCAGGACATCCGATCCAGAACCTCTCAGGTGGGCACCATTGTCATTAAAAGAGAACAAGGGAGGTGTTCATGGTGAGTTCTAGCACCTCTTTTTCTAGAAAAATAGCGCTTTCCCCAGGAATTTTGTTAGGCCCACCAAACAGTTACAGTATTGCCTAGAACTGGCCTATTTCCCACTCAGTTCCTGTAAACACTAAAAAGTGCTTAAATGAAAGAATGCAAAAGTTAACTAATAAAAAACAGATTACAACAGGAAAGGGGCATCAGGAGTATGAAGGTTTCAACATCTAAACAAAATTGACTAGGATGAGTCTTCCCTGCTTTAATAGCCACGCCAGAAATGAAATTGGATGTTGGCATAAAGGGGTCAGAAAATTTACCGCACCTCGGGCCGGTGTCTCCAGCGCCAATCGCATGGCAGGCCAGAGGGTGGGGGAGCATGTGCCCATACGCATGTGCACACGTTATTTCCAGCACACTTCCGGGTCAGAGGAGCACCGGAAATAGCTTGTGCGCATGTGCACGGGCCTCCTCTAACCCGGATATGCACCGGAAATAATGCTTGCGCATGTGCAAATAATGCTTGCACAAGCTATTTTTGGTGCTCCTCCAACCCGGAAATGGGCAGCCGCGCAGCGCAGCACAGGTAAGAGTGGGCAGTGGCAGCAGGAGGCGGGGGTTGCTGTGGGCCGGATAAACGAGTTCCTCGGGCCTTATTCGGTCCGCAGGCCTTAGTTTGGGGACCTCTGGCATAGTAAGTTCCTAACACTCATATTTTGAGTTGAGAAAGTAGCCTCTACGCACCTATAAAAAATAAAATAAAAGTTTAAGCCTAAGATGGAAAGTTTATTGCTGGAGCTCCTTAAATTTTGAAATGCAAACACTGAGCAGTATTGTGGATTTATTCCTCTTTTACCTCACAGCATCAGCAACCTGGGGAAAATAAAGATTTCTGATGACGCTTTGCATCACACCAATAAATAAATAAAAGGATGAATAATGTCAACCACTCACACTAGTAAATTGGCCAGAGGAAGACAAATGTTTCTAGACAGTCTGCATTACTCACTTAAGGCATGTTGCCATGTGGAAATCGGCATCTCAAGCAGTATTAGTGATTAAACAATGGAGCACCTGTGTACAGTAACACATTACACATGTCTCATGGCTTCAGTTATATAGCCTTTGTTTATATGATTGCACAGTGAAATCATTGGATTAGATATGGCTATGACTGCAATTCTGGGTACCGTTACTTAAAAGTAAGTGCATGACATCCTTGAGCAACTATCTTCCTGGGGTCCCTCTTTAAACAATTTTTTTGTGCAGCAATGCCTGGGTCTTTTTCACTTTCTGCAGTGTCCTGGAATAATGCCAGTGCTTTTTAAAATATTGTTTAGGGGTACAGTGGTACCTCTAGTTATGGACTCGATCTGTTCCGGGGTGCCATTCACATCCTGAAAAGTCTGCAACTAAACCGGCGAGACCAGAGATTTACCGAGGACTGGAATAAATTTACAGAGTATATTAAGAATATATGTGAAGCTCAATTAACATTTGTAGGTTTTCAAGAAGCTCTGTGATAATAATGGAAAGAAATATTGTTTTATAAGAATTGTTAATATTAATTTGGTTAAAAAAACAACAAAACAATACAGATGCAAGAAATGTGAACAATTGTGAAAACATGAAAATTTCCAGAAAGGCTGAAGGAAGTCTGAAAGTGGAAAGATTAGAATTGGATGTATAATTCAAATGGAATGTTTTTCTTTTAATGTTAAATTTGAAAATTTTATAATTTTTTTTTTTAAAAAGTCTGCAACTAGAGTGCCACTTCTGCATATGCATGCAGCACAATAAAGCGCTTCTGCACATGTGTGCACAGCAAAACCCAGAAGTATACACTTCCGGGTTTGCCACATTCAGATCCTGGAAAAATGCAACTGGAGACTGACGTAACAAGAGATACGACTGTACTCGCATTTTGACTCAAGAAAATCACCATTTTATAGTTCAAATCAGGAAAAATAAATACAATAAATGCACAAAAGTACAAAGATTCACAAAATGTTTAGGGGTATGCATACCCCTGCGTCCCCACACAAAAAAGCACTGAATAATGTCAGGGATATTATGAGGAGTTAACATGGAGGCTCTATGAAAGCACTGTTGATGTGAGAGGGGGCACCAAGGACCCTCTGAAACCTGGTCCTGACAGTGGAATGTACCTCTAGGTATACAAATTGAATAAATAATACCAATAATTATGCATAGGCTAAAAGTTGTTTGTTTGTTTTTTAAGCAGTGGAATGCTCTGTCCCAGCTCCTACTAACCTAGCAGCTTGAAAGTATACCAATGCCAGTAGATAAATCAGTACTGCTATGGTGGGAAGGTAAATGGCATTTCCGTGTGGTCTGGCACTCATAATGGTGTCCTGTTTCAACAGAAGCGGTTTAGTCCATGCTGACCACATGACCCAGAAAGCTGTCTGCGGACAAATGCCAGCTCCTTCAGCCTGAAGCAAGATTAATGCCACATCCAAAAGTCACATTTGACTGGACTTAACCGTCCAGGAGTACTTTACCTTTTACCTTTAGTTGGGGGTGGTGAAAACTCATCCAACATCATCTGGATAACCACAGATTCCATATCCTTAGCTTATAAAGTTGAAAATGTTGAGAAGGTAGGGTGGTTGCTGAGATTTCTCTCTCTCTCTCTCTCTCTCTCTCTCACACACACACACACACACACACACACACACACAAATTAGATCACTGGAGACTCACCAAAACACTACAAGTTTATTGTGAGCTTATGGGCTCATGGTTAAATGTTCATGAGTTGGTGGGATTTCAGTGCAATGGAATTTTACCCTTTTTCTGCTGTGAATGCTTTAGTTGATTTCCTTTGAGAAAGGGGCACAGTTAATATTTTGACTTTTCCTTAGCACACCTCAACTTTTCTTCTGTTTTCTTGGACAGCTGATGCACATGGAAATCTTGAGGAGCATGTGAAATGATTATCAGAATGCTGTAACACTTGCTGGGACTGTGACCCATCATGTGCTGAAAAACCTTTGAAAAGTAGGTTAAAAGATGATATTGTGAGTCATGATCTTGAGAAGAAGACTCAACAGGGACTGTTTCTTAAGAAAGAAGGCAGAACAAACCTCTTGAAAGCAGAGCAGAGGACTCTGGGGTATTCCCTCTGGGGTTTCATTGATCATTAAAATCCCTATGAAGAGATTTGGGGTATGTATTATCTGTATAGAACAGTTTGTGAAAAGTTCTGCAGTACAGTTCTTCTCCCTTAATAACATACGTCGTTGGTACGGAGGTTCAAATCTTAAATATACTTAATTGGAAACATGCCCCACTGATGGCAATAGGGCCTACTTCCAAGTAAATTTCCACAGGATTGGACTATTAATGCCATTTCCTAAACTGGCTAGAAAAGGGAAGAAAAAGAAAGAAGATTCAGCACATTGCTAGAGGTCACATACTGTATAGTGCTGTGCAATAAGTAATGCTTAGAATGAAAAATTCTTTAATGTTTGTACTAAGCCTGCAAACTTCATTAAGGGGGAAATCCTATGCCAAGATGATGATGGCAATGATTAAGATAACAGCAGGTATATAAGATCCACTGGAATGAGAAGTTTACCGTATTTTTCGCCCTATAGGACGCACTTTTTCCCCTCCAAAAATGAAGGGGAAATGTGTGTGCGTCCTATGGGGCGAATGCAGGCTTTCGCTGAAGCCTGGAGAGCGAGAAGGGTCGGTGCACACCGATCCCTCTCGCTCTCCAGGCTTCGCGGACCTCTCCGCAAGCAGCAGGAGCACTCCCGCTGCTTGCGGAGAGTTGCCTGGATGCCGAAACCTGCGCGCGCTGAGTTAATTCCCCAACCACAGCTCAGCCAAAGATGCACAGACATAACTTGCTCAAAGCTGACTGACCCAATGCTGGTGTCATTCCCCCCAAATGGGTATTTGGGGTGGGTGGATAGGTGGGATGAGGACCAGCGAGGAGGGTGGATTTGGGTTGTATCCTAATCCCATCCAATTTTGTTGCAAGACCTGGTTATCGGGCGCAGAACACTATTTTAAAAGCTTGTTTTCCTTCTGATGCTGAATGGGTTTGGTGTAACTATATGCTTAATTTACGTTGGCTTGCTTCATGCCAGTTTCTTGTACATAGGAATGCTCCCTAAATCATTAAATTAGTTCAACTAAAGCTTTAATGGTAGAATTAGTGGAGATCAGTTTTAATCAGGAAGGACATTTTTTTAATTGGTAAGGCTGCACATTTGTTTGCTTTTGGAGGCTGTTTTGGTTCTTGTGTGATGCTGCAAAGGGGGATGAGCAGTGAATGTAGCTTCTGTTTCTTTAAGCAGCCTTCAGAATACATCAGAAATGCATATTGTAAAATTTTAGCATCGGTCAACTGCATTTTAGTTTAATTAAGCAATAGTTTAACTGGGGATACCTGAACCTTCACTAAGAAATTTTGCTGGGTTTTGGCTTTCATCAGAATCCCTCAGATGTTCTGCCTGTTCAGGGATGGCAAAATTTGCCTTGGGATTCTAGTTGAAGGAAAAAGAAAATAAAAATCCCCGAAACACCAAACCCCACACCCCTCTACAATTGATAGACAAGCCTCATTTTCACTCCTACCTCATTTTGTGTACTCCAAGGACATAAGAGCTCTCCCACCTCTATAAACTCAGTAATGGTGTACAGGCTCCATGTGATTCACAATTACGTAGCACAGTAAGTACGGTTATAACCATTCTGCATTGCAAAGGCAAATTGCGTGGGATCAATGAATGGGGCTCAGTTGTTGCTGCCTAATCCTGGCTCTGTTGTCTAATGGAGAAAGATGTCTCCTCACAACATCCCTACGGCTTTTGTTTCTTGGTCTTATCTCTGTCTGACAAGATGCTATCGATTCGTCAGTTCTTCATGATGAACTGCTATTGAGCAGTAGTGCAGACAGAGTCACTTTCCCCACCCACCTCTTTGAGAGGAAGGAGCCCTATAGCTGAGCAAAACAGATTGGGAAAAGAATGGAGCTTCTGTCTGGTGTGAAGGCTTTCTCCTTAACTCTGTGCTTCAAAAAAGAAAAGAAATAGAAATCCTTCTGTTCAGCATTGCACTGTTTCTGTTTCAAATATTGAGCAATTTTAGAGCAGATATTTGCAAAATAGTAGGACTTGTGGTCTAAAGCTTACTTTCAATATATATATGTTTGCTGTTGTTTAGTCATTTAGTCGTGTCTGACTCTTCATAACCCCATGGACCAGAGCACGCCAGGCACTCCTGTCTTCCACTGCCTCCTGCAGTTTGGTCAAACTCATGTTTGTAGCTTCAAGAACACTATCCAACCATCTTGTCCTCTGTCGTCCCCTTCTCCTTGTGCCCTCCATCTTTCCCAGCTTCAGGGTCTTTTCCAGGGAGTCTTCTCTTCTCATGAGGCAGTGGCGTAGCGTGGGTTGTCAGCACCCGGGGCAAGGCAAGTAATTTGTGCCCCTTAACCCGTGGATTTGCGCCCCCTAACCCTAACCCCCAGATGTTGTGCCCGGTGCGGCCGCTCCCCCTGCACCCCCCACGCTACGCCACTGTCATAAGGTGGCCAAAGTATTGGAGCCTCAGCTTCAGAATCTGGCCTTCCAGTGAACACTCAGGGCTGATTTCCTTCAGAATGGATAGGTTTGATCTTCTTGCAGTCCATGGGACTCTTAAGAGTCTCCCCCAGTACCATAATTCAAAAGCATCAATTCTTCGGTGATTAGCCTTCTTTATGGTCCAGCTCTGACTTCCATACATCACGACTGGGAAAACCATAGCTTTAACTATGTAGATAAATGGGTTTTCCTCCCTGCTAAGGGTAGGAATAACTCATTAAATATTCTTAAACTTCATTAATCATCTGTTTTTCAAGTTAATATGTTAAATATAAGCAATTGGAGGGCCATTATTTTAAGATGGGAAACTCCTGTACCCATGGAAGATCTTTACCTGTTTAAAACCCTGAAAAGTCAAGGTTCAAAAACATGCAGGGAGTATCCACAAGTATAGGAGAATTTCCTGTGTTGGAACTGAAGAAGATGATATTTCCAAGATTTTCTTTTGGAGAAAAGATGGATTCCTGAAACCTGAAGAAGAGATATATGCCATTCACTGTCTTTACCATAAAAGGAGAGGAGACTGCACTTTTCACTCATCTCACCACTGCTGCTGATGACATTCATAGGACCAACAGAGCAGAAAGCTATCCAAACGAGTGCGGGAAATAGTTCTTTAATGCAACACTGCTCAATGACTCCCAGCGTATTTTGAGCCGAAATAATGCTTCACTGGAGAAACATTGCAAAGGAAAATCTGCCTATACATCTTCCCCAAAGAGCCATATTTCAACATATCTAATGGAAAAGCATGTATACAGTTCATTAATTCACAATAATGTTCCCCGACGGGGAGCTATTTTAACTTGGAGTGCATTGGGACCACTAAATAATGTTGTATTAAAATTTTAATACATATTATTTATTAAAGTTTTCATAGCACCCTTGCCACAACAGTCAGGGTGGTGTACAGCAAAAGGAAATGTGAAACGTAATAAAATAATTAACAATGATTCACATAAAATGCCTACCAATATTTAACATTTCTTGCACCTATTAGGGCCTCTCTCTCCCCCCCCCCACCCAAAGGATGACTCCCAGGGGTAGGAAGGGAAAGTGAACACTCCCCCAAGTTATATACCACTAAACCATTTGTTCTCATAATTTCAGAAGACAGAAAAGTTTGTACT
This sequence comes from Podarcis melisellensis, assembly GCF_964234715.1. Taxonomy (NCBI): domain Eukaryota; kingdom Metazoa; phylum Chordata; class Lepidosauria; order Squamata; family Lacertidae; genus Podarcis; species Podarcis melisellensis. The sequence goes on along the minus strand of NC_138531.1, from coordinate 18,627,441 downwards.
TCAGATGTATACTGAGGTCCAGTGCTGAGGACCCTCTGTTGGTTCCCTCACTGCACGAATCAAAGTTACAGGGAACCAGGCAGAGGGCCTTCTCAGCAGTGGCTCCCACCCTGTGGAATTCCCTCCCATCAGACGTCAAAGGAATAAACAACTATCTGACTTTTAGAAGACATCTGAAGGCAGCCTTGTTTAGGGAAGTTTTTTAATGACTGATGTTTTAATGCATTTTTAATCTCCTGTTGGAAGCCAGCCAGAGTGGCTGGGGAGACCTAGCCAGATGGGTGGGGTATAAGTAATACATCATCATCATCAACATCATCATCATCATCATCATTATGGCAAAAGCAGTGGTGAACTTCGTGCTCTCAAATTTCAGCAGTACCCTGTGTGATGCTAAAATTCAGTGCCCCTGTCTCTTGAGCTGCATTCTACAGCATGGTTGTTGTGCCTCCTAAAGCATGTTACCCAGTGTGGCCAAACTGGTCACACTGCCCTATAACAATCTCTGGCAAAACCCTTGTTCCTCTACCTCATTAGTAAACCATTTGTGTCCCCTAATTACTTTTTTCCCTCTCCCCTCCATTTCTCTTGTTTTGAAACAAAGTAGAAGCGCAATGTTACATTTGAACCGGAATAATATACATCGATGCTCAAATGAGTGGAGGGGGGAGTGGCCTGGTCACCTGACCATTTCTGACCGCCCATTCATCTTCCAATTCTGAGGGCTTTAGAGGCAGCCATGACTTGGCTGCATATCCTCCAACATTTCTCCAATGAAAATAGGGACATCCTATTCAATAATAATAATAGTTTTATCATTAATATCCTGTGCATCTCATTCTTTCAGATATATGACACCATGTAACAATTTTATTCAGGAGAGGAACTGCTTCTTTTCTGGAATATACATTTGGATTTTTTTTTAAAAAAAATCCATTTCCAACGGTTTTCTGTTGTAACACTTTATTCACCCTTTTCTCAGAGTAGTACATTTTCATGCATATCTCTATAATTAGTTGCTTATAATTGAACAATTTGTTTTGGATTCTTCATTTGTAGCATGCTATTGTTTTGCATGCTGTAAAATAGTATAAATGAAAACACAAGCACTCTTAGCTGGCAAAGAATGAGCTTTTTCTTTTCACTCCTTTGCTGTATGCAAGTGCAAACGAGTCCACAGATTATATTTTTGCAGGATTCACAGTACATCATTTCATGCTGAAATGCCACAGGACATGAAGTCTTTTAGTAAACACTTTAAGGCAAAATTCGAGCATTTAAGCATTTGGTAGCTCTCATACAGCCTGATTTGTCCATCCTTCTAGTTTGCCATGAATTCTTTCCATCTGCCCTAAAATGACATTTGAAAAAAGGTACTTGTTAATTGTGAATGTCAGTTGAAAAATGACAGACCTCTCTGGTGGAACAGAAGTGCTTTGAACCTAAAAGGTTCACAAAGTACTGGAAAAGTCAAATATTCAGTCAAATAGGATAGTTAAATGGAGCCTCTATGGTACAGAAATGAATTAAGTGTTTTGCTTTTCAAACGGGTAAAAGAAAACATTTCTTAAAATGTGCAAGCATTGAAAGGAACCCTGAATGGGATGCAGTTAGGATTGCCATATCCCATACCCCCATATCTGGTCAGTCTAATCAGCATATTATGTAAATCATTTGCTAATTATTCGAATCATCCAGAGCATTGAGAAATTAAGTATAGTAAGAAGTCTACAGCTGAAAACCTGTGCACATTTTGCTAAGAGTAAGTCCAGCTGAACTCAAAAAGACCTACTTCAAAGTAGATATGTAAGGCATTGTGTGGTTGGTCCAGTAAAGTAACCAGCTCATTTATTCTATCTCACAAATATTGCAGTATCTTTGATAATCTGTCCTTCCTTTTCTTAGGCATGAGACCTCCTTTCTAATATTGGTAAAGACTCTTTTTTGTCAGTGTTCAGCAATCTGTTGTTATGTTTATCTCTAATATTGGTACCCCTACCCCTCCCAAACTTTATGCATACTGTTTTAAACCTATTATCATTATCATTATTATTAAGGACAAATTAAGAAGAGGGAATTTAGGAGGGCACAAAAACCATTTGGTACCATGGCACCATAGTGGATATTCCATAGAACAGCCAGAAATTGTAAGGGGGGGTAGGTCTTTTCTTTTTTTTTTAATGGGAGGACACATATGACTTGCATGTTAGTCACCTCTGCCATAGGACTAAGGATTAACTTGTTATGCTTATATATGCAGGGCCAGCCCACCCATGAGGCAAGGTGAGGCAACAGCCTCAGGTGGCAGGATCCACGGGACAGCAGATCTGGTCTCCAAGTAATGCTTCACTCACTGCTGTGGCTGCTGCCATGATGGCATCAACAGCTGTGGTGTGCATCATGGAGGCCAGATTTCCCAGTTCCTCAGCAGTCTCCCCACTGCCTCTACAGTGGTCTCTTGATGAATAGGAGGTGCTACTGGTCTCCTCCCATTCCTAGAGATGAAATGCCAGGGGCTGCCTTCTGAGGTCTTCTGGGGTCTGCACTTACCAATCAAGATTTAGAGTGGTCCCTCCCGCCATGATAGCCTGTGAGTCTTAGTTCAACCATCAGGTAAGATTGATTTGATTCCCCTCCTTGTTCCCAATGTAGATCTTTATTTCCTCCTTGTTTGTGGTGTTGATCTTCACTCACTAACTCTTCACTCACTAACTCTTTATATGTAAATAAAGTAGATTAGCCAAAATGCTGAGTTGCTGAGGTCTGTTACACAAGCTGCGAAGACTCTGCAGATCCCTAAGTGTGCCAATGTCTGTTGGCATTGGTCGCTGTGATGTTCGGGGAGAAGAAAGCTTTTGAAGCTCCCGAATGATTGAGCAGGAGGGAGAGAACATGCCAGTCGGGCATGTGTCTCTGCCAGGGTCCTACTCGAGTGTAGGACGAGCTCTTGACAATTCCTTGGGATGTTTTCTGGAAGAAAAATTTGTATATTATTCTGTTTGTGTGTTTTATTGTCTGGTGTTCTTCTTTCCATAAATATATTTGCTGCTGAATTGTCTGTTTAAAATTTTCAGCTATTGAGCCTCCTTTAAAATTGCTTTGCCATTCATGGAAATACTGCTTTAAGTAGCTCAAGTTACATAACAGAAATGAAAATAAAGGTCTAAGCACAGAAACACAACATGGGCTATTTGAATATATATATATATATATATTCCCTGGAATATTGTAAAATACACATAGCTGGGATTGAACAGTCCCACCTTGCATGCGCATCCCCCCCGAATTGTTTCTTATTATGGCACACCTAAATTAAATTGTGATGTTGTGATGTTGTTTTTGCAAAATATTAAAGAGAAAGGAGAAATGAATAGAAAACTAATATTGTGGCACAGGAAATTTATTATCACGTTTTCTTCTTTGCAGAAGATCAATATTATCTGGAGAGAGATAATGGAGGAAATTTTGCATTCCATTTGAATAGTAAAGGATATGGCCTTTTAGAGAGGAAAAAATGTGCCAAATGATAAAGATAGTTACAGTAGAAGGGAAATGATCTTCTACACGTGGTGGGGAAAAGACAGTAGCTAAACCTTACATACTAAGCCTTGGCAAGAGAGAGAGAAGAAAATATTCTCCCTGGGAGAAGAACAATGGATCTCCTTCTAGCCACTGTCATCTCTGCCCATAATAGTCCAAATATAGCATCGCTGCAGGGAATTCTGGGGAGAAAAGTGGTCAGCATCATCTTCATCACTGCCACAAGGCTCTCACAGACCCATGCATACACACATTCGTTCAAGAATTTATCGCTCGAAGGAAAATAACTGAAATCCCCTCTCCATATCTATAGTCTGTTTACGGGGTGGTGTCTTGTTTACTTTTGAGTAAACATGGCTTTGATCAGGGCTTTTTTCCCAGCTGGAACCTGCCAGAACTCCTCTCAGGTGGGCACCAGTGCAATTAGAACAAGGGAGGAATTCATGGTGAGTTCCAGTACCTCTTTTTCTAGAAAAATAGCGCTGTCTATGATAACATAAGGGACATGGGTGGCGCTGTGGGTTAAAGCACAGAGCCTAGGACTTGCCGATCAGAAGGTCAGTGGTTCAAATCCCCGCGACGGGGTGAGCTCCCGTTGCTCGGCTCCTGCTCCTGCCAACCTAGCAGTTCGAAAGTACGTCAAAGTCAAGTAGATAAATAGGTACCGTTCCGGTGGGAAGGTAAACGGTGTTTCCGTGTGCTGCTCTGGTTCGCCAGAAGCGGCTTAGTCATGCTGGCCACATGACCCAGAAGCTGTATGTCGGCTCCCTCGGCCAATAAAGTGAGATGAGCACCGCAACCCTGGAGTCGTCCACGCCTGGACCTAATGGTCAGGCGTCCCTTTACCTTTACCTATGATAACATAGAAAGTTACTGTAATTTTGAGTCAGCCCATTAGTCTGTCTAGCTCATTTTTGTCAGCACTTGAGTGGTGGTGGCTTTCCAAGATTTTCAGGAAGGGAATATCCCCCCAGACCTACCCAGAGATTCTGGGATTGTACCTGAGACCTTTGCATGAAAAGCAGATGCCCTTTCCCATTTTATTATTATTTCTCCCTTCCAAATAATCTGGAAGTCAGTCTCAGCTGTGAGGAATGAGTGTGACTATGTGAAAATTGCACTGCAGAATTGGCAACCACCAGACAGAACCCTTCTCACCAACTTAAAAATTGCCCCTTCCCAAATGCCCCCATGTCACGGCATTTGTGCCATACGGTTTGGAGAAGATAATATGTTGTTCTGCCCTAAGTGACAATACAAATGTATCCCCTGTACGGAGGAGTCAATTTGCCAGTGACTGTCCTAGCACAAGTGGCTTGCATCTGGCTCAAGGTAATAGATGTTGGTCTCAAGAACGTCTGTCAGAGCTGCCCAAGGTCCCAGCTCACAAAGGACCAACGCCAGTTCCGTACTATTTACAAAAGTCTTTATTGAAGTTCAGTTTCGATTTCAAAGCCGCGGCGCGCAGCTCTACGTCTCAAACTCTAGACCGCTGAAGCTCCGTCTGAATCTCCTCCCCCCAGACACCAGTTTAAGACTCGAGCCTTGCTCCACCTCTTCCTTTGTTCTTTCCTCCTCTGGGTCCGCCTGTCCGCTGGGGTCTTCCCCTTTATAGACTCTTCTGACGCTGATTCCCCTGATTCTTCCCCCTGCCTCCGGCGGGCTTTAGGACCTGGTTCCCAATCCGAGTTTTCTGCTGTCCCACGCGCCTGTACATTTGAACTTGGCGCGCGCGCCCAGCCGGCAACCTTCCTCCTGACCGTTACACTGCTCCTGTCACTGCTTCCCCCTTCGGGGAGGCTAGCTGAACCTGACTTCCCCTCCGTTCCCTCACTCTGCGATGGAGGTGTGGCCTGCCCTGACTCATCTTCTCTCCCTGCTGGAGGAGAAACTGGTCCTGATACATGTGACTCTTCCCCCTCACTACGCTCTGGTGGAGGAGCTGGTCCTGATCTCCCGCTGCTGCTTTGGGAGTCCCCGCTGGCCCCTTGCTTCTGGTGTGTCCCCCCTGGGACCCCCCCCTGCCCTGGCCATCGGCGCCCCCCTCTGGGAATCTTCTGATTCGCTGGAGAGACTCATGGAATCTCTCGGGCCACTTTCATACTCCCCTACGCTGCCCTCAGATTCTTCCCCTTCGTTCTCCATTTCCTCTCTCCCCTGTGCCTCTGCTCCTGAGCCCCTGACAACGTCCTAAATTTTATATGATTTCTTGCCAGAGAGAAGCCATTTTCAGCATTGGTCAAAGTATGCTTAACATTCTCCACTCGGAGATATATTTTCTCTTGTGTGGCTAATTAGTTGGCTTTGTATGCTTTCCCTCTGACCTTGCTATTGTTTCTTTTCCCACATAATCCTCTTCAGCAACTCCCATATCCAGAGGCATGTCCCCTGGCATTTATTTGCTTTTTGAAGTTGTTTACTTGGTTTATCATTAAGACACTGTGTCTAAAAAAGGAGGCAAATGGCATAATATCATATGTGACCCTGTGCTAGACCTTGTGATTCAGTGGCAGTTCAAAGTGTGTGGTTTTTATTTCAGCCACCTGAACAGAGTGAAAACTCGTTGCTGGTTTTTTTAAAAAAAACGCATTGTAGTATTTTTATAGCAGCAATAGGAGGAATATTTTGGAAACTGCTGCTAAGATGCAAAGCTGGGTGTTTCTTAAGATACCCACTTGGTCCAACGAATACTTTCCCCATAAAAAACGCACTGGATGACATTACACTAACATTACAGATAGGAGACTATTTTTTGAGGCCCACATTTTAAATAAATTGAACTAATTAGTACCTCTGACTTTAAAAGCATAGGCCAGAACTTAATTATCCTTCAGTGTTTACAGTTCTCTGACTCTTGTGGTGCAGTTCTCATTTCAAAAACAAATGAACGTGCATCTTAGAAAAGCACCTTTTTAAAAATACGTAAAATACCTCAAAGGGATTTTACATTAAAATATGAACAATTAAAAACAAGTTTGTATGTAGAAACTTTTTTTTTAAAAAAAATGCATGTATGCAAGCAATTCAATCCAAAAGAAACAAATGGAAATGTCTGTATCTAGTGCAGATACAGATTGGAATAAAATATCCACTTGCGTGTCAGAAAGGCACACATACATGCTTTATTTGAAAGGTTTATGTCTTGCTTTTCCACCTCCACAAATGAGTTGTTCAAAGCAGATTACAAATAAAGAGGAAATGTAGAATCAGCAATGACCGCTCCCTGCTTAAAACGGGGGGCGCCCTTTGCGTGGACGCGTGCAGCCCCTAATCCTGGAGCGGCTCCAACAGCATAGGCTAGGCTATGCCTTCCCTCAGGTGGGATACCTGGAGGTCTCCGCCTACCTCAGTCAGTTGTCCAATCCCACCTGGGGGAAAGAGTTGCCAAGGAGACCAGGCCAGGTAGGGGAGGGATTACCTGCCCACACAAAGGAGGGAGGATCTTACCTGGGAATTCTCACTTGGCTCCAGAGCTTCTCCCACCCTACCCACCCTCAGTCAATGTCTTATGTTGCAGGTTAATTTTCCTCACATGTTTTGCAAGTTAATTTTCTTCACAGGTATGCGGGCGCTGCTACGTTAAGGTCGCTGTTAAAGGGCCGGAAAGGAATTTCCCTGCATTGGCAGGTTTCGCCTTTCCCGTAGCAAAACGTCACAACTTTGGCAGTATCAGGCCTTGGGCGGAATCCTTTTGTCCATCTTCCTCTTTGCGGCGGCGATACCAGGGTTCCCCGTTAAAGGGGTTTCTGAAGGGAGGCTTTGACCGTACGCCGGAAGGTCGTCATTGCTCTCCCCTACGGCGGCGGCGTTACGGGGGCGGCTATCTCTGCTTGAACATATGTTCTCCAGAGCCGGCCCATCCCCCCCCCACACACTGGATAACCCTGATGCTCCCTAGGTCCCCGGCTGGGGACTGGGGAGGGAGAACGCCCAATGCCTGAGCCAAGGTCTACCCACATTTGAAATTTAATAAAGTTGTGGCCAATTTAATCCCATAGCACGTTGTCTTGAGTCGTTATTCCACATGACGGGGGGACCGCGCAGGATCTGGGGACTCCGCCTGTCCACGCAATAGCCCAATCATTAAAATAGCAGCCAAAATACAAAAAGCAGCACTAAGAATAAATGCCAAAGTTTCCTTAGGGGTCATGTACAGTTCCACCTGAGCCATGTCTAAAAAGAATAAATGCCAAAGTTTCCTTAGGGGTCATGTACAGTTCCACCTGAGCCATGTCTAAAAAGTTTAGGTATGAGCAGTTGACCCATGTTTTCTAGGTATGGGTCCAAATGGTTTTCTCCTTGCTCCACTTGTTTTCAAGGGGAAAACTGTTCTCTAGCAATAGATCAGAACAAATTTTAATCTGGGGAAAACCCAAGTTGCTGTTTGCTCTGAATGTGCACTAAGGAGTGCACTCACTGGGGGAAAGCAATGGGACAAGAGGAATTATTTTATTTGTTTTATTTTATTTTATTTTATTTTATTATCTCATTTCATTTTACTTTATATGTCGCTTATCTGACTAGGTTGCCTTCAGGTGTCTTTTAAAAATCACATAGCTGTTTATTGTTTCACATCTGTGGAAAGGAAGTATGGAGGAGTCATAAGTAGAAACAGATTGAAAAGCTTTCTTTTAAAAGGGGAATGTTCATTTGCTGGTGGAGCCCAGTCAAAGAGACTTGCCTCTTGTGGCAGGGAGCTCCATGCACAGAAAAAGCTCACTCCAAACAGTGAGGTGCAATGTTTCCATTTTATTGGCATAGACCTGAGACTGAGAGATGGTAACTTCTTCAAATGCACTCAGCAAGGTAGCTGTTGAAATCAGGAATGAGGCTAGAAACCAGGACTTTTGAGTTAAGGCTAACCTATGAAGCAGTGGGGGATGCGGATGGCACTGTGGGTTAAACCACAGAGCCTAGGGCTTGCCGATCAGAAGGTCGGTGGTTCAAATCCCCACAACGGGGTGAGCTCCCTTTGATCGGTCCCTGCTCCTCCCAACCTAGCAGTTCGAAAGCACATCAAAGTGCAAGTAGATAAATAGGTACCGCTCCGGCGGGAAGGTAAACGGCGTTTCCGTGCACTGCTCTGGTTCGCCAGAAGAGGCTTAGTCATGCTGGCTACATGACCCGGAAGCTGTACGCCGGATCCCTCGGCCAATAAAGCGAGATGAGCGCCGCAACCCCAGAGTCATCCACGACTGGACCTAATGGTCAGGGGTCCCTTTACCTTTACTTTTATGAAGCAGTGGCAACTGAAAAGTGTACATTTCATTTCACAAACCTGGAAGGGACCCAGGGGTAATCTAGTCCAACCCCCAGCAATGAAGGAATCATGGGTAAAATGACAGATGACCAACCCACCTCTGCTTAGAAAACCTCCAAGGAAGGAGAATCGACCACCTCTCATGGGAGTGTGTTCCACTGCCGAACAGCTCTCACTGTCAGAAAGTTTTTTCCAAATGTTTAGTCGGAATCTTATTTCTTGTAACTTGAAGCCATTGGTTCGAGTCCTACCCTCCAGAGTAGGGGAAAACAAGCATGTGCCCTCTCCCACTGCTTTTCTATATCACCATACACAAGGCAGTTTACAACAACAAAATATACAACAAAGAACACACACACCTTATAATAATCTGATCCAATACAAAAAGTCATAATCAAACATGACTTTAAAATGGAACGACTTATATTGAATAAAGTAATAATAATATTTTAGAAATAATAGTACTCAATAAAATTCACTCTCAACACACCGGAAAATAATAATTAAACAGAGATTCACTCTTAACAATTACAATAAATACAGTGGACGCTCGGGTTGCAAACGTGATCCATGCGGTATGCATGTTTGCAACCCATAGCGTTTGCAACTTGCAGCTGCGCGTTTGCGCACACACAGGTTGCGATTTGGCACTTCTGCACATGCACAAAGCACAATTTAGCACTTCTACGCATGCACAACCGCCGAAACATGGAAGTAACCCATTCTAGTACTTCCGGGTTTCGGTGGTCCGTAACCCAAAAAAACGCATCCTGGAGCATCTGTAACCTGAGGTATGACTATAATTACTAATCATGAATCAACAGTGTGCTCTCAGTAGTGGTCAAAATGGCACAATGCATAAGAAATTCCTCCAGGTTAAGAGCAGTATCATCACAAGGTCACCTCAGGTTTAGTCTTACAGCCTGTCCCTTATTCTGTGGAATGGTTCCTTCTTTGTTAATGCTATATGCTAACTCCGAATAAGGACCAAATAAGCAACAGATGGAATCCTATGCTGCTATAATTACCGTATTTTTCAGTCTATAAGACGCCCCCATGTATAAAGATATATTTGGGGACTCCGATATAAGAAAATGGGGTGAGATGACCGCCATGTATAAGAAGCCCCCAAATTTAGGACATTATTTTTTAAGGAAAAAACCCTAGCCTTATACACGGAAAAATACGGTATGCAGGAAAAAGATTGTTCAGAATGAAGCAGAAGCAGGAACAAGTTATAGACCAGGGGGAAGAGACACTCGCCATGGACGGAAGAAAGCTATCAACGTTTTCGTGAATGAAATGTGCTTGGGTTGAAAGGTGGGAAGCTGAAATGATAAGGGCAGCTGAAGCTTTCGATAGAGGTTGCTGCTTTGTGGCCTTGCTAAAAATAAGCAAGTGCCAAATGTGACTGCTGGTTAATTATGGCATATCTGAAAGCCAGCTAGAGGTTGCTGGCATTGTGGGAATTGCAGGATGTGGCTGAGGGCCAGTGGAGCCATTTCTGGCTGCTAAAAGCCATTTAGGAACTCTAGAAGCTGCCAGCACAAGAGATTATGTAAAGACAGCTGTGGCCATGATTCCTGCAAATATCTACTTCAGTTCCCGATGCCACTCAGGTCAGTTGGAGAGACTATTCTGGGATGCAGCAGCCCTGCTTAGGAAAAACACGTTTAATGCCAAATAATGTACAGTGAATTCAAGCATTTGTGATTATGGGCTTGTTTCAATCAGGACTGTTGGACTTAATTTCCCCAAATACTGCAACATTTAGATGTGGCTTGAAGGGTCATGCATGCTAAGTTGAGGAACCGACTGAATCTTTGAGTTAAAAATGATTTAGCTTAAATGTGTTCATGGGAAGGAGCCAGAGCAAATGGCTCAGCTTTGATGATGCTGTAGATTGCAGGCATATTACATTTTCTGGAAGAACCATTTTTGCTCAAATTAGGGACTCCATTTAGTGAGGGCCATATGTGATTGTAATGGGCAGGGCATTAATAATAATAATAATAATAATAATAATAATAATAATAATAATAATAATAATATATTTCTTACTCACTGTACACCATAGGGTTCCAAATTGGGTTACAATAATATAAATATACATATGTACAGGACTTTTTTTAAAGCCAAAACTTACTTGAACTCAGTTCCAGCACTTCTCTGGTAGACACCATTGCCATTATAAGAGAACAAGGGATTTCCAATACCTCTTTTTCTATTAAAAAAAAAATAGCACTGCATATGTACATTAGAATTGGTGGAAACAATTTACCACCAGCATGGTGTCAAAAGTACATTTCTGGCATATGGCAGAACCTATACAATGCTGCTGCTGGATGCACCTCTGTAGGGATGACCTTCCATGATTTTTAGGAGACAAATTAGCTCTTTTCAGCTTAAGGTAAAGGGACCCCTGACCATTAGGTCCAGTCGTGGCCGACTCTGGGGTTGCGGCGCTCATCTCGCTTTATTGGCTGAGGGAGCCGGCGTACAGCTTCCGGGTCATGTTGCCAGCAGGACTAAGCCGCTTCTGGCAAACCAGAGCAGCACATGGAAACACCGTTTACCTTCCCGCCTATTTATCTACTTGCACTTTGACATGCTTTCGAACTGCTAGGTTGGCAGGAGCAGGGACCGAGCAACAGGAGCTCACCCCGTTGCGGGGATTCGAAACACCGACCTTCTGATCGGCAAGTCCTAGGCTCTGTGGTTTAACCCACAGCACCACCTAGATATCAAATCATTTTTTTACTTTTATTTGGCTTTGAATCAGGGGCTCCTTTTAGTGAGGGCCACACACACATTATACTAGCCAGCTCACAGCTCCTATGCAGTGATTGATTCGCTGCCCTCGGTTTGCCTAGGGATCCATTCATTGTCCCAAGCTTTATGGGGGGGGGGACAACATTTTAAGAAACAAAACCTTAGGTTCCCCCCCCTACACACCCGCTGCAACCTCAAACCTTTTAATGAGAAGCTGTGAAAAAGCCTCAAGTTACTGTATCTCCCTGCTTGCCAGCTCCATTATCACATTCTCAGTCGAAACAAACAAACAAACAAAACTACTGTCAGGAAAGAGGAGGCGGTAACTGCCATCAGGTTCATACTAGAGACAGAAAGAGGCTTGCTGGAAACGTTGCGCCTAATTATGCTCAGGGGCAAACATTCCTGCTGGGGAGGATCTTGAACTGAATGAGGAGGTAGAGGAAGCAATAAACCCAAGGCTTCCCAGCAAGCAACAATGCTCCTTGAAGTGTTGAGAAGTTCATCTCCATTTAAAGACTAGGCTCCTCTCGTTCTCTTCCCAGTAACCTTGCGTATCTCTGAATTTCCCTTCTCCTTTTCATGTGTGTGAGGATAAGTTCATGTGAAGTGGAAGAGCAGAGGTTACTGGATAGTGTGAGCCCCACTATGAGTGGGACCCAAGCTTGAAGACTCTTACTGAGGCAAAATCTTCTGTACTGGGGAAGCTTGTATTCCTAAGATGGATTCACAATGTCAGCTGTTCTATATACTTTTATGATAAAACAGACCGGGAAGGACTTACCTATAGTATGCATCTGTGCAAGGGGGAAAGGAAATTGTTCGGCCTGTGTTGATAAGATTCAGACCATCAAGCCATCAATTTTTTTTAGTTTTGCTTGCTAGACACCTCATATAAAGGTAAAGGTAATAATAATAATAATAATAATAATAATAATAATAATAATTTATACCCAGCCAAGGCCGGGCTCAGGGCAGCTAACAAGCAATAATAAAAACAAGTTGAATGAATAAAACTTAAAAACAAGATTAAAATACAACATTAAAATATTGAAACATTAAACTATTAAAATGCAGCCTCATCACAGGAGGTTGATGGTAAAGGCAAACGGACCCCTGGGTGGTTAAGTCCAGTCAAAGGCATCTATGGTGTTGTGGCACTCATCTCGCTTTCAGGCCGAGGGAACCGGCGTTTGTCCACAGACAGCTTTCCAAGTCATGTGGCCAGGATGACTAAACCACGTCTTGTGCAACAGGACACTGTGATGGAAACCAGAGCACATGGAAATGCCGTTTACCTTCCTGCCACAGTGGTACCTATTTATCTATTTGCACTGGCATGCTTTCAAACTGCTAGGTTGGCAGGAGCTGGGACAAAGCAACGGGAGCTCACTCCATTTTGGCAATTCAAACCGCTGACCTTCCAATCAGCAAGCCCATGAGGCTCAGTGGTTTAGATCACAGCGCCATTAATAGCTATATCCCACACCTCTTTATACCATTCTTCCGTTTTATCTTCTGCTTGCCCCTTCCACTTCCTAGCTATAATAATTTGTGCAGCTGTCAATAAATTTGTGAGCAAGTCCTTCATAGCCTGTGGTCCTTTCCAACCCTGCTGAGATGCCAGTGATTGAACCAGGACTCTTGTGCATGTACAAAGCATGCATTCTTCTACCACTGAGCTATGTAGAGTTGACCTTTGTGATTAAGAGATACAAAAAGGGAAGCAAGAGTGCTCTTAACATACATAGCATTCCCCTCCCCCAATTTCATATTAAATCTATTGAAGAGCAGCCAAAGTGAGGCTTGTGGGAATTTCACACTAGTGAAATCCCTTGCCTTTCCCCCATGAGTATACCTCATGCAGGGAGGAAATGACCCTGAGGTTTTAGGAATATGCCCTTAGCTTCAGCACTGCATGTTGTAAATTCAAGCAGCACTGGCTGAGTTTCATGTGCAGTATTTTTGTTTAATCAAGGCCCTGTCTTACAATGAAATATGAGCCACTGTTGCCTGATAAGCTAACAGGGAGGTGGCGCAAGGCCATAGCGCCGAGAAATGCTCAGACCTCCAGCACAAAGATTCAAAGCTTACTCACATTAACAACTTCCCCGTTTCCGAGAACTGAAAAGTAGATTTTTAACTTAACAGGAAACTGACGGCACACATCTTTGGTGTCGGAAACCTGTGAATTAACGTGCCAGGTCAAACAATGGTGCTGGAACACCTCAACATCTGGCAATTCAGAACTTTATACCACAAAATAATAGACCATGGCCTCCTTCAAATTCCACAGATTTATGTGTGATTGGTAGTTCTGAGTGAATGTTACAACCACCACATTTTGAAAACAACAGCAACTGTGCTTTCACAACACAACAATCCTGTATTCAGGGGTCAGCAAACTTTTTCAGCAGGGGGCTGGTCCACTCTCCCTCAGACCTTGTGGGGGGGCAGAATATATTTTTTGGGGGAAAGGAACAAATTTCTATGCCTCACAAATAACCCAGAGATACATGTTAAATAAAAGCACACATTCTACTCATGTAAAAAAAACCAGGCAGGCCCCACAAATAACCCAGAGATGCATTTTAAATAAAAGGCCACATTCTACTCATGTGAAAACACGCTGATTCGTGGACCATCCGTGGGCTGAATTTAGGCAGCGATTGGGCCAGATCCGGCCCTCGGGCCTTAGTTTGCCTACCCATGCTCTATATGAAGTAGACCAGACCCTCCAAGTGTCCCTATTTTCCAAGGGACAATCCCGAATTTACAGAAGCCATCCCAGTTTCTGATCTGATCCTGGAATGTCTTGCTTTTCCTTAGGATGTTCCTATTTTCATCAGAGAAATGTAGGAAGGGATGGAGTTATGCAACCCTTGAGCCAAGAAGATAAGTAGCTATACAACCTTTAGAAGACATCTGAATGCAGCACTGTATAGGGAAGGTTTTTATTTTACTGTTTACAGTTTTATAATTTTTTTATATATGTTGGAAGCCTCCCAGAGTGGCTGGGGCAACCCATGGGCAGGGTATAAACAATAAAATTGTTGTTGTTGTTGTTTTGTTATTATGGAATAGGACATCCCTATTTTCATTGGAGAAATGTTGGAGGGTATGGTAAACTAGGTTGAGGAGCACCAGCCCAAAGCTACCCAGTGAATGAAGATTTGTACCTGGGTCTCCCCAGTCTAAACACCAACACCACACTCACTTTGGCTGTGTACACACACTGATTGGATGCATATCAGGTATGAATGATGTTCACATGATGTTGTCCTCATCCAAGTGGCAGTCTGTCCCAGTTAAACTCACATTTTCCTGACCCATGGATAATATGATAAGGGTAAAATTGTGTGTTGCCCCACTGTGAACGTAGTGAAGTACATTGTGTTGGGTGTCAGCTTAACCTGTGTGGTGAAGTTTTTCTGGATACCATCCAACACCTCACCCCTTACTTCCTACAGTGAGGTGCCCCCTAGTGGGCTGCTGTTGGTGTCTGGCACAAACAATGGAAATGTAACAAAACAAAACAAAAAACCTGCTGCTTTTCTGGTATATTGTGGTGGTGTGGGATGATGTGCATCCCTGCTTACATTCTGATTAGCAATGGGGATGTAGATATTACTAGATCAGGACATCTATTTCCAGATTTGAATTACCAAAAACCTCTTCAACTATTAATAAATGTTGAATGAAAAGAAAAGTGTTTGTTTCATTCCTGTTAGTGTTTTAAAAAATGCATCCTATACTGACGGCCAACTTGTTGACTCATGATTACAATCAACCACACTTACTTCCACATTTTCTAGCCTTGTATTCTCAGCACAGTGTTCTCTTCTGATAACATTTCCTTTATCGTATCCAGGAAGCAACTTACATTATCTTTCTATTGGTATAATCAACTAACTTACACGTCTGTGCCTTAAGGCAATCTGAAGACCATACTAAATAATTATGTGTGGTACATATATCCAGTGAGGGCAGGCAAAGTAATTTTCTTGTTATCCTGCCGGAAACATGAATAGTAACAAGTAAGTCCAGTGTTGCCCTTCTTATCTCTGTCTAAGAGCTATAATAAGCAAGTAGAGCTGTACATTCGTATGTTTGTTTGGGTTTTTTTTGTTCTATAGATTGAATTGGCCTTTACATTTCCAGAGAACCACCGACTTAAACTATATAGGTATTGATTTTACATATAAGGAGTAAGGTTTGAGTACAGTTGCAGAAGCAATATCAATTGACTTCATTTTGAACCGTTTGAGTACCGTAACTAAAGTCTGCTAGTAATTTTGTTTCACACCATATCAAACTAACTTACTTTCTTCCTCTTTCAACAAATATCTGGCACAACTCTCTTCATTTACCAACACCCTTTGCATAATTCAATTAAATCATCACCTTGCAGACTTGTCCCTGGTGGAAAGTGGATTTTCGGCAGATCCCTTCTCTTTGCTTACAGACAGAAATAAGGCTTAGTCATGATGGCCACATGACCCGGAAAAAGTGTCTGTGGACAAATGCTGGCTCCCTCGGCCTGTAAAGCGAAATGAGCACCACAACCCCAGAGTCGTCTGTGAATGGACTTAACTGTCAGGGGGCCTTTACCTTTTTTAAACTTGGAAACCAGGTATTTTGAGAAAAAATGATGAACGGAATACATTTCCCTCTCCTCCATGAGGTCACCATATAACTAAATCTCATTCACTCTCTGAAGATTTGGATAACATTTGTTTTTGCTCTTTACAAAACTTTGGGCTGAAAGATTCTCTCTCTCTTCTCTCTCTCCCTCTCCCTCCCTCCCTCTCCCACATACAGAGGGAGTTAGGATTGTCTTCTAATTCTGCCATCCCATAACATACTGCAATCATCAAGATAATATCACCAAGGCAACTATCTGTAACTGAACAATAAACATCCATAGAAATGGTAAAAGTAGTTTCTTTCCAAAATTCAACATTAGAGTTTGCAGGATTCATGTAATTACATTTAGCTGTGTTTGTGGACTTTCTGTTGCTATGTCTTTAAATTTGTGAGCCCCACCCATGTTTCCTAAGGTGGTTTAACAAACTGAATGACATCATCCTCTTTCTATCCTCCTCCCGATGGAAACATGCAGATGAGGATAGGTAAATTTCTATCGAGGTTTTTTGTATTAGTGGGACTGGAGGTATTAACTATGTATGTGCAAATAGACTAGTTATTGTCTCAGCTTTATACCTTGTAGATATACCACTGCTTTATGTCATTTACATACTGTCTTCTCTTGTACATTATTTACCACAAAGGTATGTCTTTATTGTGCATTCTCAACGTATTTTTAATTTTAATTTTCCTTATTCTACTTGTTAATTCAGTGCAATTCTGTTCCAATTGATTCTGACAGCTCGATGACTAAGCTCTTTAGCGATGAAACATCTGATTACCGGAATGACGTCCGACCAGTGAACCACTGGTATATCACAAGTGGTCTCTTTGTTACTGTGTTTGCAATTGTTCAAGATAAAATTTATTTTGGAAAGAGAAAAAATGAGCGCTGAACCACTGATATATTACAAGTGGACGCTTTATTTACTGTATTAGCAATTATTTAAAATAAAACATATTTTGGAAAGAAACTACTTTTGCCATTTTTGTGGATGCTTATTGTTCATTTAGGGACGTGGGTGGCACTGTGGGTAAAGCCTCAGTGCCTAGGACTTGCCGATCGTATGGTCAGCGGTTCGAATCCCCGCGGCGGGGTGAGCTCCCATCGTTCGGTCCCAGCTCCTGCCCACCTAGCAGTTTGAAAGCACCCCTAAGTGCAAGTAGATAAATAGGTACCGCTTTATAGCGGGAAGGTAAACGGCGTTTCTGTGTGCTGCGCTGGTGCCGGCTCGCCAGAGCAGCTTCGTCACGCTGGCCACGTGACCCGGAAGTGTCTGCGGACAGCGCTGGCCCCTGGCCTCTTAAGTGAGATGAGCGCACAACCCTAGAGTCGGACACGACTGGCCCGTACGGGCAGGGGTATCTTTACCTTTACCTTTATTGTTCATTTACCAATAGTTGCCTTAATGGTTTTATCTTGTGTCAGTTGCAGTAGTCATTGTATCACCACTCTGTTCATTGTTTTCTGGTTATCCCATAACATAGACAACTGCAAAACCTCAATAAAAGTGTCAGTATGTGGTGGATTGAATTCACCTTCCAAGGTTTCCTAGCGTTTGAAGTTAACCATGGCTATCTCCTCACATCATAAGTATGGATGAAGGATAGTCATGCTCTCCTAAAACAAATACTTAATTTAACTTAAATTTATGTTGTGCCTTGCCGTCCACTGAGCTATTGCATTAGGTCTTGAGAGTATTGATCCCCTCTGCCAGCCGGCTTATGCAGGGTACTGCTGTTCTTTTGGGGCTTCAGAAACATTTCTGAGTAGATGAAATCTGATGAGCAAGTCTGGAGAATATAAAGGGGAGTCCCAGTTCTGTCATTCATACGCTTTTATTGGATGGTCCTTTGCTCATACACTTAAGAAAAAATGAGCTAATACCTATCACTAAAAAAAATCACCTTCATATCATCTTAACAATACTTTATCCAAATGCATTGTCTTCATCCCACAACAGCTACATAATCTTGGATTCAAGCCTCTATCAGAGCAGCTATTTACTATTGTAATATATGGCTGATGATCATTTCCTTTTTATCAGCCATTCCAAGACTTCAGGCTATACAGAAATGCTGCTGTTTGAAATTAGACTAGCACACGATTAAATCAGAGCAAGATTAAATCTCAGTGGTATGGCTTTGTGTGATCTCCATGACTACCTATCAAATGATGTACTGACATTAAACTTTTCCTGCAGATCTGTGAAGCTCTCTGGGAACTCTGCTTTCAATATCACAGTGGACAAAAATAAGGTGTCAAGGCAGACTCAGTTGTCACACTTCCAAGTTCATGCCATCTTGATTTAATGAGAATATTTCTTTCTATGGTCTCTAACCTAAAGAAGCCACTAATTGTTCCACCATACTCTGACACTCTGCATTCAATCCATTTTAGGTGTACTTTTCTTTCCCTTTATAACATACAGTAAATGGACGATTTATGTCATAAACACAGTGCAAATCCATCAGCAAACCTTTGAAGGAATGGAACGTCATGAATAGTACCATGCACTTTTTATTAAATATTTTAATGAGGACATCTATGTATTACTGAAGTGATACTGCTACATATCATGCACATGTCACTGGTAGTCATTCTTTGCAGAAATTTTAAGCAGTCACCAAATTTTACCTAGTGTGAAATTCTGAGTCAGATTTGGAGGGTTTCCTCAGGCGAAGCAAGCGAGGCATTTTGAGAAAAGCAAAAGCGGTTTTGATGAGACAATAGAAATTTCTCAAGTATATGGGGGTCTGTGAAGAGCAAAGTTTCAATGTATACTTGGGGGTTCCTGCTTGGATCAAATACCCATGGGATTTCCCAGAAAACAAGAAAGAATGATGCTAAGATCTTGCTGAAATAGCTAAATTGACATTAAAACTAAGAAGAGATGACAACAAAGTTAAAGAAGAATGGAAGGACTTTATTGCATATACAGTGGTGCCTCAGGTTACATACGCTTCAGGTTACATACGCTTCAGGTTACAGACTCCGCTAACCCAGAAATAGTGCTTCAGGTTAAGAACTTTGCTTCAGGATGAGAACAGAAATTGTGCTTTGGTGGTGCAGCGGCAGCAGGAGGCCCCATTAGCTAAAGTGGTGCTTCAGGTTAAGAACAGTTTCAGGTTAAGAATGGACCTCTGGAATGAATTAAGTACTTAACCCGAGGTACCACTGTATACAAAAGCATTGTACAAAGGTCAATACATTGACATGATTTTGAAGTACTTGTAATGTGATTATGAATAAGATAAAAAATAATTACTTTCAAACTACAGAGGACATGTGGTGTGAAGAAACACAATGTAACCAAGGAAGGGTTTATGGCAGTGATGGCCAAACTTGGCCCTCCAGCTGTTTTGGGACTACAACTCCCATCATCCCTAGCTAACAGGACCAGTGGTCAGGGATGTTGGGAATTGTAGTCCGAAAACAGCTGGAGGGCCAAGTTTGGCCATCACTAGTTTAGGGGGAAGTAATTTTTTTTTTAAAAAAAAATATTTGGACATGAATATATATTGTTACTGTATGTTTGTTCTTTCTGGAAAATTATTGAAATATTATTTTTTAAAAATGCTGCTAAGATCTGAGAAATACCTCCCATATCAGAGCTTATATTTGAAATATTGGACCAGATTCCCCAAGTGTCCCTATTTTCCAGGGACAGTCCCAACTTTACAGAAGCCGCCCTGGTTTTTTATTTGATCCTAGAATGTCCTAGTGTTCTCGAAGTTACCAGCATGAGTTTGACCAAACTGTGGGAGGCAGTGGAAGACAGAAGTACCTGGCGTGCTCTGGTTCACGGGGTCACGAAGAGTCGGACACGACTAAACAACAAACAACAACAACAGAATGTCCTACTTTTCCTTAGGCTGTCCCTATTTTCATTGGAGAAATGTTGGAGGGTATGATAATTATGCACCATTTGTGATCCTGATCTGCATATGCAGATTGCATCTGAGACATTTCTATATGTCACACTTGTAGATGTGCATGCATCAAGGGAATAAGGCCAGCAATGTGCAGGATCCTAGACGTGAGGCCAGAAGTATGGCTGTGTTCTCCATGCTTGTATGGAATAGGTAGGCCATGTCTTTAGAAGGGTAGTGTGTCTGTTGAATAACAAGTGAAGCCAGATTGAGGAAGATCCAACAATTAGTGGTTTATTTACAGGAAATATGGGAAGGTGAGGTGAGAGAATAACAGGCGACTATAAACAATAATCTCATTCTGGTCATCCCCCCGACTCCCATGTGTAAGAGGTTTCAACTCCCTTCAAAATTCCAGGTGGGTACATCAGCATTGCAATGTGGATTAACTCTGAAGTATCTTAAAGTCATATTGCCTCATCCTACAATAGCTGCATTATGTTTTCTGCAAGGTCAAAAATGAGAGAATTTCAATTAGATGTGACTACGGTGAAATGTACCTTTTTATCTGAAGTTGAGATTTCAAAGGAGAGAAGTGATCTCTCAAGCATCAAGACCAATCCCGTGGGGATGATTTGAAATGCAAGATGAAAGAAGGCCATAGTATTCTGCTGCTGTCAGTGGGAAGGCAATGAGAAGAAAATGTATCTGTGGCCCTTGAAGTTGGTTAATTCACTTCTTTCTAATACACTAGAGTTGGGGACTCAAACCAGTCCTTTCTTCCCTTCTGCTTCTGTTCTCTGAAGTATATGTGTTTAATGGAGATTTTTCAGCAACTCAATGTAGTCCCTTTTCTGTTTGTTCCATGAATACTATAACTCATTGTAACTGATCACCCACCTCTCATTACTGCACAATGTGCCTTAATTTCTCTACATTCCTTATAAGCACTAACATAACTCAGGTTAACAGCTAACCAGACCACACAATTAGGAATAGGAATCCAGACCACAAATGAGAAAAGGTAAAATTCAGATTTATTCAACAAAAAACGATTGCAAAACAACTGTATTGTACTATATTGTACTAGTACAGTAACTTTGATGCCAAGGTTCCACTATAATACATCTGCTCACAAGGTTCCAACCACTATGGGATTATGTTTAGAATGTAAGAGACACCTTAAATCACCCTAAATCACTTCTTCTCATGTTGTGTCTTGCTGTTCTTCACATGGGCTGTGTCTTTGAGCCCTTGTCTTAATGCTCATGTCTGTGACCTTCTGCCTATGTCATTAGTGGATTTATACATGCACACACATGCGCGCGCGCGCACACACACACACACACACACTTGTCCTATCACATCAGCAAATGTTCAGTCCTGTGGAAGTCCTGATCCTCTTAGGAAGTCCTTTTGCCACATTAGGTGCACAGAGAGCATCTGATAGTCTGTTCACCTCTCGTAACCAGACTCTTATCAGACAGACCAAAATTTCTAGGAGACCTAGACCATCGCTCTTCCCATAGAAGGCTCACAAACCTGTGTTTGTTTGTTTGTTTGTTTGTTTGTTTGTTTGTTTTTCCTCTGTCCTAAAGTTTTGGCACCTAGGAGGTTCATGAACATTCCATGTCACCACAGCAATTCAATATTTGGCTAGTGGACTCATTTCACTAACGTTCAGAAACCAATACTTCAGCTCTTTATAGTGTGAGTGAGCATTAAAGGTAAAGGTAAAGGTACCCCTGCCCGTACGGGCCAGTCTTGACAGACTCTGGGGTTGTGCGCCCATCTCACTTAAGAGGCCAGGGGCCAGCGCTGTCCGGAGACACTTCCGGGTCACATGGCCAGTGTGACATCGCTGCTCTGGCGAGCCAGAGCTGCACACGGAAACGCCGTTTACCTTCCCGCTGGTAAGCGGTCCCTATTTATCTACTTGCACCCGGAGGTGCTTTCGAACTGCTAGGTTGGCAGGCGCTGGGACCGAGCAGCGGGAGCGCACCCCGCAGCAGGGATTCGAACCGCCGACCTTTCGATCGGCAAGTCCTAGGCGCTGAGGCTTTAACCCACAGCGCCACCTGCGCCACCTGAGTGAGCATTACTGTCTTGGAAAATATTCAATAGGGTCAGTTCTGGGGTGGGTTCCAATACCTGTTCAGTTATTTTACACATTTCTTGTAGGACTGCTGTCCAAAAGGTTTGCATTCAGGGATAATCCCACCACATATGGAGATAATGTGCCTGTAGAGGAACAGCATCTCCAGCAACCATGAAAATCTTTAATAAAAATTATTATTATTATTTAAAGAAACCAATGTTTCAGGAGATCTCTAAGGCGGAACCTGTCTTTAACTACCTAGTATTTAGTACTCCGGGAGGGATGACAACTTATTTTACATTTGTGTGCATATTACTATCTGCTCTCTATGTGTGTACTTTTATTTGTTAATTTCACCTGACATAGTATCTCCATTACAACAATAACTGCCTATAGATTGAATCTCTTATCACATAGGGCAGAGAAAGAAGAGACAAGAACAGTAGCTGTTTTGGCCGCTGGAAGGCTTATAGCACTGTCATACGTGGCAGAAATAAGTTGCCTTGTTGTACCATTTCTGCATCAATAATTTTGGTGGGGAAATTCACAGTGAAACACAGACGGGTCATTCCCCTTTTGCTCCAGCAAGCATGAATAGCACCGCCACACAAAGCTGTGATTTTAAATGTCTAGATATACCATGTGGCAGGAGCATCTGCATGTTTCCATGCATATGTGTCAAATCTGCCTGAGGCAGCATGCCCATGGGGATGGCAATGAACTGGAATGTCTTTCTGAAGTGCTGAAAAGACTTTACTTTTCCCTTTGATTTCTGTGTCCGAGATTAAGGCCAGTTTAAGTTTTTGCAAGGTTTACATGTCTAGAAATGGGACCTGCAACAATTTATTTTTCATGTATCCCAGTTTTCCTCCAAGGTTATCAAGATGGTGCACACCTTTGTTTAAATATCACAACAACCCTGTGAGGTTGGCTAGGTTGAGAGTTAATGATTTATCCAAGGTCACCTAGTGAACTTCGTAGAACACAGTGCAGAATGCTCTGTATTTCTTTCCATTCTATTGGGCTGATTGTGGAGGTGTTCTGCCCATATAGTGTGTGTGTGTGTGATCCTGATGTCTGCTCCCTACCCTGGAAGCCCACTGATGTCTCCCTCTTATAGCTAAGTGGTGCCATTCTGCCAAAAATTAATGACCACCTTCCCTCTGAAGACTAGAATAGCTATATATGATTTCTTTTCTTTTCGAGGGATGTTCTCAAAACATAGTCCTAAATTATGTGTGTATACTGTACTTGTGGGTCAGATGCAATAGAACACAAGCATGAATTAGCTTCAAGCATAAATTAGTTTGAAGCCTAGTCTCAAACTTTCAGTACCTCAACTTTAGGGATGGGGACTTTGTAGTTCTTCAGATGCTGCTGGACTCCACCTTCTGGGGCTGATGGAAGATGGAGTCCAGAAACATTGATTTGCCAGCCCTCCACTACTCCATCCTTCTTTTTTTGGTCTTGCTCCTAATTTCTCTTCCATATAATTTATGCTTTGAAGTGAATCCCAAGAAGACTGTGTGTTGCACAATCAATACTTTCATAATAATAAACTCAAACCTTGCCAGCCCTTTTATTCAGTTCCAGTAAATGGCACCTCATTTATAGCCTCCGGGGATGGTGTTTTACAGCCTAATCCACTGCAGCGTTAAGTCAAAATAATATATTTTAAGCTGATTTTGATCACCAACTGTGCACATTTTGTGATGGAAAAGGCAAGCAAAATGATCAAACAGTTGGAGTACCTTCCCTACAAGGAAAGTCTTAAGCATTGAATTTTTATTTTATCTTCCGTGTGGGTAACTAAAGGGACATGTGATAGAGAGTTCGTTAAATTATAACTGGTGTGGAGACAATGAATCTATTCTTTTCCTCCCTCCTGCGCAGCACTGTATCAACAATCAGCTGTCAAATTATATTGACTAGTCGTAGCTTCAGGATAGATAAAATAAAGTACATCCTAATGCATTGTATAATTAACTTACATAATTCACTGCCACAAGATGTGATATGATGCCCAGTTACATGGAAAGGAGATAAACTCTGTATTTGCCACCAATGGATGACGGGGCCCACCTCCCTTGCCCCATCCTACTGGTCCCAGAGGATTCAAATGACAACTTCTGCCAGCAAAACCCATGGAGTAGAAGGCTATTAATTGTACTAACCATGCAAACTATGTTCTACCTCCATTGAGAGAGGCAGTATGCCTGTGGATGCCAGCTGTTGGGAATCACAAGTGGGAGGAATGATGTTGTCCTCAGGTCCTTTCTGGGGGGCTTCCCATAGACATATGTTGGACCACTGCAAGAACAGGATATTTCACTAGAACAGGATATTGCACTAGAACATGATATTGCACAAGATGCCAATGGCTTCCCATAGGCATCTGGTCGACCACTCTGAGAAAAGGATGCTGGACAGAGCTGGCTAGTATCAGCACATTGAAGTCACCATACCTCAAATCCCCTAATGACTTCCCTCTCAATGGGTTCATATAGATGTTGAATGACGTTTGGGACAAAATGGTTCCCTGGTCTTCTTGAGATGGCCCCCATAGATAGGAGTGGAACACAGTGACTCCAACTCTCAGCCAACAGAGATGTTCCAGGATGATACCATGTTTGATGGTATCAAGCGCCACTGGGAAACTAAGCAGAGTGATCAAGGCTGATTCTGTGCCGAAACTGGATGTGAATCCAGACTGAAATAGATCTAGATAATCAGTATCCTCCATGAGAGACTGATGCTGAAGTGCAGCCACCCTCTTTAGTACCTTGTCCCTTTGGATTGGCTGGATACATGAAGGTGTTACAGACAGTTCTAACTGGGACAGTTCTAACACCACAGTTCCTGGCCTTGCAAGTCAACCTGTTAAAAACTTTCCAGACCTTCTGACTTCACTCAGCCTGAGCATTTTATCACTGATAGAGACTGCTTTGCAACTAGACCTTCAGCCTGCCAACTTTGGATTTCTGCCTGCTTGTTTATTGAACTCCTGCCCCCAAATACTTGCCCGTCCTCTGTCCTGAGCACCTGAATTATCCCTAGAGCATTGCATCTTTTTATATGCAGTATTCATGGGGACTGATTTATTGACTGGAACTTTTGGAAGTAAAAGCTTCTCATAACCTGCCTTCTTCTTAAAAGCATTCAAATTACATGAGATGCTATTTTCTACATCTCCTGGGCCTTTGTCGTTGGTGTTTCCAGCAAAAGGCAATGAATTACCTAACAGAGAATTCACCTGTGCTGTCAAACCTTCTGCAGGAGATAAAAGAATTACATGCTTCCAATTTTTTATGCAGCTCATAACAATTGCTGACAGGTGACCTTCTGCGGCTGACTCTGGGCAGCACCTTTTTATTTTATCAGAGGACATGAAGGAGCTCTCCAGCCCATCCAAAGATTTTCAGTGAACCACAAAACCTCTAGGTCACTCCATTTATGACTGCCTCAAAGAGATACATACAAGATGTAAGGAGAATTGCTTTGAAATGTGCATGCAGGGTTGAAAGAGTTTTAGGGAGGGAACACAAGTGGGAGGGGGGAACTGAGGGCAGATGTACCACACACACAAAAAGTTACTGGCAAATGATGTTCCGCAACATTAAGAAGCTGAGATCATAAAAAGGGTCTGTCAATTGGGCTATAAGAGAGAAAGAAGGAATGTGTGCCTGGAGTTTCTAGCAGTCTTTTTAGAACACCTTGACTTGTGAACAGAGAGTGTTGCTGCTATAAAATGGGCACTTCAAAAGGCATCTCTCAGCCTATTAGTGCCCATGAGAACTCTTAGAAGACCAGCTTCAGCAAAAATCTTGTACATCAAATGGACCAGAGCTTTAAACAAGGGTGATTTCCTTGCAGAATTGGATGTAATATGCCATGCTCTGTGGTTGTCTGCAGCTCATTTGTCTGAAGCCTTTGCTTCTTCTTAATTGTTTGCATATGTTAATTTATGTACACTGTTATTAGCAAGGTGAGTAATGCAGATGTTGAGGTACACACAAACACAAAAAAGAGCCCACTGTTGTGACCCTATTTCTCAAAACCTGGTTCCAGCCAGGTTCCATTTAGGAAACTGCCCTATGCAAGACATGCTCAGCATTGGGGAAGGTCCGGGGTGGGGAACAATGGTGGACACATAAACATTGTCCTGTGTTTTAGTAGAAGAGTGTATGCCATCCCAGATTAAACAAATCCTTAAGACTGTTTCTGAGGAAAAGTTGTATTGTGGGAGTCTTTGCACCTATATACCAGCTCTTTTAAAAGAAAGAGTAGGACTGATTGAGGAAATCACTTGGCATGAAGTTCACCCTCAGATGATTTTTTTGTAATGGGGACTGGAAGGTTCTCTTTTTGACACCTGAAGGCTTAATTAGATATCTACCTGCAGCTGCTAAATTAAGTATTGTTCAGTGCTGAAAATCACCTACAGTGCCAACATCAACCCACTGGCTATATAGATTTTGGTATTTTGCAATCACAGGCAAGTTAATAGAACAAACTTGGCTGGCTGAAGAATAAAAAAAAGCGAGAGGATAAAATGCTCTTGAAGCTTGGCTCTTATTCATTTCATATTTGATGCTCACACTCTCTCACACGCACAAACAGTTCTAAAGCCAGTAAATAAAAGCATTTATTTACTGTGATCAACTGCATATGCTTATATTAAATTCACTTTACAACTGTGCCGGTTGAGTGGGATGTTAGTTTAAAGGGGAAGGTGGGTGGGAAGTCAAAATGGTTCTGACAGCAGTACTATGCATAAGCTTTATTGGCTTTTCTTATTGTTGTGCTGAAAAAGATTTTATCTTCTCATTCTATTGTCTTGTGGTTATATCTGCTGTTTTGAACCTGGCTTTCCCTGCCCAATAATATTCAAATTAAAAGTGGCGGGGGAGGTTGAATTACTATTGAGCAGTAAAGGATGACCATGTAGCAGCCGGGCACATGTTTCCTACACAGAAAAATCTGGGTTTAATCCTTGATATTTCCAGCTAAAGGGGGAAAGGCCTCTTCCCGGGACTCTGCTAGTCAGAAAAATATCACTGGACTTGTTATATACTGAAGTTCTCATCCTGGGCCAGCAGGGGGATACTGTAGATAGTTATGCAGATGAAGGATCAAAAGTGACGTTCAGTGATTGGATAGTTTGTATGCAAATGAAGGATCGAAAGTGATGTTCAGTGATTGGATAGTTTTAGAAAGTTGCTACAGTTACGTTGTTCTGGAGCTCTATATAAGCAGGCTCACTGAGCTCTTCAGTTCAGTTCTGTTCTGGCCTCTGAATAAACAAGAGCTGTTTGAAGAATCACTGTGTCGTATGATATGTTCGCCCACAACTTAACAGGACTAATGTCATGAAGCATCTTAACCCCAGTCTTCTGCTGAAAGGCTACTAGAGTGGCTTAGTTATAATAAATAAAAACAAGGCAGTCCCTAGCTACTATCTTAAAAAAAGATAATGATAACACAAAAGGAAAAGGGGATAGGGGAGGAAGGAAAACCAGCATTTTTAACAATACATAGCAGTTCCACTACAGGCCTTCCAGAATGGAAAGAGTTCAGAGGGAAGAGGAGCCAAATGTGACTATTGTATCAGCAGAGCCAATGGTGTGTCTGTAATTTGCTCCTCTTACAGTACTGCACTACAGCCTGATGAAATAGCTGGGAGACAGTTGTCAGAGGAACTTGTTGGTTCAGGAAAGGCCCTGTTTCCCATCTCTTCCTTTGCTGCCACCTGATGGAGTGGCTGCTTCTAGGGGACACCTGAGAGAGAAGGCACCCCATGATTCTTTAAAGGCAGATCAAGCAGTAGCTCAAGTTAATGTTTAACGTAATCCAGCAAAATCGTCAAAGGGCAATTTTGTGCACAGGTGATTCCAGGTTCAGCTGTAGAACTTCCAGGTAAACCTGGGAAAAACTGGAGGCCTGCTGCCTTTTCCTGTAGATCCAGGGTTAGCAACATGGTGCCCTTCAGATGATGTGGACTACAAGTCCCTTGCCAGCAAGATCAGCGATATGGGTGACGGATGCTTTAGTCTACAACCTCTGGAGAGCACCACATTATATAATTCCTGAAAGGGACAGGAACACAGCTGATCCCTCCCCCAAAGTCTCCCCCACTTACTTCAATAGCTCTGCAAGTGCAAAGGGACATTCATAGGGAGATTTCCCCTCCACTGAAGTACCTGGAGAAGCTCATTCATTCAAGAAATCTGGCCCTAGTGTGATACTTCTTGGGTTCAGTCAAATGAAATGCATTCAAATCAGCCCGACAGTGTGTTAAATTGACCAAATTGCCTTTGATGCAGTAAGCAGCTGAGTAGCTGTGGTTTATATGATTCTCTCCCCACCCCAATAACTAGCTAATAAACAGAGTGGAAGGAGATATATCAGAAGATGAATCCTATATTTTATGTTTTTTAGCCTTCTTGTAGCAAACTTATTTCAGGACCATGTAACCAAAATCATGCATTGAACAATTACTCATGTCAGTGGTCATTATCTGCCAAGTGGAACTGATGAGGGCAGCCTGGAAAGAGAATTATTGCTGTGCCTTCAAAACTAATTATTTCATATTAGGAGTGCTTCCTAGAAATGGTTATAAAACATAGTAGGGAAAGGTAATCAAGCATATTGATAATACAGTGTCACAGTCCTTTCATGCCAAAGGACAACAATGACTGCTCCCCACATTAACTGGGGGGGGGGCGGCTTTTGTGTGGTCGCATGCAACTCCCCCAGGACTACGAGACTCCCAGCAAGGTAGCTGGCTTGGCTCCCCTTCCCCAAGCTGGATACCTGGAGGTTCCCACCTAGCCTCCACAATTAGCCAATCCCAGCTGGGGGGGGTGTTGCTAAGGGGGTTGGCCAGGTAGAGTTAGGACCACCCCACACTCATAATAGAGGGTGTAACTTACCTGTTAGTCCTCAGTTGGCTCCAGAACTTCCCCCACCCTGCCCTCCCTCAGTTTATGGATTCCTTTTGCAGTTTAACCTTCTTCTTTACAGCTCTGTGGGGACTGCTGAGGTCTTTGATGGTTGCCATTGAAGGACCGGGAAGAAATTTCTCTGCATTGGCAGGTTTTGCCTTCCCCGTAGCAAAACATCACAACTTTGGCAGTTTTTAGGCCTTGGGCGGAATCCTTTAGTCTATCTTCCCTCAATGGGGGGGGGGGTTGAAGCGGTGACCCACGACCCCTCTGTGGCGGCAATCCCAGGGTTCCCCATTAAATGGGTATTTTGAGGGGAGGCATGGGTCATATGCCTATGGGTTGTCAGTGTTCTCCCCTATGATGCGGCGAAATGGGGAGCAGTCTCTCTACTTGAACAGACGTTCTCCAGAGTCAGCTCAGTCCCCACACACTTTGGATAACCCTGATGTTCCCCAGTTCCCCAGCCGGGGACTGGGAGGGATAAACGTCCAATGCCTGAGCCAAGGTCTTCCTACATCTGAAAGTTTAATAAAGTTGTGGCCAATTTTAATCCCATAACACGTTGTCGGGTGTCATTATTCCACCCGGGGGGTCACCTGGGTTTGGGGGGGGTGTCTCCGCCTGTCCATGCAAATGTGAAAGGCTACACAACATTGTGTGTTGTTTGAGTGGTTGAATCACAGTGCATGATCATGAGAACAAACACAATTCACTTCAAGAACCATTTAGAACCCCACTGTATTCATATCTGAGAGGTGGTTTTCACAGTGATGTGTGAAAGGTGCATAAAATATCTCAGGCACAAATGACCCTCAATTTCAATTCCAAGAGCTGGTCTACTCATGCAGACGAATTAGATGGTGGACTGAGCCTGCAGACCTGGAATTAAGCCCTATTGGGACTTAGCTTCTGGTTAGACATGTGTAGGACTGAATTATGAGCTGGTAGAATTTTGGCCTGTACCACTTCAGCGGAAGGCTGTCTTAGGTGAAAAAGTCTGCTGTGCTCTAACAATTCAGGACACTACCACCTCATAAAAATGCATCAATAGACAAGTCCCAAACAGGGATAGGGGAGAAATTCAGTTCAGTTCACATTTAAAGCTGGACATACCAATTTCAGACAAACAATATGAGAACCGAAACATGGCCAGCCTTTGAAATTCACATATACCCGGATTTTGTAAATGCAGTTCTGCAAGTAACCAATGTTCACAGAATTGCATCCAATTAGTTAAAAGTGTGCGTAAAAATGAATATATTAGTGAAAATGGCCTGCAGAAATGCATTAGGAAAAATTACTTGCAAAAAATGTGTATACTAGTCAAAACTGCCTAGAAAAATTTGTTCGTTGGGAGAAATTTGCAAAAATCTTGCTGAATAATTTCCATGGGGATTTTTTTTTTTAAAGAACTGGATTTAATACTGGAAAATTGAAAGACTGAAAGAAGTGAAACTGACGGATCTTTTCCATCCCTAGTACCAATATCATATCTCCTTCATTTGATATAGTTAAGGAGTCTTGCTGTTCAGAGCATACCATTAGCTTTTGCCTGACTCAGTCACCAACACTGAGTGACAAGTAATGGGTGATTAAGGCAGATCACCTTAGCAATTTAGATAGCTGACTCACAGCCTAATACAGAAGGAGAGGAGGAGGCTGGTAAGCGGCAAATGTTGAGTTTGGCAACAATAGACTTAGAACAATAGTATGCACAATAAATAAAGAGACCCAAATTATATCCAAATATTTATTTCTTTGTTAGTTAAATTAAGTCCTGTCTGTTCACCCTAAAGAGCTCTCAGGACAGTACCTGCATTGCATGAATAAGTTTTCAGCCATGTACAAAAATGTACATAGGAAATGTTACAGCTCACCAGTAAACATCAGATTCAACTGCTGTTTTCACATTCTTATAGGCCAACAATCAATTCTAAGTACTTTAGGGGAAAACTTTCTTATCAGCTTCAACAATGAAGTGCACTAGCCTTTCTGAATTTTTCCACGTTAGACATAATACTTCCAACTTGATGCATCTTCTCTTAGAGGAAAATTACTTCCTACAAGATATACATAATTCTCTGCATCATTCTGTACTGTGTGACATGAAAAGACATCAAAACAAAATTATTCACACTTACTGGGTCCCAAATGTGCTTCAGTAAACAAAGCAAGCTGTCTAAAGTACTATTGTAACTCTACTAGCCCAAGGAAAGAAATCTCACACAACAGTTCTTCTCTGGACACTTTTTATTGTGCATTCATAATGATCTGCACGCATGATTGTATCTGGGAAGTTATAGGCAATCTCCACTTTCAATATTTTTCACACCTACAAAGGTTTCAGGGCAGACATAATGCTTTCTTTGCAATCTCCTAGCTTCCTGTTGACATTTTCACGCTTTTTACGCCACAAACACTCCAGTTTTGTTCATGGCCCCACTTACAGTATGTTGTGCTTATACTATAGTATAAGGGCTTATCCGCACTTAACTTTGCTTCCCTGTTTCAGGCACAGCCTGCACTTTAAATGTCCGAGCATCTGTTTTTCTTTTCTTTTCTTTTGTTTTTTTGCTTCCCCACAAAAGCCTGCTCTTTAAAGCTAAATTGCAGTAATGAGCACTCACACTTTACATTGTGAGTGCCCTTTACGGGATTGTGTGGGGTGCTACAGTTCCCAGGGAACTTAATGGCAAACAGGGACTGGCCTGCCTCTCAGTGATATTATTTGGAGGTTCACACCCAGCCTCAGTAGTTAAGTTTCAGTGCTGGGAGGTGGGGCCAGTCCCAATGATATATAGGGGGTGGAGCCGACAGTAGCTAGGCAGTCAGCTCAGGAGATTCCCCCACCCTCCCCTCCCTTACTTTAATGTTTTCTTTTTGCAGGTTAATTTTTTCTTCCTGTTTAGCAGGTGCTGCTACGGTCTTTGACTGGTTGCTGTTGAAGGACCGGGAAGAAATTTTCCTGCATTTGCAGATTTTGTCTTCCCCATAGCAATTCGTCACAACTTTGGCAGTTTAAGGCCTTGGGCGGAATCCTTTAGTCTTTTCTTCCTTATAATGGAGCGGGGGCTGAAGTGGTGACTCACCCCCCCGTGTCGTCGATTCCAGTGTGGTGCAGTGGTTAAGAGTGGTGGACTCGTAATCTGGTGAACCGGGTTCGCTTCCCCGCTCCTCCACATGCAGCTGCTGGGTGACCTTGGGCTAGTCACACTGCTCTGAAGTCTCTCAGCCCCACTCACCTCACAGAGTATTTGTTGTGGGAGAGGAAGGGAAAAGAGATTGTTAGCCGCTTTGAGACTCCTTAGGGTAGTGATAAAGTGGGATATCAATTCCAAACTCTTCTTCTTCCAGGGTCCCCTGTTAAAAGGGGTTGTATAATGGGCTGCCAGTGAACTACCCTATGTGTGGAGATATGGGCTGGGCTGCGTGCTACACATACATCTTACAGTGCACCCCCATATCCCATTTACCCTGATGTTCCCCAGTTCCCCCGGCTGGGGGGCTGGGAGGGATACATGCCCAAGGCCTAAGCCAAGGTCTTCCTACATTCAGAAGTTTAATAAAGTTGTGGCCTAATTTAATTCTCTAACACATTGTCAGAGTCTTTATTCCTTTCTTATGATCCCTCGGGGCTGGGGCTATTGTGGCCAGGTCACGCAAACAGCAATCCACAAGAACACAAAATTGTCATTTCCTCCGAGTGAGCACTAAAGCATAGACTTTTGTGGAGAAAGTCTGTGGCAAGCACGCACACACATGCTTGGACACAGAGCTTTTAAATGTGGAAGTGTGCCTGCAAAGAGTGATGCAAAAGCTAAGGGTGGATAAGCCCCAAGGATGTCCTTCCAGACAGAAATAATGTGGTAACATTGGAGAAACATCACAGAGCAACTGATAAAGTAGGGTGGTGTGTGGACCATTTAATATAAATTCATCACTAATGAATAGTGGTGTGTGTGTGTGCCATTTTGGATTCAAACATATATCCAAAGCAGACATTATAAAATTAACTTTATGTCAGAAATACTGTGAAATTCATTTGGCCATTAGGGGCAACTATTTAAATCCCATACGCTTCTCACCCAGAAAGTAAGCAGGTTTGTTGTGTGGATAAAATGGAGAGGGGTGAAACCATATATGCCACTCTTGAGCTCCTTGGATGAAAGATGGGATGTAAAAGAGATGGATGGATGGATGGATGGATGGATAGATAGATAGATGGCTCTTGTCCCTTCTGTGTTGATATATGAACTTGCTCAACTGCAGCATCTTAAAATCCTCAGCTGTATGATTGTTCTCCAATAAACATGGAACTAATGGAGCTTCAAGTGTCCCAGTTGTCATCTTACACATGTTCACTAAGGTATAATTTTTGAATTATTATTGCTTGTGCCACATAGATATGTTCACAATGACATACAGTCTCAAAAATAACTTTTGTGGGCTGACTTAGTGAAGTCCCTTAAAACAAAAACTTCACCACCTTTAGGATTAATCAATTGTTGGTCGGCTTGTATGGCACAAATGTGACCATTTCCCTTCAAGACAGTTGCTGAAGATTGGTGAAAGAACAGTGGCTACCGTTCTGTAAATATGTCACAAAGGGTCATGAATTTAATGAAATTAAAGCTGTAGTCTTTAGCACACTTTACCAAGAAATATGAGTCCAAATTAAGTGCAGTCTGACCTATAAAAAGATTAGGCTGTAAGTAGAAATATGTCTCTCTTATACTGTTAAAGTATAATATGTGGATTGATGTTTCAGGTTAAAAAAATATACTTATGGTAATATTTAGAAGACATTTTAATAACTTTACATTTATAAAAGGTTTAGGAACCCTGTGGCTCTCCAGGTTTTGTTGAATTCCAGCTCCCAATGGCCCCAGCCAGCATGGCCAGTGGTCAGTGGTGAACAACATCACTACCCAACAAATTCAGGGCCATAGCTTCCCAAACCCACTATATTTTAATTTTTAATATGCTTTAGTTGTGTGTTAACATATAAGCTTTGGGGTTTTTTGAAGTATTTATCTGAATGTTTATCAATGTGACATAGAGCCATAGCTAGCTGAACTGTTATGCAAAATATCAAAGGTACTAGCTTCATGACTGCCAAAAATGAAGCTCATTAGCTGATACACCACTAACCCTTACATGAGGCAGTGAATGGTTTAAAAGTTGTTGCCAATCATAAGAGTCAACTCCAAGGGGCTGGGGTGCTTTTGTCCATCCCCCATTAAATATTTGAGGGAGCTGGGCCCCACAAAGTCGATGGGCATTGCCACTCACACGGTGTGTGTGTGCTGTGTCTTCTGATCGATGATGCTGAGCAGCGCTTACCTGGGTCCCCCAAATATTTTATTCAAGTTGGCACCTCTGTTGCCAATCATATCATTAGATAGTCTACCTCCATCCCACACATAAATGCTCCACTATCTGCTCAAGGAATGCCCAACAACAGGGGGAAATTTAGTGTATGTACCAGTGAAATGATCTAGAGTTGTTCAGGGTTGCAGCAGAGGAGTGCAGAAGGGATATGAAAGAGGGTCGAGAGTGCTTGAAGTAATGGTGGTAAGGTAGAGTACTGAGGATCTGTCTGGGACTGCCTGTCACGTAAGAAAAATGAGTTCATACATGGGTGAGAAATTGATGGCCCTCCAGATGTTGGTAGACCATAAATGCCATTATACTACACCATTGTCCACAAGGACTACAGCTGAGTCCAACAACATACCACAGGTTATATACATCAGTGCTTTAATATAAATTCACTAGTCCTCCTGCCCCTCTCTTCATCATTTGTTAATGATGTCTGAAAAGAAAGAGGCATCCCCCCCCCTTATAACTCTAAATAAGTATGGATGTATTTATACTAACTTTGATTAAGGATCATTTTAATTGCATTGCTTGAGGGGGGAAAAATGAAGTCAAACATAATTTATTAGCCAGCAGTCTGCAGACAATTAGCCGTGCAAGGTGTGTTAAGTTGTGAGAGATTTTAATAAGCATTGATATCTCAAAATTAAATAATTTAGCACCTTTAATGGCACGAAGTAAAAATATTCTGTACAGTTTTTGTGGATGTGGAGCTATATTTTAGCAGGCATCTTTGGTAGTAACACTAATGTGCAGCAGAGTTGCTATTATCTTGGCTTTCTCTCACACAGCTAAAGTGCATACCTATGAACTTATCCCAAATGTAGGTAGAAAATCCAAGCACAACTCCTTTGACCTACTGGAACTGATGGGATTTATTTCCAAGTTGATATGGTTACGTTGCGTGCATTTTTTTGCATTGTTTATTCTGATTTGGATAGCGTGTGTTCCCTGTGTCCCACGCCGACATAGCTGTATTATAGGAAAACACTATTCCTACATGGACACTGCTTTGATGGTTGTAATGTCTAATAGGAACTGTGAATTAGCTATCACAAAGCACACACAAAATGTGTTATAACAATTGTATGCTTTTGGGATGGAAACGTGACTTATAAGAGCTGACATAAAAAAATGAATAAATTAGTAGACCTGGCTTAGAGGGTGTTGCTGGGCTACAGTTAAGTCATTAATATACATGTTTGTTCAGATGTAATATTATATATCATAGTATATATCTGATGTTTTGCATGCTTAGTTTAGAAACTACTGGCTTCCTCTTTGTAAATCCAAAAATACTGTGAGTTGATCTGGATTCATTTCCCTTTGACAAATATACAAGAGCAGATTAACGAACCCTGAAAATTGGCTATCCTTTGTCAATCATGTTATTAATCAGTCTATGGTTTTCCCAGTAGTAATGTATGGAAGTCAGAGCTGGACCATGAAGAAGGCTGATGGCTTAAGAATTGATGCATTTGAATTATGGTGCTGGATGAGACTCTTGAGAGTCCCATGGACTGCAAAAAGATCAAACTTATCCATTCTGAAGGAAATCAGCCCTGAGTGCTCACTGGAAGGACAGATCCTGAAGCTGAGGCTCCAATACTTTGGCCACCTCGTGAGAAGAGAAGACTCCTTGCAAAAGACCCTGATGTTGGGGAAGATTGAGGGCACAAGGAGAAGGGAACGACAGAGGATGAGATGGTTGGACAGTGTTCTCGAAGCTACTAACATGAGTTTGATCAAACTGCGGGAGGCAGTAGAAGACAGGAGTGCCTGGCATGCCCTGGTCCATGGGGTCATGGGGTCGGATATGACTAAACAACTAAACAACAACAACATGTTTATCCAAGAGCGACTGGTTCCATGCAGCGCAATGCTATGCCTGTTTTATTAGACAGACATAGTGTCCACTGAGCTCAATGGGGCTTACTCCATAATAAGATTTAGTAGGATTGAACCTTGGTTTATTTAATTTATTTGGGGGATGGAGTGAAGGTGGGAGAAAGTAAAGCAAGGCAACAGTTTGCCTCAATTTTCCAGTTTGTTCATTACTTTCTTCACATACGTTGAAGTCAGCACCGCCTTTGTTTTCCTTAAAATTAGACATTTCATGATAATTAAATTATACTTTTCCTGTACATTCTCTTCCTTTTGCAGTCATGTTAGTAATGCAACACTCTATTTAATTTGACATAAGAGCACAGATCCTGTATTTTTTATTTTCAGTTGTATCTGAAGAATTTAGTAATACAGAAATAACTTTTCCTTCTTCAAAATGAATTCACCTGCTACTAGTATTACAGCTACTATGACTAATATTAATAACCATTATTTTATTTTATCTTGCTTTTATACTAACATGCGAGCAAAATATTTACAATTATACTTGCAGTTATGGCACATCATAATGGTGTTCTCTTTTTCTTCACTAGTGGCCACTTAATATCATTGCGATACTGGCCAAAATGAAACATACTTCTTCCATCTTAATAAAGCTAAGATGATCCAAAATGATATTTATGAATATTCTATTTGTTGTCCTTCCCCCTCATTAAGGCATTTCTGTGATTGCCAAATGGAATGTTGCTTCTGAAAATGATTGAGATAGCTCTCTAATTCTCATCCTCTTTATTTTAAGTGTATACTTGATATTCAAATAAAATCAGAAAATGACATTTGGATATTTTCATAATGAAATCACAAATGGTTCCTTTCTCCATTTGTATATGGTTTACAGGTTTCACCTGAGCCAGAGTTCACTCATTTGGAGTCATAGTACCATCTTATGCAATTT
Organism: Podarcis melisellensis; assembly: GCF_964234715.1. Lineage (NCBI taxonomy): Eukaryota > Metazoa > Chordata > Lepidosauria > Squamata > Lacertidae > Podarcis > Podarcis melisellensis. The sequence continues at coordinate 18,590,125 of NC_138531.1, read as the reverse complement.
TACTCAGAAGTAAGTCCAATTATCTTCACTATGGCTTATGCCCTGGTAAATGTATTTAGGATGGTAACCCTAACCTTGGAACTTCTATTTAATGTCAGGACTCAGATCAAGAATACTAGAAATAAATAGTATCATGTTGAGTGTCTTTCCTTTATTCTGAATAGCCACAAACACATAGCACACATTTGGCATTAAGATGCACTGCTCTCCTCGCCCCCCGCCCCTGAGTGCCAGAGATTTAGATACTGCAATTTCATTTAGCACACTATTTCAAGCAAATTTTGGAACTTCGTTATGGGCAAAATGCTGGAAAAGTTGTGGGAGCAGCTGAACAGAGTTCCAAAGTAATTCATAAAGGTTATGGGAAATTGGAAAGGAGTGTTCTGCATATCCCTAGGTTATGGGTTCCTAAAATGTGTTTGGCGGTCCACCAGTGATCTATGAGCTTGCATGGCAGTGACTCTCCAAAGCAGCATACAGTGGTACCTCGGGTTAAGTACTTAATTCATTCCGGAGGTCCCTACTTAACCTGAAACCGTTCTTAACCTGAAGCACCACTCTAGCTAATGGGGCCTCCCGCTGCCACCACGCTGCCGGAACACGATTTCTGTTCTCATCCTGAAGCAAAGTTCTTAACCAGAAGCACTATTTCTGGGTTAGCAGAGTCTGTAACCTGAAGCATATGTAACAGTGTGTGTGTTTGCAAAGAATGGTGTTTGCAAAGAATGGTGAGTGTAGTGTGTGTGTGGGCACAGTGGCTGTTCTGTCCTTCTTAGAACCATCTGGAAAGTGAGCAGGACAGACCAGAAGTGACAGCGGAACCTCTGCTTCCCTTAGAAAAATAAAGCCACATATGGTGGCAAGAAAGGCTGAAGTCCTAATTAGGGGAAAGAGGCTGGCAAAGCACCTGAAAGGGATTGAAAGAAAAAAACAAGAAAGAGAGGAAGAAGCTAAGAGAGAGTGCAAACAAGAGAAAGAGGGTGAGTTAGAGTGAGCGTTGTTGGCATATGTGTGTGTGTTTGTCCAAAATCAGAAGCAGAATGAATGCTGAATCTAACCTAAGACTCAAGATGGCAAATGCCACACAGAACAAAACAGAATTTTGTTTAGCACAAAAGACACATCCATTAAAGTATTCGTAGTGATGTTGAAATACATTTTTATCGCTTCTTTTATTTTTTTATTGTATTAAAATTTGAATTCCATTTTTTAAAAATAAACACACACACAATTTAACATCTAGTATAATGCATTACAATTAATAAACAGCAGGCAGAAAAGTGACTGAGTGGTCCACCAAAACCCTCAAAAATTTTGGTGCCGGGGAAGGAGGCAGTTTGGGAACCATTTCTCTAGGTTGCCATTGGAATATCCCCTGGAATTACATGTAAATCATATCTGGAAGTTCCTTGGGCAGATTTTGTGTTTTGATAAAAGTCAAATAGTTTTGTGGTTTTCCTTGCTATGACTTAGTGAATTTTCCACATGGGATTTTGCACACAACCAGATTTAACCTGGCACCTGTATATACAGGGTGTGTGGGAAGTTTTTCAACACATGAGCGAAAACACTTTTGGTTTAGGGTAACCTTTGAAGGGCTACGTTCCAGTGCTAGATGGAGGCAGCACAGTGAGCAGGCATGGTCAAAGATAAAAGTGGGAAATGCAATCAACTTAAATTTGATGTATGTACAGTAGACTTGCTTCTCCCATTCTAACACATCCTTCTGTGTTCTCCATCCAAGCATGCAAGGAGCATTGTTGAAGTTTAGGAACACATTCCAGCCAAGAGGAAACACTCAAGTGGGGTGCCATGCAGGGCTGGTCAGGGTTGTGGCCTGTAGAGAGGAGTGGAGATTGTGAAAGGGTGTGGCCTAGGAGAGCCCTGAGGCTAGACAGAGAGGTCCAGAGACCAAGCCCCTGGTTGTGAGGTTCCCTAGCCCTGGTATATGGGGTATATATGTTCTTCATGAAAAAGATGCATTTTCCCACTTAGTTATGGGTCTTTACCATCACACTTACTATTTTAGGAGACACCAGGGCCCTTTTTTCAGCCAGAAGTCAGTTCCGGCACCTCTTAGGTAGGCACCATTGCCATTAGAAGAGAACAAAGGAGGTCTTCATGGTGAGTTCCAGCACTTCTTTTTCCAGAAAAAAGACACTATATATTGGAGCCCGGGGGAAAGGAAGTGCCTGTTTATTTGTCTGTCTTTTCAAATACCTCAGACCCTTACCCAAATCCTCAGTCATGTGCATGATTTATTTTACCTTAAAACTTGGTGGAGCACCTTGTTATTCCATTCAACATCTGCTGTACTTTGCCCTTCTACAGTCAAGGAATAACTACCCCTTACACATTGACCCAAGCCCTACACACACTCAGGCAATTTGAAGCAATGGTGGCACATTTCCCTACCACACATAATAATTTGGATTATCTCTTTTGAGTCATATCAATGTTTTGAACGTCATACATCTCTAAGATGTTAAGCTCTGTAAATATCATTGCATAGAGCTGCTCTGACAGGTTTAGAACAGGTTGTAGAAGAGCAAATTAATTAAAGAGTATATGTGATGAATGAAACAGTGGATGTATATGGCTAAAAGGCAAAGCCACTCTTTCATTTACCTTCCAAAGCCAAATTAAACAACATTAAGATAGACTTTCTGCTCCTGTTCTATTCTCTGCTCCTATTTTCTGTTATATTTTCTGATCCTGTTCTGTTTCTGTTCCTTCGTTTCCCCATTGCTAATATGGCCATTGAAAATATAGTTTTTCTAACATCGAGATGTCACTATGCATTGCAACCTCCTCTCATCTTATGTTATTGGCACACTCAGAAAACCACTTTTCCCATGTGCGATTTTCCAGCCACTTTGTTATAAGACACACAGGGAACAAAGTGTCCCGATCTGTTGTGTGATGGACTCTGACCCAATCACACTAAAAGCAGGATTATGAAACCACAAAATATATGGTAGCGCAAAAATTGTACTGCTTCAAATAACTTCGCTTCCTATGAGTTCCACTACATTAAACAAAGCCCCATTTACACACAAGCTTCCACCAGAGCTTGGCATGTTCTTTCCTGCATGTAATCTCACATCACAGATCTGGATAGAGTCACATTTTATCTGCTGCACTCTCCTCTGTTTTATTGCACTGTATTTTAGAATCTAATAGGGTGAAATCCAATGTTAGTCATACTCAGGACAGACCCATTGAAATAATTGATCTTAAGTAAGTTGAGCCTGTTACTTTCGGTGGGTGGTATCCAAAAAGCACCTCCTATCAGTGCAAGAATTCCCATTTGCACAACCGGACTGTCCAGTTTTGGCACCTGCAGCAGACACCCTGCAGCCTCCCCAAACCTGCATCCCGTTCCTTTGCTGCTACTGCAGCAGTGGCAGCAGAGAGTTTATATTTTGTTCTGTAAGACTTCACTGAAATATGGAATACTCACATCTCTTCACTCTGAATCGCTTCTAAAAACCACTCATTTTGGTAGGCTTGCTGCTTTGGTGAAGTATTAGAATACCAACAAATGTTATGACATTCAGGACGCAATCCACACCCAGAATCTGCTGAGATGAACAGACTATGGAATGGGCAGATCTCTAGTTGAGTCAGCTGAGCCTGGATTCGTGGAGCTTATACCTCATCCTGGCTCAGCCAGAGATGTTCTGGCATAAGCCCTCCACTGCAGCTCAGCCAGACCTAAGCCAGCTGAGCCAAGGCCAGCCTAAGTCCCACCCCCTAAAAAAAATAAGAAGTGGAAAGGGTGGGGACAGGGCAGTAGGAGGCATATCCTACTCAAAGCTCCATGCAGCTTCATCATGCGACCTAGCAACTAAGAGGAATTTGCACTGGATAAAAGAGTGGTTTAAGTCAAACCTTATCTTAGCTAGTTCCCCATCCGCTGGGCTCTGTCCAGCTCAGCAAGCAGCTGCCCTATTCCTGAACAGAGCTTGGCATAAAGGTAAGTTACACTGAAATAATTTAAACCAGCTCCCTGTAGTTTGGATCACTATGCCTGACAGGAAACAGCAATGGTCCAAGCAGCAGAAGTCATGATGTATTGGGAGTGAAAATTGAAATGAAGGCAATTAAAATTGAGGGATCATGAAACCCAAGGCAAAATTCTACATATATGCCCTCAAAGCAAAAATGCAATGCAGCACTTGACATTTGCATTGCTCTAATATGAAGCACAATGAAATATATGGTACAGAAGTCCGCAGAAGAACAGCTACTCTCATTGAACCGCAGTAATGTGTCCTAGATAAGTATCAGATGCATTAAGGTGATGCTGAAGTTCTGGTGGGAGCCGTGATACCCAGGGCTGCTCGGTTTTTCTCTACACATGACTCCATGCATCTGTCCATTCTCTGTTTCCTTCATTCAGTTTAGTCACTTCTATTCCTAGCAGGGAGCTTCAGCATTGTTAGTAGACCACCAATAATGACAATATAATTAGCATTTTTAATTGAAAAGATTGCGCCACTGACACGCAGTGTCCTGTGATCTTCCCGACACCTAGTCGCTGCAGCACTGAAGTTGCTCTCTTCAATTGACTTATGGTAGACCGTCACGCCTGCCTGCACTCTGCTAATAGGAATTTGTGGCGCATGGAGGTCATAAGCCGTAGTGTCAATTCGTGGTATTGCTCTTTATGCACCGCTTGCTCGAGAGCAAGATAAATGAGCACTCGCATCATAATCTCTCCTCACTGTCAAGGCTGTTCCTGGTCTGAGGGTCCAGGAATGTGCGAGTTGGAGGGATATCATTGGTCCTGCTTGTGGGCGTTTCAGCTGAGATCCTTTCCTCAATGTTCCTATAGCTGTAGTCATTCATTCACAATAATTCTATAAGTATTTCCTTTTTAATATATATATATTTTTATTAATTTTTGCACAAATTTTCCAACATATCAACTCCAAAACAACATGGCAAATCTTTGGCTATCACAGCCTATGACTTCCTTCAACCCCTTCTAATGGTTTATCAAATTTCTTTCTAGTTTTGCTTTTTATTACTATGCTTATTGTTATAAGTCCTTCATCAACTAATCTCGTTCCTTTTCACAATGATCTATAAAATCTTTCTTACAAAACTTCTTGTAACCCTACAAGCGATGTTAAATAAACTCTATAAGCATTTCCACCCCTTTCAGAAGCAGCAGCAACAAACAAATAGACCTGAATCAAAACCACCTTGATTTAGCAAGCCATCTAAACTACATAATGAACAGGAAAAACCTTCTCCTTCCAAAAATGTTGAAAACAAACCACAAACCACCCCCTGTTGCAATATAGCTCCATCCTATCCATTCTCCTTTGCTAAATATTATCCCGTGTAGCTATGTGTCCATTTCTGCACAGCACACATTTTTCTTGTTCGATGATTTGCATTTTAGCTTTTTTCTTATGTACCTTTGTTTTCCCATGTTCATGGCTGAATATTCATAATACACAAAGGGATTCTTCCAGGTCTGGTGTGTGTGTTAGGAATCCTACAATGCTTTGTATTTGTATGGGAGGTGGAGTGTTTATATTGCAACTGGGAATATATTCTGAATTGATAGGATTTTGGTGTAATACTGTATATGGCCCTGTGAGCTTTGCAGTAATTCAATGCAAGCTGTTTATAAGCAACTGAATCCACTCTTCACTGAAAGAGTCTGATGGGGTAATTTGAAATACTGGAAGCTAACTGTATATTGCTACAAATGTAGTTTTAATGCAGATTATTAGGACATTTAAATATAATATCTATGGAAAGTTGGTGTGTTATTGCCATTGATGTTCAACAATGCAACCTTCATGCTCTTCTCGCTGGTACCTTTTCCCTTTGTGCATCATATCTCTTAGCAACTATTTAAACGTTTATGGTGTACTTTGGAAGAGAAACAGTTACTATCTGTTAGTCTATCTATCATCTATCTATATCTATCTATCTATCTATCTATCTATCTATCTATCTATCTATCTATCTATCATCTATCTATCTCCCCATCTGTAATTATAATACTAGCTTACCTTGAAGGGACAATACCCAGCTTATGTGATATTACTCTGTAATATGTTTCAAGTGCTTTGGGTGCTTAGAAAAGTAATATAAATATTGTCGTTTTTATATTCTTCCTGTTATGATGATGGAATCGAAAGGCCACTTCAGAAGAAAGAAAAGCCTCATGCTTTTCATACAGTTAGGGTGGGAAAAAACCAACAGACATTTTAAATCATATTAAATGTTTGACACGTTTGTGGAGTTCCTGAGCTGCTGCTCCAAAGTTTCATTGAACGCCATCCCACCAATCTTCCGTAATGTGATAAGAACTACGCATCAAACACCCAGGAACAATTTGCTTCCTACATTTGGGTCATGTACCATAATGATGTCTTTTAAAAATAATAATAATAATGGAGAGCAAACTGTCATGGTTTCCATAGCAACCACAGCACTGGAGTATACATGAAGTTTGAGGACATGTGAAGACAATGGCTGAATGCTCTTTGCACCATTGTGTTTCAACTTGGGTTACAAATACGAAAACAAAGCATTTGGGGAACTATTGAAGCACTATACAGAAGATGTAGTTCATTGAAATCCTAGTCATGGGAGAGGAATGTTTTTGGAGGAAAATTTATACAAAAGGCTCTGAAGCTATGCAGTATTTCTGGTACTTTGTATGAAAAGTATGAACCTGCCGCTATGATAACCACATTTACTAGAGAGTAGGAGCTACTAAAACTAATGAGACTTATTTCCAAATAGACACAGATACTGGATTGCACTGCTCCTATTTGAGCCTGAGAACTCCAGATTGCATTTTAGGAATAGATCTGAGAAGAGAGTTCAGGAGCTAATCAAGAAGATGGTAAACGAACTGAGGCTTTCTTGCTGAACCTGTAAAGGAGGAGAAAAATTAAAATTCTGTGCAGTTCTATTTTTCTAGAAAAAGAGGTGCCAGAACTCACAATGAATGCCTCCCTCATTCTCTTAGAATGGCAATGGTGCCCATTTGAGAGGTATCAGAACACACCCGAGAAGTGCCAGAACTGAGTTCTGGTGAGTTCCGGCTAAAAGCCCCCCTATTATTTGGCTCAATGACAGTTGCACTACTAGGCCCTTTAAAGGTAAAGGGACCCCTGACCATTATGCCCAGTCGTGACCGACTCTGGGGTTGTGGCGCTCATCTTGCTTTATTGGCCGAGGGAGCCAGCGTTTGTCCGCAGACAGCTTCCGAGTCATGTGGCCAGCATGACTAAGCCGCTTCTGGCGAACCAGAGCAGTGCACGGAAACGCCGTTTACCTTCCCACTGGAGTGGTACCTATTTATCTACTTGCACTTTGATGTGCTTTCGAACTGCTAGGTTGGCAGGAGCTGGGACAGAGCAATGGGAGCTCACCCCGTTGCGGGGATTCGAACCGCAGACCTTCTGATCAGCAAGTCCTAGGCTCTGTGGTTTAACCCACAGAGCCACCCGCGTCCCATACTAGGCCTTTTACACTATTAATAATTTCTGCCTTTATTCTTTGAGTCTAAAATTACAGTGGTACCTCATGTTATGTACTTAATCTGTTCCAGAGGTCCGTTCGTAACAGGAAACTGCTCATAACATGAAGCACACTTTCTCTAATGGTGCCTCCTGCTGCTGCCAGAGTGCAACTTCCGCTCAACAAGGGGCTTCTACTTCTACGTCCGAGTTAGCGGAGCACGTAACCCGCAACATTCGTAAGGGTGACGATACGTAACACAAGGTATCACTGTACCTGCAACAGTGTTTCTGTTGCACACATTTCCTTTTCCAGCAAGCACAAAATGTAATTTTTTATCTCTTGCCTGCTCAAATTTTGCTGCCTAGCACACAGCTGAATGTGTGAACTGACCCTATTGCAAAGTGTTGTTTTTGCAGGCCAAAAGTTCTGCATTTTGTGTTTGACTAGTGATAGCTAATTCACAGTCCCTACTTGTTGATGTTGTTTGATGTTGCAGCCATCAAAGTAGTCTCTCTCTCTCTCTCTCTCTCTCGTGTGTGTGTGTGGACCAGCCTCAACTCTAAGAAAAAGAAGGGCCAGTTCACTCTAGGAATGTTTGAGATATACTGTTTATTTGTTTCTTTTGTGAACTCTTCCTGGATTCATGTGTTGATTGGAACATGGCTTTCCTTCAGATTTCACTCTTCTCTGAATTTCACCATACAGTCTTCGGGGGGGGGGGATGTGCTTTATGCGACCCATGAGAGTAGCGAAATAACCAGACTGTACAATGGCGACAGGATAAAATCGGGCCAAATCTTTATTGATAGTAGCAGGCAGGGCAGGGGTTGGTATGGCATTAGGTCCCAGGATCAGTTCATCATTCCCCAAGCCCCATGTTGATGGAATGGATCTGATGGATTCGGATCACTCCAAACCTGTTCAGTGGGAGTCAGCCTGTGTTCCACCCATATGGCTGAATTTTTGAAAGTATTTTTTTACCCAACATTTGCCCCTAATATGAGATAGTCCACCCCAACTACTTCTGAAGTGTGTTAGTCAATTGAAGCAAAAACAAGTCTGTGGCAAAAGAAAAGGAAAAGAAAAGAATCTTGTGGCACCTTACAGACTAGCCAACTTATTATGACATGGACTTTTGTGGGCTAGAGTCTGCTTCATCACGGGAATATATAAACTGTCCTGGACTCATCATCTGAGGCCCTTCTTTGTGTGCCCTACTCCACATGAAATCTCAAGGGTGGCGACATGAGAATGGGCCTTCTCTGTAGTGGCCCCCCTTTGTGAAATGCTCTTCCCAGGGAGGTTTGCCTGGTGCCTTCATTATACATCTTCATTATATAATAGGAATCTATTATTTATTTAGTGGACGGTTTGAGGTTTATTTAGTGGATGGTCTGAGGTTTCTTTCATCAAATTTCTTTTTCAATTTGCAGTTGGTAAGATGGATAAAAATCTTGTTGAATCTGAGCCACAGTTGTGGGCCTGTTCCTTGCTATATTCATATCACAATTCCTTACACTACTATTTCTACAGCCTGTGAGAGCATTTCGGTATGCTACTTAGGGCAATGACTACTTCATTTAACAGGCTGCTGTTTCCCGTGCCAAAAAAGAAGAAAGAAAACACCCATCTGCTTTTAGATGAGGGCTGATATGTACTGATAAAATGAAGAGACAGAGACATTATGCTAGGCGATGGTGTGTGTGGAAAACGCAGGCTTATCCTGCGTCCTATTTTATAATAATAAATTGCTTTCAACTAACAATAGCTAATGTGTTAGAAACATGATTCTAAATGAAGTCATAATTAGTTTCTTTAAAAAGTAATAACAAAGCCCTGAAGGTATTCCAGGGATAACAGATGTGTAATGCTCTCAGAAATGAAGAAGCCTTTTGAGTAGGTCATTCAGATGCAATGAATCTTCTGTAATTCTTGATTGAGTATAGTTAACACAGCAATCCAAGTGGGGGCAGGGGGCGGGGAGAGGTAGTTGTACTGCCAGGTTATATGTGAGGGCAGACCAGCACTGTTCTTTCCAGACTGTTTTATTTTGGGTTAAGGGGGTGAATGTCAGACTCTTATGTATAGGCCAGCTCACGACTGCTGTATGTTTCCACCTGTTTGGGGGACATCTCAGGAAATAGGCATGTCCCTGTTTTGGCTGTACCAACATCAGAGCTCCAACATTGCTAAAGCAGCAGAGAGGACTGCTCACCTTTTCCAGTGGGTGGCATTGTGGCTGGGCATCTGGGACCCAATAGTGCTCCAGTGCAGGGGCAGAGATCTACACCTCCATAGCATGTATCCCCAGCCGTGTCACCAGCGCTGGGTGGGGCCATGCCTTGCATGGTCCCATCGGCCAATCAGCACTGGTAATGGGCATGGCTGCAGGAGATTTAACCGTGGCACAGCCAGGGCGTTGTTACGGCTTGGTCTCTCTCACAAATGCGAGACCATAGCTGTCCCTTATTTGAAGGGACAGTCCCTTATTCCAGCACCATGTCCTGCTGCTGTCCCTTATTGATGGATGTCCCTAAATGATGTAACTTAAATTTCAAAGGAAGCAGCTCCTCTCCCTCCCTCCCTGCCGGCCAGGGAGGAGGGAGGCTCCAAGTGTGTTGCTTGGCTGTGTTGCTCACCCAATAAGAAGTCTAAGAACGACTAGGGGGTGGAGCTTGCATGCCTTGTGCTGATCAAATCGTCTGCGTTGCCTGGGGACTCGCCTTTGCTCAGCGCTGTCCAGCAGAAAGGTGACAGTGGTTTTCCTTGAGGCTTTGTTTGGCTGCTGGCTGGGCTTTTTTGCCTTTGGCTCAGAGGGGCTCAGAAGTTGAACATACCTGTGCTGAGTGCTCGGATAGGAATCAGATGGATACGTCATCAACGGCCCACTGGCCCTTGCCGGCGAAAAGGTCTGTCTGGAGCGGGGGCACATGGTGGGGGGAAAGGAAAGGAGATCTCGTGGGGGGGGCTTTTGAATTTGTTTTGGAGGCTCCTTTGATTGATGAATGGGGGAAAAGAAAGGAGCTGATTGACTAACATGGTGGGTGACTGGCGATCTCATGGTGAGGGGGGGGAGGCTGTGTGTGTGTGGCTAGTTAATGCAAGCTGAGGAGTTTTTTGAATGCTGGATGCCATTTTGTTGAACGTGCTGCTGCAAACTTTGCACTCCAAAGCCAGGCTGGGGAGTCATCTTAAGTTGAGGCTGCATAGGCCCTGTGGTGCATGCGATTCAGATTCTATTCAGTTGAACCTCTGGTTACAAAGTTGGTTGGACAGTGTTCTCGAAGCTACCAGCATGAGTTTGACCAGACTGCAGGAGGACAGGAAGACTGGAGTGCCTGGAACAGGTGAGGCTGCAGGTCCCTTATTTTGGCTGCTGATTCCTTATTTTCAAGGCTGCTGGTCCCTTATTTTCAAATCTGTAAGTTGACAGCTATGCGCGAGATGACTCTGGTTGTTAATTATTTCAGATTTATTGCTAAAACAACAAACTAGGACGGAGCTCCTCTACTCATCGTCCTCTCCAGAAGATGGAGTTGTCTGGACTGAGCTCCTCCCCCTTCCCCAGCATGGAAGCCCCCACCTTCTCTTCTGGTATCATTTCCGCGTCTCTGCCACTTTTGAAATCCTACGAGATTTAACAGAGAGTGTTTCCTGCATTCCAACATCTTGCCCACTATCGGAGTTCTCACACATCCGTCTGTCCCTTTGGTCAGAGCTCAGATTACAGCTGCTCTCCCCTCCTCTCTGCTTTCTCCTGTTAACTGTCCTCTCCCTGTGCCTGCTTCTCCTCCTCCTGTCAGCATCTGAGCTTCGCTGGCAGGTGCCTTCCTCTCTCGCTCCTTTGCCGCACCTCCCTACCCACCCACCCACCCTCTTTTTATGTGTTGCTTGTTTATGACCTTGCTATGGACAACTGTTGGCCGCCGTATTGTTGGGGGCGGTTAGGATTTTTTTCCACTTGGCAAATTGGCGCCAGTGGTTTTCGCCTGTCTTGTAGCAATCATCACAACTTTGTAAGGTTAGGCATTGGGTAAGCCTTTGCTAAAGCAGCAGAGAGTGGCCTTGTAGGGTTGGATATCCTGCTCAGAGGACCTCTCTCTTTCTGCACTGCCTGAAAGGTGGACACGAAACATCCTTTGGCTCCTGGAGTGACCTCCTAGGCAACCAAGGGATTGCAGCCCAAGTTTTGTGTTTCACAAGGCAAACATTGATGCCATGAAAAATTAAGCTTCTTGGCAGCCATTAGAGCTACGGTAAACTGTCAAACAAACAAACAAACAAACACACCATGTATTTTCCAGTGGCAGCTGTGTAAGTTTCAAAACATAAACCTGATAAACAATGTTGTCAATTTGGAACACGGTTATTCTTTGGATTTCACACTTCTCTGAATTTTGTGGTGCAGTTCTTGGCTCAAAAAATGTATCCAAATGTGTATTTTAGAATACCTTATAAATGCGACTTTGCAAGGAAATATGTTTAATAATAGGTATTTTTTGAGAAAATAAATAGATTCCTAAATACTATTTTTCAAGATTTTATAGAAGATAGGTTGATATCAGTAGACCAATAGATCAATCAAGGGAGCAATCATATATACAAATAGCTGGCATAAAGCAAGCGGATATAAATTAAGCCAGTGTAAAGTTACACCAGATCCAAACACAGTTCAGCAGTGGAGCTACGACTGCTGAGAAAGTCCTAAGCTTAGCAGAGGTAAAATAATCCGTTAAAATAATGCTTGAGTTATATCAACCTTTTTGCCAGCTTACCTTACACTGGGCTGCCAGGTCATGTGATAGAGCTGAAGAGGCTTAGGAACCCATCTAAGTTCCTCCTCTGTGGCCTGGCCCCCACCACAACCCTCTTTCAGAGCTTACACTGACTTAATATCTGCCAAGCTATGCTCAGTCATGGGGGAGATGGGGGAGATACACTAGCATATCTTCAGATGAGCTAAGGATGAGGAATTAAGCCAGCATAGTCCAGGTCAACTGGAGTTCTGCTGGATCCTAACTTTGCTCACCCTGGGAGTTCTTCCTATAGGATTTCTCTCTAAAACAGGTGGGACAGAACGAGCATACTGGAAATTGGCACAGACCAGAAAGAGACTGATTTGTCCATCTGTACTACTGATAATCTTTTTATCTTTGAGCCTTTCAGAAATCTATTGAGGCATCAAGTCCAACCCTTCCCTAACCCTTCCCAGCTAAGCAGCTTGTAGCTAAACATGTTTCTAATGCACTGGAGGCATCATTTAGGTGAGAGAAAGGGAAACAGCAAAAGTATGAACTGCAGAGTCTTAAAACGTTTCCTGTGCTTTGACTGCAAAGAAAAGAAGGTAGCCTGCCATTTCATCCTCTCATTCCAAGTATCATGAAAAGCTAGCACTTCAGGAGATCTTTGAGTTGGAAGCAATGGCAGCGCTTGTAGCAATGATCAGGTTTCTCTTGGAACTGCTTCTATGCTGGTGATTTGAATAGCAGCCCAGAAGATTTGATTATCTATTCTATCTGTAAATGTACAGATATACCATCATTTATATGCTGTAATATCAGGGTGTTTTGACATTGCATATGACATTTTTTCTAATCAATCAATCAATCAATCAGAAAACAATGCTTCTTTACTGAACTCTTGCTGTGAGACTCCTGGTTAAGGTCATTGGGAGAGGAATGATGTATAAAACACATGCCCCAAACCTGCTCCTTTCCTCTCCCAAAACCCAACCAGGATTGACAGCAATAGAAAGGACTTTGTGTGAGTTCTCCATTTCTTTTTCCCTCCCTGGACCCTAAAATGATGCAAAGGCAACATCCTTTTTCCTCTCCCAAAACCCAACCAGGATTGACAGCAATAGAAAGGACTTTGTGTGAGTTCTCCATTTCTTTTTCCCTCCCTGGACCCTAAAATGATGCAAAGGCAACATCCTTTTTCCTCTCCCAAAACCCAACCAGGATTGACAGCAATAGAAAGGACTTTGTGTGAGTTCTCCATTTCTTTTTCCCTCCCTGGACCATAAAATGATGCAAAGGCAACATCCCTGGCAGCAGGGAGCCAGGGAAATGTAGTTCTCCTGGACACCTGAACCCCTACTGTAGACATCATGTGACCACATCAGGTGACCTGGAAACCACACTTCTCAGGCCACAGTTACAGCTGGGACGTGAAGTATCTGGAAGGTGGAAGACAAAATATTGCTTTGTTCTCATTGCTGATTATAATTTTGGCTTTTTAACTGTTGAGGAGACGCCACTAGTCTGAGAAGCAGTATGCTGCGTCTGGTTCTGTGCTCGGTTAAGATCTGAATTTATGCTCCCTTCTCGTGGCTATCCTTCTTCTTCACAAATTATGTGGTAATGGTAGCTAACAGTAACAATGATCAATAGGCCAGATCATTTTCAAGCTCCATGATTGCCTCAGGCTCTGAAACACTGCAGTTAGCCATTTCATAAAAAGGAAGTAGTCTCCCTTAAGTCATTATTAAATGATGAATTATTAATCTTTGTTATTCAGGCATTGATCTTAAGTATACATGGTACATGCTCATCTACTTTGGCAGCAAGTAGTCTTAGTGATGGGGGAATTCTGATGGATTCATGATGTATGCACATAGCTAGGTCTTTCTTCCCTTTGCAGTTCCCCTTTCCAACCTCTGTTATTGTGTTTCAGTATGATTAGATGCAATTCGCACCAAAACATACCACTACAAGAAAGAATAAAGAGCTTGAAAGGAAAACGACATAGACTAATCTTGTGCAGCTTTGCAAATCAAATGACCTTCAGATCACTCCATTAGTGATGGAATGATCATAAAATTAAAAGGTGTCTACATTTAAGGAAAACGTATCCCTAACTTTAAAGAAATTATTCTTTATGATTTGGTTTAGTGCCCTTTTTTAATGATGCAAGTAAAATAGCTAACAATGGGCTGCAGGTTCTCTCTTTGTTCACTGGAGAAAAGGGTTTAGAGTTGAAATGTTGGTTTACATGAAAATGCCTACAGCGACACTGCTGAAACCTTTGCTGTGATCTTTTGCAATCAAACTTGGTTAGCTATAATTGGCTTGTGAGCATGCTGCAAGATATAAGTATGTTGTGCACAGTTTACTAGGAGCTCAGAGCCTATGTGAGACAGGTAATGATTCTATTATGAGCACTAAATCACCTTTTTACCGTTGTATTACTATACCTGGACTGACCTGAAGAAGGGACACAAAATTGAGACTTATCCAGCTGTCTCATCATCAGTCCTATCTACATGATTTACTACAAGATTCAGCAAAGAGGATTGACACTCTGGTCTTCATTACACCACAATTGAATTTTCGAACTCTTGAACTCGGTGCATTGCACAGCAGTGTAAGACTGTATAGATCTTTTTAAAGATCCTTGAGACTATATGTATATGCCTGAAATTTGCATTATTTTGAGTCAGAATACGTATTCCATTGAGAGATTTAGTGCACATGATTCCTGGTTTAGCCAGATTCAGCCAGTGTTAAGTTTCCAAAGCTAGCTCAGGTGAAGATATATCATTCAGCCTTCTGGTGGTTCCCTCACTGCAAGAAGTGAGGTTACAGGGAACCTGGCAGAGGGCCTTCTCGGTAGTGGTACCCACCCTGTGGAACGCCCTCGTCTTTAAAGACCATCTGAAGGCATCCTTGTATTGGGAAGTTTTTAATGATTAATGTTTTATTATGTTTTTGTATATGCAGGAAGCCACCCAGAGTGGCTGGGGCAACCCAGTCAGATGGGCAGAGTACAAATAATGAAATCATCATCATCATGCTGGCATAACTCAGTCATCTGGGATTTAGCATCTAGGGCTTAGCACTCAGTCAAAATGGGGACTTATCAGGGTGTGGCATGTCAAGACTAAAGAGGGAAGATTTAGGCTGTATGTTAATTCCATTCATTTTGGTCACTTGACCCAGCAATCTGGGAGAGAGCTGTTGGAAATGTTTGTTTTCCCTCTGCCATGCTTAGCCAGAGCAGCAGTCTCTCTTACAAACAAGGTTTGGATCTGGGTTAACTTTATGCCAGCTTAATTTACACCCGCTTGCTTCTTCTGGAGGTTCCCTCATTGCGAGAAGTGAGGTTACAGGGAACCAGACAGAGGGCCTTCTCGGTAGTGGCAGCCACCCTGTGGAACACCCTCCCTTCAAATGTGAAGGAAATAAGCAGCTATCCTATCTTTAAAAGACATCTGAAGGCAGCCCTGTTCAGGGAAATTTTTAATATTTAACACTGTACTGTTTTTAACACTTGATTGGGAGTCACCCAGAGTGGCTGGGGAAACTCAGCCAGATGGGCGGGGTATAAATAATAAATTATTATTATTATTATTATTATTATTATTATTATTATTATTATTATTATTATTATTTATGCCAACTACTTGTGTATAGGATTTCTCCCTTAATTTTGTTTCTCAGTGATTGATGAGATCCATCCCTCCTCCTGCCCAGGAGGTTATTCTTTGCACTGGTGCATTCAACACATCACTTTGCTTGTGATAAAGAATGCTGCCTCATGAAGGTGTTAATGAGGTGTGTCATATCTAAAAATATAAAGCTAATGAAAATATTCCCACATACATAATAACTCTTTTCCTACCAAATCTTTTCAATACACTTATGCAGACGCCCACACAAAGTTGTAGTCATTTTATTTACCATGGCAACGTGATACACTGCTATATAGCAGTGGTTCCCAAATGAAGCTACTCGAAAGTACGCTTGAAATATTCAAGCCCTCATTGGACAAAGAATCTAAAGCAATGCCCCTCATATTACATATTCACTTCATATTTTTAGAGGGCAATCCTATGAAAAGATCCACCAGGACGAGCAGTTTAGGATGTAGCATTTTCCTAGCTCATCTGCCTGATTTCCAGCTCAGCTGGCCTCAGATAGCATTAAGCTCCCAACCTCAGTTCGGTCAAAGATACTCTGGCTTAACTTCCTCAACCCAGCTTAACTGAGGTTCAGTCACCGCTGGCAATTTTTTTAACCCTGCCTTTCACCCCAGTGAGCATGAAATGTTCTCAGTTATGCTAACATTTGGGGTGGAATCTCTTTTTGCAGTAGGTAAAAACCAAAAGGCCCGGCCAATCAGCCAATTGGACAAAATTCCTACCAAGCCCCTGCCCCAAAGGCAGACAACTCCATGACAGGCATAGCAAGGTCAACACGAAACCATTAAACTGAGGGCGGCTGGGCGGGTGATCCGGTGCACACAGCGAAAGAGAAAGCCGCAAGCTGCATGCCCAGAATTTAAACATGTTAGATCCCACCCACAAAACTGCAACATGAAATTCCCCTAGCAACCCAGTCAACCAATCACTGCCAGAGGTCAACTTAGCAACCCTGACCAGTCAACAGAGGGGTGGCTCAGGAGATCCCACTGCAACATCTGCTCTCATTTTAGGGAGAACACACTTTGTGGCGTTAGATAGATTCTCATGTTGACTGACATAATTTCAGAGACTATCCATATGGCCTGTGCCATTTCTGGACACTGCAATCCAAACCCTCGGCTGAGAAGCTTCTGGGCTTAACAGAGTGGTCGGGCTACCTGCAGTTACCAATAATGGAGGGCTGAAAGAGCAAGGTGTGGGGATCTCAGTGTGCTGCAGTTCTAAGGTTCCTGCTGCCATGTTTGCACCCTGCTGATCTCCCTGTGCCACATTGCCCTGCTCTCAGCAGTTATACTCAGCACTGGGAAGCTAGGCATGCAAGACCATACTAACTTTGCCTCCCTGCCGTGGGTGAGGCCAGAAAAGGCACTGAGTAAGATTAGGGGCACTTCACACACTGTCTCTCCCAGGCCCTTCCCTCCTCTGCTACTCCTATGATTATTGGGCTACTAGGCTTTCTCCTAAGAGGCAAGAGGGTGGGTTCCATCAGCATTGTGGAAAGGGGTGGGAAGGTGTAAACTGTCCCTCTCTCTTAAGTCTCCTTTGTGCTGCTCAGCTGACTGGAACAGATGAGAGTGGTTAAAAGGGAACTGGACTGCAAAAAGGGGGTTTATTTAAAAGAAGTGAAGGATATAAATTTAATTTAATATATTAGTTAATGTTCAATTACTTAATATGCCCCCATACCTCCTTCCTTCCTTCCTTCCTTCCTTCCTTCCTTCCTTCCTTCCTTCCTTCCTTCCTTCCTTCCTTTCTTTCTTTCTTTCTTTCTTTCTTTCTTTCTTTCTTTCTTTCTTTCTTGGAGAATATGTTTTGGGCCATGTAAACTGAGGAATTAGGCCAAAATCATTCTGGGATGATTGCACACTTCTAAACAAGAAATAAAAAATACGGTGTGTTTCTTCAATACATCTACCACATTTTTCCTCCTGGAGTTGGTTTTTTTTTTTTTTTGAAATCTTTATCTAAACTTGTGACTTTGAAGTATTTATAATTTCAAATAGATTTATTTTTAAAAGAGAATAAAAAAATGCAAGGATGAAACGCAGTTGTTCGACAGTGTCATTATACAGAATAAATAAGACTGATTCAGAGCTTTAAAAATAAAATAAAAATTATAATAATCTGGGCAGGAGCTAGTCAAATTTGAACACTTGAAAGTGTTATTGATTTCAATGGAACAAATTTAACCAAGTGCTTGACTTTCCTACTGAATCAATGGGACTTCAGAGCAGTTGGCTGAGACATATTATATTCTTTGTATTTCCTAAAGAGTACAAAATCATTCTTCTCATTGATATCTTGTTATTATTTCTTTGGAACGGATGAGTTCAGCAATCATACAGGTGCACAAGGTAAAATAATAGCAGTGTATCCTTCAATTGCAGTCCTTTTTTCCTCTCCTACATATACAATTATATGTTGTTGTACTGTACTGTATTGTATTCTATAATAATGATATCTGTTAAATAACACTCCATCCTTGAAGTAATGGATTGCATCAATCAACCATAGCTACACGGCCAAATGCTATAAAATCACTCACATTTATTTGAAAGTAATATCCGTTGGGGCAACCAAAATAGTAAGAATCAGACAGAAAAACAGAAATACTTGGCTTTATCAGCACTCAGATATTTGCCTATAGGTGTTTCATGACCCTGAGCCAAAAACATTTAAGACCAAGCTCTCCAACTGCAGCAGCTAAGAGGAGGAGTCAAGCACACTCACCAGTCCTTCCCAGATGGTTTTTTCCACCTTTGATCCTGAATTCCATCCATTAAAATCCAGGGAAATAACACTGACATTTGACAGAGTGATCAGGAAATCTCCTGGGGCATGTTTCTCAACCAGATCGCTGCAACAGCCTTTACCTCTGAGAGACAGCTTGGTAACTGCCAAACAATTTGCAAGTCCTTCAATATAGCTAGATTCAGTATGGAGGGATGGCGCTTCCAGAAGGACTCTTCTGGCTAGGCTATCAAACCTTAGCAACTGTGAGTTGGTGCAAAGGCAACTGGTATTTTAACTTAGTTCCAGGATTGCTAAAAAGGGACGCGGGTGGCGCTGTGGTCTAAACCAGTGAGCCTTGGGCTTGCCGAGCAAAAGGTCAGCGGTTTGAATCCCTGTGACGGGGTGAGCTCCCGTTGCTCAGTCCCAGCTCCTGCCAACCTAGCACTTTGAAAGCATTCCAAAAGTGCAAGTAGATTAATAGGCACCGCTCAGGCGGGAAGGTAAACGGCATTTCCGTGCGCTGCTCTGGTGTCAGTGTTCCATTGCGCCAGAAGTGGCTTAGTCATGCTGACCACATGACCTGGAAAAGCTGTCTGCGGAGTGGACAAATGCCGGCTCCCTCGGCCTGTAAAGTGAGATGAGCACTGCAACCCCAGAGTCCTTCACGACTGGACTTAACTGTCAGGGGTCCCTTTACCTTTACCAGGATTGCTAGTCATAGTCCCGAACATGTGCCAATGATTTCTTGACCAGTACTTGCAGTACTGTCCAGGGTCCTGAACCTCCCCTGCTCCATGTTAGCTTCTGCTAACTGCCATACTTCTTGTCCCCTTCTCTGAATCATCACCTCCCTGGATGGCAGCATCCTTGAAAGGTTGGGACCCCATCTGTCCTACTACTTTAAACAGTCATGACTTCCCACAAAAAAATCTGGGAGCTGTAGTTTGTTAAGGGTGCTAAGAGTTGTTAGGAGACTCCTATTCCCCTGACACAGCTGCAATTCTCAGAGTTCCCTGGGAAGAGTGAATGACTTTAAACCAGGCATGGCTAAACTTGGCCCTCCAGATGTCTTGGGTCTACAACTTCCATCATCCCTAGCTAACAGGACCAGTGGTAAGGGATGATGGGAATTGTAGTCCCAAAACATCTGGAGGGCCAAGTTTGGCCATGCCTGCTTTAAATCATTCTGGCAAGTGTAGATCTTTAAGGGGAATGGGGCCTCTAAACAACTCTCAGTACCTTTATCAAACCACAGGTCCCAGGATTATTTGGAAGAAATCACTGTTCAAAGTGGTTTGATACTGCACTAAAGTGCAGATGGCGACCAAGACAGGATGGTATGTAGAGATAGGGAGAAAGGAGCTTCATTGTTCTCACAGTAGCATTCTAGTTGGCATGTTTGTATCATATTGACGTAATTACATAATTATTCCCCAAAGAGATTTGCAAGTATTTATGCAAAATGCTTTTAATTTGATAATGACATCGCCTCAAAACCTCAAATGACATACTCCAGAGGACATTCTCTGGAATCAACTCGGCAGGTAAGTATTTTAATTTTTTGTATCTTGCTCCAGACTACAATCATGCACTTACAGAGGACAAAGGCACTTAGCATATTGATTGCTTTTCCTTCCTTCCAATAACAGTAAAACTTACCAGCCTCTTTTAGAACACTTCTAGGAGTTTTGGAGTGAATCATTAAGCATACTATATGTGAATGTCAAAAAGCATAAGAAGTATACAGATGTAATAAAGGGAATAGCCCTGTACTGTTGCAATCTGGGGATACCCTCTTTGGTGTAATGGGTCAGTTTGTCTGGCTGTTAACCAGAAGGTTGGTGGTTCAAGCCCAACCAGGAATGGCTGTGGGCAAGATTCCTGCATTGCAAGTATTTGGGCTAGATGACTCTCAGGGTCCTCTACAACTCTATGTTTCTATTACTTGTGTATTTCCCCATTTAACATCTTGATTTGTCTCCCTTGGTTGTCTTTTATCATCTAACATAATTTCCAAGCTCTGATAACGATCTGACAAAAAGTGCAAATTACTTCTTTGCACTGGTCATATGGAAAGTATCATAGATTTGGATTCAGTTTTGTAGGGCAAATTCCACAGCTTAAGAGCAGGTGAGAGAGGGAATGTTTGGTTGTTCTGCTTAGTGGTGTAACATTTGGGGTGGGCCAGCCCTCTTATAACGCTGCTGCAATTTTGATCTAATGTATGTTGTGGATTAAACCACAGAGTCTAGGACTTGCCTATCAGAAGGTAGGTGGTTCGAATCCCCGTGACTGGGTGAGCTCCTGTTGCTCGGTCCCTGCTCCTGCCAACCTAGCAGTTTGAAAGCACGTCAAAGTGTAAGTAGATAAATAGGTACCACTCTGGCGGGAAGGTAAACGGCATTTCTGTGCGCTGCTCTGGTTCGCCAGAAGCAGCTTAGTCATGCTGGCCACATGACCCGGAAGCTGTACGCCGGCTCCCTCGGCCAATAAAGCGAGATGAGCACCGCAACCCCAGAGTCGGCCATGACTGGACCTAATGGTCAGGGGTCCCTTTACCTTTACCTGTGTTGTGTACTATAGTTATAGTGGAAATCAATGGCCTACTCTGAGTGCAACTTAGTTGAATATCACCCTGGCATATCTGTTCATACACTGCATCCATGCCTAACTACTTATTTCCTAGTGTGGCATGAGTTAGGGAGCAATCCCATAGCAATATTTGCCTGGATGAGAAGGTGGGGATCCAGCAGATCTCCATATGAGCTGGGAGACTCCCATTGCAGCCAGGCTATGCTAGCTGAACTCTCTGAACATGTGTTAGATTGTTCTGTTAGTGTGGGATCTTATGATATGACTATTTAATTTCAAAAATTGCCGGATGTGAATGGAATCTGGCCAAAAAATATACATATCAATACACCCCCAGTTTACTATTTTTTAATGAAAAGGTAAAGAGGATTTACTGTGTGAAGGGAATACCTGAAGTGTGAGCAGACAGAAGCATTTATCTCTCTGTTGATGACCCTCATGAAACAGCATCAGGGTAATTTAATGCATTGATCTGTGTGATAAGTTATCCTGTGATGCAATATTGTTACAGTCCATTTTTATGAGCATGATTTATGTGAAAAACAATGAAACTTTCACTTACTCTTCTAACATTTGGAAGGAAAAGATCACATCCTATATTTCTTTTTAATGTTAATTCTCTGTTCTCCATATTTTATTCGTTGGTTATTTATTCAATCTCTTGGTATAGATCCCCGCCCCCTGCATTTTTTTCTATTTTTTGAAAATGTGTGTTTTTCTTAATAGCAAATTTTGCCCAGATACACCTATGTGCAAAGGTCTATATTTTATGTCTCAGCATATATTATTTTAAAAAATATTGATCATATAGTTTGGTGCCTCTGTATTAATCATAGCACTTATAGTAATGTTTAATGAGGAGAATGTCCATAAGAATCTAATTCCATTTGAAACGGAGAAGAAATTATTATTGGAATCACTTAACTGGGCTGCTAAAAGTTTCCCTGGAAATATATACTTGCTTTACATGACATTTAGATTTAGCAATCTGACCTTGGGTTCCCTTCCAGTTGTACAGTTCTATGGTTCTATAGTCAGAGGTCCCAGTCAAGCTCAAGGTAGCCATCTGCTAAGGATGCACCATATCTCTGGATCAGCTGTTGTTAACTCTCCAGCCTCAGCTCAACCAAATACAGTGCTACCTCGGGTTAAAAACTTAATTCGTTCTGGAGGTCCGTTCTTAACCTGAAACTGTTCTTAACCTGAAGCACCACTTTAGCTAATGGGGTCTCTTGATGCTGCCACTGGAGCACAATTTCTGTTCTCATCCTGAAGCAAAGTTCTTAACCCGAGGTACTATTTCTGGGTTAGCGGAGTCTGTAACCTGAAGCGTCTGTAACCTGAAGCATCTGTAACCTGAGGAACCACTGTATATGCCATTGTAACTTGCTCATCCCTGCTTAGCTGAGGCTCAGTGTGCTGAGTCAAGATTGGGGCATTCTGGAAGCATAGTGAGACCAGTGTCAGGGTGGGGTGGGACTTAGGTTGGATTCAAAGCCCATTCAGCATGGTCATGTGACCTAGCAAGCCAACATAATACCGACTTGTTTTCCCTCTGCCAGGCTTTGTCAGAACAGCAGCAGCTGCCCCTCTGCTGAACAGGGTTTGGATCTGGCACAACTTTGCACTGGCTTAACTTACATTGACTTGCTTCATGCCAGCTTCTTGTGCCTAAGATTGCTCCCACAGGATTGCTCACCCACACTTCACCTTGCCATGTGCCTAGAGAGCACTGTCCCAAGAGGTTTTCCTCTTGTCCTGTGGTTTATAGACAAAGGTCAGGGCAATTTCCATTTGGTCCACCACTTTCCCCAGGGAAAACTCGCTGTTTACCACTGAATCAGAGCAAACAATCTGCAGGAATTTGCATTTCTTCTGATTCAGCAAGAGGACATGTGGACAGCCCACAGCTATGGTCATGAATTTCAATGTATCTGCTGGGATAGCTATGTTGGGAGAGGTCGTAGGTTTGAGCCCCACGTAGGGAGAAAGATTCCTGCATTGATTGGGGTTGGATTAGATGACCCTTTTGGTCCCTTCAAACACTGTAAATCTATGATTCTGAGCTTGAATGCAACCCCATACCTTAAATGTGGGAGCACCTTTGCTACAAAACTCCTTCATATTACATAACAGCAGGGCTTTTTTTTCAAGGGGACCTCGCAGGAACTCAGAAATATAGCACTATATACCAGGCAAGTGCCACTCCCATTGTCTTTTCAGCATTGTTGAAGAACTTCTTTTTCCAAAATCCTTTTAAGCGGAGATCTTTAGTTTAGCCTGTATCTATATCTGGATCAGATTCAAAATTGTTTTTTAGATATGAGATTATTTTTAATTGCGTTTATATGTTCTCATGTTTGGTGCATGAAATTGTACTTTGTTGTATTTTTTTTATCATGGATGTTATTTCACAGTGAAATCGCTTGAAGGTACTTGATAGGAAGCAATTTATGAATGGGATACACACACATACACACTCACTCACACACACAAACATCAAGCAAGAATTGCTTGGCATTTGTCCAGGACTTACCAATTCAAGAAGCTACGATTCTCTAATTAGCCCTTTGTCCCTTCCATTTGTCACAATAATCAAAAAGGCAAGATAAGTCTTGGCAGCCTGCTGTGCTGAAAAACAGCCGACTTGAATTCAAAAGGCTTGGTGAGGCTGCAGTGGCTTCCCAGCAGCCGTCATGGTGCATCAGAAAGTTGAAGTGGTAAGTGAAAATGATGTCTTGGGGAATGTTAAAGGGAAAGCCAGGAAGGGAGTAACAGGCTGCTTCTCGGTGAAAGAAGTGTTTTGTCCAGCATGCTAAAATGAGCTACTTGTTGGTGAGAAAGCATTGCTGGAACAAGGACAGGCTTTTCAGGCTGCACAATTTTCTGAGCACCTTTGCTGATGCTGCATATATACTTTGGTGGTTCTGAGTGGTCATCTTGCACCATATTATTATGAAAAGAATTATTCATTTTATTATGAAGAGAGAATGACATTTTACACATCTTATTATTGCACTGAATAAGGGAAAGACCTCCATGCTTTATATAGTCTTTAGGCCTGATCTGTAGTGGTAGTCAACTACTTCTGTATTACTACCAGATTACTAAAATAATTTTATTTTATTTAAATAACAAACAAACAATATTTTAGACTAATTAATGGATGATATGTCTATTGATAGCTATTATCAATGATACTGAAATGAAACCTCCATTTCCAGAGCAAGCCTACCCCCGAATGCCAGAATATGAGGGCATATAGCAGGAAAGAGCTGTTGCCTGTATCATACTTGGCTCATGGGATTCCTGGTGGGTTTGCTGATTTAAAATAGTTCCTATTTTTTTCATGCTTTTTTTCCAGAGTTAAAACTTGCATTAGATCTCCTCTCTTCCTCCTGGAGTCATTCCCCAAACCTCCAATACAATACAAAGAAGTAGACTGTGATCTTTGGACAGCATTCCTGGTAATTTCGTTACTGTAACAATCTCATGAAATTCAAGAGATTATTGAAGAATAGAATGCCATAAAGCTCAGAAACAAACAGTAGTGTGGCAATGGAAGGTATACCCACTATTTATAGATAACAGTGGCTTGACTCTATTTGGTCATCACTGGTTTATAGGCAGTGAATCAGGTTCACTACCCTTATTTACTATTAAACATTTTGTGTTTAATAGTAGTTTAATTTGGCAGTCGCTGACATGATTCCCAAGAGATGGGAGAAATTGCTTTCCCTTGATTTTTGCTCTTCCCCTTATATTAGTTATAGCACAATGCAATGCACATTTCATTCTCAAGCAGGGAGGCATGAGATCATAGCCTTAGATTGTGAGTCCATTTTGGAATAAAAACCTATCTGTGACTTTCCAAATCCACATGGTGGACTTTCACATCATTACTGATTGTTTAAGAGGGAAAAACACTAGTTTTTTAGTATACCCACTGTGATCAATGGACTTAAATCCAGTGGTTTGAATTGGACTTGTTGTTGTTTAGTCGTTTAGTCATGTCCGACTCTTCGTGACCCCATGGACCTGAGCTATAACTAAAGTGGCCTATAATATTTATCAGGCTTTTGAACAGTGATGACTGTTTTTGGATCCTGCTATGTGGCTGTTACTGAACTGTGGCACATTTTATAGTAGTTTCTGCTACTGATTCTTTAATAGGCTCAATGGACTCTCAGTTCTGAATGTTCAGAGTGTTATATTTTAAAAGCAGGACCTGCTTTTAAAATTTCAGGCTTGTATTTAATGTAGCACTATGTAAGCAATCTACTTACATAAGGATTTCTGCTTTTGCAACAAAATGTGCTTCTCCTCTTCTCCCCCTGTGCACCCTTTCAATTGTGAGGAGGGTATGGTATAGAGGAGGATGAGGGGAAAGTCCCATTGCACAAGCAGAAAGACTTGCATTGATGTGACATGGTAGATTAATATTGCCCTGTGCCACTCCATTCCATTCCCTCTCTCTAGTTTCCCTTCCCCATTCCCACCAATCAGCTGGCCTGTAGCTACTGAGCAGACTCAACCTCCATTGTACTAGCCTCCCTCACCATTTCTTGAAGGTCATTTCTGTTGGTTCAAAGAAAAAATGGGTATATCGAAACAAGATCCAAGTTTGGGGCAAGAACTATTTGGCGTGAGAACCCCAGCAGAGATTTCAAATCACAAAATATGCAGCAAAGTAAAAGCATGAATATATAGACTGCTGTAAATTTAAAACCTGCCCTTCTAAGTTCCCTCTAAAGTTACCCAATTCCCCTAGCATAAAAAGACCACACATTTAGTAAGTTAAAAATTGTTTACTTACAAACATTCCAAAGGTCAGGTTCATGTGCTTTTCCATACAACATTTTGAAAAAGTTGCACAGGCAGTAAAACTTTGCTTAGTTACAGTGGTGAAAGTTCTTAAATTATTGGTATAGGAACTCAAGAATGGCTTGTGAGAACCATGCAGCTAAACTGGAGCAACCAGCTTAACCTCTTCACATGCTGAAGACTGGGGGAAAACACTAGGCTTAGTTACCCATTTCCTCCCAAGTTAAGATAAGTGGACATAGCTAAGCCTGACAGGACAGCTTCCTCTATTATATTTACACCTCTGTGCTTTAATTAGACTTAGACATGTTGGTCATATGTGGCTGGCTATCCTGTGACTTCCCCTAGAGATCATTTTCCTTCCCATGCCTGTTGATAACTCCATCTTGTGAGTGGGTAGTTCTGTGTTGGCTACATTAAGACTGACGTTCTCCCCTTGATGACTAGAATGTGTGATTGTTATTGTTTGTTTTAAGCTGCCTCAAAGTTTGCAAAGTGGCAGAATGTAGGTCTGTTAAATCTGCCATTCTGTATTGAAATCAGATGGATGTGACTTACTCTGAATTGTGAGGATAAGATGGGCCAGGCATGAGAATAAGCAATGATCAGCTTGGGTCTTCTGTTCTTCAGTATATGTTTTATATTGTTGTACAAGGGAGAAAAAAAGTTTTCTTTCTTGTAGAAAATCGCTCCCTTACTAGTCCCTCAAAGGTGTATCAATGGGCTTCTTTATCAAATAAATATAGTACAAACTTCTCTAGAAATACAATATTTAATAATGTAGATAATTGTACTGGAAATATATAAAGCACATGGGAAATTTAAAGGGCTAGTTCTATTTCTATTAAACAATTAGAATAGGAGGAGGGCTGCCTTCATTGTTTTTATGGAGAAAAATGAATGTTTCTCTTGGGAGAAATATTTCATGTCTTATCCCACGCCTCTCTTCTCTGAAGAGTAATCTTTACTTTAGTGTGAAGATCATTTATCTAGAGAGATTCCTTAAAAGAGAACAGATCAAAAATTAGGAGTTATTTGCCAACACAATTTATCTATTTATGGAGTGAACTGTTTGGAAGCAAGATTGCATTTTGTCAGTGCTTTATCTAATTGATTGAAACCTGGTTGGATTAGAAGAAATGTGCATTTATTTATAGGCGCCTTCATGAGACACTCTTGGTTTAAAAGATAGAAGTTGATGATGGTAAGTGAGAAATAGGGTTGCAGCCTGGAGATTCCACCAACATTTTAAATATACACCACTCAATTGAAAGGAACAGCACCAATCTTTCATTGCTGAGTGGCTGGCTGCAGCAACCAGCGCGATATTTCTGGGATGAGAAACAACAATTTCCAGGTCATGTGAAATATGTCAGAGCCAAAACACCCCTCCTCCTAAAAACTGGAGCACTTTATCATATGCAGTGATTTCTGTGCCATGGCTGAAGCAGGTTGTGATCTAACTAAGGTCAGGTGGGCATTCAACCTGTGCAGATCAGGTTAGATTTGGTTCCAGCACTGAACCACATGAAGAATGGCCACAGTGACCATGCCAGTAGATTAGAGTCTACTGACACCTATAAAAGGCTTTCTTGCTGTTCTGAGACAAATGGAATATAGAACCAGTGAATCAAAGCCTTTGTTTCATTTTGGGTTAGGAATGGAAAACCAATCATTTTATTTCAGCACAGTTTTCCATGCTCCTACCCGATGTTTTTGGTTTTCATAGAAAGTTTACATAAGGTAAAGTAATCTGAAGTGTTGGCCTATGCATGTTGGCATTTTATATGTGCAATGGGTCCGGTGATTTGAGCCTTGTTTGACCTTTTCAATGGTAACTGTATGTTATTTAGCTGAAGGATGATGCAGTGATGGCCTTCCAGATGTTGCACTCTAGCTCCCAACAGCCCCAACCAGCATGGACAATGACCTGGGATGATGAGCATTGCAGTCCAATGCTGGAGGGGCAAAGCCCCCCTGTCCTTTCAAAAAATGCTGCAGAACAATAATGAACTTGTGCATGTTGAGTTTTTGTGCATGTTGGGTGCATGAGCCACTGTGGTGTAGTGGTTAAGAGCGGTGGACTCGTAATCTGGGGAACCGGGTTCGCGTCTCCGATCCTCCACATGCAGCTGCTGGGTGACCTTGGGCTAGTCACACTTCTCTGAAGTCTCTCAGCCCCACTCACCTCACAGAGTGTTTGTTGTGGGGTAGGAAGGGAAAGGAGAATTTTAGCCACTTTGAGACTCCTTCGGGTAGTGATAAAGCGGGATATCAAATCCAAACTCCTCCTCTTCTTCTTCTTCTTCTTCTTCTTCTTCTTCTTCTTCTTCTTCTTCTTCTTCTTCTTCTTCTTCTTCTTCTGCTTGGCTTGTATCCAATGCAGTGCTGCCCCACTACCACAAGGATTTATGCACGTACAATGGGATTCCCTCCCCCTTCTCAGCCATGTGCCCCCAAATCTATTCTCAGATTCCCCCTAACCTTCTGGAACAGAAGTCTCTTTGTGCAAACATTAATCGTTACACTGTTGGAATGGTTACCTACAAGTATATTGGATGCAAGCATTTTATTGCAGATTGCTACTGCTGCTAATGGTAATACCTGATTTATAGACCACCTTTTGGGCCAATTGCCCTCTCAAGGCAGTGTTCAAATTTCATAAAAGCAATCACACTAAAACATTTTGAACAACAAAACCCCACATTCTAACCAGCTTTTGGCGCAAGGAGAACAAAACCACAACATTGTGGCAAAATGGGGGAAATTGTGTGTGGTGAACATCTTGATGGACTACTAGGATTTCCTAGAATCATAGAATTGTATAGTTGGAAGGGATACCAAGGGCCACCTAGCCCATCCATCTTCTGTTTAAAGACCTCCAGTGAAGCAGAGCCCACCACACTCTGAGGATTTAGTCTGCCTCAAGTCAAAAGGGCATTAAATAAAACCTGGATTCTTTATGAATCACAGTTCAAATGCAAACTTTTGTAAAGATTAGTTTAGATTGAGAAGAGACCCAGAAGAAAGAAGGGGGAAAGAGTAGAGAAAAACATGTGAGAATGGCTCCTATAGATACCATGCATCTATCACTGAAGTATAGTTCCTACTTTTCTGAGCTGAGCTTCTTCCCAATGCCAAAATGCATAAAACCAGCTTCATTTGCCACTGTTCCAGTGAGAGCTCCAAATTGTATAAGTGCCACAGTAATGCTTAATCTCCCGCTAATATCCCTAAGTTAGTAAGAAGGAAGACGCTGGATATAGATCATCACTTATGCTGGCAAAGTATGGGGTGTTGCCAGCTGTTCAAAGATCCATGTTTATGTTGGTACTCTTTCTGATTAAATTGCGCACGCAGGTTAGCTAATAAGTCTTTTGCTGTGAAATATCTCGGTCTGGCTTAGATCCAGAACCCAAATATATATATATGCAAAACGGCTTCCTCTATAACCTGAGCCAAATTGGCTGTTAAAGTTGAATAATAATAAGAAAAAGGAAAAGTGGGGGGGGGGGGCTATATTTCTTTTGCTGCTCCACAACAGCAGGTCTCACTCCATTGGCAGTTGTAGAAAGTACACACAATGAAAATCTCTTGAAATACAAATCTGTACATTATTAACTTGTTCAGCGACTAACAAAACATCCAAACTATGACATATAGTATAGCAAAAATCCAAGAAAAAATAGTGATGTAATGCTTTGTGTTCCTGACTTCCTCAAGTTGGAAGAAATTCAAGGAGCATCTCAAGGCTTCTGTTTCCTTTGGGGTGGGCATTAATGCAGAAGGAGCAGGAGGGGATGAATTTGGTGGACAAGAAGAGTGCTTAGCTGTTTTCTAACCTGCAATCTTTCTACTGCAAATGTTCCCTCCGTTCTCCCACCAGTGGAGGTCAATTCCCCACATTCTGAGTCAGTTTTGGAGCAAAACTGGAGACATACAACAAGCTAAAAGGGCTTGTGCTGATTGTGTTTGCTTGCTTGTTGGTTGGTTGTTTTGTGTGTGTGTGTATCTTCTTATATAAAAAATCATGTTGCAGTTTGCATGGCTACCAACAGGTGGCCGCACCAAGTCCAGCAGGATGACAGAAATATGGCAGCAGGTGGGTGGCAGCCAACCTAAGTAAGCTGTTTAAAGGAGGGGTGGGTACTTCAAAGAGCAGCTTGGCAAGCAACACTGCAAGGTCCCTGCCCCCCTTGTGAGGGGATAGGTGAAGTTAAAAGGAGAGGGGCTGGTCAGATGTAAAGGGAGGAGGCACTGATAATGTGTGGAGGAAGGTCTTGGCAAAGTGGTTTGCAGGTAGGCAAGGTTGGCTAGAAAAGTGAGTAGGGGCATCTAGGGGTGGAGGAAGGGGTGTGTGGTGGGGGTGGGTCACCCTGGGTGTCACCACCGAGGGGGGTGACAAAATGATGGGCGGCACTCACCAGAGGGCCTGCAGCACGCCCGAGCCACTCCTGGGAGTGAGGCAGTGGATTGGGCACCCACAGGCTCCACACTGGCCCTGCCGCCTCTCCCTCAGCTATAGGGCGGCTGAGTTGGAGGAGGCAGACAGACTCCTTGGAGGCCCTTCGGAGTGTCCTGCCCCAGTTCGCACCACCCCCGCGAGCAGTTGGCCCTGCCCCTGGGCGCAGGGCACATGCACTGCCCCAGGCGCCCAATTGCCTTGCTTTGCCACTGGGGGCATCAGCTACTATTGTGTAGGAAAGAGAGAGAGAGGACATGCTTGCATGCAATGATTGATGGAGGAAGAATTAAGCACTGTCTACCTCCTGCTCTTGGGAAAGATTGAGGGCACAAAGAGAAGGGGATGACAGAGGACGAGATGGCTGGACAGTGTTCTTGAAGCTACCAACATGAGTTTGACCAAGCTGCAGGAGGCCGTTAAAGACAGGAGTGCCTGGCGTGCTCTGGTCCATGGGGTCGCAAAGAGTCGGACACAACTAAAATGACTAAACAACAACCACCTGCTCACTGTGCAAATACTTTCCCAGGCCTTGTTTTATCACTGGGAGAAAGAACCAATTTCATTGATAGCATCATAATGGGAACCTTGTTAAAAAAATGTACAAAACAAAACAAAACTTTTGGGGGGGGTGTTCTGGTTTTTACTTGTTGAAATATGGCAACCCTACAGTTGGTCTACAGTCTAGAAAAAGAGGTGCTGGAACTCACCATGAATGCCTCCCTTGTTCTCTTATCATGGCAATGGCACCTGCCTGAGAGGTGCTGGAAGTGTGTTCCAGCAAGTTCCAGCTGAAAAAAATCCCTGGGTCCCAGGAAGCCCGATACCAGGATCCTTGCTGACTGACCTTGCCCTCTGATGCAATCAGGTCCATCTCTGTTTCTGGTGCTGAAGGAATGGTATCTATCTGCCTTTCCACACCCTACACACATTTATGAGCACTTGCTTCAATTTCACATTGACTAGTAAATAGCTTCCGAGTTAACAGGCCCTTTAAGAGATATCCTCCAGATTTTATTGTTGATTTTATTGTTGGAGAAGCATGTGGTGAGTAAGCAAGCCATTGGATACAGTAGGTAGAATGCCTTGGAACCTGTAATAATATTACTGATTAGCAGGAGATTCTCCAAGCAGCTCACAAAATAAATGATTAGGTAGCCAATATCCTTTAGTTGATTGCATCATTGTGTTTATGATGGTTTAAAGCAAAAGGAAGACACAGACACCCTTTTTTTTTTTTGTATGTGGAAGGAGTTTGGAATTGAGCAACTTGATTTTTGATATCTCTCCCTAGCTTCCAGGAACTGTTACTAGGACAACAAGGCCTGTCGTTCTGCAGCTCCACTTCACAGATTGTTATGAAAGTTGTCAAAGTGATGCCAGTTTATTTTAATGAAGTGGTGTACAAGCTTTCAAATCAGAGTCCGTTGTTAAGCATATCAAATCTAAGACTGCTGATTTCAGAGATTTGCCAAATAATCATGGATATCCAACTTCAAAAGGCCACTACAAGTTAGATATCATGTGGTACATGGAAATGGACAGATTTTATCCATTTCACTTTATTAGTGTCCTTTTCTCTTTTTTTCAATCTGAAGTTCAGTTTTCCACATGTCCATGTGTGATTTTTTTAAAAAAAGTTTTCATGAAAATTCAGCAGCATTTCAAGACAAATTACATTTTAGCGCTCTTTATTTGGGGATGTGCAAACTGGGTGGGTTTTCCTTAAAACACTCAGGATAGTTCTTGTTATTCTACTCCCTAAAAAGTAATGAAAAGTCTTGGCTAAAACTTCATCCCAGAACTGCTCACTATCTTCTGGTCCTGAGCTGGATCACTGCAAGAAGAATGTAGTGGTTCAGATCATTGTGTCAAACCTACAGATGTAAAGATCCAACTAAGGTACATGAGAATTGAGATATTTTTTACCCCTCAGACCTCTAGCCTTGCCCTGAATTTTCCTAGGCTGTGATACACTTCTAGTATTCAGGGCTTCTGCTGGCCCTGAAACGACTGCAGTAACAGGCTGCATTTTCTCTCCAAATGCATATTAATGTGTATGTTCCCCTAAAAATGCATATTGAAATGCATGTTTTGATATATTTGCATTTGTTGTTGTTGTTTAGTCGTTTAGTCGTGTCCAACTCTTCATGACCCCATGGACCAGAGCACACCAGGCACTCCTGTCTTCCATTGCCTCCCGCAGTTTGGTCAAACTCATGCTGGTAGCTTCGAGAACACTGTCCAACCATCTCGTCATCTGTCCTCCCCTTCTCCTTCTCTTTCCCAGCATCAAGGTCTTTTCCAGGGAGTCTTCTCTTCTCATGAGGTGGCCAAAGTATTGGAGCCTCAGCTTCATGATCTGTCCTTCCAGTGAGCACTCAGGGCTGATTTCCTTCAGAATGGATAGGTTTGATCTTCTTGCAGTCCATGGGACTCTCAAGAGTCTCCTCCAGCACCATAATTCAAAAGCATCAATTCTTCGGCGATCAGTCTTCTTTATGGTCCAGCTTTCACTTCCATACATCACTACTGGGAAAACCATAGCTTTTTTATTATATGGACCTTTGTTGGCAAGGTGATGTCTCTACTTTTTAAGATGCTGTCTAGGTTTGTCATATTTGCATTATTGAGAGCTTATTATTAAGTGTGAAAGGCATTGGGTAACTAAGTTCCATTCTGCACAGTTGCCTAAGAGTACATATGAGTACATGGTTCATATCAGTGTTTGCAAAGATTGGATTTCTTAACAATCCCTGTATAGAGTTCTTTAGTCTGATTTTAACCAACTAAAAGGGCAGCCCTTGTCATTTCCAAGCATGCAGCATGTGGGCTTGCAATGGGAAAGTCATTGGCAACTTGCACCCTAGATTAACAAATCAATCAGGTTTTGTTTTTTTTTAAGTAATTCCTTCCACTGGGTTCCAAAATCCTTTTTCCTTCCTCAGGCTGCAGCATGATGTTTGTGACTTTAGTGAGGACATCAAAGCCCCATCAGTAATTGAAGAAGAAAGATGGACAGCTTTTGCTTTGGCACTGAGGGCAGCAGTATTGAAGGAATGTTAAGCAATTATCGTTTGGGAAGCAGACCTGGTCTCCTTTGAAAAGATTCCCAGTGCTTTCCTTTTAAAAACAAAATAAAGGCTGTTTTGCCTAATCATGATTTAATGTTGAGTCATCGGTCCAATGTCAGTTAGACATCAGACTAACACACCTTAGTGAGATAGTCATACAGCTTATTTCTTTAATTTCTATAAGCGGGAATATTGTGACTCACTGGCTTTCTGTGCTTACAATGGCACATTGAAACTAGATAAAGGCTTGAAATGCCTTTGGGTCAGGTGCACAGATTGCAGAAGTTGCAGATATGGAAATAGTCACCAGGGCAGGTGGTGGGATTGACCTAGGTGAAACCTCTACATCCTATTGACCTTGGTATCTCAGAGGTTGTAGCATATTGCTGTCTTCACTCCAGTGGCAGAGATTATATTCACCGATGGAGGCATCATTGTTGCCACCAAAGGAAATTATAGCAAGCGACATACGTTGTACTGCATTTCTGGAACCTGAGCAGCTGCAGAATTTTCCATCACCAAGTCTCCCACGATCCTTAAATAGGCAGTTCATGGACTGGTCTGGCCATTTCTTTGAAGTGTCTTTCTTTGAAGTATCTTCTACATCTAATCTCAATTTGCCTGCAATAATGTATTTCAAAGAAACAACTTTTATAATGAACACCCTCATCCCATTTAAAAGTTCTTACTTTGAAATGCATCATTGAAGGCCCATACGGGTAAGGTGTTTAAGGTTTGTGATTAGAAATATTGCTTCTTCAAAATTATTTTAAAGGAATCAATAAGGGGTCCTCTTGAACTGAACCAGGACCACATTGTTATGGGGGCTAAACCTGTCCCCTGTGCTCTTTTCCTGATGTAAATCCCTCAACCGATTTTACTTACTAGGCAAATCAAAGCTTCATAGAGGACAAGGGTCTACACTGGGAGTTCAGCAGGAGGGAAAGGATTACATGCCCTCCAACACTAGGATTTTGATCCAGCTGGTTGTTCTAAGAAGTCCATAAATTTAAGAGCTGGTGCCTGAGTTTGAACAGACTAAATCTGGAATTTAGGTCCACCCATCTACTCCTAATTGACATTCAAACTGAATGCAACCATGAAGCCCAAGAACAAAGCCAACATTGGATACCATATCCATATTTCCTAAATATAATGTCTGTTGTGGGTGTAGCATATCTCAACATTTTTGAGTTTTAACATGGAAAGTAACATTAAACAAAGTTGCTGTTGATTATTATTATTAATATTAATATTAATGGGACCTGTTGGCCGTGAATATTTGGATTGGCTAAGCAGATGAAATGGGTAGAAGCATTAATATTAATAATAATATTAATAACCATAATAATAATAATAACCATAATAATAACAACAACAACAACAACAACAACAACAACAACAACAATAATATATTTAATATTTATACCCCGCCCATCTGGCTGGGCTTCCCCAGCCACTCTGGGCGGCTTCCAACAAAATATTAAAATACAGTAATGCATCAAACATTAAAAGCTTCCCTAGAAAGGGCTGTCTTCAGATGTCTTCTAAAAGTCTGGTAGTTGCTCTCTTTGACATCTGGTGGGAGGGTGTTCCACAGGGCGGGTGCCACTACCAAGAAGGCCCTTTGCCTGGTTCCCTGTAACTTGGCTTCTTACAGTGAGGGAACCACCAGAAGGCCCTAGGCGCTGGACCTCAGTGTCTGAGTAGAACGATGGGAGTGGTATAGATATTAACTGAATATCTATACTAGTTTTATAACACTTTAATTGTAAAATGTTTTACAGCATTTCCCTTAATGTCTACATTGATAAATGTAATTTGGTAAAGGATTACAAATTCTCTACCAAAAATCTCTAAAATATTCCTTCCTCCTGTTTGCAGAAGTATAACGCCTTGGGAAGGTGGGAATGATACCACACAGGATACATCTTGTCTTCCAGGCAAGAAGCTCCATGTCCCTTGCTGTGGTGGTGGTTGTTCTGGCCGTTACTTTACTATACATTTATATTATTTGCATTACTTCCTGCATTTGGCATCTCAGTTGGTGTTTACCTCAAACACAGTAATTACTTTCTGTCTAAATTTCCTCCCTTCCTCTTTCTCTCTTTCTTTCTTGGGATTATCCTCTATACTTTGGATTTTCTTCAGCCTTATCTCACTTTCTCAACACTTCACAATTCAGAAAAAAGCCTTCATTTAGGTCACCCACAATGAATAAACTTAACTTGTTTGCCTCATAACATTCCTGAAATATATTCTCTCTACTCTGTCTGCTGCCTTAGTGCAATACAGCTCTTTTTTGTTTATTAAATGAAAAATAAAGAAAAGAAAGAATAGTGAGTGACTGAAAGGAACAATGAATTCCTATTCCAAATTAGAGGTAAAACACAGGCAATTTCTTTTTAAGTATAGTATTTCTTTTAATTTGTATTATCTCACTCTGTCTATACAGCCTATGAGCCTCTTTGCTGTTTCTTAACTACAGCAATATACTGGATTAATGGTTTCAATAATTTTTGAAAACAACTCCTCAATGCATTTGGTTCCTGGAAGAGTATACTGCATAGAATTTTATATGTACTGGTATGTTATCTTCTTTTCCTTGTCCCAAATTTAATTTCCCTATTTTACTGTGTGCAGCATTTATTTGAACAAGCATACGCCAAATCTGCATTGAGGCTAAGGATATTTCCAGACTGTGACCATTTTCAGGTGGGATCTACTCTCGTATCAGCCACTGCAAGTTGTGCAGTTAGAGTTGATATGGTGGTCTTGCATAAAAACCTTTTCTGTCAAAACCAAACTGGGTTCTTTTTATTTTTGCAATAACATAAGAGATGGGGAAACGCACTGGAAAGTGTGAGATAATGACTGCTCAATAAACAGCTGACTTGTTTTACCCTCCTACAAACAAATCTGGATAAATGCTCAATAAACAGGTTGCCTAGAAGTGACCTGAGATATTTATTCTGCAGTTTGGCAAGGCATAGCATGTGGCATCCACATTATGGGTAACCAGCCTATTCTTTTTTCCTTCTCCAGTGTGTTCAGTAAGCATTGCCAACTTGTCCAAAAGTTTCAAGCAAGAGTAATAAGCAATAAAGCTGTTCCAGTGAGCACTCTCACACGCATGTGGGGTCAACCATTAGATGTCCCCAGCAGCGCTTGGTACAATCTGAAACCTGCATAGGTACCCCTCCACAAACACATCTGACTAGCTTTCCTCAGCCACTCTGCCACATTTAACATTCCATCTTTTTTGAGATTGGGTGCCATCTCCATGGTTTCATAACCAGCCATATTATTTTCTTCTTCTGCTAGAATGGCATACTAAAGATGAAGAGGTAGAATCAGTGATGATTCAATGGGCCAGGGATTTTGGGTATAATATACAATTTGATGAGTGGAATAAATTATGGAATGAAAGGATAAAATTTACAGCCTGTACTGCACTGAAAGAAAATGTGATGAAGATGGTTTATAGATGGTATATCACTTCAGTAAAACTAGCAAAAATGTATAAAGTAAGTAATAAATGTTGGAAATGTAAAGAAAAAGAAGGAATATTTTACCATATGTGGTGGGAGTGTAACAAGGTTAAAGTATTCTGGGAACAGATATATAATGAGTTGAAAAAGATGTTGAAATATACATTTACTAAAAAACCAGAAGCTTTTTTGTTAGGAATGGTTCAAAATGAAATAAATAGAAAAGATCAGAAATTATTTCTATACGCAGTGACGGCAGCAAGGATACTACTGGCCCAAAAATGGAAACAGGAGGAACTACCATCTATAGAAGAGGGGAGAATGAAATTAACAGACTACGCAGAACTTGATAAATTAACAGGGAAAGTCCGAAACCAACGAGATCACAAGTTCACTGAGGACTGGAGTAAATTTGTGGATTATATGAAAAGCATATGTGATGAACAAATAACGTTTTGGGTTTACAGGAAGCTTTGTGAAGAAATATGTATAGAAACATTGTAAAAAAGGGAAGAGGGGGAGTAGGTGGATTTTACGATAAAAGACAATGACAAATTTTGAACTTGCAGTATAAAGATGAGAACACGGAGGATTCACGGATGAACTGATAGAAGTCAAAAATATGTATTTGTGATTGTGTTGAAAATGTATGACTAAAAATTCTTTTTTATTGAAAATTAATAAAAAATAATTCAAAAATAAATAAAGATTATTTTCTTCTTCACCTGCTCAGCACATTGATTATGGGGTGCTAACACAAGATCTCCATTTACCTACAGTAATGCTGAGCAAGCCTGCCAACCTAGCAGTTCGAAAGCACCCCCAGGTGCAAGTAGATAAATAGGGACCGCTTACCAGCGGGAAGGTAAATGGCGTTTCCGTGTGCAGCTCTGGCTCACCAGATGCAGCTTTGTCACGCTGGCCACGTGACCCGGAAGTGTCTGCGGACAGCGCTGGCCCCTGGCCTCTTAAGTGAGATGGGCGCACAACCCCAGAGTCTGTCAAGACTGGCCCGTACGGGCAGGGGTACCTTTACCTTTACCTTTAATGCTGAGCAAGGCAGAGAGCTTAAAAGCTTGTTGTGCACTGCATAACCCCAAGCAGCTGTCCTGCAAAATGAGATTTAAGCTCTCTACTTCCCTTGTATTTAACTTGCAGCATTTCAACCAGCCTGCCTTCAATTGCTTATGGTTGAAATTATGCAAGTTAAATGTATGTAAGACCCGATTGTACTGTATGTCGCTGTTTTAAATGTTTTTAGGCGTTCTTGTATTTTATTTTATTTTAAAAAAATGTTTTTCTATGTTGTTGTTTTTTTAAAAGAAAAAAATAATATTATTGTTTTAACATGTTGGTGTTTGTTAGCCTGGGCTCCATTTGGAGGAAGACTGGGACAGAAATTTAAGTGATGATGGTGATGATGTAATTATTTAAAAGCTGGTGAATGGTTGAATTCATAGGAAGGTACTGTGCATGCTCATGAAAAATTTACAAAGCGGAGAGTTTCACACACCTCTTCTTTGCTTTTGTTTTTTCCTGATAATTCATTCCCTGATCTCTGTCTGCCCCATCACTGCAACTTTTAGTAGTTACTTATTTCAAGAGAGATTTTCTCTGAACTACCATAACTCCTTTAAATTACAGCTGTCTTTTCTTAGCTCCCTTCCGCTCCCTAGAAACTCTTCTAAAAAAATAAGATATATATTTTTATTTTTATTTTTAGTCACAGCTTCACTTTGTGTGCCATTTTTGTTCTGTCACCTCCCTCCCCCGAAAAATAATAATTTCCAGACAAGTTTTATTCACATCCTTTGAAGCCTTTCTCCTGCTGTGCTTTTCCTGACACATTTTAAAAAGTGTATATTTCCATACTTCAATATTGATTGAAAAAGTTCTTATACAAACAACCTAATAGCATTTTCATAATGTGCTTTAATATAAGGGCTATGAGCTTCAGGAAGTAATTATGCTCCTCTAAGGAGGTGAATGTTGGGATGTTATGAACATTCATCTCCACAGGTGAAAAAGGAGGTCCGTATGAAAAGGATTCCCTGATGTAGTGGTGGAAAGCTCTGCCACTGAAGCTCTGCTACTGGTAGTCAGGTAAAGGACCCTTGGACAGTTAAGTCCAGTCAAAGGCGACTATGGGGTTGTGGCGCTCATCTTGCTTTCAGCCTGAGGGAGCTGGCGTTTTTCCATAGCTTTCCAATTCATGTGGCCAGCTTGACTAAACCTCTTCTGGTGCATGGAGGACTGCGATGTGTGCCAAAGCACACAGAAATCCCGTTTACATTCCCGCCATAGGGATACCTGTTGATCTACTCGCACTGGTGTGCTTTTGAACTGCTAGGTTGAAAGAAGCTGGGACAGAGCAACGGGACCTCACCCTGTTGCACAGATTTGAGCTGCTGACCTTCCGATCAGCAAGACCAAGAAGCTCAGTGGTCTAGACCGCAGATCCCAGAAACATCCCCAACATACCCCTCTTTTGTCCCTATTGTTCCTTGCGTCAGGGCATTGGATCCTTCAGCAACAAAAGGAAAGAGCAACCCTGCATCTGATCTCTCTCGTCAGTGTTGGAGCTGTCCCAGGGGCCATGGGATCACACCCTTAATTAATTAAGTGATTACTCATATTTTTTAATTACCAACATTTCTGTTGGTTTGTCAGTGGAGCCAAGTTTAATTGAGAAACATTGCTTATGTTTGTTTAGTGTATTTTGGTTCTGTTGGCACTTTAGCAAGGAATGGAAATGATAATACTGGTGATGCCTTTCTTTCAAAACTGTTGATGATACCACGCATTTATTAGTTTAGAAAGTACATTTCTTCCAATATATATATATATACTGAGGATTTCATAATGTGCAAATATATTTAAATTTAATCAATTGCATTCCAGTCAGATGGTTCAAAGACAGATGGTGAGCAGCTACCAGTTCTTAAAGTGGCTGACAACTGCTGTTATCAAGCATCCTTCATTTTGCCTGATAATAACCAACCCATGCTGAAAATGATAGGAAAACTGAGTTTAACCACACATAACAATGGACCGTAAATATGATGTTCTTTCATTATTATTTTCTAGGCTATTCTGCTTTGTTTTCAGATTATTCTATATGTCATAATCTAGGGTTACCAGAC
Organism: Podarcis melisellensis; assembly: GCF_964234715.1. NCBI lineage: Eukaryota > Metazoa > Chordata > Lepidosauria > Squamata > Lacertidae > Podarcis > Podarcis melisellensis. Next base: position 18,549,878 of record NC_138531.1, on the reverse strand, counting down.
ATCCCCAGTTCCCTGGGACAGTCCCCGGATTTGCAAATCTGTCCCTGGACAAATTCTGTCCCCGGAATGTCCCCAGATTTGCCTGGAGCCAGCCTGGTAGCACAGTTGGCTCTGGCTTGCTTCAGGAGCTACTTGCTGCCGTGGAGCCCGCCATTTTTCCTTGGCGGAAGTCCCCATATGATGTGGCCGCTGCCACCACTACTTCCGAAGGGGAACCAGGAATGTCCCCTTCCCCTTTTGTTTTGACTGATTGGGGGAGGCTCAGGGGTCGCGGGCAGCCAGTCGTTGCCCAGATTTTTAAAAAACCTCTGTGCATTTATCTTTCACAAGGTGCGAAAGAAGGGCTTTGCACCTTGCCTGGCAGAGAAACCGTGTGCCTTGAGCCCCTTTTGGGCAATGGCAGCCCACCCACGACTCCTGGGCCTCCCCCAATCTGTCAAAACAAAGGGGGAAAGGGGCAGGAGATTGGGGAAGGCTCAGGAGTCATGGGCGCATGGTGCGCTGTTGCCCAGTTTTTAAAAATCTCTGTGCATTTATGTTTCACAGGGTGCGAAAGAAGGGCTTTGCACCTTTATACAATATGCATGTGTGCTTGGACCCAAGGTCTTTTGCCTAACCATCCCAACTACTGACTCCCTGTTGCTACTCAGCTTAAAAAAAAGGGGGTCTGTGGATTAATTGAAAAAAATCTGGTAACGATGTCGGCTTTTTACCGCCTCATTTCAGCTGTTCTGATGGGCTGTTCACTACACATCAGATCATAGTTTGAGGATAATAATTTATTATTATTATTATTATTATTATTATTATTATTATTATTATTATTTATTATTATTATTTGTGCCCTGCCCATCTGGCTGGGTTTCCCTAGCCACTCTGAACGGCTTCCATAGAAACAAAAAAATACACTAAAATATCACACATTAAAAACATCCCTGAACAGGGCTGCCTTAAGATGTCTTCTGAATGTCAGGTAGTTGTTTATCGCTTTGACATCTGATGGGAGGGCGTTCCACAGGGCGGGCGCCACTACTGAGAAGGCCCTCTGCCTGGTTCCCTGTAGCTTTGCTTCTCGCAATGAGGGAACCGCCAGAAGGCCCTTGGTGCTGGACCTCGGCGTCCAGGCAGAATGATGGGGGTGGAGACGCTCCTTCAGGTATACTGGGCCGAGGCTGTTTAGGGCTTTAAATTTGGTGTTGAAGCCCAGGTCTTGTCCATACAGCAGGAACTTCTGTAGACATTGTTGTACAAGAGCTTTTCTCCCTTTGCACATGGCTATCACACAAATGTCTGTCCCTGCTTATGAGCCATGTTCCTATACCGGGGATACTAGCAATCTTTTCACAACTTTTTACAAGAAAGGGAAGGGTGGAGTAACATTTATGGGCTTGCTGCTCCAGCACAGCCATTTTGTATATTGTTAGGCAGTAGCAATACATTGCGGATGGTATTCAACTACATTTTACTCAGAGTTGATCTACTAGACCCAGTTTTATGGAACCGAAATCATTTAGCTGAAACCAGATATTTTATGATTTTCTCTAGCTCTTTTTGTATCCTCCAGATAGTCCAAACATTTTTTAAAAAGAGAGCAGCAGCTTGATTAAGCAGCATCTCCCTCCAAATGAACTTCTGCACAATGGGGTATTTTGCCAGTCATTAATCAATATACTGAAAGGGCATCATGTGTAGTCACATTCCGTTTTCCATCTGCTTTCTAAACAACATTTCACTGCAAAAGAATGAAGAATGCCTATCTAATTTACACTTTTTGCAGTGTTATTTTCTGTTTGCAACTGGACCATTACCCCTTTTCATCGTTTCGTGTAATGCAACTGCTCCACTGGAAAATATTACTTCATTGCGAGGAAAAATATTAATTTGTATTTGTATTTTAGAATAATAGATATCCTTTTGCATGCCTGTTATTTGGGCAAGCATACCAGGTTGGAGGACAGTAATGGGCAGTGTATTAATCTGCACCATGAACATATATTGAAAAGTTAGTTAATAATCTGTGCAGCAAATTTGTGAAACTGACTTTGATCAATGGTGAATTTCAGTTCACATTGTCCACTCAGACTTACCCAGATCGGCAAGTCAACAGATTTAGTGCTCTGCAGAAGCTACCTCAATAGGCCCTAAAGCGTGAAATACCACTTCCTTATGCTTGCTAACTTGCTTCATTTATGAGGCACAAATTAAGGGTACTGATTGCCAAGAAAAGAAAATGGCTCCATCCAATAACGTTTTGTGTTTATGACAGACCTCCTTGCATCTGATATTAACAGTCTGCAAACAGAGTGCCTCTATTTTAGGAATTCAATTTCATTGAAGCTTGTCCCTTCAGAATGCAGGACCTTTCCAGAATGATGGATCTTCTACAGGGTAGGTGCTGTCAAATCTGTAGCCATGCCTGAATACACTTTGGTAATTTATTTCCTGCTTTCTTTGTGCTAATGTAATGAGCTACATCATAGCTGAGGCTCAGGAAGATGTAGAAGCTGTCGTTCTTATCAGCATGGTACATATCAGCGTAACAAAAAATAAACCAAGTCTAAGCTCTCTCTCTTTTTTAAGTCTTTTGAGAAAAGCCCAAAGGTTCTAATCATACATTTTGTTATATTTAACAAAACATAAAACTGGGTAAAAAAAAAAAAACTATTTATGCAAATCTGTGTATACTACACTGGCTCTTTTCTTTTCCTGCTAATGAGCCACAGTTTTTGCTGATTTGGTTGAAAGCCCAATAGATATTGTGGCTATTTTTTTCTTTCTTTTTGTGGACACAAACATGCATTTAGTGGCTAGCTTTTGGGGAATGCTAATCTGCTTATCTGATCTGAGGGTTTAAGGTATTCTCTCTCTCTCTCTCTCTCTCTCTCTCTCTCTCTCTCTCTCTCTCTCTCTCTCCATTTTCATAGCATTACATTTCACATTTAAGAAATTCATAGCATTCAAAGAGCTATAGCTGTAATGCTGCACCTTGACCTTGTGTGTTGTGGACAAAGGGCAACGGCTTGTTAGAAAATGCTGTATAATTTCATTTCCATGCAGATTTGGTAGGCACACTTTTGGGGTTTGGTAAACATGACTGATCTGATAAACTGGCAAAATGTGATTTGCCCACAACATATGTTTTAAGATGCTTTCCTTCTTATCTCCCAAAGTTCTGCTTGGGCATGGTGAGGATTACCAGCACTGTCACACACAGCTCCATGTGCACTGTGATCAATAGTGTTGAAATGTACAAAAGTGGACGATAGCTAGTTAACAAGACAGTGAAGTGTGTCATGTCATACCTTTCTCGCCCTGATCTGTCCACAGTGATCCATGTGATGGTCACCTCCAGGCTTGATTATTGTAACTTGCTCTACCCAGGGCTGCCCTTGAAGCTGATCCAGAAACTCCAGTGGGTGCAGAATGCCCCGGCAAAGCTCCTTACGGGGTCCTTGCTGCAGGATCACATTCAGGTTTCACACAGGGTCAGGTTTAAGGTGCTGATTTTGACCTTTAAAGCCCTATGCAGCCTAGGACCCACGTACCTACGGGACCGCCTCTCCTGGTATGCCCCCCAGAGGACCTTAAGGTCCACAAATGACAACATTTTGGAGGTCCCAGGTCACAAAGTGGTTAGATTGGTCTCAACTAGGGCCAGGGCCTTTTCGGTACTGGTCCCGATTTGGTGGAACGCCCTGTCACAAGAGACTAGGGCCCTGCGGGACTTGACATCTGTTCCGCCTGGCCTTTGGTTTGGACTCAGTCTGACCCTTATGTTTCCCTCCCCTTATGGTCTTGATTTATCGGCTACTTTTAAAATGAGACTGCATTTTAAATTGCATTTTAACCTGTATTTTAATCCCCCCCCCCAAATTATGTTTTTACTGTATTTTATTGGTGTTAGCCGCCCTGAGCCCGGCTCTGGGAGGGCGGGGTATAATTTATTTATTTATTTATTATTTTGTGATCAGTTGATGGTATGTGTGAGGGATGGCAGGGCAGGCACCTCAGGGAGCATTTGATGACTAAGGCTGAAGAAGAACCAAGCCCTCATTTTTTGCTGAAGAACTTTTCTCTTTGTGGGACATATCACATTTTGGGCCGGGAGAGTGATTTTCTTTGGAAAAGAAATTGTGCAGGGGAGCTCACTCAGTGCTGTGGTCATGCTCTGATTTGCAACCCCTGGTAAGCTGTTACATCCCTCAGTGTTGTGGAACTGCTCCAATTTACACACCCACTCATGTGCACATGTGGCAGCTATGTTTTAAAAACTGGTCGGGAGAAGTTCCTAATCATGAATCTCCCACATTACATCTCACTGCTTCTTTTGTTTAAAGGTCCTTCTGTCCATAAGCATTTTCAAAACATCCCCCCCTCCCATCCACACACCATATCTAGGATATTAGGGTGTAGCCGGAGTTTTCAAAACCATTAGGGATATGAATGGTCTTGGTGTCATGGGGTTGTGAAATCAGACCAAACTCTGCACTGTCCAAACTCTGCTTAATGGTGTGGTCTCCAAATATAATCACAGATAAGTTGTTAATTAGTAGCAAGCCCCACCCACCTGATCTCAGTTTGGAAATAGATTTGGCATATCAGTTTTACAAGGAAAGAAAGAAAGAAAGAAAGAAAGAAAGAAAGAAAGAAAGAAAGAAAGAAAGAAAGAAATTCTTCTAAATAATAATAATAATAATTTTATTTATACCCTGCCCATCCCGATTCAGAAGACCAGGCTCAGGGCAGCTAACAACAAATATAAAACACTTAATTGTAATACAACATAGAAGCAGCATAAAATACAGTATAAGAACATAAATAACAATAAAATTCATAAAGTTCAAAAATCAATTTTGGGGAAATCCATCCAATAAGCATTATATAATCTCCAGGGCTAGCTGGCTAAATTGGTCCTGCTTAGGCCAGCGAGAAGACCAGGGCAGAATTAGCTGTGGGGTCTCAGAGTGGGTAATCTTCATAAAAGGGGAGCGGGAGGGAAGGGAAATAAAAGATCAGGCTAAATTCAAATTAAAGGCCAGGCGGAAGGAGGTTAAATCCTGAAGGGCCCTAGTCTCATGAGAGAGCATTCCACCAGGTCGGAGCTGTCACTGAAAAGGCCCTGGCCCTGGTGGAGGATAGTCTGACTTCCTTAGGGCCCAGGACCTCTAAACTATGGTTATTTATGGACCTTAAGGTTTAACATGGCATTGATGCAAAAACATGAACATGGACAGCCTTGGGAAACTACATTTTCCAAACTTCCTAGTGCCTGGGACACTTCTGTAGAAATTTTCTGAGTTCAAGAGATGGAGGCTTCATTTGACCCTCCTCTACTCAGGCCTCATGTCCTTACACCTCCATCACCAGCGCAGGTACATGAAGAGGCATGAGCAGTCTTTCATCATCAAAACTAACCTTAAGTTGAAATGAACTCAATGGCTTCAGCAATTGCCTTGTATCAAAGGTGAACATTATAGGTCACTGTGCATGATGTTATAAGCCTGGAAATTGTGAAGTTGTTACATCAGAAATGAGAAATATCAGTAAAGTGTTTTTTCTTTCTTTCAAGAAATGCATCTTGACTTCAAATAGGGCAAATTGCTAAAGCATCCATATATGATGATGGGCAGCAAAAACTCAAGAGAGGTTGTTGCCATCATATTGGGTAAATCTTTGAATCTTCAAATACAGAAAATTAAATATGACCCAGAGGTTAGCTATGTATCTTTAACTGGAATGTTGGGTAATCGGCCAATACATTGGGGCCTATTTTCTTTCATAGCTAAAACATTTAGATTGTTATTTAGATTGACACAACTGCAGGAGATTTTAACTCAATTTGTGCGGGGGGGGGAATAGTTTTGGGGGGGAATCAATTTGTTCTCATAGAAGCTATGGTAATAAAAATGTTGCTTCCTAATTAAATATATATAATTTGCTTGATGCATGGAGGGAGTTGAAACAGAGAACCAGAGATCATACCTGGGAGGGGGGTAATTAAAAAAACACACAGCTATGTTCTAAGTTTGATAATGTGCTGATATCTGAGTCCCTGGTCCCAGAGCTGATATTGACACCCATTCATCAACACACAGTAGCCAATCATTCAATGGTGGAAAATTCTTTAAGGGTGCAGGACCCTTGAGACTCCCATGGACTGCAAGAAGATCAAACCTATCCATTCTGAAGGAAATCAGCCCTGAGTGCTCACTGGAAGGACAGATCCTGAAGCTGAGACACCAATACTTTGGCCACCTCATGAGAAGACTCCCTGGAAAAGACCCTGATGTTGGGAAAGATGGAGGGCACAAGGAGAAGGGGACGACAGAGGACAAGATGGTTGGACAGTGTTCTCGAAGCTACCAGCATGAGTTTGACCAAACTGCGGGAGGCAGTGGAAGACAGGAGTGCTTGGCGTGCTCTGGTCCGACAAAGAGTCGGACACGACTAAACGACTAAACAACAACAAAGTACAAGATATTGAAAAACTGGAGGCTAAACCCAAATTGACTGGATCTAATAGTGCCTACTCTAAATTAATCAAGAAAATGAAAAACAAATTGGAAACATTGGGAGGAATTCAGTGTAGTACTATCATGTCCATTCTGTTTGTGCAAAAATTTATTTTTGCCAAACTAAATTATATCCCCTCTCCTCCTGGCATGTGATGCTGTGCGGGTTCTCTTGACCTCCACAAAGCCAATTTGTGGGGCATAGAGGGGGAGAAGAGGGAATGAAAGTAACATTATTCTAGAAGGGCTTAATTTCAGTCATTTTCTTAAGCAAGTTAAATGGGAGACGTGCCATTGCACCAATGAGTCCTTATCATATGACAGCTAGCAGGGCACCAATATACAGGAGTGGTGTGCTAGAGGCACTTATTATCAGCTTTGGTGGAAGTGTCTTCCAGTAAAACAGTTCCAGGAGAAGATGTTGAAGGAAATCAGTAATATTACTCAAGAACCTCTACAGTGTACTCCATACCTTAAAAAAAGGGGGGGGGGAATGAAATCTCTATTTGAACAGAAAACACATCAGTTAAATCTAAGGACCTTGCAATATTTTTACTGGTTGCAGTGAGAAAGACTATTGCCCAAAATGGGAAAAATTGCATAGGCTGAAATTTGTAACTTGGTGGAATATTGACATTTTATGAGAGAACACACTCAGAATTTGCAATCTCTACAAGGAATTGATACTTTGGATGTTTTTTTGAATTTTCTTACATATTCAGCCAGGCAAACCTTCTGCAACGGTTGCTTGCAGTATCCTTGGAAATTTGAAATCCATAACTAAAATGCAATATAGATTACTTCTGATTATGTATCCATGGGATATAATTGTATACATATATTTGGTGTATGTCTTTTTGTGGTTTTGCTGTAGTATATTTCCTTTGTTTTGTTTCCTTATGCATAAACACATGATAAAAATATTTATTAGGAGGGGAGAAAACACAATTAGTTGCAAAAAGGGGTCAGATTCAGTTTGGACCTCAATGTGATGTTTTATAAAACAGCACAAATCAGCGGGGGTGTTGTGTCAGAAATTGCTTGATTTGGCTCATGGGTTGAAATCCACCTCATTCCCCCAAGCTCATTCACTATTGGGAAATCAACAATGACTTCCCCCCTTTTGACAGAAGTGGATGAAATTTGCGTGCATAGTAGAGCCTTCAGGGTGGATAAAACCTGTCAAATTACAGGCATATAAATCATTGACCTATCATGTAGTCTAGCTATTTGGCTAGTCATTTCTGAAATTTTATTTTTATTTTTAGAGGAACAATTACAGACAAATAGAGCTTTATGACTTTCATTTTTTTAACTAGGCACTTACAAGCTTAAATTTGTTGTTTTAATTTATTAACCATCCTAAGCTGGTTGTAGCAATTAAAATACCTTGTAAGAAACAGTTTAACATAGTCCAAATATAACTCTCCCCTCCCTATTCTAGCATCCCCTTTAAGTGTAGTAGAGGCAAGTGTCTCATTCTTGCAAAACTGCTTCCTCCCTCAAAACACTGGAACTGAAAAACACTGGTAACGCATTTCGCCTGATTAAAAGCTAGACCTGCCAGTCACAAAGGAGCTCCCCCTTCTCTCCCGTTCCTGGCATTTTCCTTAAGCCAATGAGCTAAATTTGTACTTTGCAAGGCCGCTTGCTCTCCCTAATCTCCCCACATTGCAAAGACACCAAGAGATGGTTCAAGAGTCTCTGCTTTGATTCATGTAGCCTCACACAGATCCCCCTTTCACCTTGGATGAGACCAAAACCCCTCTGAGGTACTGCATGTCACTTCTGCACTTGGGACTTTCTTGAATCCAGTGCAACCCCCCCCCCCAACATATCACAATGAAGCAAAGCTGTCATATAGCATTGCCATGGCAACTATCTCAAACTTAATTAGTACAATGCTGTAGAGTAATGTGCAGTGCTTAATATATAGTGGCATAGATGTGTACTGGCACATGAAGCACCTAATCTTTAAAGTGGAAATTTAGGAGTTGAACCAGGTCTTCAGGTTTCCCCCAGTGCTTTTATTTGATGAATCCAGGATGCTGTGATTTGTTTGTTTATTTGAAAAACTTTTGCTTATGGAGCAGCATAAAACCAGGCAGTGACTGAAAGGGTTCTTACCCAAAGGATAAACCTTCCAAGAGAAGGAGGAAATGATGTTAAGAACAAAGGACAAGAGCGAAAACATAGACACGGTGTCACGTTTAAGAAAGTCATCGTCAGAAGCCATTTGTCATCCACTGAGAATGTGAATCTGAATACATCATTGGCGTGACTCAGCGGGGGACCTTCATATAGTGGAAGTTTGAAACGTTCATGACAAATGGTGGTATTTTAATGGCAGCTCCAATGACAGGGATATCAAGCAGGAAAGAAGCTTTTTATGATAACTTCAACAAATATGTTCTCTAAATAAGAAGCAACAATGATGAAAGTTGTTTCTATAACAACAGACAGAGCCTCAGCTATGTTTGGATCTAAGGCATCCTGGCTCATCATCGTCAACAAGTGAAGTAAGGGGAAGTGATAGACGTGACACATGTTAAAAGGTGGGTGGTGAAGACTGTTGACTCCATTCAAGTCATAAAGCTTCAGCATCAACTTTCCTAAATGCCTCACATGAACCAGAGGCAGCCTGCGCAGAGAGGTGTTTCTGGTATTTGCGGTAAGACAATATGTTTAAAGAAAAACAGAGGTGTTCATAGTGTCACTAGCTAGGTTCCTTTAAACTCCAGATGATGGCATTACTGGGGGGTGGGGGGCAGAATATTTCGATGGTTCTGTGCCCTGGTTCACTTCCTCCAAAATGTAGTATAGTCACACGTCAGTTCCCAAAAGCCTCCATTTTGGAACGCTTCAGCTCCCAAACACTGAAAACCTGGAAGTAACTGTTCTGGTTTTTGAACGATTTTTGGAAGCCAAATGTGCTACATGGCCTTCATTTTGAATTTCCCTATTGTATTGAGGCTTCCACTTTCAGTTTTCAGTTATTGAACGTTTCGGAAGTTGAATGGTCTTCTGGAACAGATTACGTTTGACAACTGAGGTTTGACTGTAATCCATCCCTGTTGTGTTTGGGTGTGCCCCTGCTGATTCTGCTGGATACAACCCTGGACTTGTCCCGAAGAGGTCCTGAGTATCCGACAGAAAGTAATTTATGGTTATGGTTGAACTTGTGATTATTATTTTTTAATTATTTGAAAACACACACACCTTCCGTTGAAATGGTGTTCTAGATTTTAGTATCGCAGAAGAACGATGTCAATCAACATTTGATGATCTCCTTCTACCGGTCAACAATAGAAAGTGTCCTTTCATACTGCATCACTGTGTGGTATGCTGGTTTGACATCATCTGATAGGAAGTGCCTACAGAGGGTGGTGAATACAGCACAAGATATTATGGGCTGTCCCGTGAATCTGCTGGATGACATCATGGAAGAACGTTGCCTCAGGAGAGTAAGGAAAATTCTCAGGGATGATTCACACCCTGGCCGGCACTTTCTTGATCTCCTGCCCTCGTGCAGAAGATATAGAAGCATGATTAGTTGCACCAACAGGGTAAAGTATCCGTGGGCTGTCAGGCTGCTGAATGAAAAGACAACAACAGGGCAACTGACTTTTGGGTTTGGTGGGTGTGCATCAGTAAACGAGGGGAATTAAGACTAAGAGAGCTGAGTGGGGAGGTGCTCGTGTTATCTCACTGTATACAAGTTGTACAAGTGACAATAAAGTATTTCAATTTCAATAGATGGACTGAGAATCACAAGTTGAGAACGTGTTGCTGTGCTAAGCTCCTGCGTTTGGGCTTTGCATATGCAGTTTACTGGGGATGGTGAGAGCAGGATGCTGGCTAGAAGTGTCACTCCTCTGATTCAACAAAATCTTCCTATGTTCTTATGAGATCAAGAAATTAAAAATGTGACAGCTATATGTTTTCTTGTCCTTTTTTATTTTTTTACCAGCTGTAACTCATTTCATGTTCTGGCCCCATCTTTCTGTGATAGTGGTAGGAGATAAACACAATCAGGAATTGAAGGAAGGGGGAAATAGCATTACATACATGATAAGTATGATGACTCCACTCCAGGTGATTGCCATTCGCTTTGTCTAGCCTGATTGCACAACACAGTAGAATGTAACTGTGACCTTGGAGCCCCAGGAAGGAAGTGGAATAAAACAGCAGGTGGAGTTAATCATCTAGAAGATGATTTAAATCTTGATTTCTAGTCTACAATACATTCCATTGGAGTCTTCCTCTTGCCCCCATACACACACAATTGCCATTGTGGATAGGGGAAAGAGGAGGCAAGTTCCCTTCCTTCCATAACTGTCACTGCTCCCCCATCACTCCAAACTCCTTTGCATGTTTGAGAGCCATGGGAAAATCTGTATTTGAAATTGCACATGGAGTTGAAATGATTCCCCATTGCAAAAATTTAGCCAGCAACATGTGGAAGGCTATGGAAAGTGGCAAAAGTTACTGCAGGGGTGAGCAAACTTTTTCAACAGGGGGTCAGTCCACTGTCCCTTGGTCCCTGTGGGGGGGGGGGGTTGGACTATATTTTGGGGGAAATAATAATGAACAAATTCCTATGCCCCACAAATAACAAAGAGATGCATTTTAAAGAAAAGCACACATTCTACTCATGTAAAAACACCAGGCAGGCTCCACAAATAACCCAGAGATGCATTTTAAATAAAAGGACACAATCTACTCCTGTAAAAACACTCTGATTCCCGGATCATCCATGGGCCAGATTTAGAAGGCGATTGGGCTGAAACCTGCCCCTGGGCCTTAGTTTGGCTACCCATGAGTTACTGTGATGGAGGAGGCAAGGCCAGGAAACATGCTTCTGCTCTTCCTCCTTTTATTCATCATGCCTGAAGAGGGAAATTTTGAGGGCTTCTGAGTCTAGAAATATTTAGAACTCTAAATAAATAGGATGCATGTACACCACTTGATGCCTAACCATTTGATTACATTTCTTTCATTGTTATTCCTATGCCACCAGTGTGGTGTAGTGGTTAAGAGTGGTAGACTCGCAATCTGGTGAACTGGGTTCGCGTCCCTGCTCCTCCACATGCAGCTGCTGGGTGACCTTGGGCTAGTCACACTTCTCAGAAGTCTCTCAGCCCCACTCACCTCATAGAGTGTTTGCTGTGGGGGAGGAAGGGAAAGGAGAATGTTAGCCGCTTTGAGACTCCTTTGGGTAGTGATAAAGCGGGGTATCAAATCCAAACTCATCTTCTTGTTGTTGTTTTAGCTAAGCATAGCAAACATGGTTCTCTGTTATGTACTAAGCTTGGATCCCAGAACAATAGGCAAGTAGGATCGTAGAATGCAACAACTGATTGGCCTGCAGGAAGAGACCAATCAGGCTCCAGGAAGGAAGCAGAATCAGCCAATCAGACGGGACTCATTGTGCAAATGATGTATATAAAAGCCTGCGGTTTTTTTGGGGGGGGGGACTCAACCACTGTTTTACAAGGTGCAATAAAGAGCATGAAATCACTACAGGACTCTGAGTATATGTCATACTCACTATCTTTATTTTATGTTCAGAATAATCTTGCACAACAGGTTAGTCTGAGAAGGAACCCCATGTCACCTAGCAAGCTTCATAGGTTAGTGAACATTTGATCTCTGATTTATTTCTAACATGATTTCTACAACATCTGGCTTGTTTAACGACTGGCTTGTTTGATGACTAATAATGGATTATTAAAACTGTCTCCAATGGAAATTATGTCAAACTGATGTGTAACCTCAGGCTATGCTGTTTGATCTGCAATTGCTTTTTTAAACAGGTGCAAGTAATCATTTTGGGCAATTTTAGATGTAACATTAAAACAGGGTTTAGTTTTGTGTATGCAAACTAGCACGATGCATAGTGTGGTTATGAGTAGACTGGAAGATTTCACTACTATTTTTAAACTAACCAGAGTTTATTGTTACATAAAAACTGTTTTTTATAGGTGTTTCTATGTTCTTTTTCTTTAGATTAGTTTGGCTTTTAGTTTATGCTATGTTGAAAACTTTTAATAAAAATATTTGCAAACACATAGACACACACACAAAGGTAAAGGTACTGGTAAAGGATCCTGGATGGTTAAGTCCAGTCAAAGATGACTATGGAGTTGCAGTGCTCATCTCGCTTTCAGGCCAAGGGAGCTGGCGTTTGTTGACAGACAGCTTTCCGAGTCATGTGGCCAGCATGACTAAACTGCTTGTGGCGCAATGGGACACCATGATGGAAACCAGACCGCATGGAAATGCCATTTACTTTCCTGCTACAGCGATACCTATTATCTACTTGCACTGATATGATTTCAAACTTCAAGGTTGGCAGAAGCTGGAACAGAGCAACAGGAGCTCCTGTTGCGTGGGATTTGAACCACCGACCTTCTGATCAGCAAGCCCAAGAGGCTCAGTGGTTTAGACCACAGTGCCACCAGCAGTCTACAAGTCCTGGAAAGCTGTCTGTGGACAAACGACGGCTCCCTGAAAAACAAGATGAGCGCATCTACCCCATAGTCACCTTTGACTGGACTTACCCGTCCAGGGGTCCTTTTACCTTTTGACTATGCAGAAGGTCCAAAGTTCAATCCCTGCCATCTCCATGTAGAACTTAGAAAGATTCCTGCCTGAAAGCCTAGAGAGGAAATACTAGTCAGTGTGGACAGTACTGACATAGAAGGGTCACCTGCAGGAGCACCCCAGAAAGCTGCTCAAAAGGAATTTATCCCTTGGACTGAAAATGGTGCCCTATGGACTATATGGGATTGGCAGAAATGACTGGCAGAATCCGAGACCAGGGAGAAGAGTCGGTGGAAGAAGATTGGAAGAAATTTAAAGACTACTTACACAAATATTGCAAAATTAATGAATGTTAGAATGATGTCGGATAGAAATTAAGTGGTTTCCAGCTGTAAGGCTTTAAGAGAATATGGAAAAAAAAGGTTTAGAAATAGGTTAAAATTTATTGATAAGGATTTGCTGAACTAACAATTTGAAATGGAATACAAAAAAGGGAGGTACGAGGAGGTCTGGGAAATAAGTTAATGGAAAATAAGTAATGGAAACTTTATGTGTTTTTTATTATTTTCATTTTTGTATTTTTGTTATTTTTTCTTTTTTCTTTTTGATTTTTATTGTATTACTATTGAAAACTTTAATAAATATTCTTTAAAGAAAAAGAAAATGGTGCCCTGATGTACATGGTCGTTTGTATTTGTCCTGTGTGACCACACCTCTCTCTCATACTAGGAGCAATGCAGACACACTCATCCATGCAGACATAAAATACACACATAAAGACACTTCTAAAGGATTTATTGCCCTCGAATGGTTGGAGAACTTTTCATGAAAAGCCCTTTGGTGCTTTGCATATCAAATTACATGTCATATTGCAAAGCTCAAACATTTTTACAAAGGAATAAAATATGACCCAATAGGAAGTATTGACTTACCTCTATTTTTCCTCCAGTTCAAAAGATAATTAATATACTCACTGAAGTCTAATTTATTTTAATGGCTGGCTTCTTCAGTTGCAGTAAATGATCAGAGCAGATTGACTTCAAATAATCTTAGTTCTTATCCAACTAATGTTGTGTGATAGGTTTATATTGCCTCAGAGTTATTCATTTGTTTAGATTTAAGTTGGTTGCCATGGTTATATTCCAGGAGGAAGAACAAAGTGTCCCCCCCAGTTCTGTTTGATGAACATGGCCAAGTATTTTAAACAATTAACTTAAATTCTAATATTTAAGTCCCTCGGTTAGCCATATTGCTCACCCCACCAATAATGTGAATTGGTTTTAGACAAAAATTACAGGCAAACCCATCAAACTGCAGAGTCTGAAATAAGGGAGTACCATAGGCATTTGTTGGAATGCCTCTCCCCATACCAACCAGCCCACATACTGAGGTTTGTGGGTGCTTCCAGTACCACCAATGGCCTTAGGTTGCTGAGTGGTGATCCGGAGTAGATCCTTATCTGTAGTGGCACAACAATTATGGAATCCTCTCACCTTAGAGACATAGATGACCACAACACCAATGGGATTCAATCACAATGTGAAGAACCACAGAGGCCTGTCCATCTCTCTCTCTCTCTCTCTCTCTCTCTCTCTCTCTCTCTCTCTCTCTCTCTCCTTTAATAGGGAGTGGGGAAAAGAAAAGCTGCCATTCTACATCGTTTTGACACATTCATTTTTTTTATTTTTTAAAGGCAGTAAGCCAAATCCTACCTTTCTGTTTGCCAAAAAGCTGAGCTTGGCAGAAGTAAATTATGCAGAGGGAGTAGAAAGTCAAATGATGAAGATGGCAAGGAAGAGGAAGACAACTGGAAGATGGGAAGGTGAAGAATAAGAGGTTCTTTTCAGGTTTATAGAAAAGTTTACAAAATAAAAGAAGATTCTGGACCACACCTCTTGCATTGCACCGTATTTCACTGGTTTGCCTAAAAATGTTACCAGCGAAGCAAATAGCTAGATTTGTTATATGATCAAGTTGGCCTCCATTTCCATCTCTCATCTGCTCCAAATACAGAAATATTTGCTCAGGATTTAAGCATTGATTATTAGGCAAACATTTTGTAATGGTTATATGGGGTTGCTCGTGCGTAAGTTGCCACCACTCCTGGCTAGGTAGCCTGGTTAAACCTTTCCTGGCTGGATAGCCCCTCACTTCGTGGCTGTTCAGTCACTAGCAGAATCCGTCAGTGGGCGTTTCTTGAACTTCTTCCAGCAAAGAAGTTCTTTGACGCCAAGTCTACGCCTACTTTCCCTGCATGGAAGTCTTCTGCGCAGGGTGGGTGTGGGTAGCGGAGGACCTGTGCTCTCCCCACTGGTCTCCGGCGAAGAGTTCTGGAGCCCCCTCTCCGATTCCCCCATCCGCCCCCCCCTTTATCCTTGGTGTTACGCTGATTTCCTTCCCCAGCCGATGAGTTCCCTCTCTCCCTGCTTGGCCCTTCTCCGGCATCGCTTGGGAGCCCTGCCTCCACTTCTGGCTCCGATGTCAGATGATTTGATGTTCTTCTCTGACTCAGATTTTAATATGCAATGGATAAGAACCCAATCTTTGACCCTCTTCCTTATCAACCACAACTTCCCAATATCCACCCACATTCTCTTCTGTTTGGCTTATAGGCCAAACAAACCAGGAAACACAATGGCGAGAACACTGTATAGCTCCAATATAAAAAAGGGAGAGCTTTGTCAGAGTCTCTGGTATTGTTACAAATATGGGGTTAAAGAGCCTTTTGCTCATGACTCAGATTTGTGGAGTGAACCATAGATAGATTTTTATACTTGTTGACATCTTGAGAGACAATGGGTGAGTGCACCTTCTGGAGTGAAGTAAACTGCTGGAGAGGGCCTTCTGTGTCTTTGGAGACTGATATGGAAGAGGCATGTTTTGTTGCAGCTGGGGCTGATGAAAGTATCTGGTTGTGCTGATGCAGGTATACCACTCTATTTCTTCTTTCTTTGCTCCTTTCTTCAAATATATTCTCAAGGCAGTTCAGAAAAAGTATAAAACAATTTAAATGTAAATGTGGTTGGTTTCTACAATGATCTTTAAGGACTGATCCTTGTGATGGTCACCTCCAGGCTTGATTATTGTAACTCACTCTATGCAGGACTGCCCTTGAAATTGACACAGAAACTCCGGCGCGTGCAGAATGCCGCGGCGAGACTACTTACGGGGTCACATTCACCCGGTGCTATACCAGCTGCACTGACTCCCAGTGGAGTACAGGATCAGGTTGAAGGTTCTGGTTTGAACCTTTAAAGCCCTATACAGCCTAGGATCCTCATACCTATAGGACCGCCTCTCCTGGTATGTCCCACAGAGGACCTTACGGTCTTCAAATAAAAACTGCTTGGAGATCCCAGGCCACAGCGAGATTAGGCTGGCCTCAACCAGAGCCATGGCTTTTTCAGCCATGGCCCTGATCTGGTGGAACGCTCTGTAACAAGTGACTAGGGCACTGCGGGACTTAACATTTTTCCGCAGGGCCTGCAAGACAGAGCTGTTCCACCAGGCCTTTGGCCAGGGCACAGTCTGACCACCACCCCTCTCCTTCTGTAATCTTCATAGAATTCTAGCCCAATGGTTTCAGTTGGTATACTCTAAGTATGAGAGTAGTAATCCCTATGAAAAACTAGATACTGGACTGAAATCCTAAAGAAGAAGGCAGTTTTCAAAAAATGTGGCATAAACAAAATAACAATGAGACGGTGTCTTCTTTGTTTAAGTCCTGTACTACCACACAAAGGCAGTGTATAGTACTAGGCTTTAAATGAATCTACCACCAAAGCATTTGTCCACAGTCTTTGACAGCCAAAGAACATTGAAACAAGAGCAGGGAAGATGAATGGTTAGAATAACCCAGCTGCCCTTTGTTTGACAGTAAACATCATTTCCATTAAAAATCAAAGCCTCCAAAGGAAATGGAATACAATTCCTGCTGCGGAGAATTTCTGAAAAGTGAGGGTGTTGTCAGGAAACTGCCTAGACATAAAGAACATCTTACTCATAATTTCTGATCCCCATGGCTGAAATCTTCGATCAGTTGATGTCTCAAACATGTGATTTATTTCAGTGAATGAAATCACTGATTTCATTCTTCCTGTTCCTAGTTTCATCTATCTATCTATCTATCATCTATCTATCTATCTATCTATCTATCTATCTATCTATCTAATCATCTATATCTATCTATCATCTATCTCTATCATCTATCTATCCAGCAAATTCTCAGGTAAAATGTTTAAAGTATTAATGCAAATAGGTTTTCAAGCTGGGTTCAGCTATATTTCATAAACCCTTTATTTCTTTTATTTAGTATTACACTTATATCCCATCTTTCTTCCAAAGAACTCAAGGTGGTGTGCATGATTCTCCACATCTTCATTTTATCCTTTAAAAAACTGAGTATGGTAAGGTCATCCAGTAAGCTTCATGGCTGAGTAGGGATTTGAACTCCAATCTCCCAGGGTTGTTTTTTTAGTAGTCTTTATAAATAACTACAGATTTCAGTTTGTTATATCATGGACTACTTCTCTGTGAGATACTTTGGTTTCAAGAACAATATGAAATATGTGATTGATTGATTGTTTGATTGATTTTAGAACATTGGTCATGTTTGCTGGAATTCAAATATACAGAAATGGGCTGAAATAGAATTGACAAAAAGGGAAAAGGGAATGTGATGTATTGCACAAATGAAAGATTCCAAGGTTGATTTGAATGAGATTAGCAAGAGTTTTGTTGTTGTTGTTTGTTGTTTTACTGGCAGTTTAAAAGTAAGCAACAACTAACAGGGACCTTTTTTGCAGGGGAAGGGGGGGTCAAAATTAAGTTACTGAAACTAAGCTTTAGTGGGGGGGGGGGGGTTGAACCAAGTTTTTGTGTGCTGGAACTGTGAGTTCTGTTCTGGTACTGGAAGCAAATCCCTGGCTTGACCGCATGCTCAAAGCCACCCTCCCTTAATTCTCATTCTCATGATCAATTGTTTTGCAGCCAGCTCTGGTTGCTGGAGCTCTAACCTGTTGCAAAAAAACCAAAGAAAACAAACCCCCTGAAACAAAGTACCGTATTTTTTGCTCTATAAGACTCACTTTTTCCCTCCTAAAAAGTAAGGGGAAATGTGTGTGCATCTTATGGAGCGAATGCAGGCTGTGCAGCTATCCCAGAAGCCAGAACAGCAAGAGGGATTGCTGCTTTCACTGCGCAGTGATCCCTCTTGCTGTTCTGGCTTCTGAGATTCAGAAATTTTTTTTTCTTGTTTTCCTCCTCCAAAAAATAGGTGCATCTTGTGATCTGGTGCGTCTTATAGAGTGAAAAATACAGTATATTCCATCAGCCTGAATTCTGCATGGTTCTATACTGGAACAACTCCAAGTACTTTGGAAATCTAAAATGCAGGGGCTTATTTTGAAAGATAGACTTTTGGGAAGTGTATCGTCTCAATCTAATGATTGCAGTCTATTTTCAGTATACCTCTGAATACTACATAGGTGCTGGGAACTAAAAATGGAGAAGGGGTATTATTTTCAGTTATGAGTTTCGAGTGGTGTCTTACTAGCTGCTGTTGGAAACAAAATGCTCAGTTAGATGCACCTTGGGCTGATTCAGCAGAGCAATTATTATGTTCTTACACAGAGGTGTTGGCTCTCAAAACAGTGCTTCCCAGGCCAGCAGATTTTCCCTCCACACAACTAAGTTGATGACATTGAATGTGGCTGCATATGGGGAACCCATGAGGGCTGGAGGGTAAATCCACTGGATTATAAGGGCAAGGTTGCCCAAAAGGTATGGTCATATTAACCATGTTTTAGTCAGAGTAGATCCACTAAAATTAATAACCATGACTAAGTTAGAGCCTTAATTTCAATAGGTTTAGTGTGAGTAAAACTTAGTTGAATACCACCCATAGCTTCACTTCTTCTTGTTTGCTTGATTATTGGTATTTTGTATTTCCCATTGCATTTTGCTGTTAGCCACCTTGAAACCATTTGGCGGAGAGGGAAACATTTAATATACAATACCTTATTACCATGTGCCATGATTTTTCTTATAGAGTCTCACCAACCACAATAGAGCCACACCAATCAAGAGACAATGGAGTGCTCCTCGAGGGGTGAAGTCAAGCTACTGTGTTAGCAGCACCAAAGTGACCTCTCTGGGGTGCAAGCCTGGGCTGTGTGTATGGAGGTCCTGGGCTTCCCAGATGACAAGTCTTGTCCTCACTGATGTTGTCCAAAGGAGAGTATTATATAATACTAGATACTATATTGGGAAATAGGGACATGGGTGGCGCTGTGGTCTAAACCACTGAGCCTCTTGGGCTTGCTGATCGGAAGGCTGGTGGTTCAAATCCCCGTGATGGGGTGAGCTCCCATTGCATGGTCCCAGCTCCTGCCAACCTAGCAGTTTGAAAGCATTCCAGTGCAAGTAGATAAATAGGTGGCAGGAGGTTAACGGTGTTTCTGTGCACTCTGGTTTTTGTCATAGTGTCCTGTTGCACCAGAAGCGGTTTATTCATGCTGGCCACATGTACTGGAAAGCTGTCTGTGGACAAACACCGGCCCCCTTGGCCTGAAAGCAAGATGAGCGCCACAACCCCATAGTTGCCTTTGACTGGACTTAACTGCCCAGGGTTCCTTTACCTTTTACCTTTACTATATTGGAAAGTACTATGTAATACTATATTGAGAAATTAGAGGTTAAATAATAAATAATCATACGCATGTGTAGATCTGACCTTTTGCTACATTGAGACCTCAGTTCCCCTCTGGCCTTTTTGTCTCCCACCTTGAGTGTGAACTGAACATGTTGACCTTTGCTTCCTTCCACATAATATCCTGTGTCAATATTACAGTCAAACACTTTTTCTTTCACAGGCTCTTATGTCAATTTCACAGGCACATTCCTCAAAGTAGAGAACTAACTACAACCTTTCCTTGAGCTTCTCAACCAAGCTACAGAATAGGTATGTGTTTACACTCTGTGGAGTTGGGTGAGCAGTGACTTGTAACTAAGTATCCTTCCTCCAAGTTGCTTAGTACTCATACTATATCTTTTACTTAAACACTTGGCAATCCTAGCATTGTGATGCAAAATTAGACAGAGCTGCTTAATGTTGGGGTGGGAAAACTGTGGACTTCAAGTTGTTCTTAGACTCCAACTCCCAGCAGTGTGACCAATGGTAAAGGATTATGGCAGTTGTGGTCAAGCAACATTTGGCTTAAAGCATATGCATGTTTTTGCTAGTTGGCACTGTACTATAAATTCCTTAAATTAGTAGTCCTAACCCTCCACTTCTCTCCTTTAGGATAGACTTGCTGCCAGGAATTCAATTACCACTCACTTCTCTAAGGACATGAGGACATGCACAGTCATCTTTCCAAAGGTGACATAGCTCCGTCAGCAGAAAACAATAATTGTCACCCAGGTCAACCTTCTGTCAATACTAGTTCCAACAGCACTGTTATGTGTTTGTGTATATCACCAGATTTCTCCATGTTTAGAACTGAAAAAGTAACAGAATATGATAAAGGGGTAGGAACATAATCTATACGAAGTTAAGCTAAAGTAGGAGGGTAGGGTATGTGGCCCTCCATAAGTTTCTGAACTACAACTCCCATCATCCTTGACCACTGGCTATACTAGTTGGGATTGATGGAAGATGTAGTTCAGCAAAATCTAGGGGGGCACAGGTTCCCCATCCTTGGGTGTAGTATTTGGGGCCTTTGCAGTTTAGGAAGAAAAATGACTGCTGGGACACATGAATCAGACTTATAAAATTATGGGTATCATGTAGAGAGTGGAGGAATAATGTTATTTGACTCTATTTTTGCCTCTTCTGAACCTGTGGCCAATTAATTTTGTTAAATGACTGAACAGTGTTATGAAAAAGTGCTTCTTTATAGAAACTGTAATTAACTTATGGAATGCAATAAAAATAACACCTTTTTATTTACTTCAGTAGCCCTTCCCCTAATCACTGTGATTGGAGTGACCTGAGAAAATAATTCACTGCGATTAAGATATATATCTGTCGATCATAAATGAAAGATTCCTTTTACCTCTCCAGCCCCTCCCTTCACCCCCCTCCGCCTCCACTTGAGTTCAGGACATTTCCCTAATCAGCTTGGTTTCATATATATATATATATGCAATCACTCTGTTTTAATGGCAAAAATGTACCTGAGTGCACAGAAAGAGGGCTTATCCACTTTCCCATTTCGTGCTGCAATTTCTAGGCAAAAGTCCATGATTTATAGGCATATTTTTTTGTTTGCTTTTGCCTTGCTGCTTTCCCCAGGAAAACCCACAGTTTTCCATTGAATTGGAACAGATGCCAGTCAGGTTTTCACTGGATTGATGTTTGTTCCATTTCAGAGTCTTCCCAGGGGAAGGGATGGGGCATAAACCATTCGGACCCATGCCTATAAACCACAGACCTATGCCTAGAAATGGAACACAAATTGGAGCACAAATGGAAGTGTGGATGAGCCCAAACCCAAGTCTTTAACGTCCCTGATCCAACTTCAGGTGCCCCACTGATGACACAGTCTGACCCAAGTATGTTAAAATAGCATCTCTTAACCACATAATTTAGCCTGCACTTAGAGGTTCTACACTTTCCTAATTGAACATAAGAAGAACACTGATGGATCAACCCAAAGACCTATCTAGGACTCCATCCTGTTTCTCATTGGCCAATCTGATATTTATGGGAAGTATCCACACAGGATACAGAGTGTGTGTAACAACACTCTCCCACTATCACTGCCCAGCAAGGGCTACTCAGAGGCAGACTTCTGCAGTATTCAGTGAGTATAACCAGGAGCCAACAATCATTGTTGTGATATGATTTTATTTTAATTTATATCCTCTTTAAAAAACACATTTAAATCAAAATAAATCAGCAATAAAACAAAACGACCTAAACGAGGGAAAACACAATGAAAAAGCAGAGTATAGCAAGCCTATTAATCTAGTAAATAGTCCATTTTGAGGGGTGCTCAACCTACAGCCCCAGGGCTTAATGCAGTGCTCAGCTGAATGTTATGCAGCCCATGTACTGATTTCAAAAACTATGCGCTAGTGATCAGTTCAGACCTCCAGCAAGAGCACTCTGTGCCTTTCCCATCACCCAGTTAGGGAGAAAGAGGGAAGGAGAGACAAAAAGTAAGAAATTTGGGTGGCAGAAAGAGAGACGTGGACCTACTTTTGCCTCTGCTCCTCCTAGTCCCTGGCTTCAGTCACACCTACATCTGGCATGTGGTGCCTGGATAAGTTTACCTTCAAGGAAATGTGGTTATCAAGAGCAATAGAGTTACTCATGAAAATGGCCAAAGCTTAAAACAGGGTTTACCAAACTTGGATCTCCAGTTGTTTGGACTACAACTCCCATCATCACTAGCTGAAAGAACCAGTGGTCAGGGATGATGAGAATTGTACTCCAAAACAGCTGGAGACCCAAGTTTGGGAAACTCTGGCTTAAAAGATCGAGCACAATAGGCCTCTGTAGAGAAGCCTTTATTGCTCAAAGCCATCACCCAAACTTCAGATGGCCCTCCATATATTAACTAAACATATGGGCAGGTTCATGTAGGACAGGGGAGGAGAACCTCAGGCCTAGGAGGCTGAATATGTAGATTTGGAAATAAATATGCCCTCTGCTAAGAAATAAAACCTGAGTGTTTTGTTTTGATTTTGGAAGTCTTCTTTTAACTCCCCCCAATGTCTCAAAAAAGCACTCCGAGTTTTTTCTGCATTTTAAAAGAACCAGTGGTTTCAAGCAAAGTGTTTCTTTTTGAATCACAGAGTGTTTGAGCTACATTTAGTTTACTGAAGTACAAATTGATTCCTGCATTTTGATGCTTTTTCTTATAAAAAGAAGGGGGGAATCTTGTGAAACATAGAGAACACAAAGGAAAAGAAGAAAGCAAAAGTCCACCACCTTGGATTCTGCCTCCAGGAACAAGTAAATTACCTGTAGATTGCAAACCAAACCTCCATCACTGAAAAGACATATAATATATATATACATGCAGTAGATTAGTTTGTGTACCTAGTTCATAATATTCGGTTAACAATTTAAGCATTGACACTCTTTAATTTACAATCAACCCAAGGCTAATGTCACAATAAATGAGGAATACTCATAAATTATTATTATTAATATTATTAGTAGCATTAATCCATCAAGAATCCATCCTCTTCCATTAATTATTTTTTCCTTGTGTATTGAGTCCCTGACAGTAGCAATTAGAAATGCTACTGTAAGATCTAGGGTAATATCTGGGACTGTGCATAGGGGAACATGCCGGCAATGTGGTTATTTTTTATGACTAATCCTGAAATAGCATCAACAGAGATTTCGTCTGACTGAAAAATACAGTGAAATGTCAGAATATAAAATTAACGCTCTGGAATCAGAATGGAGGACTCTGCAATTAAATAGTAAGTAAATGACCACTGAACAGTTGAGTCTAGTCAAAAGTGACTATGGGGTGCGGAACTCATCTTGCTTTCAGGCCAAAGGAGCCAGCATTTGTCCACAGAAAGCCTTCCAAGTCATGTGGCCAGCATGACTAAACCGCTTCTGGCACAACGGAACACCATGACGAAAGCCAGAGCGCACAGAAACACTGTTTACTGTCCCACTGCAGTGGTACCTGTTTATCTACTTGCACTAGTGTGCTTTCGAACTGCTAGGTTGGCAGAAGCTGGGACAGAGCAACAGGAGCTCACCCCGTCGCATGGATTCAAACTGCCAACCTTTCAATTTGCAATCCCAAGAGGAGCTGTGGTTAGGCCACAGTGCCACCCACCTCCTTGGATGACTCTGAATATATCAAGAAGATGCATAGACAGACATATAGAGGCAATGCTATGGAAAGATCCACCAGGACAAGCAACTCAGCACAACCAAATATATGCCATCAAAACTTGCTTACCCCACCTCAACCAGGGCTGAGCCAGCTTAGCTGAGACTAGTGTAAGTTCAAAAAAGGGGTAAGTTCAAAATTCTGGATGTGCAGTAGAGGCATGACCAAAGTGGGGAGGCAAGGGGGTTAGCCTGGATCCTAGGTCAGCTCAGTCAAATGACTTGGAAACCCAGGATAGAATGCTATTTTAAATATGAATATTCAGGGGGGAAATTGAGTGTATATTGGGAAATGTTTTCAGTAAAATACTGATAGGATTTTTTATGAGGACTTTGTGGTAAAGTGGAGAACTGACCTGGAAAATATTGAACAAAATGATAAAGTGAGAAAAACCAAAATTGACAGATTGGCTTATCCCTAATAGAGATGTAAGTGTTGTGTCATATGCAGTTATAACAGGTAAGGTTGCAATGCTCACCTCCTTTCTCCCAATACCTACAAATAAAGCATTTACTATGTTACTCCAGAGAGATATCCTATTGGGGGGGGGGGAGAGTTAATAAGGGAAAACTATAATGGAACAAAATGGTTGCTGAGTTCGATTTGTAATATTTGATTGTCTCCACAAATGACAGATCCTCTGGGATATAGAAAAGAAAAATGGGAGAGAGATCTGCAGTCAACAATTATATACAATCAGTAGGAATTTAGTTCCAGTAATGGAACTAAATATGCTACTCTGTGCAGAGTGAAATTGAATTGATATGGAGTTATTTTAAAATAGTTTTCAGTCTCATAAAGATGAAATATCACATCTGGGGGAGGGACCATGTTGTTGGAAATGTGGAGCTATTAGTGCAAAACATTACTACTATGGTTGCAAGATCCAGTGTGGAAATGAAGATTAAATATGACTTAATATGATATGCCTATGAATCAATTAATACTACTACTGAAATTATTTAAAACCCACCTTGAGAGCTATGCTCTGCCTGCACACTTGGAGGCAGTATTCTTCTGAATTCAAGCTTAACATGAGTGAACAGTGTGATACAGCTGCAAAAAAGTGAATGCTATTCTATGCTGCATCTACAGAAGTATAGTGTTCCAATCAAGGGACGTAATAGTACCACTCTATTCTACATTGGTCAGACCACATCTCAAATACTGTTTCCAGTTCTGGAACCACAATTTAGGAAGAATATTAACAAGGTGGTACGTGTGTAGAGGAGTGCAACAAGATGATCATGGGTCAGGAAACCAGGCCTTATGAGGAACAGTTGACGGAGCTGGGTAGGTTTAACATGGATAAGAGAAGACTGAAAGGAAATATGATAGCCATCTTCAAATATCCCAAGAGCTGCCATGTGGAAGATGGAGCAAGATTGTTTTTTCCCTGCTCTGGAAGGTAGGAAACAAACCAATAGCTTCAAGTTACAAGAAAGGAGATTCCAACTAAACATGAAAAATGAATCACCTAATCTTCACAATTTATGGTGCATAATTGGTCTGAAAAACTGTGGGCAAAAGATGACACAAGATGGGCTGATCCAGCAAGCTCTTCTTCTCCTTCAAACATACACTGGAGGTAGATGCAGTTTGCTCTGCATGTGTTTGTTTGTTTAATGCATGGGAATGCTGCCTTCGGTCAATGCACCCCAAATTGCTGTTTGTTCACATTCAGCATTAAAACATAGGCTCTTTTCCTGCTGGAACAACAACAGCAACACTGCTTGCACATGGTGGTTCAAAGTGTAGCCCTGCGCCAAGAAACATGGCACAAAAGGAAGCGTGGATGAGCCCATATATATGGGATGAGCCCATATATTGCATCTTACCTATTTGTGGCTGGAAAGAAGCTAGATACATTCCATCCAGGGTTGGGAGTTGTGGAGGCTATTCAAGTTCCTCTTCATTGCTTATCCTGAAAACCGGCACTCTCAGGGCCAGGATCAAACTCCATTGGAACAACTCCATTGGAATCAAACTCCACTGGAACAAGTACGGAGCTCTCAGTGACCTGTCTATGGTCCTGAAATACCTGAACCTGCCTGCCTGTGGCCTCCAGAAACAGTATTTTGTCTTCATTCTTTCTGCCTGTTTGTTTTTTGCCCTACACCCTCACTCTTGAATCTTGATTGTGGATTGGATTCTTTCTTCCCATCTGCTTCTTACTCTCAGTCAGTTACTGGTTTACTTCCTTCTTGCCCATCCATGGATACAGCTTCCTCTGGATTTGACACAAATCAATCATTCAAAGAGCATCCAGCCATACGAGCCCCTACCTGTTGTCTTCAGTGATGCAGGCCAAAGTACTGGTGAGAATCAGACCCGATTTCCTTTTGTTTGAATTCCTAGAATTACAAGAGGTTGTTTCTTTTCCCTATGCAGAATAGAGCTCACCATGTTTTCTGGATCTCTGAATTGAGGTTTGTTGCTGTCAATTGCAATGCGATGGTTTCACATAATTTATATACTGTACCAAACTGTTGTAATTAGTTGTCCTCTATTGTGACTATGCAAATGTTATTCAAATAAGCAGTGAACCTTTGATTTACTAAAAAGGTAGACTTTTTGTGGTGCAATGTATTGAGTTCTCCAGCTTTTGATCTTTTGAATAACCTATAACAATAAAACATGATGTTCATTTTATGTGCAGGTACTTAGGACTGGAAAGATCTGTGTAGCTGCCTTTTACTTGCATCCTGTGTTCCTTCATTTATAGCTCCACAAGTCATCCAGCAACCTTGGAAGCGGACCAAATAATGCCAAAAGCAAATGCTGAAATGAAAATGTAAATATATGGAGCTGATGTGAGATGAATCATTCTCTTCTTCTATGGCAGCTGAAACCTGAAGATGCAGGTTTTTTTATATCTACATATATTACATCATACCTTTATGTCTCCACACATGCAAATTCTGCTAGCTGCTGAATTGTGACAGCCCAAGAGGATTAGGACAATTGTGATAATAAACAGCATGGATCCGGCAATCACATATTTCTCTCTGGCAACTGCATTCTCAAAGAAAGCCTTAGGAGCCTATGCATTTGATGTTTAGTGTCCACATGATAAAATGACATTGAGGGTCTGATGTGAGAGGGAAGGATTACACACACAGAGAGAGACACACACACACCATACTTTTCCTAAGCACCCAGTCCCAATCCACATATTCCAAGACCATAGGCTAAATACACATGTGGGACAGGGAGACTTGGGGGCAAACCCTAACCCCAACCAATGCACATTCAAAATGGGGTAAAAATTCACCCAGTGTACACTGCATGTGCATATCCTCTCTCCACCTAAGGAGAGACACTGCTCCTTCTTTTCTACAAAGGATTTTAACACACAAACAATATAAATACACTTTCTGTTCATATACTTGGAGGGTATGTTCACATCTGAGCACTTTGAACACATGAAGAAGACTTCAGCCACCCAAAATCATTTTGAAAAGATTCAATAATTAAATAAAGGGGATGTGGATTTGATTCCCTGATCAATCGTGAATCTCCCTGGCTTACATTTGACCAGTCACTTTCTCTTAACCTTTGTAGGTTCGTTCTAATGAGTGTGTGTGTTTTCTTATTAGAGGTCCCAAAACATTGTCAGATTCTAATAGTGAACTCATTTTCTAAGTATGGATCCTTATGCTGCGGGGGGGGGGGGAATGGCACAGTCAGGAACTCCCACCAAAATCCACACAATGGGTGCTGAGTATGCTAGGCCATCCCATAATTCTTGATGATTATACCCTCTCTGGGAGTTCACACTGATGTGATTGAAATCAAGGTCCAACGTCACATGGGGAGCCTACAAAAGTAGAGACAGGTCTTTGCTTCGTATCTTCCGCTTCCAATGTGTGCAGAGTGGTCTGGGCAATGCAACAGTAATTGTAATCTCATTAGGGTGAACACCCAAGTAGGGCTAATTGGATGGGCATGGAATGAAAAACCAGTGAGAGGGGTAATGGAACAGTATACTGGGAAAGGAAAATGACTGGCTAGGTACACTATGCTGAATTTTTCAGTTGCACCATTTAAGAGTGAAATTGAATGAAAAGAGGGTTCTACCGTGCCTGGAGTATTCTTTCAAAAGAGGTCCTCTTGGCCCCATTTCTAGAGCTTTTCAGTAATCAGCTAAATGTTTCTTTGTTTCTCTTTGGTGAAAACTAGGATTACTGCAGCCATTTTATTCTTATTTGTTAATTGATATTACTGGTTGCACTTTAGAATAATTCGATAGTGAGTTTCTTGCTTTACTTCACTCTCGCTGATTTATTGTTGCATACCTAAGATACCTAAAAGAACAATATTGGTAATGATAACAACAGCAACATATGAAACTTTGTTCAATGATCTCACGAGTGCTTCATGCACAAGTTCCAATTTAATCTAATTCCATGTGATCAAATATTTCCCCAGCCTTGAAAGAAGTGAGCTATTGAAAACCTGTCAAGTAATACATATTAAAAAATGATTCCACAATAGCTAAAAATATGTTGACCTAATTGACATTTTAGAAACACCTTCTATTAGTTCCATCACTTTGGAAAGACAGATAAGGTTTGCTATATTGGATGAGCAGTGGATCTTATTCCATTAATCTTGCAGCTGATAATTTAAAATTGCCCATTAGACATCATGCAGCTGTCTTCTATTGATTGTGGGTTGCTTCTAGAAATGAGTTACATTTAAAAAAAAAAATTATAAAAGGTAACCACCACCCCATCGCCGCCCTTTAATAAAAGCTGATCAACCTAACCAGAATATATAAGACAGTATTTATTATGTTTTGGTAATCTGGTAAGTCTAATGGACATTGTCTACTTTGAGTGGTAGAAACTTTCCAAAGTCTCCTGCAGAGGTCTTTCCTATGACCTGCTATTCAGATTCCTATTAAGTGGAGAAAGCAGGAATTCAAGCTGGGACCATTCATAAGAAAATCATGCACCCCTGAGCTACAGACATATTAGAAGTCAAGTTGCAAAATGCTCTGAATTCTCAGTGCAATCACAGCAGTTGTCTATAAGTATTGTTACTACCATGGTCTGTAAATACAATCTACGAAGCATATGTGTGGGTTAAAACAGGATATGTAATGGGCATCTTGTGGTTATTTCTGAACCTTTAATTAATGGAATACAAGCAAAACTGGAATGCTTTCCAGCTTATACAAAGTGTCAGGGATGATTACGGGACTTGTAATTCAACAACATGCAGAGTGCAACTGCTCTCCATCCCTGAAATACATAAAAAAAGACATGCCACAAGCATTATGTTCCTGAGAACCCAAGCGTACCTAAAATCAACAAGTCTTGCCCACTTCCATACAACTGTACAGAGAAGGGTTATTTCTGTCTGTCTGCAATGCCTCTTATTTCATGACCTACAGTAGCTTAAATATACACTACTGGACCTTAAGATGTCAGCATTATTGTTAACACCTGCATTCTGTTGTTCTGCTTACACAACCACATCCAATTGTGTTTTGTGCTTTGAAGTATGTCATTCCGTCTCACCTTCTTCATATGCCCTTCTCCTCTCCACCTCCCGTGTGCTCATTCTTGATAGTGCCCCACTTATGGGTTGAGTGCTGCTATTATTAAGCACAGCCAAATTAAATTTCAATTAAGCCGTGCCCCATTAAACTTAGGAAATTTAAACGTCAGATGAAATTAATTAAACGAAGCCAAATGAACAGGACTCCAAATAGAGCAGAAACACCTTGCAAAGCATTCAGAAACTGAAAATCTGGGTAGATATGACGGGATGTTGGATATCATTTGGAAAATGATAAACCCTTTAATTGGCCAGTTCTAGTTGCTAGGCTGCTTCATCACCCTAATCCTTAGATCCAATATGCAGATTTTAAAGAGCTGGCCCTGTCTCCCATCCCCCAATTGTTAATATTCCCATGAGACCTAAGCTAGTCCTCAGTGGGTCAATAAAATTGTGTCTGAGCTGTACCACTTCAGGCCGCAGCTGACAATTCAAATGATGTATGCTCCTCTAAACTAGAGCAAAATCCCTGCACATAGATGCTGTACAGAAAATTCACAAGAAAACAAATGCTACAATTAATTATAGAGGCCCAGCCCTCCTAATATTCTGATTCCTTGAGACCATAGAGAGGGCATCCTGTATGTGATATTCCTTCCTAAGGGAGGGTTACCTGGAACCATATAGAACATCCTTTTTGCACCAGGATGAGACCGTTTTATTTGCCCAGGTCTTCCAGCAAGGCATCTGTTGATACCTATACCCATTGCTCTTCTGGCTTTTACTGATTCTTTTGCTTTGATCTCTTTCTTTATTGGGTTGGTTTAATTTTCAGCATTAGAACCTATGTGTGTTATCTGGGTAATGGGAGTTCACTCTGCGTATGGATATTGTGTCAGACATAGCTCTGGTTGTAAAATGACTCCCTGTCTCCTGATTGCAGTGAAGAGATATATTGAGCTTGACAAAACAGGATTGCTGTGAGGTCACCCAAGTCAAAGCACGAACCCTTCAGCACATTGTGGTGCCTTGGTGAGCCAAACATTCTTTAAAGAAATAATCCTGTGGACAAACACCTGGTGTTTTTAAAAATAATCTTTTTAAGGACATCGTAATTCTATAACACCAGGGTAGAATGCGGGAAGGGAGAGCAAATAGCAAAACATTGAGAGGGTGTGGAGAAAGAACTGTGTTGTGATTGAGAGGGGAATCGTGGAATCAGAGGGGCAAATTTGGTACTGCTTGCCAATTCAAGTGCTTATGGGGAGAAAGCAGCTTGGGAGAACAAAACTGTTGTTCTGTACTTAAGAAAGGCATCCAGAAGGAGAGGAGAAAGAGAGAGCCCCTTTCTGGTTGGCAGGGTGGCGCTGTGGTCTAAACCACTGAGCCTCTTGAGCTTGCCGATCAGAAGGTCAACAGTTTGAATCTGCACAATGGGTGAGCTCCTGTTGCTCTGTCCCAGCTTCTGCCAACCTAGCAGTTTGAAAACTCACTAGTGCAAGTAGACAAATAGGTACCACTGCAGCGGGAAGGTAAATGGTGTTTCCGTGCACTCTGGTTTCTGTCACGGTGTTCCATTGTGCCAGAAGCTGTTTAGTCAGGCTGGTCACATGACCCAGAAAGCTGTCAATGGACAAACGCCGGCTCCCTCGGCCTGAAGCGAGATGAGTGCCGCACCCCATAGTCACCTTTGATTGGGCCTAAGCCTCCAGGGTCCTTTACCTAGCTTGTAAGCAGAGGGGATTATTTTAGGTGATAAATAAATTCCTTTTAGTTCTTCCCCTCCCCAAAACAACTTTAAAGCCTCGTGATCGATTTGTCTGCAATTTCTCAGCTTTCTTACCAAGGGAAACGTCCTTGTGTCCACAATTTTTCAGACCAATTGCCCACAAAGCACTAGGGAGATTAAGTGATTCATTTTTCACACACCACAAAACTGTAATGGCTGTGCTTGTAGGATAACCATTGCAGCTCTCCTTCTCAAACTTGGTAGTGTTCACGCCTTCAGAAGCGGCAGCCTTCCCTGAAAATTTCCACCCCTTTCCTGTAAAAATCAGATGAAATTATGTAATGGTGCCCCTTCATACATTCACACCAGCACAGCATGGTAAATGCCCATTTCTTTGTGTGTGCTTTGAGGGACACAAATGTATGAATGATCCAGGGTATTCTGAACATTTTAACTTGTGGGCTTATATCAATGATGACACATTTATATATGGAAATCATGTCTGCATGGAAGGCACCTCATGATACTGTTGTGGTCATCTAGTGATGAAGATACATCAACTGTTAATGTCAAGTAAATTTATTTATCACTAAGGATTTCTTTTTAAAGAGTCAGATAATGTTGATGAATAATGTTGATGAATAAGCCTTAATTATGAGGTTGTGCTTATATGTCTTATTGGTTTACATTTGGGCAAACATTTCTGTATGCATATCATATCCAGGGGCCTTTTTCTTTTCTTTTCGAAAAGGAGAATAGTCCTGGAATTAAACAAACCACTCTAAATATGACTTCATGTATTAGGTCTTATAGCGCTGCTGGTAGCTCACACACTAATTGTGTGCAGGGGCTGAATCGGTGCCAGTTCTGGTTGCAGTCTCATTAGCATATTCATAAGTCACGGCCTCATGCAGGTGCCAGAATGCTGAGAAATGTTTTGTGACTACTCAACTCCGCTATAGAAGAAACTCCTAAATAACCCTTTGCTTAAAAAAAAAAGCCATTATGCACCATAAAACAAAACTGTTTAATGCTGTAAAGTGGACGTCAGGCTTTTTAGCAATTATACCGCAAAGGAATGAAACAATTTCAGCCTATCCACACACCCCGCCGCCACCCCACTCCTGCACATACTTCACAGAGGCAAGGAGACAGAATATTCAAATTCTAGCCAGGATCAATGAACTGTTCCTTATCAAGCCTATTCCAATTCAGCCTCTGGTGTGTGTGTGTGTGTGTGTTTTGCTAAGGGGGTGATGCTGATGGGCTGCATGTGAGGATGATTGCCTGATTGTTACCGGATTAGGCAAATGTGGATTGGAATCCATGGAAAACAACAGGCAGAGAGGGGGAATGAGTCTCCCTTAAATAACTCCAAATAAACAAATGTCCTTTGTGACTCTAATAAATGCAAAACAAATGCATGTGCTCAGCAGGCCTCTGCCAGTAGGAGTGCCAGGATCTGTCTGGAACAATCTAGCCTTTTGGTGGAGATGGGAGAATGAGGAGGCCTCTAGAAGAAGAAAGAGAAAGTGCATTGCAATACAAAGGGAACTGAGTCAAATAATGTGAAGGTGATGCTCCCCACTTCTCTATTTTGATATACAAAGGCAGACAGGTAGATAATGTCCTCCCAAACAAGTGCCTTGTCAATCAAAGAGCATGATTTTATCACCAAATATACTGCAATTAAAAGGAAATTTGTTCAAATAATGCTAAGGAGATTTCCCTCATATATATATTTAACAGAGAAAGAAGCATTGAGTAGGATTCAGCTAAGTTTTACTCTAATTAGAGCCCCTGAAATTAATAAATACAACCAAAGACTCAGCCACACTTCCCTTTGTCCCATATTTTTTTTCATTTGTCCCATGATTTCTAGGAACACATCTTTCTTTTGCCCTGCCTCTTTCCCCAGGAAAACCTGTGGCTTACTGCTGAATCAGAATAAATGTCAATCTGTTCCAATTCAGCAGGAAACCATCAGTTTTTTTTCTGGGGAAAGTGACAGGACAAAAGAAAAACATCTCAGATCCATTAGAAATCACAAGACAAAGGAAAGGTTAGATTAGCCCCAAATTAGTATCACTAATTTTAATAGGTCTACTAAGAAGTAAAATGTGAATTTCACCCATTATTCTAGCAGTTGCTTTGCCAATAAAAATACAGACCCTCCAAGTGTCCCTGTTTTCCAGAGACAGTCCCGGATGTACAGAAGCCATCCCGGTTTCTGATTTGATTCTTGAATATCACGCTTTTCCACAGGACATCTCTATTTTTATTGGAGAAATGTTGTCCCCTGAGCCTTCTGAAGGCAGCCCTATATAGGAAAGTTTTTAAATCTTTAATGTGTTATTATGTTTTCATATATGTTGGAAGCCACCCACAGTGGCTGGAGTATCAGTATAGATATAATAATAATAATAATAATAATAATAATAATAATAATAATAATAATAGGACATCACAGTTTTCATTGGAGAAATGTTGGAGTGTATGAAGAATGGCAGGATTTTCATCCAAAGGCTTCAAAAGGAAAGGATCATAGTTCCATAGTTCACAGGAATAGACCATGTTTCTTGCATGCAGAAGGTCCTTGATTCAATTGCCAACATCTCCAAATAGGTCTGAGAAAGACTTCTTTCTGAAACCCTTGAGAGCCAACACCAATCAGTGTTGATAATGCTATTTCTACTGCTACATATTTATGGAGTTCTAGATTACTAAACACCACTGAAAGCATCAAGACACAAGTTAATCACAACTATTTTTTTCCTTTGGTTTTAACACAAACATTATGTGCATCAATCAAGGCTAATATGCTTGTAAAGGGAAATTACATCAATTTCTACTGTGCAACCTCATCCTATGTAGGTTTCCTTAGAAATAAATCCCAGTGAAATCAAGGAAGTGTGCCTAGGATTTCAACCTTAATCCATTTAAACAAGAATGGAGTATATATATAGATAGCATGTAGCATATTTAAAAATTGTCAGTAAGATCTATTTGGAATGAAAAGGTAAAGTTAACTAATGGGTAAATTTACAAGCTGGTTGCGCAACATATTTAGACAATACAGATTAATCCTTGCGTGGATACTCAGGAGTAACCCTCCCTGGGTTCAATGATAATTAGTCCCAATGAAATGTAGTGATAATAATAATAATAATAATAATAATAATAATAATAATAATAATAATATACCCCACCCATCTGGCTGAGTTTCCCCAGCCACTCTGGGCAGCTCCCAATCAAGTGTTAAAAACAATATAGCATTAAATATTTAAAACCTCCCTAAACAGGGCTGCCTTCAGATGTCTTTTAAAGGTTTATTTCCTTCACATCTGAAGGGGGGGGCGTTCTACAGGGCAGGCGCCACTACCAAGAAGGCCCTCTGTCTGGTTCCCTGTAACCTCACTTCTCGCAATGAGGGAACAGCCAGAAGGCCCTCGGCGCTGGATCTCAGTGTCCGGGCTGAACGATGAGGGTGGAGACACTACTTCAGCTATACAGGACTGAGGCCGTTTAGGGCTTTAAAGGTCAGCACCAACACTTTGAATTGTGCTCGGAAACGTACTGGAAGCCAATGCAGATCTCTCAGGACCAATGTTATGTGGTCCCGGCGGCCACTACCAGTCAACAGTCTAGCTGCCGCATTCTGGATTAATTGCAGTTTCCGGGTCACCTTCAAAGGTAGCCCCACGTAGAGCATGCACCACTCTGGTGAGTGTACTTAGTATTGTAGCCTTTGCTGAAACTTAACGAAGCACATTCCTTGTTTGCATTTATAATCATTTGCCCAAGTACAAAGGGGTCATTCGTTCCTTGTGCAAGTGCGCTTGGAGAGCAATTCAAAGAGTGGAATTTGGGGAGAAGGAGTTCCCAACGCATGCAGAAATGATAACCCTGGGAAATTCAGAGGGACACACACACACACGATAACACTGAGAACAAATTGCACCTGGGCAGTCTTCTTTGCTAATGTGTATGAAATATATGCAACACTCAAGGTCACATTGACTATATCTGCACTGGGATGAGTAGAGGATGAACAGCTCTTTGAAAATGTCATCAATGTATTATGTATAAAATGGATCTGTATTTCATTTCAATGTCAGCCATGCATGTCTCTTTTGTTCCTTTGCTTCTCTTTATCAACAAAGCATATGCATTCTGTTTTTCGATGGGCATGGAAATTCGATTTCTGTTTTCCCCAAGTTTTTTTTTTCCTTTTTTAAAATTGTGTGTGTATTTTGTTTGAGGGGTGGGGATTTTCTGTCAGAAGGGCACAGTTCTGTGAGAGCACAAAGTCCTGTGTTCTTTGGTCCTTTAGAAATGCACACTTGTACTTGTTTTGCATAGGAACACTCCGGGTAGGAGTATGGGCAAGCAATATTGTGTTGCGAAGGATGAGACTCAAGCCCTTGCTCATCCATTCCAGCCTTTAAGTTACCTCACGACATTGTTGCACTCATAATAGAAAGGTAAGAAAGTGTAAGAAAATACTGCAGTGCGAAAGGTTGTTGTTCAGGGTCCCAGGCCTTTGCCATACTTTGTCTTTGCTTTAAACATGTCCTAGTAATTTAAGAACTGCTCTCAAGTATTTACCCTGCAGAGCTTTCCCTCTCCTGTGTTTTAAGTCACCATAAGGTAAAGGTAAAGGACCCTTGGAGTTTTAAGTCCAGTCGAACTTGACTATGGGGCGTAGCTCTCATCTTGCTTCAGGCCAAGGGAGCTGGCATTTGTCCACAGACAGCTTTCTGGGTTAAGTGGCCAGCATGTCTAAACCACTTCTGGTGCAGCAGAACACTGACGAGTGCCAGAGCAGATGGTAACACTGTTTACCTTTCCTCTAAAGTGGTACCTATTTTTCTACTTGCAATGGTATGCTTTCAAACTGCTAGGTTGGCAGGAGCTGGGGCAGAGCAATGGGAGCTCACCCTGTCACACGAACTCAAAGTGCCGACCTTCTGATTGGCAACCCCAAGGTGCTCAGTGGTTTAGACCACAGCGTCACCCACTCCCAAATGTCATCTTACAGGATATTCCCAACATGAAACAATATGTAAAGGGCACGTAGAAGTAAAACAGGTTAAGTGCCATTGGCATAAGTTTCACAGGATGAGTAAGATACATATGAATAAAATTCATTACGAGTAAACAAGTTAATACATTTTGAAAAGTGAAGTTCAGAGTGTTAAAATTGAGATGTGGAAATATGGAAACAATGATGAGAGACAGGACTGATATTTGGAGATATGCTTCAAGGTCCAGACTATGGGAAGTCCCAAAAATTAATAATTACAATTTGGAAGATAATTTGACCTTTTTTATTTTATTTTTTTTATTTTTATTGGATTATGATTTGATATGTTAATTGAATGTTTTTATTTGAAAATTAATTAAAATGATTTTAAAAAATTACATTTTGAAAAGTAAGACAAATAAAGAATGAAATGTAAAATCATATAATCCAGCCCCTGTAAAAAAATTGTCCATTCTAGCTGAAGTGGGGAAAACATACCGGTATATTTTAATACTCCTCCCAAACTAAACATGCAACTCATGAAAAGTTGCACATAAGGGGTGGGGGGTAGGGACTGGAATACAATTGTTTTATCTGAAATAGTAGCCTTCTTTTTTCCCTTTTATATTGTGCAGTTTTGAGATATATGTCTTCCCCAAGTAGTGTTAAGAGATGAATTCCACTTGGCTGCACCACCCAATTCTACTGATAATGGATCCTGGATATAAGTAGAATGTGCCCGTTCTACCATATACTGAATGCTATGACGTCAGGGACATTGTGTGGAGCCAAAGTACCTGTGCCTGTCATTTCTAAAAACTATAAAATTTTCAGTGAGTTGCTTTGTGTTTGTGGTATTCCTTCTCTCAAACACTTTGCAAGCTGACTTGGTTACCAGTGGATAGGCATCCGATCAAACAAGCCAATTCATCATCATCATCATCATCATCTTCCTCAAACCTTTATTCGCATCACAAGCCAATTAATGTCCCTGCTCTTTTTGCATGGTGCATTTCATATGGGACTCACCTTGTTTACATCTCAATTAATGCATTGTGTGTCTTCATAATGGTAGGTTTTCACAGAAACATAGAAATGGCCATTTTGGTTGCTTGCCAGAAAGGTGGTGTTTCAAGTTAGCCATTCCCACAAATAAATGTGGCATATGTCCAGGGTTCTATGTACTTAATTGCTTTCAAGCAAACAATAGCTATAACGTCAGAGAAGCATTCTATTAGAATATGTGTGGCTTAAAACTGTCATTTGGTTTCTTCAAGGAATACCAGAAGAAAAGATGCTTTTCACTGGCTTTTTTAACTGAAGTGTAATTGGGTGCTCTATGTGTATACTGAATTGCATTGCAGCCTGCCTTTGTGATAAGGTGGGCTATAAATGAGAGGCAGAAAAGTGCCAGGAAAAATAAATGGCTTAAGTTATTCCCCTCCCCTCCCCCCAGCACACACAAACCTACTGTTCTCTAGCATACCTCAATTACAATTAGAATGAGCTTGGGGGGTTGGGGTTGGTGCGGTGGGGGGCAGGACTAAAAAGAGAAGGAGAATGAACTGCCTTTTTACTCTTGAGAAATGATATTGCCATATTAAGGGTGAAAGCTCTGCATTTTCCTGGTCTAGTAATCACCTTTCGTGGGCACAGACCATGCAATAAAAACTGCTTTAAGAGAGCAAATATTGAATTTTCCTGGGGATTTTATAGAATTGTGCCATGACACCCACACAGTTCACACAGGAGGGTGGTGTCGATGGGAGAGGGAGCTGAATTCCCCCAAGCAATGCTTCATCTCCCTCGTCCTCTAAATGGTGCTGCTGCTGAAAATTTCTCTAGCAACCTGACTTGCTCATATCACTGTATTTCATGAACAGATAGGAGGCAGAAATAATCATGAAGGTAGGCCAGTTCATAAAGTGTGTGTTGTTTACCCATAATGTTTCAAATGACATAACCTTTGGAAGTTCTGCCCCCTGACTCAGCCCTTTGACTACATACCCTTTGGAGATGAGGTAGAAATTGAGCAAAACCCATTATCAGTAAGGCTAGTGTCATTACAGAGGAGTGTGGCCTGACCGCAAAGCTGATAAGAAGCAGTTTAGGAGGAACCTAATGCTGAATATGTAGGGACGCAGGTGGCACTGTGGGTTAAACCACAGAGCCTAGGACTTGCTGGTCAGGAGGTTGGAGGTTTGAATCCCTGAGACGGGGTGAGCTCCCATTGTTTGGTCCCTGCTCCTGCCAACCTAGCAGTTCGAAAGCATGTCAAAGTGCAAGTAGATAAATAGGTACCGCTCCGGCGGGAAGGTAAATGGCATTTCTGTGCGCTGCTCTGGTTCGCCAGAAGCGACTTAGTCATGCTGGCCACATGACCCGGAAGCTGTATGCCGGCTCCCTTGGCCAATAAAGCGAGATGAGTGCCGCAACCCCAGAGTTGGCCACGACTGGACCTAATGGTCAGGGGTCCCTTTACCTTTAATGCCGAATACTAGATAAGGTGCAGGGAAGGCTCTGCACCTACAGCAAAAAAACTTGGGGAAAATAAGTGTTTTCAAGGATTGTGGTTGTATGTAGAGGTGGTGAGATGCTCAGGTGGAAGAAGATGGCAGAAGGGGGATGGTTGGAGAATAAACAGCCAAGATGCTTTGTATTGTCTTCATGAGGTGTCTGCTAATGTATATTCTCTCACAGACTCTTTTGGACTCGGTCCAGTAATGTATTACTGAATAAAGTTGGACAAATGGGGAATTCGGGTGTGAACCTTCATACTGAACCCCCAAAGAGATTTTCTCCCACAATGTTCCTAGCTTTCCTGAAGATGGACTATAGCAGGCTTCCTCAACCTTGGCCCTTCAGATGTTTTTAGCCTACAACTCCCATGATCCCTAGCTAACAGGATCAGTGGTCAGGGATGATGGGAGTTGTAGTCTCAAAACATCTGGAGGGCCAAGGTTGAGGAAGCCTGGGCTATAGGCTAGCAAACTAGCTGAGTAAAACAACTAATAACTCAATGATCAAATAAACATCCTGATTAAAGGTAAATGTTACAAAGTTACCTCATGTTGGCCCAAGCTACAGAAACCTGGGGAACAGGAAGCTAAGGACTCAGCTATACATCTGCAAGATCCAAAACACCCACCCACCCCACTCACACATGAAAACAAAGACCACCACAGCCAACCACAAATGAACAACCACACCCTAGGCCCAACCTCTCTCACCACCAAAGGAACACAGGCGAACAACAAAGAACCTGCACAAGCAACGCTGACACCAAACTCTACATATAGTAAGTAAAATAGAAACATCGTCACCCGACCCCACCCCCACCCATCTTTCCCCCCCCTCCACCTCTTTCCCCCTTTTTCCCGTAATGTCTCAACAAATGAAACTGATTTGTAAAATGTTACATGGAAAAAAATAATACGAGAGAGACATCGCAAACACTTTTGTAAATCAAGAAAATCTTTAATAAAAAAAGCAAAACAAAAAGCTATACATCTGCAAATATAGCATTTTAAATTATACAAATGTGACACTAGATGGTGATGGTGAGCTAATGGCAAATTCAATATATATATTTAAACCGTGTGTTGTTTTTTTAAAAAAATCATTTTTGCAGAGTTTTTTTTTAATATGTGTTTCAATTCCATGTATGCTTGGTGCCCTAACTTGCGTGCCACGTGATCAGCAATCATGTGCAATGACACAAACTGCGGATATAACTTACTGTTGATACACCCATACTTTCCTTTCACCTTTTAGTCCCAAATTCAGATGAGGAAGATGGAGCGTCTCTTGGAACAGCAAGTTGCCACGTGTTTTCATTGTCCTGTGTTGCCTTATGAAGGACCTGAGCCTTACTCAGGGGGAATCCTCTTATGAGCTGACCCATACCTGGGTGTAGCTTACACCAGTAATTGCCAAGACGGGTTACAAAGAGGGAGTGGACCCTTCATTCTTCTTATGTTTGCTACAGAGGAGGTTTTGTGGTTGCTACAGTAATATTGAATGGCAGGATTTGGAATTAAACTTGGAGAATAAGAGAGAAAAAATATTTATTCACTACCCTGTCAAGATTTCCACCAGTAGGTACATTGCAAGACACTGAGCTGCTCTGGAACCTGAGATACTGGGCGCGGATAAAATGATCTGGGTGGTCTGGCATTGTGGCTTCCTGGGAAATATAGAACCCCACATAAACTGGATTCCAAATCATGCAGGGGACTGCACCACTCTCTCTTGGATTACTGCAATGAGCTCTACGTGGGACTACCTTTGAAGGTGACCCAGAAATTACAACTAATCCAGAATGTGGCAGCTAGACTGGTGACTGGGAGTGGCCGCCGAGACCATATAACACCGGTCCTGAAAGACATACATTGGCTCCCAGTGCGTTTTTGAGCACAATTCAAAGTGTTGGTGCTGACCTTTGAAGCCCTAAATGGCCTCAGCCCAGTATACCTGAAGAAGCGTCTCCACCCCCATCGCTCAGCCCAGACACCAAGGTCCAGCTCCGATGGTCTTCTGGTGGTTCCCTCACTGCGAGAAGGGAAGCTGCAGGGAACCAGGCAGAGGGCCTTCTCAGTAGTGGCACCCGCCCTGTGGAAAGCCCTCCCATCAGATGTCAAGGAAATAAACATCTACCTGACTTTTAGAAGACATCTGAAGTTTCGGGAAGTTTTTAATGTTTGATGTTTCATCGTATTATTATTATTATTATTATTATTATTATTATTATTATTATCTCTTTTGCATGTAGAGTCTACACCCAAATTGGATGTCTGAATAGGGTTTTAAGATGCCCTCCAGTGCGCCACTGTATCCTCCTCTCCAGCACTATGCTATTCCCATGTGCAGGATTCCCTTCTGACAAACTCTCATCCTCTTCTGTCCCTGTTTGTGGTAAACTAGGCATGTGGGAGGGTGGTGTGGCAACAGTAAAGGACACAGATTGGTGCATGCCCCTGGCCTGAAATCAGTTTGTCCCTCTTTCCCCCTCCCGGACCTACTAGAAGAGGGGTTGGGTAACAAGTGGCTCTCCAGATATTGGCTGTTTCTTATGGAAATCTGGATACATTGCTTGCAGGCCACAAAACATGCTTCATGTTGGCTCAGGGCATTTCCGTGCAAAGAGCTACAACACTGGAGTGTGTGTCTGTGTGAGAGAGAAGATGATAATACAGAAAGGGACAGCTACATTTTCTAATGGATTTCTCTCTCTCTCCCTTTTCCCAATCCAAAACCTTTCCCTGTTATCTCTTCTGCAGAGTACTGCAGTGTAAAATTCAAATTTCCATGGATTGCACAGATGCATGAAATCGCTCTCAGCTCCTGTCTGACAGCTAGAGCCTGCCTCTGGCCAGTTTTCATCTTCCCTTCCCTCAGGAGGAAGACTTTATTCTGGGAGGAAGGGTGAGAGTGCACTCCTCATTGGCTCTTTGGGCACAATGATGCTAGAGCTACTACATACTTACATTTCTTTTATTTATTTATTAGCAATTCCCTTCTATTACTAACTTCTATTACTTGACAGCCACGTGTGGAATTCAGACCCACCCACATGATATTTCCTTGGCCTTCCTGACCTCACTTACTTAACTCTTCCCAATTATCCCAAGGCAGGTTGTGTCAGCATCACCTCAGTGTGTTGACAACTTCCTCACTGGCCTTTTCATACACCAAGGGTGAGAATCCCTGGGCCCAGTGGACCGAATGTGGCCCTCTGGTAGGGTTGCCATATTTCAAAAAGTTAAAATCCAGACACAAATGTGGGTTTTTAGTTGTTGAGCTTTATATGCAAAAAAATTTAAAAAGGGTTGGTTTTTTTAAGCTATTTTAAAGGAAATTCACAAAAATCTACACTTCTGAGATGGGCTGCCATACATCCAGATTTCCCCAGACATTTTAGTGATTTTCCCAGCAACCCTACCCTCCGGGCATTTCTATATACCTCCATCCCCATCGTTCAGCCCAGACACCAAGATCCAGCACTGGGACCCTTCTGACAATTCCCTCACTGTGAGAAGTGAAGATACAGGGAACCAAGCAGAGGGCATTCTTGGTTGTGATGCCCACCCTGTGGAATGCCCTCCCATCAGAAGTTAACTATACAGTGGTACCTCAGGTTACATATGCTTCAGGTTACATACGCTTCAGGTTACAGACTTCGCTAACCCAGAAATAGTGCTTCAGGTTAAGAACTTTGCTCAGGATGAGAACAGAAATCATGCTCCGGCAGGTGGTAGCAGCTGGAGACCCCATTAGCTAAAGTGGTGCTTCAGGCTAAGAACAGTTTCAGGTTAACTACGGACCTCCGGAACGAATTAAGTACTTAACCCGAGGTACCACTGTATAACCTTTAAAAGACATCTGAATATGTCTGAATATATATTTTTATATACGTTGGAAGCTGCCTAGAGTGGCTGGGATAACCCAGCCAGATGGATGGACTACTACTACTACTATTTCTAACTGGCCCTTGTGTCTCTTCTCATGCCACGTCCATTCGCCAGAAACACGTCCCTCAGTTGCCCTGCTCAAATGCTACTGACCACATTGAAAGTGTTGTTGAACTGTGACCATGCCCCTCGCTTGCTAGATGGAGAGTTGGGGTGTCTGTGTACAAACCTCTGACTTTGGCATGCCTGCATTGTCCTGCTCACTTTTGTCCCTGATTCAACCACCACTGGCATGTGGAAGCTGCACTATCTGTAAGTTTATGTAGCTTACCCCCATGCTGGTTTGGCTGGCACCTTTAGGTACCAGGCAAAAATGTTCCTCTTTAACCAGGCCTTGGACGAATTGACATCCATTGCCAAAATGTGTTGGGGAGGGGGGAAATTATTGAGTTGTTCTTGTTTTTACTACAGTGGTACCTCGGGTTACATACGCTTCAGGTTACATACACTTCAGGTTACACACTCCGCTAACCCAGAAATAGTGCTTCAGGTTAAGACCTTTGCTTCAGGAAAAGAACAGAAATTGTGCTCCAGAGGCGCAACGGCAGCATGAGGCCCAATTAGCTAAAGTGGTGCTTCAGGTTAAGAACAGTTTCAGTTTAAGTGCAAACTTCTGGAACGAATTAAGTACTTAACCCAAGGTATCACTGTATTTTGTGTTTTTATATTGTGATTTTATGTTATGCATCACCCTGAGACCTGTGGGTATAGGGTGGTATGCAAATGTTAATAGTAGTAGTAGTAGTAGTAACAGCAGCAGCAGCAGCTAACCATTCCTGAATGCACTGTGAATATTCTGTGAAATCACAAGACATCACAACAGCTCATTCAAGAGCTGGAGTGT
The DNA here is from genome assembly GCF_964234715.1 of Podarcis melisellensis. NCBI lineage: Eukaryota > Metazoa > Chordata > Lepidosauria > Squamata > Lacertidae > Podarcis > Podarcis melisellensis. Next base: position 18,506,372 of record NC_138531.1, on the reverse strand, counting down.
TGGCTTGCTGGCAAGAGGCCAAATCTAGTTTCTTAACCTACAATATTAATTGCCTGATATTTTATATTGGACGAATTTGAAGAATTGGCATGGACATGCTCAGATTTGGCTTACATAGATCATGATCGTTTCATGCATTTTGGGGATTCCTTCTTCATCACGGCTACAAGGAAGGCCCAGGAGCTCTTCTCCTTTCTGAGGTTTCTCAGGCGGTGTTGTGAATTTCCATTCAGATCTGTGTGGATTTCACAGGGACTTGCTAATAATGGCAATATTGATTACTTTCAAAATGCTGAACTCTCTGAAAATAAATGAGGCAGACAAGTATTCACAGATGCACGGATGCAAGTCAGAAATAATGAAGCTCTAGCTAAACAACAACAAAAAGCACTCCTGGAACATGAGCATATTAAGTAGAAGTTTCCCTGTCCAAAAAAGAGCAGTGGAAGATAGCACACCTTAACTAGAGATGTGTGTGGGGAGACAAGCTTCCACTAATTCAGTGGATGTCAACACAATTGGCACATTGAACAGGCACACTTGAGCCCGATTTAATCAGCTGCAGGTACATATATCAGGTACATATCACCATCTAGCAGGAATGCTGACTTGGTCACAGACTATGGGTGTCCAGTGGCACCTGGGAGTCCCAGAAGTCCTGTCTGAGGCCTCGTGAAGGCTTGGACACACCTCCAAGGCCCCATGAGACCTCAGACATGACTTGTGGAAGTCTGGAAGAACCCGGAAGTTGTGTTGGAGGCCCCGGGGTGCGGGTGCCAAGTACCCACAATTACCCACAACCCCCAGGGCTCCCTGTAGTTAGCACCAGTGCCATCTAGAGACATACATTGTTGTATTGAGGTTAAGCTGGGTCCACGTTGCCTGCTGCTTTGAGGGAGGCATTTAGAAGGGTATTAGCCACCCTAAAATGACACAGAGCCTAGGACCACAGAGCCTAGGACTTGCTGATCAGAAAGTCGGCGGTTCAAATCCCCGCGACGGGGTGAGCTCCCGTTGCTAGGTCCCTGCTTCTGCCAACCTAGCAGTTTGAAAGCACATCAAAGTGCAAGTAGATAAATAGGTACTGCTCTGGCGGGAAGGTAAATGGCATTTCCTTGTGCTGCTCTGGTTTGCCAGAAGCACTTAGTCATGCTGGACACATGACCTGGAAGCAGTACGCTGGCTCCCTCAGCCAATAAAGCAAGATGAGTGCCACAACCCCAGAGTTGCCCACGACTGGACCTAATGGTCAGGGCTCCCTTTACCTTTACCTTTACCTTTAGCCACCCTAAAAAGGTAAAGGAACCCTGGATGGTTAAGTCCAGTCAAAGGTGACTATTGGGTTGCGGTGCTCATCTCGCTTTCAGGCTGAAGGATCCAGCGTTTGTCCACAGACAGCTTTCTGGGTCATGTGGTCAGCATGGCTAAACCGCCTCTGGTGCAACGGAACACCATGATAGAAGCCAGAGTGCACGGAAATGCCGTATAGCTTCCCACCGCAGTGGTGCCTATTTATCTACTTGCACAGGCATGGTTTCACTCTGCTAGGATGGCAGGAGCTGGGACAGAGCAACAAGAGCTCATCCCATCGCGGGGATTCAAACTGCCAACCTTCTGATTGGCAAGCCCAAGGGGCTCAGTGGTTTTGACCACAGCGCCACCCTAAGTCTGACTTTGCAGAAATCTTTTGCACATGTATTCTTAACCAGATTAGGAATGATGTGTGCAAATGGAGCGATCCACATGACAGCTTTTCTCAAAAAGCAATAGCCGTGCCTGTTTGTTTGTTTGGCAGGGATAAGAATAGGAAGATGACTTCCCTCTCTCAACTCTTCCCTTATGTGCATTGCTGCACTTGGAATAGGACTCTGATTGCTCTACAGTATATGAAGAGCAGAACATGGATCAGTAACCCCAATATCTTTCCCAGGCAGAGGATGTTGGCATGAATTCATTTGTGTTGAATGATATCAATGAACTTTTTTTAAAACGAGTTTCTAATGATAAATACCAACCAAAGAGGACATCGCTGAATATTCTAGAAAATGTCAACCACTCAGATTCAAAATGGTTGTTTTCCTTCCTTGCGAAACTGATTTTGATCTTAATACACTGGCACAAAGGAAGCTCTGAAAGCAAAATAATTCAAACCAAAATCACACCATATATTTGAAGCACTGTGATATCACTTTAAACAGTTGAGAGTTGTTAGGAGACCTGACAGAGGGACAAACAGTTGAGAGTTGTTAGGAGACCTGACAGAGGGACAATTCTCAGAGTGGTTTAACAGTCATCCCCTCTTCACAGGGAACTCTGGCAATGCTAGGTTTCTGAAGGGAATAAAGGTCTTCTAACAACTCTCTGCGCCCTCAACAAACAAAAGCTCCCAGAATTATTTGGGGGAAGCCACAACTGTTTAACGTGATATCACAGTGTTTCAAATATGGTATGAATGTGGCCTAAGAAACAGACAGACAGAACGGTACCATCCCCTCCAACATTTCTCGGATGAAAATAGGGATGTCCTATTCCATAATAATCAGTTGCCCCTGCTACTCTAGGCAGCTTCCAACACATATATAAAACATAATAAAACATTAACATTTAAAAACTTCCCTATACAGGCTTTCAGATTTCTTCTAATGGTGCTATAGTTACTTATCTCCTTGATTCGGGGGTCACATAACTCCATACCCTCCAATGAAAATTGGGACACCCTCCAATATTTTCCTGATGAAAATAGGGACATCGTAAGGAAAAGCGGGACATTCTGGAATGGCAGAAACCAGAACGGCTTCTGTAAATCCGGGACTGTCCCTGGAAAATAGGGACACTTGGAGGGTCTGCGGTACTGATTGTACATGTTTTGGTGTTAAAATTCCTGATCCTGGACACATTGTATCCAGCACTATTAATCATCTGTTTGGAAGGGAGATCTAAATTCACCCCTCTGCTCCCCTCCCCTTGTTCCCTCCAAAGAGATGACTGAAAACATTGTATTGCATTCAATCGGGGCTGTGCAGTACTTTGCCAGATGAATGCATCTTCCTAACAGCGCAACCCTAGACTTGCCAGGTTGTTGAACTTGAATATTAAAGTGATAAATGCCGAGGAAATTGTTACCAGCAGCGAGGCAGATTTGTGTGTGTGCTCTCGTATTACGGTTCGTCAGATGTCAGACGTAGATAGAAAGTGGGAGGCTTATAATGCCGCCTGAGGCACTTGAGCACCCAATTCTTATTAAAGTTAACTAGAACTAACTACCCAATGCTGCTTCGTTGCTTAGGAATGAGTTCAAAAAACCACAGTGGGAATGAAAGCATTTTGGGTGGGTGGAAAGCATCCAACAAAACAGCGAAGGAGGCATAAATGGATTAAAAACCCAAGACACCCCTATCCCTAGCTACATTAGCTTCAAAGTAACTTCCAGTTACTTCCCAGAATGCTTGTGATTATCAGAAAACAACAATGGTAAACTTTTAGCTCCTGTAATGGCATCATCACTTTGCATATGAAGCAGCTGCTTCTCTTCACTCTGGATCTAGCCACACATTAAATTCCCCATAGTGTTGTTCCTCCAGCTGTTCCTCGGGGACCAATATCTCCTCGCCCTGCTGCCACTTAGCTAGACTCCATATCCTTGGGAGCATCTTTGGCTGGCCCCTATCATGTACATGGGTCCAGCCTACCAAGAAGCAAGGGGTGGATCCTTTGGGGCTGGGAGACTTCTTTGGTTTGAATGCAGGCCAGCAGGCATAGGATGGAGTGGCCAGGGATCCCCTTGGTTCCAATTCTGTGTGGGCCAGCGATGAAAGACATAGATGCATATGAAGCCTTTAAGCCAAGGTGAGCAACCATTGGAAGCTGCAGCCACTGTTTTCATCCTGCTTATTATTCCCACACGTATAGGGTTAGGTTATGAGCTGTTCCATTACAGATCCTTGATGATAGATAAATAAAAGTGGTGACACAGTTGAGGAATTGGTGAGTCAGGTGTCTTCATTATGGCCTGTGAAGGCCATGTATCTGATATAGCTTCTCTATGGAGATTGAAAAGGGTGGCTAGACCCAACCACCCTCCTCTACTTGGAGTGTTCTCACCATGATCATGTAAGCCCACCAGTCAAGGAAAGGGCCCAGGGGATATTATGGAGCAGGCCCTGCTTAGTTCAATATATCTACAATGTCTTTGGTCTTTATTCTGATGTTGTTGTCAGAGCTTTTTTTTCCAGCTGGAACTCACCGGAACTCAGTTCCGGCTCCTCTCAAATGGGTGTCATTGCCATTCTAAGAGAATGAGGGAGGTGTTCATGGTAAATTCTGGCATCTCCTTTTTTCTAGAAAATTAGCACTGGTTTTTGCCAACCAATCCAACATCAAAAATGGACCATTCTATGTGTGCCTGGGCAAGCCAGTTTATCATTTGCAGGGTCCAGCAATACCTTTCTGTATGTGCCATGTACAAACACATGCATATGACTAATGAGGATTCTCACATCAGAAGTCAATTATTGCAAACTGGTAGGTGTATACCTAAATGCCACCTGGAGTGTCAGTTTGTCAGCTCACGATTAACTGTGAAATAGGTCACCCATTTTGACATCAGTCTAATATGCATACATTTACAGAGGAGCATGACAAATGCTAAAGGAGCTAGCAGATAAGGGCAGATGTCAAAGTATCAAGAGTCTGACAATAAATTATAAATTCCAGATTATCTGCAATAAAACTCTCTAGTTATCCAAACTTCATGGTTACCGGGATTTACGGTATATATTTCCTACACAGTTCAATGCTAACTTTACCTTATTTATAGAGAAAGAGCAAGAGAATTTAGAAGTATTTTAACAATTTGCCTCTGATCGAACACATTTGTACCCTGAATCTTTTTTCATTGGAAGAAGTAGGATATAACACACTAGACAACACTAGAATGTTTGTGCTTTTGACGTTTTAATGTTTGATGTTTTGGTGTGTTCCTTTATTAGCTTCTCCTGTGATCCCAGGAGTTGGGATAGCTCAGTCGGTAGAGCATGGTTCAAGCCTGATGTTGGGCAAAAGATATCTGCATTGCAGGAGGTTGACCTAAATGAGCACTGGGGTCCATTCCAACTCTATGATTCTATACTTTGTTGGATGGGTGGGGGGCAATAAATGATGATGATGATAGTAATAATAATATAACACATTTTAGACAAGACTAGATTAGATTAACTAAAATCACTTCCAGATGACCTGTTTATTGAGCACTCATCCTGATTTATTTCCACAAAGTTCATGGGGAGGTTAGACAATGTCAGCTGCTTCTTGAGCATTCATTCCATTCCATTTAGAGGCAGGCTAGTTTGCCTTGCAGCAAGCAAACACTGCCCCATACTTTCAACTGCTTTCCCTTATCATTTTCTCGTTTGGGGGGCAAACACATTTGAGACTGTCAAATCAGCTTTTATTACACTGCTTGAATCTGCCAATATGCTTGAATCTGCTTGAATCTGCCAATATGTGATGGAGTCCCACCTGAAAATAGAGACATTTCATTGTGAGACTGGAAGTAAAGAGGCAACACATAACTTTCGGATTTAACTAGGGCCACTTTATTAACTGCAGCTTGAGAAATTATGAATTGCATAAGGGAAAGGAGACCATGTGTGGGGAACACTAAATCCTCTAACAGGCTCCTAAACCTGATGTGAATGGGTGAGCCTATTCTGCAAGGGTAAAAGGTAACATGAATTCCACCTCTTTCCCTCTGCCACACCTCTTCAGATGAGGAGGTAGGTCTTCCTGACTCACGCCACCTGACTCACTTCCCAGATATTTGACAATACAGTTCTTAGTTAAATCTCTTGTTCTTTTAAACTTTTATGGTGTTTTATTCCCCTGGACACGTGTTGTAAGAACATTAAATTAGTATATTGATTGTTAAATGCTGTATCTATCAGTTTTTTATAGCTTACGTAAAGAATTATGCAGAAATTCTGGTTTAATATGCTGACTATTTGCTGTAATAAACATTGATTGATTGAATAAGTGTCATGGGTTAACCTCAAAACTGACCCATACCTTGCACCACGGGCCTCCCAGTTCTGTGAGCAACTCTGTGGAATCACTAATTATTTAGCTCCCACCACTAATTGCTGCTACCCAACTCTATAGTATGAGCTGGGTGTTTTGTTTTGTTCTGATAGCCAATTGCAGAAGAGGACAAAAGAATTCTACTTGGCCCTATCTATGATGTGCAGCTAATATCACACTGTATACCAGGAGAGTGCGTGTGTGAGTGATGTCTACAGAGAAGGAAGAGTTGGACAGGAAGGCCTTATGTATCCTCTCTCTCTCTCTCTCTCTCTCTCTCTCTCTCTCTCTCTCTCTCTCACACACACACACACACACACACACACACTCCTCAGAGCTGGTGGCTGCTTAGTGGTATATCGGAAGTGGTTTCTTGCTAGGCTTCCAGCCCCTACCAGAAATGTGCTCCTACCCAGACTCCTTTTTTGAGCTGAGCAACAGAGGCAGTAGTCTTGAAACACCCTGTGTTGCCATACTATTCTTACTTTTTTATACGTTGTTGTTGTTTGTTGTTAAAAGTTGTAAAGCAAAACAGCTTGTCAAGCAAAACTAGCTCTTGCCTAGTTTTATCCAACAATAGGTAAAGTCAGAGAGATATTGTTATCTTAATGAAAGCCAATCTTTCTTGTCCTTTTTTCACTACGTGACTGAAAATCAAGAGCTAGGTGTCGCTTCTGATGAACTTGGAGAGGTGCCAGTATTTCCATGGGTGTAGATGCTCATCTTTTCCATTGTGTAGATTATGTTATTCATAAAGTGGGTGTTCCATGTGAGTTCTTGCCCATTTGAAGGTCCCCAATATCACCTCTTTTAAAAGGGAATAGAGATTGCATTAGCTGGCTGCTTTCCTCTTGATTGGGTGTTGAATCATCTTCCACTTATGTCCCAAGGCCATGTGCGAAATATAACAGAAACAGTTGGGAAATGGTTAAAAATAGCAGAAGAGGAATTTAAAAACAATACAAAATCAGCAACAATGGAAGACACCTATTGATCTATTGGCATGGAACATCCTATCAATCTGTATAATAGATGTACGCTTTTGCTGCATTAAGAAGACCACTTTAATCTGGGCCTAGTTGAAGGGGTCCATCACAACCAGGCAATTGGAGCTTATCAAACAAACATTGGTCTGTGACACCTCCTCCACTTCTGAAACAAACTTGTTCCACCTTCATGGAGCTGTAAGAATTGCCTGACTGCGAGAAAACTGAAGGCAGGAAAACAATGTTATTATAAAACAATAATAGCGATGGAGAAAAATAATCCTTTAGGAATGATGTCCTTGAATCTTTTTCCTGAATAATTTTCATGTATTCAAACCCTGACAAATCTACAGCTTTGTGTTTCTCTTCAGCACCTGGCAAATTATCATTCCTATGTTTTGCATACTTGCCACAAATGATTTAGTGGTGGAGTTGTGTAACATAATCAGGTTGGTCTATTAAAATTCACCTTTTGACGGTTCTCAGCTTCTTTATTTAGTTCTGTGAAGACATTTTGTTAGATAAATATGGGACTACTTCTGGATTTCCCACAGGCCACTGTGAGAACAGGATCCTGGACTAGTTGGGCCATTGGCCTGATCCAGGAGGTTCTTCTTATGCTCCTAAACTTTTCCCCATACCTTTTGTGTAGGGAGATCCAAGCTCTCCTTTGCTAACTTCAGCTAAGCCCTTCTGGCAGCATCTTTGTAAGACATATGAGGATATGAATTGTGAATTTTCATACAGAGAAAGACCTAGATCAGCTGACCCCAGCCTGGTGTTTTCCAGATGTTTTGTATTGTGCAGGCTTTGGATTGATGGGAGCTGCAGCTGGAACATCTGGAGGGCACCTGGATAGAGAAGGCAGACCGAGAATAAATGAGGGGATTTGATTAGGGACTTATATTCATGTTTATGGCATCTTGTTTTTGTTTCTGTGTCCCTTCGTCTCTCCATTCACTTTTCCCATTTTAGACTGCGAGCCTCCAGGACAGGGAGCTGTCTGTTTTTATTTCATATAGAAATAGCTGTTTCTTATAGATAATGACGAGAAGGGAGAAGATATGCCTACATTCTAACCATCATCTGCAACAAACTAGAAGAAAATTGCTACATTTCTAGGTCACCTACAGGTAGCGATGGAGGAAATCTCAAGCTCCTTTTTTTCCTATTCATTCTCATTCGTAGGAGCCTTTACAGATTTCAGAATTGTGGGCATGAGCCAATCGAGAGAGAAACATATTTAAATGTCATTGATTTCAGTGCGAGAGCCTGAATTTGCAGGAGGTTGCAAACCTATACACACCTAGTTGGTGGCAAGCCAAACTGTCAGACCTAGGCCGTATATACATTATTGGCTTAAAATGCAGTTAGGTCATTCTTTTTCTCAATTCAGGTCGAGATTGGGGAAATCACATCAAAATGCATCGTTTCCCAAGAAATTAAGGATAGTTAAGGGAACGATACAGATTGTGACTAATGTCCTGTGCACACCGCTTTCCAAATGCAGAGTGTGTACACAGCTTCGCTGGTGAGGAAATATACACAGGAGTTAGGCTGCACATTCCTCACACTGAAATTAATCAATTTTAGGTATGGCTCATTACTTTTTGCAAAATAAAATTGCATTGATTTCAATGGAAACAGTCAGAATAGCAGCCAGATTGCTTTTTGACATGCAGAGCTACACGGAAGTAATATTCACTGAATTCAATGGGGCTCACTTCCAGGTGGGTGTGCATAGGATTCCAGTATCTGTTATTCCATCCACCCCACATAAAACATCACACGTGTATATCACATGTTGGCTTCAATTATTGCATTATTAGGGAGTTTCCCACATGCATGTATACCACTTGATTTCTCATTACCTAAATATTTAATGCTTGATGTCATGCAGCTGAGTGTGCGAACTGACTCCGAAGATCGATCTATGGTGGCTCATTCACACATGCAAGTCACAAACATTTGATGCTGCAATCATCAAGTGATGAATATGCATGAGCGAATTATCTCATAGAGTTGTTTGCACTCTCTGTGCAAACAGTATCTTGTTGATTGAGAGGAAAACTTCCCTGTGATAACCTTACTGATAAATTAAACAGGATTGAATTGGCAGACTGGGAGCTGAAACGTAACAGGTGTGATGGTGGTTGTAGAAACACAAAAATGGCCATGAATAATAATGTATCCCATTTTTTATTTATTTGCTGGTTTATTAATTGCATAACCCACCTTTCTTCCCAAAGGAGCCTGGGGCTTCAAGGAGCCCACGTCCATGTACATCAGGGGGACAAGGGAGTCTCAGTTCCAGCGGGCAAATGAGGCCCTCCCAGATTCTCCATCTGACCCTCAGATCTTTTCCCAGGACACACCAATCACTACCCTTGTACCCCAAGTGTTTTGTCTGGACAGAATGTGTCCTTGAACTCTGATACAGTGATACCTTGGTTCCCGAATGGCTTAGTTGCCGAACAAATCTGCTCCCATATGCTGCAAACCCTGAAGTGAGTGTTCTGGTTTGCAAACATTTTTTGGAAGCCGAACATCGGACACAGCTTCTGCTTGAGTGCAGGAAGCTCCTGCAGCCAATCAGAAGCCACGCCTTAGTTTTCAAACAGTTTTGGGAGTCGAAATTGTTTCAGAACAGATTAAGTTTGAGAACTAAGGTACCACTGTATTGCCTATTGGTTGTTAGGAGTAAGTGCATCTAAGAACTGGCCTACTGTCCAAAATAATAATATAAATTATCATTGGTGTGTGGTCTGTGGACCAGTGGGACTAGCCTAGACCCCTAAATGTTCCGGGCAGGACCTTTCCATTCACTTGCTTAGCCAATGTCTCCAGGCTCCATGTATGTGCCTCTCTCTCTCTCTCTCTCTCTCTCTCTCTCTCTCTCTCTCTCTCTCCCTCCCTCCCTCCCTCCCTCCCTCCCTCCCTCCCTCCCTCCCTCCCTCCCTCTTCCTCTGTGTTTATCTGATTATGTCTTTAAAGACTGCAAAACCGTATGACCCTGCAGAGCAATACACATGCACGAACAGGAAGCAGCTGCTTGAAGCCCCAATTCTCCCTTCTTTTTTAAGAAAGAGCGATGAAGAAAGCTTCAAGTGCCTGTGGGGTAGGGGTGGGAGACAAGAATTCTCCACCAATGCTGTCATATCTGTCAGCTTGAAATCTCATGTAATTTAGGCTTAAGACATATTCTTGGCAATACATACTATCTCCTTTGGTGTTGCGACTGTTCTGTGCAGGCTTAAGGTCCTGAATGGCTCTTTTCTTCCAGAAAGAAGTGTGGGCACCATTTGTGCTTGTCTGAATGTGAGTAGGATTGCGGTCTTCTCCCATGGAGCTCACAATCCAGTACAAAACAAGGTGTGTTTTAACCCATTATTGCAATCTTCAGCTTGTATATGGGTTTGCGAGGCTACTCAGCTTCATAGCCCTTTTGAAATGCAAGTTCAAATGATAAAAGACTGGGACATAGTCTTGTCAAAGGAGCATTTTTGAGTCACACTGTTTCAATGTGTTCAGTTTGAGCACATACTTGATTTATTCTCCCCTCAAAAGCAGTGTGACTTAAAATGTGTCTGTAGCTGGCTGCACCTGGAATGGTGGTTGTTTTTCTTTTGTCCTTTAAACAGCAAGTACAGTGAAACAAACAACAACAAAGCCACCAAACACCAGGCTAAAGTAGCTACTAACATACCATCATAAATGGCATTCCTAGCGTGTTCCTAATTATATGTTACTAACATCTTTTCTAATTCACAATTATAATGATAAACATGTTTCCATCTAGCATGCCTTTGATAAAGCAGGGCTAATTGACAGTCTGAAAACAGTGAGATAAAATCCATACTTTTTTTTTTAAAATGCTGAAAATGTAATTTACTTGCCAGCACTATTCATACAGAGCTGTATAGACAAGAACCACTGTGATCCACCAGCCTCTCAAGATGGGATGCTGGTATTCAACCTCAGCTAGCCTATTAATAATGAGATGAAGAGACAGTGCATCCCATAAACCATAAAAGTGCTAAGATAAGATGGAATAAGATAGACCTTCAAAGACCCTAGTCTCCAGCAATGATGTAAGGGTTCATGATATATCTGTATCCTGAAACCCAAGCTTAAGTCTACCTCACCATATGGTGCTTGCCCTTTCATGTTGCTGAAGCATGGATCCAAACACTTGATAATATCTGCACCTGGAATATGGTGTTTTCATTCCTATTTTTGAAGGGTAATATCCCCAAAAGTGAGTAGTTTTATAATCTGAGGATAGTCTGGTCATCTGCACAGATTAGATAAAAAGTATTATTCAAGGTGTTTCTGGACACAGCTGTATACCTGGATGCTCAGATAGTGGCTGTAGTCATGAGTCCCTTTGCTCTGCTGAGGTTGCTCTGCGCCAACGTCATCTGTTTCTGACAATGGCAGGCCTTGCCACAGTGACAGATGCCTTAGTTCCATCTAGATCAGGGGTCAGCAAGGCTTACCGGGCATGGGCCAGATTACTCTTGCAGAGATCTACCATGGGCCAGACCGGTGCAGCATGACACCGGAAATCACGTCTGTGCATGTCCACAGTGCAGGAAATTGCTTCTGCACATGCCCAGACATTGAATATCGTGCCTGTGCGAAAGCGATTTCCGGTGCCTGGGCATGCACAGAGGCGATTTCCGGCTTCTGGATATGTGCAGAAGCGATTTCCGGAGCTGCGGAACAGAGTCCTCGTGCTGCACTGCGCCAGTTTAGCACAGCGTGCAGGGACTTGCCAAGCAGATGGCTTGGTTCAGGGGCAGCTCATGGGCCAGTTAAGCGACACTCATGGGCCACTTCCAGCCCATGGGTCTTAGGTTGCTGACCTCTGATCTAGATTTAATTATTGCAATATGCTAAATATGGGGCTATCTTGAAAAATCTCTGGAAACATCAGTTGTGCCCAGAATGCAAGGATGGGCGATGGTTGCTGTTCACATGCAGGAGCATATTATACCTGCCCTTCAAGGATTACACTGGCACCAGTTTGTTTCTAGGCAGAATGTTGGTGATTACCTTTAAAGCTCTAAATGGTTTAGGCCCAGGAGATTTTAGGGACCACCTTATCCATATCAGCCTACCTGTGCCCTGCATTCTGACACATAGACCCTTACAATCATAGAACTGTAGAGCTGGAATGGACCACAAGGATCATCTAGTCCAACCCGCTGTCCAATGTGGGGCTCAAACCCACAACCCTGAGATTATGAGTCTCATTCTCTACCATCTGAGCTAGGCTAGTTTCTTTTTTGCTTTCTCCGGGCATGATCTGTTCTCCATGTCCAAACACCCTTCCTTTTTTGCCTCAGAGCTTTCCCGATGAAAACACACCCTTTAAAGCTCAATCCAATTTGACATTTGCTCCAAGTGGGGTTTTGCTGGAAAACCCCACACATATGGAGCTTTTAAGCACAGGCCTGTGCCTAGAAAGAGTGGGGCAAAAGGTGAGTAAGCACTACATCTCAGCTATGGCGGAGACTTGGCTGATGGGAAACAGAGAAAGGGCATTATTTTGGGACACTTTGCCCCAGAAAGCTCAGTTGCCTGCTTACGATTGCCATTCTAAATGCACTTACTAGTGAGTGAGTTAACATCTTGGTTAAGTTGCAAAGGGCCAACATAGCCTTTTGTCTGAAGTTGTTTATTTATTTGTTGCTGCTGCTACCACTACAGTATTGTTCCACTGCATTAAAATTTTCAGTTCTCATTTATTTGTATATGATCCAGTGCAATTCCCTAAAAAATAAGTCCATATTTAAATACGTGCTGTGCATCAGATTCCATTGAGCCACTCTCATGTAGATGGGACCACTGTCTATATGATCCTACCTATATTTTAGCAGCTATCAGTTAATTTATTAGAAACTGTGTGTTACTCTGAAGGCATGCTTGCTTGTTTCACAATGAGGTGGGTGTGCCCCAAATGAGGTTTAGCTAGATGTCTCTGCCATGCCTGTTAATGATGGGCGCCTCTTCCTTTTGCAGTGGTGGAAACATTTCCATGCAGATATACACATTTCTGTATGCAGTTTTGACTAACGGACACAGTTTTGCAAGCACCATTGACTTCCGTGTGATTTACTTCTGAATAAATATGCTCAGGATTCCATTGCAATGTCTCAATTCCCACAGTAATATCTGAGCCTAGTAAAGCACCCCAAGATAGTATTTCCCTGTTATTTCTGCATGCTAGACATCTTCTGAATGCACTCCCATGTGGTTAGATCTGACTGAGATTTGCAACATTTGCATCTTGGAGGCCAATCGTTGCTTCGGGTCAAACTACAGTAAGAAATGCAAGGGTCTGTGTGTTGAATAATGAGAACTTGTTTATCTGGGTCATTGCAATGCTCTGGAAAGCTCTACAGGTCAGTTCTAAAGGGCTTAAAGTTTTATTAGGCCATCAAGACTGCAATCTTCAGCACAATTACTTGGAAGTGCTTTCTACTGAAACCAATGAAACAGATGGCTGTTTCACATATGCATGATCATCGCTTGATTTCACTACACTAAATCGTTATGTGTAATGACTGGCAACTGAATGTGTGAACTGATTCCACTGCAAAATGCTGTATGGGAAGGGATGTGACAGTTCTCTCCATGGTGTTATACGGTGGATGATGTTTCCACACGTGCAAGAAATCACAGGGTGTGGCGGTCATCATGGACTGGTACAAACTTACAATATAACACTTGGCTGTGGAGCAGGGCCATGCATGTCCACCTGTCCAATATCTAGATCCAACCGATGTACACGTGTGGGCATCCCATCTGCATAACACACACACAGTAAGTTCAATGTCTGTTGTATAGAGCAGCACATTCCATATACAACATAAAACCTGGGAATCAGTGTGCAAACGAGACACCCACTTGACTACATCTGGTGGGCCTATAGACAGGCAGACAGGCATTGCCAGTGGCAGGAAGTGCTTAAGCGGAATTCTGAAATCATCCAAAGAGCCCCTGGGCAGATCCAAATGATAGGAAGCCAGTGTAACTTATACAGGGGTGGATTGTGATGGTGTAGCTATCCCTGATTCCAGACTTGGTTCAGGAGTGGGGCTACTGCTAACTAAGCTGCCCTGAGCCTAGCAGAGGGAAAATAAGACCTTAAAATAAAACCACCCTTTTTGCCACTGTAACTCCTGCTGGGCTACGAGGTCATGTGACCAAGCTGAATGGAGTTTGGAATGGGGTAGGTCTCCTCCTGCCTCATCCCTTTGTGAGGGACTTATTTCAGCCTAAGATGAGTTAGAGGACTTACGATGGTGTGAGCTGGAATGAAGGACTTCAGCCAGCATAGCCCTGACTGAACCCAGGCTTAGCTGGCTCAACCAGAGATCCGCCTATTTCAAACTCCACTCGTCCCAGTGACTCTTTGGTTTGGGTTGGTCCCTAAGTAATGAATGCTTGTGGGTGAACCCAGGACACATATACAGCAATCAAGTGCAGACAGAGTCCGTGAAGGGCATGTATGTAGGAATGAACAGAGCTTTCCTTTCAAGTAAATACAGTGAGGTTTACGAAGCATTTAAATGAAGCATCCATTCAGCATGATAAGGGAAGATCAGCCCCTGCTCCCAAATATAACATTTCTCTGCATTTCATTCTGGCATTGCCAAATTGATCTTCACCTATCTTTTTGCTCCACTCCCCATGCGTGTCTGATCTTTTTACTTGGCTAGTGTCAGGTTTTGGCTCCATCAGGCTCCTGCCATGCCCCATTGCTGTCCACCATAGACCCTGGACTCTTCTTTGCTGTTGCTGCCTGTTGACTTGCCCTCTCTAAACCAGTGAGCAGCAAAAGGAGGTGTATTAGCCTCACTTGCCTGCCTTTCCCCCTCTTAGTGAATAGTGCTGTTAACTGGCTAAAGTTTTGGCCACTGAAGCATCACCAAAACAGAGAAAATGCATCACCCAAAAAAGGACACGAGATGGTATGGATTTGCATATGCTAATTTGATTGAAAGGTGAACCTTTAGAAATAATGATTTAAATTACAATGCAGTATGTCTTGCCCTAGTGGGGAAGACTGCAACCAAGAGACCTGTTTTCAGTCTTCTCTGTCGAGGTACTGCTAACTGTTGATGGGCAACTTCAAGGTCCCTCTGCTCCCATCTTAAGGTCCTTTCTCTTCAGTGGGACTTACTTAGACCAGACAGCCTTTCAAATAGATGGCTGTCTTCTGTAAAATGGGACATATGGCTACTCCAAGCAAACAGACAACAGCAAGGGCAATGTGGATGAGAGAACTCGCTGAGGACATCTTGGCCACGGTATTCCTTTTTAGTTTGTAAGCCTGAGGATTTGCACTGTCACTCACCCATACCTCATTATTCTAACACCTTCCTTGGTCTATGCCCCATTCTCTGAAGCCAGCACAGTATTCACCTGTCTGTGCCAAGTAAACACTTACAGAGACCTCACCGGATCTCACTAATTTGCAACAAGAGCTTACTACGTGTGTGATTCCAAACTTGAGACAAGTCCACCATCAATGTCAAGGATTCAACATGCTGTCTTGGAGCAGAGCAGCAATGTGACATATTTTGTACATGGTATGCTCATGCTACATAATTATGTCCCTGGTGGCTAATCGAAGTGGGTTGTCAAAGTAGCCTGTATATAAAATACAATATTTTTAGATATAATATATGTATATTTGGCATCAGGTATAAAAGGGAAGGGAAAGTACTCTTCAGCTCAATGTCTAAATCCTGAGCTTGTCTCTCAACGCAGCACGTCTCATCCCAGATGGATGAGATGCAAATGTAACATGTTGCAGAATGTCAAAAGACACCTGTACAGAAATAACAGAAATATGTTGTGGCCTAATCCCTTCTTGCCTCAGTGACTCACATTTGGAAAACAGCCACGATAATATCCCTCTCCTGTCTGCAAGACACATTTCTATTTCAGTCACAGTCTTTCTTTTCTCCTTAGTGCAGGTTCACGACCTTGTAGCCTTATGCATTTTCTAAGCAATGTACCATTTAAAATCCTTGACATTAAAAAAGTACTTATTTTAGAAAGACTATGTGTATGTGCTTAGAAATATAAAGTGCATGAACTAGTTATTCAATGTTGGGTTTACGGAGGAGGATAAAGTAGAAACAGGGGTGCACAGATTCAGGGCAGAAAGAGGAATTCTGAGCTCATTTGTCCCTCATGGAAGCACATCTCATGGCAACAGCAAAAGCAATGGTAGTGGAATTCTCAGAAAGTCATCCTTACAGCAAAAGCTTTTCAAGTTATATGGTACTGCCAAAATGAGCATGGGTGTCAGTTTGTATGACCACCAGTAGCAAATCTTCATAGACTAGGCACACGTGGCTTTCTTAAACAAATGAGTCTCTTCCTGATCTACACAGAAGACAGTAGCAAATCATGAGTTGGAGCAGAGGCATGACCTCCTGGCAGGTGGGCCACTGCTGCTTACCAGGATAAGGAAGGGCAAGGGTGGTGCAGCACTCTGTGGGTGCTTTTGCACTATGCCTCCCTGTTGCCTCTCCTCTCTCCTTCCTGGTAAGGAGCAGTGACTCACCAGGTCAGACAAGTGCCTCCACCTCACACCACCATCTGCTATTGGCAAAAGATTAATAGCAGCCCGCTCATTATATGTGATGTAACAGTGGCCATACCCCAGGAATAGCTTTGACTGGCCAGCTGAAACAGGTGAGGGTAGCTGATGTGTCTTAAGCCCTTTGTGAGTTAGGGACTTCTCCTGCGTGTGAAGAAAGGCTCCAGCAGATTGAGCAGATGAGGCCAATAGTGGGTCAAGAAGGCAGTTTCTGCACATGCTGTAGAGCAGCGGTTCTCAACCTGTGGGTCCCCAGATATTGTTGGACTACAACGCCCGTCATCCCTGAGCTCTGGCCTTGCTAGCTAGAGGTGATGGGAGTTGTAGTTCAACAATATCTGGGGACCCACAGATTGAGAAAGGCTGCTGTAGAGGGAAGTGAGGGGCAGATGGAACTTGTCAACCTGGGAACAAAATGGCCAAGATTGACACTTAAATGGTAAACCATTAACTATGGTTTTGCCATGCTGTGTGAATATGTCCAGCGTCACTCGTCATGCTCATTAGTTTACCACTGCTTAAACTGATAGAGCCTATTCTCCCTTTCGAAATGTATTCTACTAACATGTGCATATGCATAGCACATGCAAGGTAGGATTTTTGTACCCACTGCAGGTTGAAGCAGGAAAACCTAATTTTCAACACCATCTGAATGCAATTAGCTGGGGAAGATGATATGTTGGCTAATATTGGAGCATTTCCAGGTGGAGCCAAACAGAATCCTGCCACTTGAGAGACCCTCTGGGCTTCCCTTTCCCTGAATGCTTCCCCTGCTCTAGGCAACCAGCATTCTACGACATCCTTCCCTCTCTATAAACATACCCAGCTGGCTTCTGGCACTGAACCACATCTTCCCTTTAAAGGAGTTCTCAATTCATCCCTCCTTCTCAGAGACAAAATCTGAAGTCTTTAATCAAACAAAAGTGTCATTGAAATCAGCTGGAGGTTTGCTCAGTCAAGCAGTGCATTACTTGCTAACGAAGTTCTGAAGTTCAGAAAAGATGACGTCTGCATTTGCTCAGCTCTGGTGCATCAGACTCACAGAGTTAGATTTGACTTTCTGATGGCTCATGCTAGAAGTAGAGGCTGTGCTAGTGGCACTAGAAGAATAAAGGAAACTTGTAAAGAAAGGAAAAACCTAAGCCCACAAATATGTTTTCAAATAGCTTTAGACAACCACAGTAGGATGCCCCTAGATCATGATTCCCAAGATGATGGAGAGGAGGATAAGGGAAGGCAGGTTTGCAGGCATTTGGAATCAGATGGAAATATAGTTGTATGGACCTATGCCTTCACATGAATGTAGATGTATGGCTGCTGTGATTTCCATTACCTCAACATCCTGAAATATACTCTGCTTAGGAATGCAAGAAGCTCTCTTCCACTTTGTCAAACCATTGATCCATCTAGCTCTGTATAGTCTGTGATGACTGGCAGTGGCTCTTCAGGGTTCGAGACAGAGGTCTCTCCTAGATCTACCTGGAAATGTCAGGTATTAAATATAGGACCTTCTGCATGCAAAGCAGGTGGCCTGAAACCAAGGTATGGCCTATCGCATACAAATTGTGTATACTTGCAGTAGCTGTGTGTGACACACAGAGAGACAGAAATAATAGTTCTGCACAACCCCAGGTTGGTCGTGATCTAGAAACATCCCATGGAAGGCACCAGCTGTATGAACTGGCCAATGCTTTCCTTGGCGTTCTGAGAATTGCTACATTCCAAATTATGATCTCTCTTCCGCTCTGCAATATACATCTTAAAATAGGATTCAGTATGAAATGGCTTAGCTCGTTCTGTTTGCTACATCCTGAATCTTGCCAGCATAGGGATAAGATTTGGGACACATTTTAGGACATATTTCAGTAGTCTGATATTTCCACTGTGTTTTGAAACACGGAGGACTATGATTCTCATTCTAGTGGAATCCGCTTCTTTGTAACTGACAGGAGGGATCAATACATCCAGTCACTCAAATTCACAAGGTCTCTGAACAGCAAACCCTGTTTGGACATTTCTTCTTGTTGTTGCTAAAGCAGGAAAAATGTGTTTACATCCATTGAATACATATCTATACACAGAGATATACACTACAGTCACAAAACCAAAACCTTATTTGCTTTCATGAGACGGGGGTGGGGGATTACTACTGGGATAAATTTCCATTTCCATCTTCCCCTTCCCCTTCCCCTGGTCAAAAACAGAGAAATAACTCATGTCCTTTTACTGGTGAGTGGGCTAGAAAGAAGTCAGAAGATTTCAGAGAGGTTGAAAGACTCACCAGCCACCGATCATGCCTCACATTGCTTTTCTTTTTAAAATGCATAAAAAGAAAAGAGAAAACTCTACCCTCGGCCACAACATCTATAAGTACAGTAAGCCAACCCTCATATCCTGAAATCCTCAGAAATTTCTACTGGCCTATGCCATTCTTTGCCACATTTTTTATTTTATTTTTTCCCTTTCCTCCCAGCGCATGGTCAGTGCTCAGTGAAATATCAGCCCGGCCTTTTGTTTTGATTTCCCACTAAATGCATATAATCAGGATATAAGTGTTGGAGAACATTTCAACTAAACAGCACCAATTTAGAAAGATTTTATTCTGGAAGGCAGCCAGAATAACCCTCTCCTTGTTCCTGTGAAGTATTTTATTTTTTCCCCTCATCTCCACTGCCTCCTTCTGGTGCATATCTCCTCTCACTCTCTCTTCCCCCCTATTACCAGACAACTGCTGCCTGGATAAACCCCAGAAAGTTCTCTGGCATACTATAAAATGGATAATTTTCATGATAAAATGGTGGAAGTGGAATATAACTCAGGCATAATCCACTGCTTTACGGAAATGGGTTCCTTCTTTCTAAGACATAAATTCCCGAACAGATACCCCATTTAGGGTCAAACTACATATTCATAAGAAGCACAGGGGTACCATTGATATGAATGTTGTCATGTCACATTCTCCTCGTACAGTGGAACGTGCCTTACCATATACTCAGTGTCTTTATATTATTATGAGAATTCCACACACACACAAAATACATCAGCATTAGCTAGTAATATGAAATGGGGATGGGGAGAAATGAAAAGTGTACTGATGTCAGAATACAAACCCAGGACATCTGGAAGATTGCTTCTTCCTATACCATTCTACCCTTTCCCTAAGATCAGAAACACAAGAGTCTTCTCTGTCCCATCTAGTATGGAGGCATGGTTGACGGCAGCAAGAGATAGGGTCTTCTCAGTAGCTGCACCAGTATTTTGGACCAACTTGCTCAGTGAACTGTGGCCGGTCCCATCTGGATCTCTTGTACTATTTTTATTCCAGCAGGCTGCTATGTGTGATGTAAAGGTCACATTTCATTTACAAACTCGCCTTTTGTTTTATTTTATTCCATGATACTGTTGTAAGCTACACTGAGTGGTTCACAGGCACTCAATAGGCAGATACAAATTTCTATATAGATATGGAAACTAAATATAAAGTTGCACTCCATCTTATGGAGGTGGAGGGGAGCCTTAATAGCAACCTGTCGTCTTTGGAAGAAGCCCTGTGTTCCATTAGGACATGTATTCATTCCTCAGTCTCTACAACCTATCAATGCAGACACCCCAATCTACAGAAGTGTCAGGGTAGAATATCTCTGTGCCACTTGCTGATGAACAGACATAAAACTTCTCCTCTTAGCAGATGGATGGCTATGATTGTCAATGGGTGACAGAGCTGACCATGTGTTTAGCAATGTGTGAATGTTGCAAAACTGCCATATGTGCAGTCCTAGAGGCGGGATATGAATGATTCCCCTGCCATGTACGCAAGAGCCTTCTGTGCTTGTATTATGGAGAATTTGTGTTTGGAAAGCTGTTGCTGTGCATTATTGTCTTCCATTATTAGGCTGGGGCCAGATAATCCACTATTTCATGGAATCGTGGAGTTGGAAGGGACCCCAAGGGTCATCTAGTCCAACCCTCTGCAATACAGGAATCTCAGCTAAAGCATCTATGACAGTTAACCATCCAACCTCTGCTTAAAAACCTCCAAGGAAGGAGAGTCCACAACCTCCCAAGGAAAACCATTCCACTGTCGAACAGCTCTTACTGGTTTTCTGTATGTTTAGTCAGAATCTCCTTTCTTGTAACTTGAAACCATTGGTTTAAGTCCAGAGCAGGAGAAAACAAGCTTGTTCCCTCTTCAATGTGACAGCCCTTGAGATTTTTCTTTTCACTGTTATGATTTCCTTCTGAAGTCTTCTCCATGACTTTGATTCAGTACTTCACAGTGATCCTGAAAATAGGACCTTTTTTATCATTCCCCTTCAATTGAGTCCTTCATTCAAGGAACCAAGAGTCATCTATTGTTCTTCTGTAAAGGCTGACCAATACAGAAGCTATTATTTTGTCTGCAGAAGAGGAACTGTTATACATCTCATGGTTTCTGTGCTTTCAAGCAAACAGAGCTTTCTTAACAATTGTCCTCATCCAGCTGTTCCTTATATACTATATACTATATAGTATACCATTCATAGAAAAGAAGAGCTTGGATTTGATACCCCGCCTTTCACTCCCCTTAAGGAGTCTCAAAGTGGCTAACAATCTCCTTTTCCCTTCCTCCCCCACAACAAACACTCTGTGAGGTGAGTAAGGCTGAGATACTTCAGAGAAGTGTGACTAGCCCAAGGTCACCCAGCAGCTGCATGTGGAGGAGCGGGGACGCGAACCCGGTTCACCAGATTACGAGTCTACCGCTCTTAACCACTACGCCACACTGGCTCTCATACTATACCTTTCACTTTAATGCAGGGGTGGATAACCTGTGGCCCTCCAGAAGTTGGTGAACTGCAGTTCACATAATCCCTACAATTGGCTCGGGGCTGATGGGAGTTGGTAGTTAGCAGGCTTATGTCCTCCTCCCCTTCCCTCCTCTTTTGTAGACAACTCCTTTCCATTTTGGATCTCAATGTGGTTTATTTAGTTAGCATCATTTTTATCCTGCCTTTCTGCTTCTATTATGTTAAAAACAGAGTGCTAAAGGTGGCTAGGAACATTTTTTAAAAAAACAAATCAAATGCAAAACTGTAATATAAAGACACAAAAATGCATAAAAGAGAGAGGGGAATAGGCTTTTTTCTTTTTAACGGAGTCAGTGTAAACAGTTGGTGTTGTGTGTGTGCCAGCTTTTCTGCCATCTGCAATTAGCACTTTATCACAGTTTGCAAATACAGTTAGAAGCTAGTTTGCAGTGATGGTTAGAGCAAACTATGGTTTGCACAAACCCTGATTGTACATGCAACGCTAGTTAGCTCTGAAAAGGAATAATGTCTATACAAGATTCAAAGAGCCTGTCGGACACTTGAAATTGTCCATTAATGAATGATTCAGTAACCAAACAGGATGTAGCTAATTCACTCATATATATATTAGAGTGAATTGGCTACATCCTGTTTGGTTACTGAAGTGTGTGTGTGTGTATATATATATATATATGGAAATTCTGATCTTGCAGACATTTCATATGCACATCAGAACATTTATGAGGCTCAAGAAAGACAGTACCAAATGGGTACTTTGATCATCAAATCAATAGCTTTTTCTCCATAAACTTCAATGGGATAAGAATTGGAGACATGGAGTGCTTTAAATTAGAATCTCAAAAGAAGGTCTGGTATTTAATAAGCAGGTAGTTTTGAAAAGAAAGGGAATGGGCAGAATTCCACTGCTCCCCTTGAGAGAAACAGAAAGGTGTATATAAAGGCATCTGAAGTTAGATTCTGCACCAGCTAGGTCTGGAAATTAGCTTCAGAAGTTCATATTTTCCATTTACTCTAATCCCCTTATCCCTTCAACTAAAGTCACTGGTTTTTTATTATTAAAAAAAGTATAATTGAAACTTTTGAAAAAAATATAGCAATTCTGCATATACTAGAAACTTGGCATTCATGGAGCATTCCCAAAATGTAGTGATTTTCTTTATTTCATTAGAACTTTAAAAAAGTAATTAACATACCTACTGAGGAACAAGAACAACCCCAAAAAGATTTTCTAGAGTAATAGCATTCATATTTCAATAGTCTGAAAGAGATGGTTAAGGAAGGCTGAGGCTATTACATATTTAAGAGCTTTGAGACAAAAGACCTTGTTTTCTCATCAGTTATGAGCACATAATTTAAACAAAGAACTACGGTATGTTAATTTCATTCATTATTTAACCCACATACTTTGCCAACCTGCCTTTTTAAACTGCCCGGCGGAGGTGGTGAGGATATTACTGAGGTCTTTAGAAAGGTTTCCTGCCTATTGTTCCAAGAGAAACTACAACACCATAGACCTGTAGTAAACCCCTGTTGGTCTCCAGTTTATCATATCGGCATGAAAGCCTTCTGAAATGCACTAGTTCACTGCTAAACCCTGATTTTGGTTGACTCAGAAAAAAGAACAACAGCTGTTGACATTTGATTTCATTAATTACTGATCTTCTGTGAAGGGCCAGATGACAGACTCAGAACATGTAGGGCTATCGCAGAATCTGGTTGGGACAAGGGTGAAGCCAGGGAGAGCTTGATGGTTTGTGGATGGAAAGTGGTGGCATGAGGTTGGTCATGGACAGAGCCTGGAAGAATCTGGAGTCCATAGAGGTTTCACACTCTAGTAGTGGTTTACCTGACAGAAAACAGAGCAGTGTTTGAATTTTGTGCATTACAGGGGAGCATGGCATCTTTAGCAACTGATTTAGAGCAAAGCCATAATTTGCACTAGAGATAATTAGGCTCCACTCCTATACTTTCTGCCAGTAGCAAAACCCATTTTGGAACTTAGTTTTGAGTAGACATGCTAAGGATTCCACTGTAAATAACAAAACTAGAAAAGGCCACCATCTCTCACCTCTCTGCTCCCCATAGTTTGAATCACATGCAACTCTAGGGATGAGGAGGGAATCTGGTGAACTCAGTTTCTGAAGGGAATCACTTGATCCAATCCACCCAGACAAATGTGCAGATCAGGTCAGCAGTCTGCTCCAGTATCTGCAAGTTGCCACATTTCCTAGTAGGCATGTTGTTGTTGTTTAGTTGTTTAGTTGTGTCCAACTCTTCGTGACCCCATGGACCAGAGCATGCCAGGCACCCCTGTCCTCCACCGCCTCCCGCAGCTTGGTCAAACTCATGCTGGTAGACTCGAGAACACCATCCAACCATCTCATCCTCTGTCGTCCCCTTCTCCTTGTGCCCTTAGTCTTTCCCAATGAGGTGGTTTGAGGATGTTCTTCTCTTGGTTGTTTCTCAAAAGTAATTGCAGCCATCAGACACACCAGCTTGTGAGGGCAATTGGGGAGCCACGGTTACACGTGTGACATCACAATGTCATATGTGTGACATCACAACATCATGACATCACAACGTCATATGTGTGACATTAGGATGTCAGGTGGAGCAAAGGCAAAGCTGAATGCAGTGGCCAGTGGCTCTTCCTCTGTCTCCTTTTGCCACCAACACCAGCAGGAGGCTACTATAACCCTCCTTCCCCTCCATGGCAGCAGGAGAAGGAGGTTGCCACTGAAGCTGCAACACACTGTGATCAGCTCCGTGCTTCACTTCCACGTTTTTTGGACATGGGGGGGTGGCTCCTACCCTCAAAATATAAGGGGGTCAAAAGAGTTCAGCCCCCAGGAGCAGGTGCTCCTGACAGTCACCTAATAGCAGCTAGCCAACCTGAGCATCTCCTGCCATTGCATACAGTGGTACCTTGGTTTACAACCATAATCCATTCCGGAGGTCCGGGTGTAAACCAAAACAGGTTGTAACCCAAGGCGTGCTTTCGCCAGTGGGGCCTTCCCCCCCCCCAATTGGTTGAAATAAAAAAATAAAATAAAAATGAGTTGTAATCCAAAAAAAGGGACATGCACTTCCGGGGTTGCCGTGGTTGTAATCCAAAACAGTTGTAATCCAAAGCGGTTGCAAACCAAGGTACCACTGTATATTGAAATCAAAGTAGTTGCAGCAAGTCTCCTTGGGAATGATGGGACTTGCTGAAGTGTCATTATTCTTTGGGGGGGACGTTTTATGGGGAACAACTTGGCTGCCCTTATAACTCATATTATATGCCATAACTCCATGTATATATCCAGATAGATAGATTATATATTTCCATGTAATTGTTGTTATGTTATGCTTACAGTGTATTTATTTCAAAAATGTAATTGAATGTGTTGTTCTTATTTTATTTAATGGCACATTAACAATCTGGAGTGTCATGTGGCAGGCAGGCATAAAAATCAGACTAGTAATCTGTGAGAAAGATCTTTACCACAGGCTGTACCATTTAGTCACACTGCACTATTTGCAGATCAGTACACATCCATCCCAGTGATCCACACTTGTGTACGGATCATCCTTTCTAGATCAGCAGTTGTGCTTCATTCATTCTTGACTGGATGGGAAGGATCAGGTCAAATGTGTGACCCATTCTCAATTGACCTGGACTGTGCTCACTGGAAGGACAGATCCTGAAACTGAGGCTCCAATACTTTGGCCACCTCATGAGAAGAGAAGACTCCCTGGAAAAGATCCTGATGTTGCGAAAGATTGAGGGCACAAGGAGAAGGGGATGACAGAGGATGAGATGGCTGGACAGCGTTCTCGAAGTTACCAACATGAGTTTGACCAAACTGCGGGAGGCAGTGGAAGACAGGAGTGCCTAGCGTGCTCTGGTCCATGGGGTCACGAGGAGTCGGACATGACTAAATGGCTAAACAGCAACAAATATACCCAAAGAGTTCAGATAATGGATGCTCACCCTTGCCAAGTGAGTGGTAGTTGCTGCCCCTTGCCCTTCACCAAAATCCCATGTTTTCTGGACGTTTGGGAATCCCCCAACTGGAGCAATCTCAGGGCAGGACTTCCCATCTGAATCCAATTTCAAATGGACCAATCTAAGGCCCTACTGGATGTGCAGTGGTCTGCTGGCTGGAAAGGCCATTGGTTGTTTCCATGCCCATGCCAGGCAGCAATGCTTTAAATCCCTCCGCTGCTCTGAAGCACTGTAACCTGAGCACCTTTCTTTGGAAAACTTTGAGGACTTAATTCCTCCTAGTCCCAAAGCTAAACTTGTTTTGGATACAAGATAGTGGCTGAAACCTTTCAAATATTCATTTCAGCATTTCCCCAATACATACATTACAGAGATGTTAAGAAGTGACAGGTTAATTTTTTCTCTCAATTACACTTGGGTTATTCTGTAATTAAATATAAATGAATGGGGTGATAATTGCCTACAACAGTATTAGACTCAATAACAAAGGGTAGCTTGATCCACAGCAATTGGCGATGAAACATCAAGGTGCCTGCCAGCTGTGACAGGATTCCTTCCACAGTTCAGCTGGTAATTTGGCACCCCCAGTTTATAGGATCAGCTTTCAATTTAAAAGAGAGAAGTGCAGCATTCAACCAGCAAAGGAAAGTTGTAGAAGCAGATATTTCTAGCTTGCTAAACTGCAGTGTGTCCTCATGACAGCTCTGTGTGGGAGTAATTTCTCCCCAGACACTCACCATCTGGTGATGCATGTTGCAAACAGGTTACCTGGGTACCTTGAAACCATGTGCAACTTGCCAGGAGATCAGCAAGCAGCAACTCACTATATCAAAGTGGGCTTTCTTTCAACTGGTATTCAAAACTCCACACACACATATTAGCATTTCTGAAGTATGCATATAAGGATGGACCAGCTGCTAAACCTAAAAGACAAGGCATCTACAAGAAACCTGACAACAACAACAAGGCACCATGCTTGCTTATGATGCTTTACTACAGGAGTAGCCAACATGATGCTCTCCACTTATTGCTAGACTACAACGTCCATCATACCTGGCCATTGGTCATGCTGAGTGGGGCCTGAAAGGAGCCTGACAACATCTGGAGTGCACCATGTTGGCTTCCCCCAGTTTTACAGTGTAACAACAAGGTAGCAGGTCCCTCACCTGATACATTTACAATCTAAAATTCAACTTGGGATGCACAACAGAATGAGGGGAGGAACACAGAGGCGAAGATAAACCACACAGCTCATTCCATCAATCTTCAGCTACTTCCATCAATCTATTAATCCCCAAGATACTACTGTACTATTTTGGGTGTATTTGCTCAAAATGGTCTATATTGCTACATTGCCTATGTTTATACAGTGTTCAGTGTTGCCAAACTCTCTCTCTCTCTCTCTCTCTCTCTATATATATATATATATGGATATATAAATATTATTATGGGGAAAGAGTTAAAAATTCAAGAAGATAACATTATCTTAAAGGAGCGTCTCCACCCCCATCATTCTACCCAGACACTGACGTCCAACACCGAGGGCCTTCTGGCGGTTCCCTCACTGTGAGAAACCAAGTTACAGGGAACCAGGCAGAGGGCCTTCTCGGTAGTAGTGCCCTCCCTGTGGAACGCCCTCCCACCAGATGTCAAAGAGAACAACAACTACCAGACTTTTAGAAGACATCTGAAGGCAGCCCTTTCTAGGGAAGCTTTTAATGTTTGATATATTAGAGTATTTTAATATATATATTTTGAAAGCCGCCCAGAGTGGCTGGGGAAGCCCAGCCAGATGGGCGGGGTACAAATAATAAATTATTATTATTATTATTATTATTATTATTATTATTATTATTATTATTATTATTATTAAACCTAATCAATGTTGTGAAATTTTGGGCTCACACAAGGTGCTGCTGAACTTTGAAAGACTGAAGTCTTTCCTGGTTTAGGTACAGTCAAGCACACTTCATCTGACACCACAGGCACAAACATCATCTGGGATCTACATTAAAGTCCCCCCGCTTGCCTTGGAAATCTCACTGTGGGAAGCCAACACTGTACTCCAGATGCTGTCAGACTCCCCCCAGAAATGATCCCTTCCCCAACACTGGATGAAGGATAAGAGAGGAAGAATGAGAAACTAAAATTGACAGATTTGTTCATCCTGAATCACAGCTTAGGCTAAGAATTTTTATTTCTCCTGCCTGTCTGAGGCAATACTGAGCTATATAGCCCATATGTCAAGCCCAAAAAAGGCAGTTTTTGATATACCATGCCAGTCATCTTCACTTTTTGGTCTTTTTCCACTTAATTTGCTCCAGATTTTTGTACACTTAAATGTTTCTGTCTCTTGGAAAAAATAAAGTAATAATAATTACTATGATTGATATAAGTATGGCATTGAAGTTGAGCAAGTTTAGTGAACTCATGCTTGAAACTTCTTACACATACATTCATCTGTACTGTCTTACATTATGATGTATGCTTCTGTTAAATAGTTTTCTCAACATGGTGGGGGAGAGGACACCCTCTGCTTCATAGTTTCCAGAAACCTATCTCCATAATGTAATTTATTTTCTGCGTGTCCATTTAACAAGTCAGAGAAATTGCTGGAAAAAAAATATCATAGTGGTTCAGAGAATTTTTTTCCCAACCGGGTTTATGCAATCATTGACAAATGGCTTGTTCTGCAAATTATACAATGCAGCTCAAGCTTGCAAACTCTGCTTGCTGCTGGTTGGCAAACTCAGAGGGAAGTTAATGAACTGAAACTATTTTACCATTTGGGAGAATAACTCCATGAGAATGTTAATAAATGTACAGAAACTTACGGGCACAATTGCATGATGACAAAAATGATATTCAAGCAGAGTAGCTGACTCATAGCATTAAAAAAACAACAAAAGAAAACAGGGAAAAAAACCAGTGGAAAGTAATTAAAACTCGCTATTTGTGAAGGAATGAGATCCATTTGGAATGGAAATTTGAATTATTTTTGTTCATGGCAAATCAACACTCTTCATAGAACATAATGAAAAGGGAAGTATGGAATTCCCTGTGGGATTTAATCAAATGTAAAGCA
Organism: Podarcis melisellensis; assembly: GCF_964234715.1. Lineage (NCBI taxonomy): Eukaryota > Metazoa > Chordata > Lepidosauria > Squamata > Lacertidae > Podarcis > Podarcis melisellensis. The sequence continues at coordinate 18,477,802 of NC_138531.1, read as the reverse complement.
CAAATGTGATTTCAATTTCATTCATGTAAATTCTAGAGATTGATTTAAATGGGATATGCAAACACCACAGCTGTATTCACTGAGAGTCTTCCTCTGTTCAGAACTGTAAGAAAAGGCTGTCCATTCACCATTATTCAGAAGAGTTAGTTGAGACAGGAAAGGCTTTGGACTCTCACTCAATAAGTATCACTTTCAAAGAAACAACTTTTTAAAAACAGCAATTCCTTGGCTACTTGGATAATTAAATGTTGCCTTTGCCTAGTCAGGGAGTAACAGCTGGTCTCTGAGTCAGGAAGCAAATATTTCCTCTCCAGATTTTTGATCTACAGCTCCTATCATCCTCACAGGCTCCCACCTCTCCACTGGAGAAGGAACACAAAGCTAGCTATTGGTTTCCCCTGCCCCTAGGGAGGAAGGAGACCAGCAGCAAAGCCTTGTGGAACACCTCTCTCTCTTGCCTAAATTTGGTGAGAGGGGACATTCAGAAAACTCTTGAGGAGTTTGCCCACCCCTTGCAAAGTGACAAGGCTTTGGCAGTGGGGCACTTCATCTCAGGTGCCAAAATGTATTGGGCCATCCCTGTCCCCTGTGTTCCCTCTCCACTATGCCACTGTTAAGAGGCAGTGGGTTGTATCCAATGTTAGTCATAATGCAAATACACTAAAATGAATGGACATTATTAATTTGGGACCATTAATTAGAGTGGGTCTGCTGATAAGGAAGGGAATGAAATTTGATTCAGCTCACACTTCAATCATTGAATCTGCCTAATTCACATTCTACTAAACAATATATAAACGGAAACACAACCATCCTTTGACATTTGCACTTTTCTGATGCACACACAGCAATTGAGATTTGCACCAACAGTGAATTTTCATGTAGACTTCCATTTTATTTTAGTTGCAAACTGTTACGGAAATGTAGAAAATGTATAATTGGGGGGGGGGTAAATAGAGAAACTGGAATTCACAAATTCACAAACTCTAAGTAGAATTTGGTTGAATTAAAAAAGAAATAAGATGAAGGTGATGGACTATATGGGATTGGCAGAAATGACTGGCACAATCTGAGACCAGGGAGAAGAGTCGGCGGAAGAAGATTGGAAGAATTTAAAGACTACCTACAGAAATATTGTAAAATTAATGAATGTTAGAATGATGTTGGATAGAAATTAAATGGTTTCCCGCTGTAATGCTTTAAGGGAATATGAAAAAAAGACTTAGAAACAGGTAAAAATTCAATGGTAAGGATTTGCTGAACTAACAATTTGAATTGGAATACAAAAAAGGGAGGTACGAGGAGGTCCGGGAAACAAGCTAAAGGAAAATAAGCAATGGAAAATCTGTGTGTTTTTAATTATTTTTATTTTTATATTTTTGTTATTTTTTTTCTTTTTACTTTTATTGTGTTATTATTAAAAATCTTAATAAATATTCTATAAAAAAAGAATTAAAAAAGAAATAAAAAGAAATGGTGGTCCTGAAAAGCAGATGCTTAGGCAATGAGAAGGAGTTCTGCTTGCGAGCATCCCAGCAATTTCTAGCTAGACACTGTGGGATACTGGGCTGGATGCAGCATTGGTCCATTCAGATGGGCTCTTATATTCCTACTAAATATTATCAGGATCCTTACCAATAGTTTCTGCTTTAGCACCTCCAAATTTCAACGCCACTTTTCACATCTTCAGAAACTGACTGTTGAAGATGTTGGCATATCATCTCTTTCCCCTCTGTATGGCTGGCCAATGTGTAATAAGAGGTCTGTTCTACAATTCTGACAAGCTGCTACAACGTTAATACAGCCGAAATGGAAACCGAATCCTTTTCATTATCGGCTATCATCACAAATTCCTTGCTGTTGACACAACATTTCCACATATCCAAATTCTTACTGAAAGCAGCAAAATTATGTGCCTGAAGTTACAGCTTTCGTGTATGAGTTGTTCACATATAGATTCTGGATTTTTCATCTCAGTGATGGAAGCATTTTTTTAAAATTGTAAAAAGTAGGAGGGTTCCTCGAACAAGAGCTGAATCAAAGCTACACAATAAGATAATAATCAACACATGGGATGAAATCTAATTCACTGTCTTGGTGCAATGCAGTGAGTGAGCATATGAAGTTGCCTTGTATATTTATTCAGACCATTGGTCCGCTGAGCAGGTTAATGAATGATAACTGGCACCAGCAGTGATTCTTCAGTGCCCCAAACAAAGATCTTTCTCAGCAGTTACTAGACACCATTTCTCTGGAGAAGCCAAATACATAACCTAGAATCTTATCAAAACAGCTACATGAAATCCTTCCCAAAATCCAGTCCATAGATGGCAGGGTGCAAGAAAGCTACACATAGTGGCTATGTCTTCCACACTTAGATGGTCCTGTAGGCCACATATGCTCATGTGATTGCCAATCCTCTTCTGCTATACCTACGAGCATCCAACAATCTGTTTATCCCCAGCCCTTTGTGTATAGGTCTACTCTGATCCAACAAGTCTGGGGAGGGCTAGTCACTGGGTCTTGCTCACTAGTTAGGTACAGGATTGTTTAATTTTTGTGGACTTCCATGCCCAGCAGGGAACTCTGTCCTATGAAACTCCCAATTTACTCAGAGACAAGTGAGATCAAGTCTTTTCTTGTCCTGCGGCTATGGACACAACGATGCCTAAAATCTCCCCCACACCCTGGTGCATTTTTCATATTTATAATTTGACTGAAAATCTTAAAGTGGCTAGAATGAACATTTCCTTTTTATTATTTCCAAGTGACTCCCTTCTGCTCACTCAGCTGCATTAAAAGCATTCAGAAGTAATGCATCTCATACCAAAAATACCCATCCTTAGCATCATTTATGAAAACAGGCTCTGATTTAGATCTATGGGACTGCCTTATGAGACCATTTCACATATTACAAAGCAGCACATTTTCTACACTCAGCATGAATCCTTTCTCCTTCCACAGTTTATCCAGAGCAAAGCAAATCTCTGGTGGCTTCCCTCCTGCTGGGATCCAGAAGGTTCATTTACTAACCTTATTTGCATCCCCTCCCTTTCTCACAGTGAGCTGGCTTCAGCTAAAAGGCAATGACTGAACCCAGTGATCCTCAACAATGAGCTTGCATTTGAACACCAGGTCTCCCTAGGTTAGGCTCTTTAAATGTGGCTCTTTAAATGTGGTTGGACTCCCATTTCCATCAACCCAAGCTCCACCCAGCATGGCCAATGGCCATCGATGATGGAAGTTGTAGTCCAACAAACCTTGGGAGGTCAAAGTTTTCCTCTTCCTGACCTAGGCAAGTCTACCCATTACAACACATTGATGCTGCACATAGCAGTGCGCTGTTAGTGCATAATAGCATACGATGGCAGGAGAAAAATAATGGTCAGACTCAGCCCACAAGCCAGAATTTCGTCCAGCATTTATCACTGATTCATCGGATTCAAATCCAGTTCCATAACAACCACAATGACCCTGCCCATGGTATGTCAGAAGTGGAACACCAATGCTCCAAGTTATCCACCTTGGTATATAAACAAAATGCTTCAAAACCCAGATAGTACCCAATGATTTGTATCAAGCTAACCGAGACATTGGGACATGAATCCCAGCACTGCATATGTCAAATGTCAAAGGCAACTTTATAGTAAACTCCTATACACATCCTATTGATTTCAGTGAGACTGACTGAATGCAGACTCCAATGAACTGCTTCCACTAGTGAATTTTGGCTGTGCAACAGAACTACCACTTCCTTCTCTCACACAGTCCATGTGCACAGCCTAAATCTGTTCTTCAGTTTTCCCCGACCCTCCATAGCTCAAATGGGGAGAGCACAGTGGGCACACTGGGAGAAGCAAAGGAGAATTGGAACTCCATGGGATCTTGCAGCACAATCCTTTACACATCTGCCCAGAACTAAGTCCCATTGAGCTCAGTACAGCTTATTCCCTAGTAAGTGGCTGTGGTATTAAAGTCCCGCCCCAATTTTTTATTATTATTCTCCTCCCCATTCTCTGCTTTGCAAAACATTTTGCCTCATGAAGACTTCTGGAGAACATGAAGGCTTTCCATTATTTTGGGACATTTTGGTTGTCCCTAAGAAAGGTATTGCGGATATCTTATATAAGAAGTGTACTATGCTACCACCTTTTTAGCACATTTCCCCCCTGGCAGGCACTTTTATTTTATCCACTTGGTAGAAGAGAAATAGTGAGTTATTTAGAATCAGTGTTGATGCTAGACCTAGCACAGTTTAGCCTAGAGCACTGTATTAGCCTCTCAAAGGGACCAACTTTGAGCAAAGAATTGTCAGCGTATATAACTGCTCTGCTCCACTGTGATAAGTCCATAACATGGACAAGTGCCACTCATTCAAGGCTTACACTACTGATGGAGCCACTCTTTTCATGAGGAAACAGCATAAATGGAAGGTTGCAGTTTGAACTGAGCCGGTTTACAGCTGCCCAGAAACATCTTGAGGCTCAAATAAATGGTACACAAATGGATGAAGAACCTCCCACCCACCCTGAATATAGAGGATGGAATTAAATGTTGCACTATTACAATTCTTCTGCTTGCCAGATGGAAGTATCTCCCCCTCTCCACCCCTCTCCACTGTTCGGGGGGGGGGGTTCTCTCAAGCCCACAGAGCTGATTGGGGGGAGCACAGGGGAACAGGGGGTGGAGAGGAAAGAACAGACCAGTTGCACCAGTGGGACTCATTGAACTGGCCTAGGCTAGTACAACTGTTAGTTGGAAGCATCCCAATGTAAGCAAAGTTTTAAGTCCCTTTTATTTTAATGTTAGATAAAACAGCAGTAGAAACATAGGAGACTACTTTAGACCCAGCCAGACCATTGGTTCATCTAACTCATTAATATCCAAAACAAACAAAAAATCCTTCCAGTAGCACCTTAAAGACCAACTAAGTTAGTGTATCTGAAGAAGTGTGCATGCACACGAAAGCTCATACCAAGAACTAACTTAGTTGGTCTTTAAGGTGCTACTGGAAGGAATTTTGTTTTGTTTTGACTATGGCAGACCAACACGGCTACCTATCATTAATATCCACTTTGACTCGACATGGCTCTCCAAAGTTTCAGACAACATACATTCCCAGTCCCACCTGGTGGTGCCAAAGATTGAACCTAGGATGCTCTACCACTAAACGGTGGCCCTTCTCCAAATAGGATATGACCAGTTCATCAATTAGGCAACCTGAATTGGCACCATATGGATTGGGCCTACATATGGAGCACCCATAGCACCCAAAATCATATACATAGGTCATCCTAGCTACTTATATAGGCCACATATGAAGGCTCCGTTTCACACAAGTTGTGCCTCAATGTGATTCCTTTCCAAGTTTTGAGCCCTCTGGCTGATCCATGCTTCCCAGTAATAATAATAATATAATAATAATAATAATTTATTATTTATACCCCGCCCATCTGGCTGGGTTTCCCCAGCCACTCTGAGCAGCTTCCAACAGAACACTAAAATACAATAACCTATTAAACATTAAAAGCTTCCCTAAACAGGGCTGCCTTCAGATGTCTTCTGAAAGTTTGGTAGTTATTTTTCTCTTTGACATCTGGTGGGAGGGCATTCCACAGGGCAGGTGCCACTACAGAGAAGGCCCTCTGCCTGGTTCTCTGGAACTTAGCTTCTCGTAGCAAGGGAACCACCAGAAGGCCCTCGGCACTGGACCTCAGTGTCCGGGCAGAACAATGGAGGTAGAGATGCTCCTTCAGGTATACTGGACCGGGGCCATTTAGGGCTTTAAAGGCCAGTGGGTGATCACATTGGGAATAAGATTACTACAGCCTAATCTCTGAGATTCCAAAGATAGAGATGAAAGTATAAGATCCACTGGTGATAGTGGTCCCTGCTTTGGCAATAACGTGAGAAAATCAAACACGATTGTTTGTTGCAAATACTTGGGGGTGGGGGGTGAGGGGAGGATGGCATAGAAAAGCCTGAGGATCAGCATTGCATCTCATGTCTGGCCACTGCTACTGCATTCTCAAGACATAAAACAATTGACCATCCTTCATCCTTTCTCATCATAACATTGTAGACCACATGCCCCATTTCAGCTGATCCATTTCTTATGCTGTGCAGAGGGAATATAAGAAAAGCCTGATCATCAGTGTCCATTAAACCCAATTCTGACTCTCAAGACAGAAGAAAGATTTTAAGAGATAAGGGAGGGGAAAGCTATTCCAGCTTGGATAACCAACATGTTATCCAACATGTTGAACTACGATTCCCATCAGCCCCAAATAGCACAACCAATGGTCCAGGATGATGGGAGTTATGATTCAGCAATATATGGTGGGCACCACATTGACCCCTCATGCCTTTGAAGTTAACTACTGAAACACCCTGGGAAACTGGGTGGAGGAAGCTACTGAGGTAGGGTCAGAGAGAATGAGGTGATGGATCTACTCCTATGCTGCAGGTCCTGCTAGCTTGCCCTGGCCAGGGCAGGAGGTAGAGGAAGTTTCTTCCAATTTTTCACTACACCAGCTCCTGTAGATGAGGGATTTGAGGTCCTTTGGAATATCCACACAGACAGGGTTTTGGATCATGTGGATCCAAATCTGCCAACACCCAACCAAAAATGCCACATTTTGCAGATTTGTTATTTCTACCACTGTTGAGAGAACTAGGGTGAGGGATAGTTTTCCACCCACCTAGGAAGAGCCCGCAGCTGGTGACACATCTCTCTGCTGATGTAGGCTGGTGAAGACGCAACTAAGCATGATCCTACCACCCCAGTCAACAATATCAATGTGTGCATTAAGACTGCACTCTTAGTCCCATATCAAAACTTGACACAGATTTGCAAATCCTTGCTTTGCCTGATGACCAAACAAATCAACAAACTTAGATGTTTTGAGGTTTTTAGGAAGACTGAACCTGAAGTGATATTGTGCACAGGAATTTAGCCTGGGTCTTCTCCAAGGCAAAGACTGGGAATCTGTAGTCCTCCAAATGCTGTTGGATCACTACTCCCATCATCCCTGACCAATGGCCTTGCTTCTAGGGCTAGTAGGAGCTGGAGTCCAATAACATACAGAGGTCCACAGGTTCCACATCTCACTGTAAGGCCCAGTTTACAAGTAAAACTGGCATTCCAGCTGGCCCTGCAAGCCCCACCTATGTGAGGGCCTCTCTCCTTCTATGAACATGTAACAAAATGGTTCAGGTTAGGTAAAACCACTACTGGGGAACCGCTTCAAAAAGGAAGAGTGTCCTGAAAGGTGATATAATTAACATGAACCACAAGGGTGCTTCTTCATCAAAGAGACGAGTCAGATGGAATGGCAACAGCCGGCCAGTATTTTAACCAATGAGGCTCAGTTTGGTGAGCTCTCATTAAGCATTTTGGCATTAATAACGTCTATCTGGACCAAGGTTTAAAAAAACCAAGATGATTTATTTCTTCTTTGGGAGAAGAGTTTGGCCAGTGCTGATTTTTCTTTTCAAGTTAGCTATTTATTTCAATACCTAAAACACAACATATTCACGATATTTTACTACCACACTGGGTCCTTTCCCCCATCCATTCATCATAAAGCTCCAAATACCACCCATGTTCAACTGTTTCCAATGCGATCATATTGTTGTCCATTCCACAACCAAATATATAGAACCCATCCATCATGCTGCTGCTATAAGCAGAACGCAGCACTGAAATAAGAATGTAGGATATGCACCGAAATAAGCTTGGACAGCAGTGCTCTTCTCAAAAAGGAACCTCTAATTCATATCTTAGTCAATTCAAATTGTAACATTGCACAGGATAAATCCCATTCAGCTTTCTAATAAATACGCATGTGAGATGCCCATATACATTCAAGCATACATTCCTATGGCAACAGATGAAGTTATGGCCTATTCTTAGCTTCACAGTATCACAGAAAATACTCCGTTTCAAGCTATGGAAGTAAATAAGCAATCTCTTTTTCCTCCTTGCTTTCGTACCTGGTATTACTGAAATCTCTTTTAAGTTTGACGAATTGAAGACTGATTCAACTGGAAGCAGCATCCTTCATGTTGCAAACACAATATTTATAGCTTCACGGTGGCTCTTAACACTTGAAACACAGAAAACTGTGCAACATGTATGCATACATAAATGACTAATCAGGTTGTGGCACTTATATCGTATGTTCCCAGTTGCATAAGTATTATGGAGGCAGTTATACTTTATCAGGATGAATAAAACATTTTGTGGGATTGAATAATTGATGTGAATGAGATCTATTGAAATATCTCCCTTCATTACTCATTTGCTGGAATTATTCCATATATCTGCCTCCTGTTATAATTTTATGCACATTCCACAGATGTGCTGACCATATATGGCAAAAGAAAAGAAAAAGCACCTTGAGAAAAATCCAAAAAATATTTATGGCATTTTGCAAGTTAGCCACCCATGAGTTTTGGTTCTTAAGAGTTTCATTTAAGTGCCCTTAAAAAAGAGTGTAAGAACTTCAAAAGCCAATTATAGAACAAGCAGATTCTGAACCACAGAAAGCTCTATTTTTCTTCTGTTGGTAATATATATAATAACTTGGTGCTATTCATACTTTTTACTGAAAATAGTCAGCATATGCTACAGGATGATTAAAATACATTATACCTGTAGGGTTTTTTTTAATTAACTTATAATTAGAAGAGATGAACCCGTGCTCATGATGCTTCATTTCATTTTAGGCATAAAAGAGGAAGAGATAAATACAATGTAATGCTGTTGTCATGTAAAATTGCAAAGCAATTGGTACCCTGTTAAGTTTTATAGTTCATAAAATTGTATGGATTAGATCTTATAAGAACTTCCCTCCATAAGCTGTGTTATTATTTTTACCTCCACTTCTAGCTCTGCTGTATATTCATAATCGGTTTGGTTGCTAAAACTCTAAGGTTGCTACACAGCCATAGAGACTATATTTAAATTAAGAAAATGATTTCTTCATTAATAAAATAGTTTCTTACACAATATATATATATATTTAATCTGCTTAATTGATCTCTGGATGGGGTGAGGAAGGAGTGTTTGCTGAAGATTTTGTTTTTTTAAGGAACAACTCACTGGAGCCAACTAATTACTATTTTTACCCCTCTCGTCCACAGAATATTCTGGATCACAGCCCCCAAGTAATAATAAAAAAATGGTGAAGGGTCTTTTTAAGTAGCCATAGTTTGTACAAAGCAGCAGGTATTTTTTTTATTACCAAAAAGTTATACAAACAATATGAAATAGCAAGACAAAGTTTAAGAAGTTCCCAAATGCTCTAGGTGTATCATTGTTCCCACCTCTGCAAAGGTCCTTGTACACTTCAGCCTAAGGTTTGTTTGTTTGTTTTCAAACTCAGTATGAGAACCTTGTTCTCCTCTCTCTTTATTTCTCATCTTCCTTATTACCCCAAACCACCTATGCACAAAATGGACATATCGTTATTACTTATTTGTGTTTTCTCTCTTCCCCTCTCTTGCCTTTTTAAACGCAGCTTCCCCATCTGTTCTTTCTGAAGTTGTGCTTAGTCCCTTCCAGTGTTTTCCTCTTTAAAAGGATTCTCTGCCTGCAGAAAGCCAGGAGCAACGTGACTGAAATCTTTCATTTCTCCACTGGGACTTCAGCTAGGAAGCTGCAATTGATTTGCAGGGGGGCTTTCTGCCTCTGCTTGTATTATCTAGTTAAGGGCCAGCCTACTGTGCAAGGGAAATCAAAGTAGATGGAGTTGAAGTCGAATGGCAGAAAGGAGAGAGATTTATTACAAGTCGGAAAGGTGCAGATCTGGAGGGAGAGGGGCTGGGGTTAGGAAATTCCACCACTAATTAGTTTGAGGCGGTTTCAACTGCCCCCCCCCATCTTCATCTCTAACAGATGCTGATGCCCAATTGCCACCAGCATCCTAGCCTGCCAATCATTGGGTTTAAAGAATTGCTGCCCAATGAAGCCTGGTCACCGTATCGTATTAATGAGAGAGATCTAAGGCAGAGTCAATTAAATCAAATTCCCACCCACCTCCCTAGTCTATCTGCAGTGTGCAGCCACAGCAGCAGTATTGACACCAAGGCATCCCCAGTATTAATAAAGGTTTTCAGTGCTGCATTCAAGGCAGGGGAAGGAAGGGGGAGGCAGCAAGAATTGCTGAGTGAAATTGACATGGTTCAGAACCAGAGAGAAACACACTGCAGCTTTCACACTGGAGTGAAAGCAAAGAGGCTTTTTTTCATTTATTCCCCCCCCAACTTTTTTTTTAAAAATGAAAAGGGTGGAAATCCCACTTGTGTTCAGAAAGTGATAGTGGGGGGGGGGGGTTTAAAAAAAATTGGAATGACTCAAGCTTTGAAAACATTTTCACTTTAATACTGAAAAATATGCCATTATAAAATCCTCAAATATAATTAATTAAGTCTCGCTTGCTTTCTCCTCAGCTCAGGTTTTTTTTTTCCTTCTCCCTCCAGTTTTCAAGAGTGTGATTTACAAGAGCACAAAAAAAGGGGAAAATTCTCACTCCCATTCAACTTTGCAGCTTAAGCACTCAAGTGGCATTAATTGAACATGCTTAACTGCTTGGGATGTCTTTGTTTTTTTAAAAAATAGTTTAACACTTTTAATCATCAGAGAAAATGCTGAGGGTATTTTTTTTTTTTTTTACATTCAGATGGAAAGGCATTATTGGAGATGTTAATTTCCAAAGGAAACTCAAAAATAACCAGAAGCAAACTGGCCCCCTCCTCCCTCCCCCAAACAGAGAGAAAATCCACCCAACAAAGTAATTCATTTTCCTACACCCCCAAACGCAAAACCTGAAACCCATGAGAGTATAGCCATGCAAACATGTCTTAAATAAAATCTTTACATTTTTTCCTTGTTTGTTTCACAGTAAAAGGACGATCTCTACTGCCTAGCAATCACACAAAAATAATGGCAAAATGGCACTTTTTATTCTTATTATACTGTATTTTTTTTTATATAGAAAGTTTGATATGATGGAACTTATCAGGTAAGAGGGAGGACGAGGTGAACTGGACGCTGCTTCCATTGGGGGCTGAAGCGTCCCTGGGTGGTTTGTATCCATGCGAACCATGCAGCAACTTGGGTTTGTTTGTCTGTTTGTTTAGATCAGAGTCATTTATTTACAATACATTCATGCCTTCGTGCAACTGGACACTCTTGCTTTGTTTGCAATGGGGAGGGCGCCAGGGGGCGCCCTCATCTCCGCAGCACACACATACACACACAGGGCCCATAGATCCACCTGGTCATAGGTCACCTTGCAGGAGAGTGCTTCATATTTACTCTCTCTCTCTTTAACCCCTAAGTCGAGCCATCCTCTTTGACTGGAACTTTCTATCTTTCTTTCCTTGCCACTGGCTTTGCGGTGCACATTTTTTACACCAAGCACAGCCTCAAGTTGGAGGCTTGGCCAAAGGGGTGGGGGGTGGGGGAAGCAGGCCTCCACTCACAGCATTTCTCCCCAGTTTGGTGAGTGAGTGGGTAGGTGTTTTTTTCACCAGAAGGTAGCTTTAAGGTGGGCAAAGCCCCATCCCATGTTGTGGTCCATTCACATCAGCGGACGAGACAGCAATGCACAGATCAGGAAAAGGGAGCTTTGAGCCACCGGAGGGAAGTTGAGGTTGCTAGCTGCTGAACTTGAACTGATTGCCCATAATATGATTTAAAATTTTAATGGTTTTTTTGTTTTTGTATTTCCCCAGTCTGTTGTTTCAGTCTGATAGGGAGTGAGAGCCACAGTCGTATACTCGATGGGCTCCATCTGCATTGTAGGGTCCATTATGCCAGTAGGAGGAGTCGCAGACTGTCTGTAAGGAGTTGATCTCAGAGGCTGAGGAGTTGGCATCCCTCCTCTTTGAGCGCTTCCGGTTCCTCAAGATAAAGACCAGCATGCCCACCACTGTGAATGCAGAGGTGACGAAGACCAGCAAAAGGCCAGGCACCAGCACCGAGATGGAGACCCTGCTAGTCTCCAGGTAGGAGTTTGAATGTGTCCCAGTCTCGGCCAAGCCAGTGCTGTTCTTATGGGAGGAAGTCAAGGTGGGCAAGACCTTGAGTTGAGGGCAAATGGCCTCATTGGAGAGGGATTCAAAGTCCTCCTTGAAGAATTCTTCTGGAGTCTCACATCTCAAGTCACTCATCATCACCTTGGGTCGCAACATCTCCACCCACTGTTTGAAAGGGACAATGGGGCACTTACAGTCCCATGGGTTGTCATGCAGGTCTATTTGGGTGATGGAGGTGAGCTGGTCCAGCACCCCTGCCACTGGCAGGTAAGGGAAATAGTTGTTGTGGATGCTGAGTTTGGAGAGGGAGACCCCAGCAAAGACATCAACAGGGAGGGACCTCAGAAGGTTGTTATTCAAGATGAGAACCCTCAGCTTGGGCATGGCATTAAATGTCCCTGGCATGATGAGCTGAATGACATTAAATTCCATGTTTAGGTATTCCAGGTTCTGCAATCCATTGAACTTCTCCCGAGAGAGTGTGTCCAAATAGTTATTGTCCATGTAGAGCCACACCAGCTCCAAAAGGTTCTTGAAGGTGTTGTTCTCCATGGTGGCGATGTTGTTGTTGCCCAAGTCCAACAGGTTGAGTTTGCGGTAATCCACAAAATGGGATTTTCGAATGGTGTGGATTTTGTTGCCCCTCAAGAAGAGCTCGTGCACGCTGGACGGCTTGGGTTTCAGATCCACCAGGCTGCTGACGTTGCCATCGTTGCAATTCACCTTGAATCCTCCTGGGATCTGGTGGCAGACGCAGGTGGCAGGACAAGGTGTACTGCTGGAGGACTTGCCTTTCACGTTGATGGTCGAGCCGGCAGCCGTAGGTCTAGTCTTAATCTGCCAGTTCACCGGGATCTTTGTACCCCCGTGAGGAGCAGAGCCCGGGGTGGCAGGGTCTTCCTTGCCATGGATCTTAAAGGGGGTCGGGATGGGCCCGGGATCGCACGTCTCCTCTTCCGCGGGAGGAGCAGCCAGGCTGGAATCCACTCGGTTTTTCCTGCACAACTCCTGCTCCGTGGTCTCGTTTAGATCCTTGCCCTGCAACCTCGTAGGGGCTTCACAAATCACCCGGCCGATCAGGGCGTTCTTGGGGATGTTCTCCAGCCATTCTTTCAACGAGAGCAGGTCGCACGTGCAGTCCCAAGGGTTATCCTCCAGCAGAATCTCAGCAATGCCCGGGATCTGCTCCAGCACGTCCTCGTAAGGCAAGGTTTTCAGGCGGTTGCCCCGCAGGTCCAGGTGGGTGATGGGCACGTACTGGAACACGTTAGCCGGCAAAACGCTGATGAGGTTGTCGTTTAAAATCAGCACCTCCAGCTTGTTTAAGTCCCGAAAGGCCCCCGGGTCAATATCCCTCAATAAATTAAAATCAGCCTGGAGGTATTCCAGATCGTCCAAGCCCAGGAAGGTCTGCTTGCGAAACGATTTGATCTTGTTGTTGTTGATGTGCAGCCGCTTCACCAGCTGCAGCCCCAGGAAAGCCCCCGGCACGATCTCGTGCAAGCCGTTGTTTTCCATGTGCAAGCTGACTGCATTGTAAAAGTTAGCGAACTCATTGGGGAAAAGGCGAGTGAGGGAATTGCCGTGCAGGAACAAATGGTAGAACTGGGAAGTGGGGGCCGAGAAGCGTTGCAGGCTGGTGAAGCCTTTCTTCTCGCAGTCGACGTGCAAGTCGCCCTCGATCTCGGTGCACAAGCAGATCTTCTCTTTGCAAACGTCCCCTGTAACATTCCCGGCAGCCAAACAAAGAGACGTCTCCAGCAGCAGAATCCAAAGCAGCATTTTTAAACCGAGCGAGTCATCCCCGAGCTGGAGCACACAGAGGAAACGGCAAGGCGGAAATTCTCCCCTCTCACGCCGTCAAGTTCCTTCCAGGCATGGAGTGTCCGAACCGATGCCAAAAAAAAAAGAGAGGGGGAGGGGGAGGATAGGGGGCAAAAGCGAGAAAAACAGAAAGAGAGAGAGAGAGAGAGATAGTGCTGGGTAGGGAGGAATGAAATGGGGAGGGGAGAGAATCGGAGGATGTGGGGGGCGCTGCCTGGTCTCCTCTTAGCCCTCTCTCCCCCCCAAAACACTGCAACAGCCCGGACTCCAGTCAGCGATCATATCCACAAACTATCCAGGCACGTACTGCGAGGCACAGGAAGGGGGTGAAGTAGAAGACCCCCCTTCATAACCTCCACCCTCAGAGGGGGGGCCCCCGCCCCCAAAGAAGAAGAAAGCGAAGTCGATCTCCGGCCGCCTCGGCGTTAAGGGACGATCTGGCTAGCAATTGGCAGCAGCAGCCGCTGCATAGGCAGGAGGAGCGCGGAGGAGCCGGGAGCGCAGCGGCAGGAGCGGCCCGTGTGCATGGCTTTGGCTTCGGACTGACCTTGCTTTTTTCTCTCGTGCAAAGCCGGCCTCCGGGATCCCTGCTGCTGCTGCTGCCGTCGCCGCTGGATGCCCAGGAGACCCCACTCTGGGTGCTGTCCAGTCCCCCTTGGTGCTGAAATCACGCCCCAGCCTAACGACTGGCTGCCGAACCAATGGCGCTGCAAAAATTCTGCAATCGCTGCGTTTTTGGTCTGTCCATTTCTCCCCCTTACCGCGTTCCCTCGCGTTCTCTCTCTCTCTCTCTCTCTCTCTCTCTCTCTCTCTCTCTCTCTCTCTCTCTCTCTCTCTCTCTCTCTCTCTCTCTCTCTCTCTCGGCTTCTCCTGTCTTCCCCTGCGCGCTCGCTCTCTCCTCCCCCCTCTCCCGTCTTCCGAGCTGCACAGTTACTCACTCATTCACGCACATAAGGCAGGAGTTGCTAAGAGGTTCTGCTCTTTCCAGCCTGGTGCACTCGGAAAGATCTGACACCCTCTGCTGAGCCGCAGTGGCAAAAATCCATCTGCTGAGGGAATGCTGAAGAAAGAGGGGGCGCAGGGAGACGGGGTGGGGGGAGGAGAGGAGCGGGGAGAGATGTAGAAAGAAAGAAAGAAAGAAAAATCAATCCAGGTCCAGGGCAAGCGTCAAAGAAATTCTGGCGTGCGAGCCGTCCATCGCTTCTACGGGCTCCTTCCTAAATGGATTCTTTCATGTCTGCCTTTTAATGCTGGAAAGTTGAACATTTCCTGTTTCGCTCTCCATCTGCCCGCCAGGCGGGCGTCACACCTGGATCCGATGTTCTTTCTCTCTGGGAAAGGGCAGGGGAGAGCCAGAGAGAGCCTCCGCTATGCTCCCAGCGTGGCTTGACTCGAATTAGTGTCAGGGTGTCAAGCGACTAGCGATCGGAGGTAATTATGCCGCACGCCATTTTTTCAATGCATTGCTTCCTCCCTCCCTGCAGCAGAGAGGTTGTCACGCTGCATTTGGCATCTTTGTGGCGTCTTTCCTTCTTTCTTTCTCCGTCACCCTCTTCCTTCCTTTTTTTTTTGGTGGGGCTGTTGCTGTGGAGCGATATTTCACAGAGATTCCGAGTTCCTTCCTGCACCTTAGGACCCTCTTCCCTTTTGGTCTAGAAGGGAAAGGGGAAAAAATGATTTCCACCCCACAACTGACTTCTATGGAGGTTGCTGCATCCCCCTTTGCACTAAAAAAAAATATTTTAAAAAATCACCTTGCTTACCTTATAGAATTCCGCCCGAAGTAGCGCCTTGCCTGTGTGTTGGTGTGAAAATACATATATTTTAAAAAGACTTTAAAAGTGTTGCCGGGGGCTTGTTCAAACCAGGGGTGTTTGCATAATCTGGAGAATTCTTTTTTTAAAAAAATACGATGTCCTCAATTAAATAACCAGTTGCATCTCTGATGGTGCATAGAGGAATCCCAGTTCCCGAATCGCTTTGCGCCAAAGGAGACCCGGGGCTGCTGTGCTAACATGCCTTCCCGTCCGCGGTTGGATCCTCTCCCGGGTTTTGCGCATCTGCCGTCCCATAATTGCGTTGGCTCCATTGGTGAACTTTGCATCCAACTGGCAGGACCGGTGCGGTGGCGGTGGTGATGGAGATGCAGAGAATCCGAAAGATGGGGTGGGGAGATGCAGGGTCTGTGGATGAGGAAAGGCTCAGGGAGCCATCAGAATCCTTCCTCCCTGTCGAGCAGAGCCTTTCTGAGCGGTACTTCAAGTCAGACGCCCACCACCCTTTAGCTCACCAGAATGCATTTTCCAATAGGACTGCCTGACACCATTCCAAACTAGAGTCGATGTGGGAGGAAACATGAAATTAGGAACGACAAGGAGACTGGCAAGAGCTCCCCCCTCCCCTAGCCCCCTGCAAATAAACAAGCCGTTTCCCCTCCCCCCCCCAAATAAAGAAAACCAGGCAATGGAGGCATAGCTGCATGTAAATGAGACCATTAAAGCAGCTTTAAAAAAAGAGAAGAGAATCTGGCGACGCAGTAAGGCCATCGAGTCGTTTTCTTTGCTCGCCATAATTTATCTGACTTCGTTTCAGCGCTGGATAAGGGTTTGGCTTGGTATGGGTTATTTATTTTATTTTATTTTTGGAGGGTGTGGGAGGGTATATTTACTTTTCCAGAGAGGTTAACACAAAAGACGCTCTGGGAACCTATGGAAAGCTTAGAGGGGTGTAAGATGGGTGGGGTGAGTGGGAAGCCTGAATAAAGAACTTTGAAAGGGGGGCAGAAAGGGAGACGGGAGCCAAGAAGGCATTAAACATGCACCACACAAACAGAGGCAAGGGGGGGCACCATCATTTGCCTGAGCTAAATCCCTGAGCTATTTGACTTTTCTCTAGCAGTCTTGCTGGGGGGCTTTGCTACAATGATGAGACCAGGGAAAGAGCATGAGGTTCCACAGAGTAACGGAATCATAGAATTGTAGAGTTGGAAGGGAACCTGATGGTCATCTAGTCCAGCCCCCGCAATGCAGGAATCTCAAGTAAGGCATCCATGACAGGTGGCCATCATCAACTTCTTTAAAACCTCCAGTAAAGGAGAGTCCACCACCTTCTGAGGGAATGCACATGTCCATGTGAGAGTGAGAGCCAGTGCTGGCCTGCCCACAAAACACACTGAGAGGAGGTAGTAGTAATGCAGCCAGGCAGGAACCTCCTTGCTTCACACTTAGGTAAAGGTAAAGGGACCCCTGACCATTAGGTCCAGTCATGGACGACTCTGGGGTTGTGGCGCTCATCTCCCTTTATTGGTCGAGGAAGCCGGCGTACAGCTTCTGGGTCATGTGGCCAGCATGAGTAAGCCGCTTCTGGCAAACCAGAGCAGCACGCGGAAATGCTGTTTACCTTCCTGCCTATTTATCTACTTGCACTTTGACATGCTTTCAAACTGCTAGGTTGGCAGGAGCTGGGACAGAGCAACGGGAGCTCACCCCGTCACGGGGATTCGAACTGCCGACCTTCTGATCAGCAAGCCCTAGGCTCTGTGGTTTAACCCACAGTGCCACCTGCGACCCTTCACACATACAAAGGAGTAAATTCCATTGAGCTCAGTAGGGGTGGCCCAATCCGTTTTGCCACCAACACCACAGGAGAACTTCATTGCCACCACTAGCAGACTGGCACAGTGAGAAGAGAAATCTATTGAATCAGGAAAGGGATTTGACTGTCTTCATTGTGGAATGATGGGCCCTCATTTAGGTGGCTTTAGAAACAGGCAACCTAGGGGAGAACTATCAACGGCAGTTTGCTTTTAGCCATGGTGATCAAAAGAAACCCAGCTAAATATATCTAAACACACCTGTATAAATCAGGACAAACCTCCATGCATTTGATGAAGTAGATAGGAGTGCACGGAAGGTTATGCAATACTGTTGTGTAGTGTGCTAGCCTAGGGATGAAAATATTAATAATATTCTGTTTATACTCCAGATATAAACTCCCGCAGACATCTGATTGACCAAAACATTGGAAACATTGGAAACAAAGAGTGATTTTCAATATAATAGAGATCAATGAACAAGTGGATCCTCATCTGTTCCAGCAAATAGATTCTTATATCTGCTCTGGTTGAACTGGAAATAGAGTTTGTGATCAAATCCATACTAATTTGGGCAGAATTATGTCTGAATCCCATAGAAATCAACAGGAGAAGCTAGACATGACTTAACTCCCTTTGATTTCAATGGGAGCCTAGTTCAGTTTTCTTAGTCTGGATCCAACCCATTATATGCAGGTGCCAGGTAGTCAGTTTGGAAGAATCCTTAATATATAAAAGGAACCTGCTCAAAATAACCTCAAGAAGGTGATCAAATTTGACCAAGAACAAACACTGCTTTCCTTCCAAACTCAGCATTAACTTTGCTGCCAGAATGAATTTCAGTGGCTCCATTAAATGCCATTGTTATAACAATTCTAGACTACTGAAAATTAGCAGTTGTGATCAATATACAATATAGTGCTGCACTTTTACTAATTTGACCTTTTTGCTGAGTAAATTCCTTTCCCTGTCTTGACACATTTGACGCTGGGAACCAGAAGGGCAATGAGGCAGCCAACAAGTTATAGAACAGAATATTAAATTGATCAAAGCATTTTCAGCACAGCACCCTTAGTGGGCACGTGGTAGGTAAAAATTCATGCTGCCCTTTTCTCACATAAGTATTAATACATTGAGAAAGAATTTCTCAATTTAAAAGCTGCAGTAATGTGACAAAGAACTGCAGACAGGCATAGATCTAGTACTTTTTCCACAGAACACTGGTTTCTTTTTAAAACTTGCATAACACTTTTCTTCCTGGGCTGTTCAGCTGGAGGCAAAGCAAGCAGCTAAGTACAGTCTGGGAAAAGATTTGTTTTTCTCTTAAGCAATGTGCATAGCTCATTCTGATCTAGACAATAGTATGAGGTTTTTTGGGCAAGGTAGAACCCTATCTTGCCCTTTAAGGAAGGTGGGACAAGGCTTTAGAAGTGGTGGCACCCAGGTTGCAGAATTAAACACTGGTGGAAATCTAGCCTTCTAGCATGAAACAAGGGCCATCTTTCTAAATCATCAGTCCAAGCCCTGGTCCTCAGTGATGGGGCTGGTGGAGCTATGGAGCCACTTCCACTTCCACTTTGAAATATACTCAGAGTCGCAATGTGATTTCATGCTCTTTATTCAGCTCATAGTGGTGAGGAGGAATGAATGAAAGTCCCCTCAAAGTATATGTTTTATATACATTATTTACACAATGGGCTGCACATGATTGGCTAATTCCGGAATTCTACTGTAAGCCAATCAGGTTGTGGATTCACTTCTATCTGGAGCACGATTGGGTGGTTCCTGCCAACCAATCATACTGCTGCATTGTTCTAGGACCAATCAGACTGCTGCATTCTGAATCTTATTGTTCAAGGACCAATCAGACTGCTGCATTCTGAATCCTATTGTTCTAGGACCAATCAGACTGCTGCCTTTTGGATCCTATTGTTCTAGGACCAGACTGCTGCAGTTTGGATCCTATTCAACTCAGTACATAACACACTTCCACAGCTAACCTGCTTGCACTGGCCAGGGTAAAAGGGGAGGGGACAGACTCTATCAGCTCCCAGGCTGACACAGTGCTGAGACCCATATTTAACCCACTGCCATTATGTGATGGCAGCAGAATCAGCACAGCATCTAACTCCACCCTTTCCCAGTCAAGGAAAGCTCCACTTAGGGAATCCTATTGGCTATCAGTGGCAGAAATGTCTTCCATCCGCCCACTATTTGGCTCCCCAATCAACAGCACAGCTGATGAGAGAGGCTCACAGAACTAGGCAAAGTTGAGGGGAGGGGCACCTCTGCCTCCTCCAAACCTCCAGATTTGGGAACACGGTAGCTCCTATAGAGGTCTTTAGATAAATTAACCCGGTCCAACTTCAGGTGGGTAGCTCCAAGGATCATCACGAGTTTGCTTTTTCCAAAGAAGGTCCACCCACGAAAAAGATACTGTCCTATTGGGTGGCAGATTGCCAGCAGCAGGAATGATAGAGGGGAACATAAAAGCATTATTTAATGTTAATAATATCACTGTGGTTGGAGATATTGTTGAGTGAAGTGATCCTGATAATGTCTATGCCAGGAGTCAGCAAACTTTTTCAGCAAGGGGCCGGTCCACTGTCCCTCAGACCTTGTGGGGGGCCGGATTATATTTTAGGAGAAAAAAAGAACAAATTCCTATGCCCCACAAATAACCCAGAGATGCATTTTAAATAAAAGGGCACATTCTACTCATGTAAGAATATGCAGATTCTCAGACCGTCCGCGGGCCGGATTCAGAAGGCGATTGGGCTGGATCCAGCCCCCAGGCCTTAGTTTGCCTACCCATGGTCTATGCTATCCCTGCAGCTCTCATTAAGCGAAGTTTAGCTCCTCCCCTCAAGCACTGTGATTGGATGGTGTTGGGTGAGCGTGATCATGTTAGCATCCCTCCACATTCCCTCTGCTCCTCTCCCCACCCTGGTGTTCTCCTAATATGGTGTTGGAGACACGCTGCCTGGCTTTCTGGGAGACTGTTTCGTGGTACAGATCAGTACAAATCTCTGCAAACTGATTCAGGAAATCTAGATCTGTTCTGTAGTCATTTGTAGCTGCTTCGGGATACAAATTGTCCCGATTTGGCCAAATTTGGCATACAGCCTTATATAACATGTATTATGGAAAGTGGCTCACATTTAGTACTGGTTAGAACACTGACCTTAATTTTAATTAGTTCAAGCTGCAGACAAGGGAAAGAGAGGAAAGGGAGAATAAATGGCCTGGATTGCTGCTTTATTAATCAAGCAGGGGTTTGATCTTATCCACCACTGCAGTTTCAGGAGTTCTCTTCAACTTAGTTCTATTGGGATGGATTCAGATTACTTTTTCCTCATATTCTAATGTGACCTTTGTATAGGCACTGCGTGAAATTGCTTCTCTCCAGACAGTTCTACTGCATGATGGGTCCCAATGCCACAATGCTTTTCACAAGATTAAAAAAAGAATTCCAATACCATGAGGACCTATCTGCCAAAGTCACAGTATGATGGGAAAGCAAATGATTTTCTGAATCCACCCTTACCTTCAGCTGGAGAGCTGAGTCATGCATTGATTCTCTAGTAATCCCTATAAAATGTGTTCAATATAGAAAAGTGCAGTTTCTAATAAAGAGGATCTGTGGTTCTTTAGCTTTGCTTCAGAGGCACTGGAGATATGTGAAGGAACTTCCAGGTAATGACTTCATTTAGTAAATATCAGTTAAAACATGGCCATCAGTAAGAGTTACATGGGCAGTAATCTTGACGTAAACTCATATTGGTAGGGATCCACCACAGATAGAATCATAAAATTGTAGAGTTGGATCATCTAGTCTGCAATGCAGAAATCTCAGCTGAAGCATCCATGACAGATGGCCATCCGACCTCTGCTTAAAACAGGGCAGGGATATGTATTGGGAGAGGCAAAACATAAAGGGTGTCTAAGTCATCCAGGACTTAGTAAAAGATTTGATAAAGACTCTATGAGTAGCACATGTCTTCCTTGTAAAGGTAAAGGGACCCTTGACCATTAGGTCCAGTCGTGGACGACTCTGGGGTTGCGGTGCTCATCTCGCTTTATTGGCCGAGGGAGCTGGTGTACAGCTTCCGGGTCATGTGGCCAGCATGACTAAGCCGCTTCTGGCGAACCAGAGCAGCGCATGGAAATGCCGTTTACCTTCCTGCCGGAGTGGTACCTATTTATCTACTTGCACTTTGATGTGCTTTCGAACTGCTAGGTTGGCAGGAGCTGGGACCGAGCAATGGGTGCTCACCCCGTGGCGGGGATTCAAACCGCCAACCTTCTGATCGGCAAGTCCTAGGCTCTGTGGTTTAACCCACAGCGCCACCCACGTCCCTTGTCTTCCTTGTAGGAGACAGCAAATAAATACATCTTTAGTATGTGGCCTATCAGATTGCTTCTGAAAGCAAGAAACCCTCTGGGCCTCTGAGGATCCTTAGGAACAACCCAAAGAGAGGGAGCATCAGGATACCATATACATATACCACAGGGTACCTGGAGGAAGGGCTCAGTAGTACAGCATCTGCTTTGTATCTAATTCCCAGCATCTCTAGGTGGAAATGCCTCTTCTCTGGAAGCCTGGAGAGCTACTGCCATTCCGTGTAGGCAAACTTGAACCAGGTGGTCTGACTCAGTATAAGGCCACTTCCTACCTATATTCCTATGTAGGGATGTCATATTTCAAGCAGTGGAAACCTGGACAGAAAAGTTGTTGAGTTTTTTAGGCAAAATCACTATTGAAAATGCCATTTCTGAGCAATTTTTATGGGAAAACGACAAAAAATACACTGCCACTATGGGCTTCCCAGACATTTGCCCGATTTTTGGCTGGACATTGCTGCCAACTGCAGTATGCCATATATGTCTGGGAAAATCCTATGTAAATGTGGAGTATCTCCCTTATACTACCCTTTATTGCAGGAAGAGTATCCGTGCCCACTTTTTCTGCCACCATATGATAGTTCTCTGCCTGCTCAGTATATTAAGAGACTGATAGAAATTCTGCATCCTTAAGTTATAAGACCTTAAAGAGCATAACCAGAAGCAAAACTGGAATAAATAATGGTTAATGTTCTCAGTCACCTGCATTTCAACAATCTGTTGAAGAATGGCTAGATGAACAGCTATTTTTGTCACAATTTACACTTTCAAAGGGCACAGAATATGTGTTTAGGTACTCACAGGAAAGAAGTGGCAGGAAATCTATCTATTTATCTATATAAATCTACCTTTCTGTCTACACTCACGCAAAAGTGTGACAACTCGTGTGTGCAGTGTATGGATTTTAATCATTAGATATGTTATGTATTTCAATATAGACCCAGACCCCATAAGGCAAGCAGATGCTGTTCTCAGTGCAACAGGGAATGGGAAATTTCATGCTTGACGAAGGGTTTGTTTACTAGTCGTAATTCTTGTTGAGTTTTCAAAAGTAGAAGAGTTTTGTCTTTTTGGTAATCTGATTTGCATCGGAATGTGCAATTTAGATTTTATTATCACTCTATTGAGGTTATGGAAATCAATCCCTTTTGTGGGAAATTAATTTCATATGAATGCATATTTTTAAGTGGGAGAAGCTGAACTGTGAATTAAGGCTATTAAACTGCTCTCGTACAAACGGAATGACAAGGGTGATGTCAAGAATAAGCTTCTGTTGCTAAGACTGTGTATTTCCTCAACTCTCAAACCCAAGCCTGTAGAGATTTATAATTTCCTTCTGTGACCTAGCTGCCATCAGAGAGCTGACAGAAAGCAGAACTAAAGAGCTTATTGCTTAAAATTCACTTTCAAAGGAGAGGTTACTAGCATTCTGTTGCCTGACCAGCCTACATAACAGGGCTGGCTAACCTTTTTCCGGCCCACAGGCTGTATTCACCATTACT
Organism: Podarcis melisellensis; assembly: GCF_964234715.1. Lineage (NCBI taxonomy): Eukaryota > Metazoa > Chordata > Lepidosauria > Squamata > Lacertidae > Podarcis > Podarcis melisellensis. The sequence continues at coordinate 18,454,435 of NC_138531.1, read as the reverse complement.
CAACACTCTGAGGATGGTATAGTCAGCCCTTGCCAGAAGCTCCCCTGAATCAAGGGAGAATTGATACTGCTTTGCTCATAAAATAATCAATCTGATGGCCAGGATAGGACAATTAGCATCTATCTCAGGCCTTGGGCTACGCAGAGAGCTCAGTCCTTTGTGCCTACTTTATTCTTCTCTTTTTGCTGCTGCCACCAAAACCACTGACCAGAAACACCTCCTTGAGGGAGTAAAAAAGGCCTCCAGACCAAAGGTGAGTGATCCTTGGAGGAGGCAACAGTATAAAGGAATCATCCAGCTGGTGGGATTCTGGAAAGCTTTCTGATCTGGACCCTAATATGCTGTTGTCTTGAAGAAATTTATCTGCCACCCCCTGAAATGTATATTTTCCCCTAAAATTTTCATCTCCCTCATCCCATATTTCCAAATACCAAAGCCAAACGCTGATGACAACATAAGCTTCAATTGCATGATTAATATCTCTTATTTATTCGGGTTTTTCAGGTGTCAAATGCTAAATCCCAACATCTGTTAACACCACAGGTGCTAACATTACCACAAACACAGGCACTGTTAAATAATGTTGCATGACGTGTGAAATGCCTGCTGATCCATAAGATTGTAGCACATCACTTGTCAATCATAAAATGCTCTTAATTATGACTTGTCATCAAAGGGAAGTTGTCTCAGAAACTGTGGGGCAGGAAATAAGGAAATGCGCAGGGGATCTTCCTTCCTTCCCCATTGATTGTTTGCTTATGAGGCATTCATATTAAAATATATGCCAGTGGAGAAAAGGGGAGGGAATTCCTCTGCTTGTAAACTATTATACAAGGAGAGGAAAAGTTGAAGTATTTCCTCTCTCCTTCTTTGTTGAAGTAAGAATAGCAAAATCGCAGCTAAGAAGCTCAAGTCATATATATAACTGACATTCTTCTTTGGATATTAAACCAATGTCCAGACTTAAACATTCAAAAACTTTACTTGCAGAAACGTATACAGTGGTACCTCTTGTTAAGAACTTAATTCGTTCCGGAGGTCCTTTCTTAACCTGAAACTGTTCTTAACCTGATGAACCACTTTAGCTAATGGGGCCTCCCGCTGCCACCGCACCACTGGAGCACAATTTCTGTTCTCATCCTGAAGCAAAGTTCTTAACCCGAGGTACTATTTCTGGGTTAGCGGAGTCTGTAACCTGAAGCGTCTGTAACCTGAAGCATCTGTAACCCGAGGTACCACTCTAGATGAATTGAAATATAGTATTTACAGTCACGTGCTTCTCTAAGCATGGGTTTATAGTCTCTTCATCTAACTTCCAAACAACTGTATTTTCCTCTTTCCAGAGCTCGGAGCTCAGCCTTCTGCAACTTAATTAGGGCATGCCTTGCAGCTCTTATGAGAGATTTCCACTTTTACTACCTTCTTCAGCTTTGCTCTCTTTCAAGCAAAGAAGCATTCCAACACTCTATTCAACTTAGCAGTGTTCACAGTGGATTCTAAAAGACAGTCATCTTGCTTCACATAAAATGGAGTCTCTCCTTCACTAGATACCTTCCACGTGACCAGCATTAGCCAATCAACATGACAACTACTAGAGAATTCTCTAGAATTCAGTTACCTGCTAATCAAATGTAAACATATAATAATGCAAACCAGCATTTATAATTCCAGTGAATTAAAGTACGATGCTTAACATTCTTCTGGTAAGAAATGGGTTTGTTCACAAATAGTCTAAAGGCCACAATCCTGTGCATACCTCCTTGGGCTGTAGCTTAGTGGTGGAGCATCTGCTTTGCATGCAGAAGGTCACTGGTTCAAGCCTTGGTATCTCCAGGCAGGACTGGAAGGAAACACTGTGTAAAATCCTAGAGAACTGCTGTTAATGTAGACAATGCCAAACAGGATAGAAAATTGGTCTGGCATGCTTCTTGTGTTCCAATGAGCAAGCCGCATTGAACTCAGCAGGACTTGCTTCTGAGTAAACTGACATAGGATTGAGCTGCACAATTTAAAGCCAAGTTATCTTAGTGGTTTATGGCCCACATTTTTTCTGCTGCTCCGACGACTCTTGAAAAAGTTTTTATATTGATCTTTGCTCTTGATAGTAAGAGACGGCAACCCAAAAAAGTGTCACTGAAATGCAGTTTTAAATAATAGTTTGGAGGAGGTAGATTTAGTACTTGATAGATTAAAAAACAAACAAACCACAGACACATCTATATCATATGAAAGGCAGGAGGATGCAACATATACTATATATTAAATAGTCAGTATGAAGTAAAGGCATTCAAAGTGATAGCCTGCAGTACTCCTGTAGACACACAAATCAAGAGCTTACACAAATGTTCTCTGTATCATAAATGAAGGCAGCATAAACAAGTATAAGCACAGAGATTAAAGATTTATACAACTGCTATATTGTGCCACTATTGGCCAAGCTAAGGCTCCTGTTGAAAAGAAATACTCAAATGATTGTTATGCCACTGAGTAAATAACATTTGCAAAAGGGTCAAAGTGAACCAGACATCTCTTCAGACAAAATCATTTTTTTTTTAATGTAGCTCTCTGGCTCTGAACAACAGGAGAAGAACATTCCAGTCTGTAAATAGGAATGAACTGCTTCCCTCTGTTCTGTTCCTCTATAGCTCTTACATCTCAGTAACCTTTTATTTCAGTAAGCTTTTAATTTCACTCCATTTGAGTTCTCATAGGTAATCCAGATTTTTGAACAAATGCCAATCCCTCTGCCCCACAAAACAACAAAACGTGTTCTCCCTAGCAGAGAGCACATGTTGCGGTGGGGGATACAGGCCACCCCATTGTTGCTAGGTGGATGTTTGGAGAGACCCAGGCAGTGAATTGGTTAATTGGGTCACTGGGGAGAATTGCATGTTGCCAATTTTGAAGGAGTTGTTGCCATTTTGCTGGACGCCCAGCTTTGGGCATCCTCTTGGCTGGTTGCACCGGATCACCTGCCCACCCTCCCTGTATTGGGGGGGTTGTTCACTTGACCTTGCTATGCCTGTCATGGGATCGTCTGCTTTTGAGGCAGGGGCCTGGTAGGAGTTCTGTCCATCTGGCTGATTGGCTGGTGCCATTTGGTTTTTGCCTACTGCGTAGCAAATCGTCACAACTTGTAAGGTTGGCAGTTAGGCATTGGTTAAAATTGGCTGGTGGAGGGGTAAGTGCCTACCCCTCCAATGGTGGTGTGGAAAGGGAATTCCATTAAAGGAATCCAGGGGCTTGTCATTCTTTTCGTCCTTGTCCTTGGCATTGGACTTGGGCCATGCAAGCCCCACAGGAACATGCGGGTGAGAAGTGAGGGACTGATGCCCAGCTTCATTTCTCCCCAACATTGTTTCCCTGACTGGCTTCCACTGGAATCTGGAAGTCAGTTCTGTCCCTGGGCAAGGACAGATAGTCGTAACCAATGCCTAAGCAACCACTCACTTGTGTGTATTTAAATAAAGTTGTGGCCAAAATCATGCCAAAAACCTTAAACAAAAATTATGTGTGATGTGTGAGTTATTGGGGGTGGCTTGGGGACCTCGACACGCAACAACAAAAAACCTGGGAGGAGAAGAAAATTTAAAACATCATTCCCATTAAAAAACAAAAAACCCCCAAAGACATGTATTGTGGTTTAAATTGCTGTGATCCACCCCAAGTTCAGGTGTGAAGAGGGGTGGGATATAGAGCCATCAGATAAATAAGGTACCCAGCCCTGATCTGTACCATTATGTTCAGCATCTAGGAGAGGGGAGGGGATATTTAGCAGATGTAGCCAAGTGATGAAATGGGCTTCAGATACTACCCCAAAACTGCATAATCTGGTGTGTGATTATACCTTCATACAATAAATATCATAGAGTCTAGCTCCTCCCCTAATATGCAAATTTCACTTGCATGCAGTTAATGTAATTACTTATTACTTTGATCAATCTGTACTGAGTGCACAGATTTCATTTCTCATACAATAAACTTCTGAAAATGCTATTGGAAAATAAAAAAAAGAAATCTAGGTCATATACTGAAATCTCTTGAGGCTTCACTCCGCAACTCATTTTGAGAGTTGAAAAACTATGATGAGTTGTTTTCCAAGTCACCGTTTCCTTTTAAAATCTATTGCAATTTTGTCTGTAATATTCAGGTGAGAGTTTCAGGTTCTAAGAAAACCTGTTTGTAGTATGTATTAATATGCCTTAGGTCTTACATGTAGTTTGCAAGCCATATGTCAGCCATGCCATTGCTTTCCTGTTCTAAAAGAAAATGAAACTTTCTCTTGCTTTTGATGAAATCCTGTGCAGCATCTGACAAGTGAAAAATGATACGGCCCCTTCCTTCTGAAATAGGTTCCTATCTCTAACTCAAAGAGGATTGAATGTTAGGAGAAACACATCTTTCTCCTAACCTCCATGAACCTAGTAACCTTTCTGTCACACTGCAGGAGCAAAAGCTGTTCAACAGTGGAACAGTGGAGGTTGTGAATTCTCCTTCTTTGGAGCTTTTTAAGCAAAGATAGAATGGGCATCTTTCATGGATGCTTTAGTTGAGATTCCTGCATTGTCGGGGGTTGGACCAGATAACCCTTGAGGTCCCTTCCAACTCTACAATTCTATGTTTCTTTTCTATTTGCATTGAATTGAATGGCCTTTGGATTTAAATGAATGGTGTGGAATAATGGAATTATTCTCCACCCCCATCGTTCTGCCCGGATACTGAGGTCCAGTGCCGAGGGCCTTCTGGTGGTTCCCTCGCTGCGAGAAGCCAAGTTACAGGGAACCAGGCAGAGGGCCTTCTTGGTAGTTGCCCCCCCGCCCTGTGGGACACCCTCCCATCAGATGTCAAAGAGAAAGACAACTACCAGACTTTTAGAAGACATCTGAAGGCAGCCCAGTTTAGGGAAGCTTTTAATGTTTGAAGGACTATTGCATTTTAATATTTTGTTGGAAGCCACCCAGAGTGGCTGGGGAAACCCAGCCAGATGGGCGGGGTATAAATAAGAAATTATTATTAATAATTAATTAATTATGTACAATTCCATCACAGGGGTTTTGGGGAAGCCAAACTGGAGTGGAATAGAAACAGTGCTGCATGCAAAGAACACATATTGGAATAGATATTGATGCCTTCTTATATTCCCACACACAGTCAACACAACCTGACCTGCTCGCTCCCACACCCAAGTGCAGCAGACATGTGGGACTCTCAAACTCTCAAATAAGCTGGAATCAAGTCATGCTATTTGCATTTAAATACAAAAACTATTTGAGTTTCAGTGTACTGTCTCTAGACTCTAGAATCCTCAAAGTGAACAAATGTGGGTTGTTGGGGGGGGTTGTTTGGCTAGGGGGGATTTAACAAGAATGTGAGCTGAAATCACTCCAAACTGTCGTATTTATTTTTTTGAAAAAACAAGTCTGAATTTCTTGCCAGGGACTTTCTGAAAAAGTGCTGTGCCTTCTTCTGCAATGTGTTGAGTGGTTTTGTGCCATTCAGCTTTTCCAATGTCAGAATGACACTTCAAGCAGGACAACCCAGTCTGTCAAATTAGAAAATGACATCTCCAACTCCCTGTTCCTGGCTATTGTAAAGTCTATGCCAGGGTAATATGAGGCTTTGCGTAGACAGGCGGAGTCCCCAGATTGCGAGCGCCCCCCCCCCCGTCATGTGGAATAACAACTCAAGACAAAGTGCTATGGGATTAAATTGGCCACAACTTTATTAAATTTCAAATGTGGGTAGACCTTGGCTCAGGCATTGGGCGTTCTCCCTCCCCAATCCCCAGCTGGGGACCTAGGGAGCTTCAGGGTTATCCAGTGTGTGTGTGGGGGGGATGGGCCAGCTCTGGAGAACATATGTTCAAGCAGAGATAGCCGCCCCCGTTACGCCGCCGCTGCAGGGAAGAGCAATGACGACCTTTCGGCGTACGGTCAAAGCCTCCCTTCAGAAACCCCTTTAACGGGGAACCCTGGTATCGCCGCCGCAAAGAGGAAGATTGTAAAGTCTATGCCAGGGTAATATGAGGCTTTATGCCTCAACCAGTGGCTTTCTGGCTAGCCCTCAAATTCCTTCCCAGCTCCTTCTCCTTGTTTTCTCTCTCATTCCTCCCCTACCCCATCTAATCGATTATAATAAATTCTAAAATCTCACTGACAACAGTGAGGGCAGACTTTGGTCTTTAAAATTTCAGCAATGCACTGTGTGAGGCCTCACCTCTCTCCTTCCATTTTGCATGTACATGTCGATATAGCTGTGATGCCCTGCAGTGCCCCCTCTGCTTGGCGCCCAATCCGGGGAAACCGGTTACACTTTCCTAAATCCTCCTCTGCTAACAGCTATGTCTCCCCACTGCAGGGAGGAGAAAAGGCATGTTTTGTCTGGCTACAGGCTTGGCTCCTAGTCATTCCTCACTGACAAGGTGACCAACACCCTCATCCTTCATCCACACAGAAAGGAAGCACAGAGGAAGGACCCACATTGGCTATGCCTGCCCTGATTTCCCCTCCTTTCCTCAACATTTTCCTATGCCCTCATTGCTCATAAAGTCTTATCCACAACCCTCCAGAGAGGTTTGGTTAGGAGAGAGCCATAGATGGTTGCATGGAGGTAAAGGAGATGGCACATTTTTCTTATGTGAATTTCCTTAAATGAACATCCAAACCTGAGAGAAGAAGAAGAGTTTGGATTTGATATCCCGCCTTTCACTCCCTTTAAAGGTAAAGGTAAAGGTACCCCTGCCCATACGGGCCAGTCTTGACAGACTCTGGGGTTGTGCGCCCATCTCACTTAAGAGGCCAGGGGCCAGTGCTGTCCGGAGACACTTCCGGGTCACGTGGCCAGCGTGACAAAGCTGCATCTGGCGAGCCAGAGCCGCACACGGAAACGCCGTTTACCTTCCCGCTGGTAAGCGGTCCCTATTTATCTACTTGCACCCGGAGGTGCTTTCGAACTGCTAGGTTGGCAGGCGCTGGGACTGAGCAGCGGGAGCGCACCCCGCCGCAGGGATTCGAACCACCGACCTTTCAATCGGCAAGTCCTAGGCGCAGAGGCTTTAACCCACAGCGCCACCTGCGTCCCTTTCACTCCCTTTAAGGAGTCTCAAAGCGGCTAACATTCTCCTTTCCCTTCCTCCCCCACAACAAACACTCTGTGAGGTGAGTGAGGCTGAGAGACTTCAGAGAAGCGTGACTGGCCCAAGGTCACCCAGCAGCTGCATGTGGAGGAGTGGAGACACGAACCCAGTTCCCCAGATATTCAGTCTTGAGAGCCTGGAAAAAGGTTACTATATACTGAGTGCCTCACCATCTCCTTTGGAGTCAGCTTTGCACGATGATAACTTAAGAACTTATTTCTCTGACTTGAGAGCAGTATTCACTGAATTGATCCCAAGATGTGTTGGGGATATTCTGAATGAGCAGATTACAACCATGTTTGGTGAACAGGTTCAGTAATAACATGTTCTCGGCAACAATTGCTTTGATTGATTAAAAAATTGTTAGCTGTTATCCTTTGATGACATTCGGAATTAATTCTATGTGTGTGAAAGTTTAGAAAGATTCCAAACAAATAGTCTTACATACTATGAATAGATCTATAAATAGAATAAAGTTTATGAAAGGGGACTTCCTCTGCAACCCTACTTCCTACAGGCCCCCTCCAAAACTCTGGGTGATTAGGCACCCCTCAGAAGAGGTTGCACCAGCCAGGGGGCAGTTGCAGTCTGAGAGAGGATTCCCCAAAATCATGGGGTGGAGGCAACTCACATTTGAAAGCACTGGGTATTCATGCTCTCTCCTTCCTAACTGCATAATCAAATTCTAAAAAAAACACAGGGTGGACAATCCTGTACAGAATAAAATGCCATTCAGCTATTCTGTATATATAATTTTGTACACCTAGATAATTTTCTTGTAAATACCATCCTTGCTCATCTATGTCATTCATTCTCTCTTTGTATATGGAATACAGGTAACATGGGGTTATCTAACCAAGCCATACTCAGAGAAAAATATTGAAATCAATGAAGTTAGTCATGACTAACTTAATTTCATTGATTTCAATGAGTCTACTCCAAGTATAACATAGATGAATACAATCAAATATGCTTGTCAGGGTGCTGTCAGTGGCTCGCAGATGGTTGCCCTGGAAATCATAAAGACAAGGAAAAGTTTATTACAGTCCTTTTTTATTTCAAATGTTTCAGAGAGAGGCTATAGAACGCAGCCTCTTGGATAATGGTGTTGTCCCAAGTGAATCTCCACCCGCCCCTCTCCTACTTCCTCATTTGTCATCATCATCATCATCTCCTTGTCGGGTGCTGCTAAGTGCCTCTGTCTTCAAGCTATTTGCTCTCCTACTTTTAAGGCTCACCGGGTTCTGGGAGATGGTGGGTCTGAAATGCTTTCTAGTGACAATGTGTCAGCCAGCTGCTGCTCTGGCTCTGCCTGCTCCTCCTCTCCCATTATTTCCTGACTTTCTCCCTCATCTGCCTCTGAGCTGTGACCTACCGCAAACCACTGTTGTAAATCTATACTGTCTTCCTCTTCTTCCTCCCTGGAAGGGCCAGGATGGGGAGGCGGTTTCCACCACTCCTCCTCCTCTGCCGAGTCCCTGACATCACCCCCTTTTCCAGTGTCCCCCTCTTCTTCCCTGTCCCTGCCATCACTACCTTTTATGGTACTACCATCAATAATAATTTTACTTATGAGATTCGACACAGGATCAATATTGCCTCTGGTTTCCAATGGCTGAAATACCTACATGCAAAACAAGAAACTGACTTAAGGAATATTGGAATGCTGAAGAAGTCTTTCCACAATCTCAATGAATGTAATTTTCACTCAGGCCTCTTTGCCTCCTGCTCCTCCTCTTTTAAAGGATCATTTTTGCTTAACAGTAGAAATGGTACACGGTGAGGACCAATGTTGCTAGGAAACCTAACATCTGAATCCACTGTCCTACCATGACAACCACAGCAACAAAATGTAGCCTTATACTTTGGAACTGTACACATTCTATGCTTTCCATTCATCTTAATATTTGTGGAAGTTTCACAAATGTATACAAATCCGAAGTTTTCATGGCACTGAGTAAATATCACACAATTCTGGTAATCGTTTTCACCTCCTCTCCATCTCTATAGTCCTCAGCTTTTCCTTAATCAATTTCTGCTTCATCCACGAAAGACAAGAACAACATTATGCTACCGTTTATAGAAAATGTTTCTTTAATAATCCTGAATGAATAAAAATGCTGTTAGTTCAGGTTCCAGATTCAGTATAGTATACAAATACTTAACTGAAACCGGTATATATCCATTTACTGAAGAATACAGGAGAAAAACACTGCTTATTAATAACCAGGTACTGAACTGTAAAGCACATGGTCTTATCAAAATTAAGCTGGGGAATTCTGAATAATTATTTGAATGAAGAAAACAAGTGGAACATAGTCAAACTAGTCAGGAATGTTCAGAGTCCAACGGATGCTAATAGGTACCTAAATATACTGTAGATGATATATCGCCTGTTGAAAACAGGGACAATATGAAATCTTATCCAGCATTATTGCTGCTGCTGCTGCTGCTGTTGTTATTGATACCTCACCTTTCCCCCTGAGAGTATTGGCAATTGTAGCAGGAAGAAGCTCTCCAAATTCTCCAGTGGTGGTCCTTCCCAGTCCTGAGATAATGGAATTCAGCAATGAGGGACCTGTTCTAGAACCCCAAACTACCATCAGGCCCAACCACTACAGTCAATAATGTCAAGAATGATGGGTGTTATAGTAGTTGTCATCCAAGAATAACAAAGTGTCCAAGGCTTATCTATCCCTATAATAGCAGGGGTTGAACCAAGGATCTTCTACATGCAAAGCACAGGCTTAGTCAAAGTGTTATGGCAAAGCTGCTCAACTGTGAGTTTAACCCACCAATATTTCAGTTTCTCCCAATGAACGTCACTTCCCAAAGCCCCTACAGTATCTGTTCCATATGAGTCATACAGTACAGCAAACATCAGCTTTGTGAAAGGACAATTTTCATCAGTAAAATTTAGCCAGATGGGTTCAACCCTACATATTGATTTACAAATTAGAGAGCACTTTTAATCAAAATATTTCCCAAAACAGCTTACAAAAAATCTCTAAGTAGATGTCTTTCCCGCCACGTTGGGCTGCTATTAAACATTTCAAGAACTCTGGGATATCCAGTAATGTACAAAACATGATGGCTAGGGCCACTCTTGGGATCAGAATAATCAGGATTTTTATGTTACAAAGAGGACTTTGTAAGAGAACTTTAAAAAGAAACAAAAAGAAAGGTGTGATGTTCTTCCAAACCAGGAAGGCTTCAAGCGTTTCTTTCTCTAATTATATGTGAAGGACTAAACAATTGGATGGTTAATTGGCAAAGTTATTGCTTTTAGCTTTTCACAAAAGGAAGACTCTGTTTGTAGATGCTTCAACGGTTTCATAAATCTGGGGGTGTTATCTATATAGCAAACACCTACAAGGTGAAGCCTTTTTTTTGTTAAGTGTACAGCATCAGTAGAGAGCAAAGCCTGTATTCTGAATCATAGTTCACATTCAAGGTCAGCTTTCAACTTAAGCTCTAAAGTCATTTCTCCAACATCACACTGCATACACATATAACAATAATTACAGTGTACGTGCAGTCAAGACAAGCCTCTCCTGTTCTGGGCTCAGCGTGAGACACAGGCATTATTTTGACACTTGAAAAGATAAAACGAAAAATTAAAATAAACCGTTTGTTTGCCAGCTGTGTTTCCATCACTGTCACTGTCACTACAGGGCAAATAAAAAGAAAGAGGAAGATATAAATATTGTGATACCAGGTAGGTATGCTAAATCAATCAAACACTCTTTGTTCTTGTGGATGGGGCTAGTCCTATCCACACTAGTGTGTTCTATGCTACCCATTGTTTGATCTCTATTACATTTGGTGCTTTTTAAATTTTGAGATAGAGACATGGGTCGCCTAGAGACTGTCAGTTTTTTTGTGGGGCGAGGAATTCAGGTGCATGTTGTAAATATAGGTTAGCACAATTAAAATGGATTAAATCTCTGTTGCCCTAGAGCAAGAAATCCAGGTTGGTTGGTTGGTTTTTATATCTGTTTAAATCCAGTTTTGAAAAAGAAATATAAACTCTTTCACACTGCATCAGTTCATGTGATTCCATAGGGGCAACACAGGAAGGGATTATTATTATTATTATTATTATTATTATTATTATTATTATTCCTTTTGCTCCAGCCACCATGGGCAGCTTCCAGCCTATATAAAAACATGGTAAAACATTAAAGATTATAAATTTTCCTATACAGGGTTGCCATCAGATGCCTTCTAAAGGTGGCATAGTTACTTATTTTCTTGGCTCAGGGGTCACAAAACTCCATACCTTCCGATGAAAATAGGGACATCCTACCATACCCTCAAACATAAACCACAGAGCCTAGGACTTGCCAATCAGAAGGTCGGCAGTTTGAATCCCCGCGACGCGGTGAGCTCCCGTTGCTCTGTCCCTGTTCCTGCCAACCTAGCAGTTTGAAAGCATGTCAGAGTGCAAGTAGATAAATAGGTACCGCTCCATGGGAAGGTAAACAGTGTTTCCATGCGCTGCTCTGGTTTCGCCAGAAGCAGCTTAGTCATGCTGGCCACATAACCCAGAAGCTGTATGCCGGCTCCCTCGGCCAGTAAAGCAAGATGAGCACCGCAACCCCAGAGTCATCCGCAACTGGACCGAACGGTCAGGGGTCCCTTTAACTTTAACTTTAAGGAAAAGTGGGAGATTCCAGAGTCAAATCAGAAACCAGGATGACTTTTGTAAATCTGGAACCGTCCGTGGAAAATAGGGAAACTTGGAGGGTCTGCGGTACTGATTGTACATGATTTGGTGCTGAAATTCCTTCTAAAATTAATTACTTATCTCCTTGGCACCAGCTTGGCTGCTGGAGTTGCTGGAAGGAGGCATAAGACTCTGTGCAGCCGACTTGCTGTCCTGACATGCTCTCCCTCAAGGCAGCAGACTTTCCTTGGGGTTTATTCCCAGTGCCTTTCCCACGAATGAGGCAGTGGTGGTTTAGGATCAGAGTTTTCTTTCTCCCAGGCAGGCTAACTTCCCAGACTGATGATCTGCATTTGCCCCTCATTTCCCTCTGCAGCACATGCAGAAATTGCCTTCTTGACTCTTGGACCCACCACCAGTCTCGTTCATTCAGGAGAGTTTGGACTTGATATCCCGCCTTTCATTCCCCTTAAGGAGTCTCAAAGCGGCTAACATTCTCCTTTCCCTTTCTCCCCCACAACAAACACTCTGTGAGGTGAGTGAGGCTGAGAGACTTCAGAGAAGCGTGACTGGCCCAAGGTCAACCAGCAGCTGCATGTGGAGGAGCGGGGAAGTGAACCCGGTTCACCAGATTACGAGTCCACCGCTCTTAACCACTACACCACGCTGGCTCTCAATCTGCCAGACAAATGATATAACATGTAAAATGTGGGGAGGCTGACTCAAGCAGTCCCTGTTGTTGTCTGTGCCTCCCTCCCTCCCTCCCTCCCTCCCTCCCTCCCTCCCTCCCTCCCTCCCTCACAATCTTCTAACAGCTATGCAACTCTCATATTGTTTCCCTTCTTCTGATATATTTAAAGAGTTTGTTTAAGGTTTTTAGCAATATGCTACTCACATACTTGTTTCTGTTTGTTTGTTTGTTTGTTGTCGACTTACAGGTGTTTTCCAGCTCAATGACGGAGCATCTGCCTAGAAGATTCTAGGTTTAATCTGCAGCATCTACAAGGCAAGGCTTGGAGAGACCTCCACCATCTGAAATCTTGGAGACCTCCTGCCATTCACTGACCTAGATGGACCATTTCAGAAAAAAAAGTCAGCTTCCTATGTTCCTATGACATGCCTCAGAAATAAATTGGTTTTTTTCAGGGGAAGGACTGTACCCAAGGCTTTTGTTTTTCAGCCGGAACTCGCCGGAACTCAGTTATTTCATCTCTCAGCTGGGCACCTTTGTCATTCTAAGAGGAGATGTTCATGGTGAGTTCCAGCACCTCTTTTTCTAGAAAAATAGCACTAGTAAAGCATCTGTGTTGCATACAGAAGCATACAGAATCAATCCATAGCATCTCTAGGCAGGAGTGGGATTGTACCCTGCATAGGTACCAACTCCCTGGGTGCCCAAACACACACAAAATTCCCCATGAAGGGGCTGGGCACCCACAAATTTCAGTGCCAGGGCCATGCACGCTGAATGACACCCACGACCCCAGGCACCCATGGTTGTGGGGCCAGGCTGGCATTCCTGTTACCCTGTCTTAAATGCTACACAGCTCCTGCCAGTCAGTGAAGTTAGCTTTGAACTAGATCAGGCTTCCTCAACCTCGGCCCTCCAGATGTTTTTGGCCTACAACTTCCATGATCCCTAACTAGCAGGACCAGTGGTCAGGGATGATGGGAATTGTAATCTCAAAACATCTGGAGGACAGAGGTTGAGGAAGCCTGAACTAGATAGACCAATGGCTTGTTCTGATATAAGGAAGCTTCCTAGGTTCCTATGCATTTCCAGCTCAGGCAATTCAGAACTCTGCAATGTTCAAGCTTTGAAGAACAAACTGAAGCAGAATAAATCCAGAACTAATGCATTATGGTTGTGTCAACAGCTTGTTTCAGCATACACCCTCAATAAAACATCCATCTTGAGGAAATCTTTAGAGAGTTGTAAAATACTGATATGATGATCAGACACCTTATGAGCTATCTGTATTAGATGGAACCTCCCAAATGCCCCCACTCCCTTTCCTGTCCCTTCTGTTAGCTCTGGGTGTCGCTGAGCAAATTGCCTGCCTTTTGGTTATAGTTTTTAGTCATGTTCAACTTTTATGTGAGAACTCAGAGAGTTAAAATAAAATAAAATGATGGCAAACAGCATTCTCTGACTCAATCTTGAGCTCATGAGGAGTGAAATGTAACTTCTCTACACCTTTACTACCTAGCAGCTCCAACCGTAAAAACATATTCATTTGGATGTTAAGATCCATGTGATTACAACAAAGCTTCCTTCCATGTAAGAGTACGTTCAATCAAACCTAATTCCAGGTTGCTTGCAACATAATGTACAAGACAGCAATGAAGAACGCCAGCCTGATTATGCATGTTGAATGTTTTGCTGCCCTCAACAGGACACCTTAGTACATACAATTTGATATCTCATTTGTTTTTGCTTGTTTTTTTTAAAAATCCTGCTTGAGTACACTGAGAAAGATAATAAACCATATAACTCTGATTTATCACCCAGTAATACCACACAGATGTATTTTTCATAGTATGAATACGATCCTTTTATGTATAGATTGTGTGTTTGTGTGCTGTGTATGTATAGAGAGAGAGAGGTGGGGAGGAAAAGTGATTGGTTCATGATCTGTCTTATATAAGCAATAAAGAATCTTATCTGGCAGTATAACAAAGCAGCAGAGTTTTAAATATACACTCTAAATATTAACCCATTCATAATATAAAGCTATTTTTTCATATGCTGTAAAAAGTGATCTATCATTCCTGGCTCTGAAATTAATAAATACATTAAACACAACAGAAGACTTGGAGCCAGAGCTATAAGGGAATTACGGTAGGACTGGTCAGCAGCCATATATTGTGGCCAGTTTATGTGTCCAAGAGGTCAAACTGGGAACTGCAAGTAGATCACACTAATTCACACTACAGGCCGGACACTGCATGTCTACATATTTCTTTTATCTTAAAACAAAGAATGCCTGAGCATACGAAAAACAGCACATCAAGAAGAATAGTTAAGTATTGCTTTTGCCCTGGCCTGTCATTTTATGTGCTGGATGAAGTCTGATGTCTGAAATTAGATAGCAGCCAATGGAAGATGTTACTCATTAACAATGGTAGGGTTAGAATGCAGGGAGGTCAACAGCAGGTGGAGCTAGAGCAAATGGCTAGCAGTGTTATAGCCCATGAGAGGTGGAGCCAGCTAATTCTGCTTTTGTTTCCATCATCCTCCCAGCTGAGTTCTACAAAGGCAACATGGCTGAGGAGGAGACTGAGACCCAGCGAGACTCTAAGTAAGAAGGTGCTGGCTGAAGGCAGCGTTCCACTTGCCCTAATGGACCAGTCCCCATTGAAATTAATCCAGAGATCCCAAATTTATTCCTTATCTGAATGTTGCTCGGAGGCTCCATTATGCCCCTAATGCCATCTTAAGGTGCTTTGACCCTTCTGTACCCAATCAAGCATGAATCAGATCCTCCCTGCTGTCCCCAACTCACCTGCTCCATAGAGTGGTACCTCGGGTTACAGACGCTTCAGGTTACAGACACTTTAGGTAACAGACTCCGCTAACCCAGAATTAGTACCTCGGGTTAAGAACTTTGCTTCAGGATGAGAACAGAAATTGTGCAGCGGCTGCGCAGCAGCAGCGGGAGACCCCATTAGCTAAAGTGGTGCTTCAGGTTGAGAACAGTTTCAGGTTAAGAACGGACCTCCAGAACGAATTAAGTTCTTAACCTGAGGTACCACTGTACTCAACAGAAGAATATATGGAGGGGCACACCAGGCACAGAAGTCTCTTGGGAACCCATTATTTTCAGAATCTAGCTCCCCAAATATAGCTCCACTATATGTGGAGCCTGTTTTAACTCTATACTGTTCATGTCACCCATTGAACCATATGGCATCACAAGTCACTGGTCATTAGCTGTGGTTTAGCATCCTTGAACCCAGGACAATTACAGCATGGCATTAATCTTGCCTTTTTGTGACACCCTGAAAGCAAATGTGTAGCACAAATGCCCTCCTCATTTATTCATTCACCTTAGGACACATCCTCCAACATGTTCCTAAGTTGGAGCAAGTCTTATGACCTGCAGCTACTTCAGGAGTCTTCTCTCCTTCCATTAAAACACTGCCAGAGGGGGCCACAGGGGAAGTGGGGAGAGGAACTGAAGGTGGATGTGCTGGGTTGCTAGACAAGAGAGAAGCAAGAGTGATTAAAACATCACCACCTTAAAACTGAAGGCAGCAGATATTCTGCTCTGAAACCAGAAGGCACAAAGATAGGCTTCCCAGTCACTCTCCAGGGAATGCAAGTGACCCCTGAGCTGCAGAACGGACACTGCAGCTGTAATCGGTTTAAAAATAAGCATGGAAAACATTTGCCTCTTCCTTTTTCCTTCACCTTGTCTACT
The DNA here is from genome assembly GCF_964234715.1 of Podarcis melisellensis. Lineage (NCBI taxonomy): Eukaryota > Metazoa > Chordata > Lepidosauria > Squamata > Lacertidae > Podarcis > Podarcis melisellensis. The sequence continues at coordinate 18,438,207 of NC_138531.1, read as the reverse complement.
TCTTTTCACTTAGCCGTCACTGGATTTGCTTGTCAGCCTCTAGAGGATATCTGAGCAAAAGCATCTGGCTTCACGGAGCGCTCCACGGGCATCTGTATAGCTTTTCTTCACTCGCCTCTGGGTCTATTATCTAAGCTGCTTTGGTGCTGCTTGCCTCCTGTTCTCTGTGTGCTTAATTTCTTGCTGCGGCAATAACTGAGGACCTTCAGCAAACCCATCATCACTTCCTTGGTCATTTATGGAATTATTCCAGAGAAATAAAACACACTTTTTTAAAAAAGCCCTAATTAGCTATGCTCGTGTGGTCTTTTTTGTACATCCTGAAACTGACAGGTGAAAGGAATTTTTCTTTCTCTACCAACTTTTAGTTTAAAAAGAAATCTATGAAGGCAGTGCTTCTTGTATACTGATTGCTCAGTGTCAAAACACTGGGTTGTTATTTTCCTTTCATGCTATAAGAATAGGGGTGTGTTTTCACATTTTACACACATTTTACACCCGCATCGTTCTACCCGGACACTGAGGTCCAGCTCCGAGGGCCTTCTGGTGGTTGCCTCACTGCAAGAAGCCAAGTTACAGGGGACCAGGCAGAGGGCCTTCTCAGTAGTGGCACCTGCCCTGTGGAACGCACTCCCACCAGATGTCAAAGAGAACAACAACTACCAGACTTTGAGAAGACATCTGAAGACAGCCCTGTTTAGGGAAGCTTTTAATGTTTGAAGGACCATTGTATTTTAATATTTTGTTGGAAGCCGCCTAGAGTGGCTGGGAAAGCCCAGCCAGATGGGTGGGGTATATTATTATTATTACATTTTCTCTCCCCCCCCTTCATCAAGTAGGGTTTTGTTTTAACTCCTTCCATCGACTCCAGTGGATGAGATTTAACTATTTCAACTGTGCCACTGATATTTAGGGTCATTTTTAGGGTTCCCCCCCCCAAAGTTTAGGGTCATTTTTCAGAGGTGGTGCTCAAGGAGTGAGCAGGGTTAGTATTCTGAGGACCAGTGACATCTTATGACACCTCACCAACAGGCCCTGTTTGGGGGCACATTGTTAGAAAAGATAGCAGAACAGCGGGAAATTTTCAACCACCAATTTCAACCAGTTGGAGACGTCACCACCCTCTCTTCATGGTCAGAGAGGGAGGTCCACAGCATCAATGGTCCCTGATCTGCTCTCCTTGGAAAGTTAGGATTCCTCTTGTGGTACCATTATATCTTGCGAACCTTTGGATTTGGATTTGTTTTGTTTGTTTTAAAAAGAAAAACAAACAAATATGTGTGATCTTGTGCATCCAAGGGCCTCCCATTAGGCCACGATGCTATTAGTAGTGGGGGAAATGCAATTATATGACCAACACTAAGATGCACCTAATGGAAAATAGCAGCTGGAGGGGAGGTAGGTTTATCACAAGGAAATTGTTGCTCTTTGCTAAACTTTAAAGAAAAATAATGTATGGTCACAAATTTCTTATCATCTTATCCTAGGCCCCAAGTCAGCCTTCCTCAGCCTGATGCCCTCCAGATATTATAACCAATGGCTATGCTAGCTGGGCATCAGGCTGAGGGAGGTTGTCCTAAGTGATTTTATGTCTATTTAATGAACCACATACAGAGAGGTATGGCAATAAGCAAAATAAATGCACTTCCTTAAGAGATATCACCCCCTGTGCAACTTGATGTGTGGAGGGGTTTTTGTTCAGGTATTTAGGAACCCGAAAAACAGTGTTCCCAAATATAGATAAATATGTCTTCATACATCTGTCCTGAATTCTATCCACACAGTAATGTGTGTGGATTTGGATGGGGCATGTCAACCTGGTGCTTTTTCATTGTACCCATATATCTGAAAAGAGCGTTGATTGACACCTAAAGTCACCCATCTCCCCTGGAAACCCTTCCTCTATTTTTTGTGGATTGGTTGTGATCACATAAAGGCAAGGGAATTGGATTGCAATTATTCCTTGGGCAAAGACAAATCTTTCTAAAAACTAAAACTGTTCACTTCCTTGTGGAATTATGGATTTACAGGATTATATCTATCTGCATTTGTGATGAAATCTGAAGAATTAACACAAATCAAGCATGTAAGTGCTTTTTTGTGGGATTAGAGAAAAAACCTTATATCAGAATGAAATTATGCATTGACTTCAATTGGTCTCATTAAATAAACTCCTTTGTGCAAATAGCTCCGCCTGATGCTTTCCCCAGGGGGAAAAAGAGAGAAATAAGCAAGAGATTGAATTCTGCAGGAGCAAGCACAGCTCAGATTTAAAATGTATAAAGTCAGCCAGTGATCCAGCCGTGTAGATAAACTGTATGTTTGTCTTAGAGAAATCATAAATGTTGGAGACCGTGCCTTGATCTGACCCAACTTTTATACAACTATCATAAAGAATAAGAAAGCTTTCATCTCCAATCTCTGCAAGACAGAAATGATGAGGATGACATCTGAAAATAGCAAACCCATCAGGCGCATGGATGCTTATAGCAAAATCCACCAGCTCCTTCCAACATACAGAAAACAGCTGCATGACAAATGGAATCACACCATTTACTTTAATTGAATGTAGGAGTTGATTTGCTACACTGATGGCTCTTTAAGAGAAGGATAAGTTAAGATGGAATAAGAACATTCCCTCCCCAAAAGGTTTTAATTCTATAGTACAGGGATAGGGAATCTTAAAACATGGGAGTCAAATGTGCCATCTTCATCAGTCCCAGCTGCAATGAAACATGCTTTCTTTCCCATAAAGTGTGTTCTCCCTCATGGAGAGCACAGGTTGTGGGCGGGGCTGACAGGACACCTCACTGTTACTAGGCAAATGGTTTGGCCATCCTTTAAGCAGGGGCGGGCTGTTACTGGGGAAATCTAGATGTTGCCATTTGTCGATTGACAGCCCTCTTTGTTAAATACAATGCTCGCAGCGACAAACTTCCTCTTTTTGCTGCTTATTTCGGATCACCCGCCCCCCCCTTCCCTAATTTTAGGCTGTTTGCTTCACCTTGCTATGCCTGTCATGGGGTCGTCTGCTTTGGGGCAGGGGCCCGGTAGGAATTTTGTCCATTTGGCTGATTAGTGTGTGCCACTTGGTTTTTGCCTACTGCGTAGGAAATCGTCTTGTAAGGTTTGCGGTTAGAATTGGTTGGTGGAGGGGTATGGATTCGGCTGTGCCTGCCCCTCCAAAATGCTGCTGCTTCAAGGGTTTTCCATTAAAGGAACCCAGGGGCTCCCCATGCTTTTGTCCGAAACCCCCTGGCAAGGGGCTAGGGCCACGCAAGCCCCTGGGAGCATTCTGGGGAGAGGTGAGGCATGGTTCCCAGTCCCGTCTCTCTCCCCAGGTGACTTACCCTTTCTGACTTCGTGGGGGGTGTGAATGTCAGAGCTGTCCCCGTGCGGGGTCAGTTAGTGCTACCAATGCCTAAGCAACCACTCACATTGCTGTAATTTGAATAAAGTTGTGGCCAAAATTATGCCAAAAACCTTAAACAAAAATTAAGTGTCAATTGTGTTTTTCTTTGGGGGGGGGTGTCTTGGGGACCTCGACGCGCAACTGTCTCTAAAGTCACAACAGGCACTGTAACTCTTCAATGATTTGACTTCATTCCTGAAGGTACACTTTTTCATTGTCTCCCAAGACAGACAGATGCCAATCAAATGTGGCACCTGAGAGCTCTCATTAGATGGATCCCAAGGCACTCCTCAGGCCACGCACCCTCCTGAGCCACATCCCTCATAGGTCCTGCTTCACACCCTCCTTTTAGTGTTCTTCTTCCAGGAAACATCCATTTTTTCAGGTGTATGTAAAATGAGAGTTGTCATAGCGGGCGTTGTAATCCAACATCTTGAGGTCTGCAGATTCCTCATAACTGATCCTAGGCCAAAACAAAACATAGACTCTTAAAAAGACTCCCAAAAAGACTCCCAAGCTAGGTCCCAAATTGAGGTCATCAGTTTTCCATACTAATACTACTGTTCCAGACAGTAGGCCTATGTCAGTTAAGATTGGACACCATTCAGACTGTGTAGATAACATTTTGCCATTATTTTCAAGACTTTGTGAACAACAGTTTGGGCAGGAACAGAGTGTTGTATTCTCTGATGTCCTTATATGTGCTCAGAAGTCACAAGGGGAGGGAAGACACGATTCTATCCAGCTCAATATATTTCACTACATGTTTAATTAAGTGTTGACCTAACTGTACTTTAATTAAAAACAGAAGGTTAACTAAGTAAAACTAATTGTCAATTTGGAGTGTTGATATCAAGGCGGGTTTAACTTTGAGGCCCTATCGTAGGACAGGCTCTAGTTATTCTTCTTATTCAGCCATCTTGTTTCCTGCTGACTGTTATCTCCAAAGTCCCAGAAGCATTTATTGAGTAGAGAGAAGAGTGTTTAGAAACGGCAGAGAAATTAATGCTTGGGGCCAAAAGTTGAGGATGTCATATTATACTGTGAAAATGAAGCTTTTGTAGGGAAAAGGATTTCTGTGGCTTGATTAAGGGAAGTCCCTCACAGCAACATTAAAATGAAAGGACTTGACAAAAATATTAATCCCCAAAGGCTTCCAACAGTGTAATACTAAAATCAAATGCCATAATAAAGATATTAAAACACAATCGTGTCCATGAAAGATATATTGTAAGTATGAGTCTCTGTTGTTGCTACAAGTGGTCTGCAATAAGTCTTTTAGTTTCAGGTTGTTGCTAGCAAAGGTCTACAGTAGATGGCTGGAGGAGCTCTCTATCTAGACTGAATAGCCCACACAAGAAGACAGTGGGGTATAGATGGTGCCCTGTTCAAAATTTCAGCCAATCCATTCCAATCCCACTCCAGTCCCCCTCCACCCCTTCCCCAAATAGTCAGCATTCCGTATCTACTGAACATCTTCAGTCCACAATGAAATAATTTGAGTGGGAGAGGTTCTTTCTCATCTTACTTCTTCTAAATGCTTTTTTTTTTTTTTGGTACATCTCTGCTAGCTTCAGAGTACCCCTGGAGCATTCTCATGCCTCTCCTTGGGGGTGGGTCGCACCATTTTGGCTCCATAAGGACTCCCAGCAACAAGAGACAGACTTTCCATTCATGGGTTTGGAATAGGGATAAGTTACACACAGCATAACTGTGCTAGATTCCTATAGTGCAGATTCCTCTGCTAATCTTTTCTATCATCACTACCTTTCCTGCCCATCCCTGACATTTTTGGGGGTGTATGTGAGAACATGCTCTTTGAAAGGCTTCCATTTTCATTAAAAAAAACCCTGTACTTACCTTATTCTTCCACTCATTGAGAAAGTTGATCCTATTAAATTGGTAAATTGCTAGGTGTTCATTTTTAGGAACAGAGGCATAGACTACATCCCCCCCCCCCAGAGATGTACCAATTTTTACAAAACAATTCTTTCCAACGAATATATTTTACACTCTCACTCATCTGCTCATTCCTCTCCCCCCCCCCCCAGATTGTTTACACTTCTATCGAGGATTCATCCTCATGGGGTTCGTGTGTTACCACGTGTAGTCATTTCTTCCTCATTTAGTTTCCAACTATTTATTTTATTTTCAGCATTGCTCACTGCTGCTCTCCTAAATTGGAGATACTTACTGTATCTATGGTTTTCTATCTGCCACTACCTCATTTCCCCTCTTAGATGTAAAATGTATTCCATCTTTCCTCCTTTTACAGTTTTGTAACCTTCATCTTTGACTACCTGATTCCCCTCATCCTTCATGTACTATTGCCTATCTTACATACTTTTCTTGAGAATTTTCATCATCATAGAGTTTGGTGCTTAACCATTCCTCCAGCACTCTGCAACATCCCCATGTGCCTACACTTCCAGATCTGAAAAGCCACATGGGAGAGGACCACTCACCTTTTTGGGTGGGTGGCACTGCGGCCAGGCATTGGGGACGCTGAAGTGATCCGGTGGGGGGCAGAGATTAAGGCCCCCCTCATCACCGTCCAGACCATGACACCGGTGCTGGGCAGGGCCCCACCCAGGGATGGCTCTGCTGTCCAACTGGCACTGGCAGGAGCAGTGGCTGTGGAAAATTTAAACTGTGGCGTGGCTGGTGAGACCTCCTTTCGCGCCTTTCTCCAGAGGTCACTGTCAGGATATAGTTCCATTCCACCTTTAGAACAGGCATGTGGAGTTGTTGTATATCACATGTCTGTTTACTTCCAGCATAGTCTGCTGGGAACTCCTGTTGTATATAGCTTTTGCCTATGCTCTTTGCTTGGACACGAAGGGAAGCAGACATGTTTTTCCTTTGTCCTGATGTTGAATAAATGCTTGTAAATATGCTTACATATGCCTCGGTCCGCTACTTCTGTTGCAAAGAGTTCTTATCTCTGCTGGCTTGCATGCTCAGTCTCTAAAGGTCTCTGAGGCTTGAGTCGCAGTTCCAAGAACCAGAGTTTGCCTGGCTGCCGGCCAATTGCCCCCGTCTCCCCAGATGCATCCCAACAGTCACTGTGTGATGTTTTCTCACAAACTTTAATTAAGGCATGGGAAGCTGAGTATCAAAGTCAGTGCAATTCCTGATTTTGCTTTCAATGCAAATTCTTCCTTTTACCATACCTACCTACCTATGTCTACCCTTTTATTTTCCACACATCTTTCTTTGAAAAAGACTTCACTTTAGCTTTTTAAAAAATGAACAGCTGTTTGATGCACAATAGGAAGTCTCTCAGACCTTCCCATACCTACAGAAAAGCACAGCTCAGGAAGCACAGGCCTCTAGGAAGGCTGCCAAGTGCAAACCACTGGTGATGCTATTTGCAGGATGCAAGAAAGGACGCTCGCAAACACCATTTTGTCACCACAAAAGTAAGGTAAGCACCAGGCCAACCAGAGTGGCTAAAGAGCAGCAGAGCTATTTGGCCAGGACCTCAGGCTCAACATGCGATTCAAATGTAGACACTTGTTGATTTCTTGGCATTTGATAAGTTTAGCAAAATGTGACACACACACTCATCTTAGAGATTCTAATTTAAGCAAATAAGAGATGCAATTTGGTAAAATATTTGGTATATAGATGGATAGATAGATGATAGATAGATAGATAGATAGATAGATAGATGATAGATAGATAGATGATAGATAGATGATAGAGATAGATGATAGATAGATGATAGATAGATAGATAGATTATAGATAGATAGATAGATAGATAGATGATAGATAGATAGATGATAGATAGATAGATAGATGATAGATAGATGATAGATGATAGATAGATGATAGATAGATAGATGATAGATAGAATAGAGATGTTTTCATTTTGAGGAGTTAAAAATGTTCATAAATATTGATGAAAAATATATTGGTTCTGTAGGCATGAGATTAGACCATGATGAAAACATCCTCTCACATTAGCTGATTTCATAAGCAAACCACAACTAGTTGTTATTATGGATAGGGGCCCCAAAAATATGGAAGTGGCCTAGGCTTCTGTTGAACTCTGAGAGGGCCTGTTAAGCACAACAAAAGCTCTGCATCCCACCCATGAATATTTCAGAAACTTGTTTTGGGTTGTTGTTTTTTGCCATAAATGGATGGAGAATTGATAGGGAGGAAATGCAGGAGATTATTATTATTATTATTATTATTATTATTATTATTATTTGCAAGACACTAGTATCCACATGTGAGGCATCCAGTTTTCAAATGGTGGGGTGTTATTGTTTCCATGTTTGCTTCATAATAGTGTACTTGTAGAGTGCCCAGTACACTGTTCTGCTGCAGATGAGAAAGATAGGTAGGTAGATGACAGATGATAGAGAGAGAGATGATAGATAATAGATAGATGGTAGATAGATGATAAATAGATGGATAGATAGATAGATGATAGATAGACAGACAGATAGACAGATAGATAGATGATAGATAGATGATAGATAGATGATAGATAGATATATAGATGATAGATAGAGATAGATAGATAGATAGATAGATAGATAGATAGATAGATAGATAGAGAGATAGATAGATGATAGATAGATGATAGATGATAGATAGACAGACAGACATTAAGGTAAAGAGAGAGTTTTATTCTCTGTGTACACATAAGCACTTATCAACCTTACTGGATGGGTGCAAGACTGTTAAGCTCTGCAGCTAAAAGTCTGTTTTATGTGGAGAGGGAGAGAAGATTTGGGGGGGGGGAACAGACTCAAGGTCCTTCAGCAATATATTTCTTTAAAATATAAAAGGGCACAAATGTTATTGTTCCCACATAGAAGCAGGTGATGTGCTTAGAAATACTAGCATGGCCTTGCAGAACAAATTATCTTCTATTTTCTAAGGAATCTAGGCTGTTTTTTTTAGCCTTAACCAAAACCAAGAGAGAGAGAGGAGAGAGAGAGAGAGAGAGAGAGAGAGAGAGAGAGAGAGAGAGAGAGAGAGAGAGAGAGAATATTCCAGTCTTGCATTAATGATTCTATAAACAAAACAGCATGACTTCCACCTACATTTTAAATTTGTTTTTGTGGGTGGGAAATGTTTGCATTCTTACTCATTTTTCCCCTGTGTCATCAGAAAACTATAGTACTTCATTTCTTTATAGGTGCCCATAAAGAGAATCTATCGGAAAAATGCTTTGGTATGGTACATTAACCTTTACAAAGGTTTAGGAAATGGCATTTGTTCAAATTTGGGTGATAATTCACTTACTATCAATTTCCAAGGCTTCGCTGCCTCACATCTTCTGATGAACAGATTGCAATCTGTTGTTCTGTCAAGATGTTAGCAATGTTTATACTGTTGCCTTCTTCAACACAAGTCACAAAGAGCAGCCTGTGTTTTTTTTCTCACGCTACATTTATTATCTTAAACATTTTTTAAAATATATATTATCAAGGTAAGTGTTGTTTGTTTGGAGACAAATGACACATGAGCAGTCTGGAATGTCAAGAAACTGTCTTCACTCAGGCTCAAAGAGGATTCAGCATGCTCAGTGGCACAGAATGTTGACATTTTGGGAAGGGCAGAAATGTAAATATAGAGAGAGGCAGGGATGGAATGGAGCATCCTGGGAAAGGGGGCACTGTTGGCTGGCCGGAACCCTGAATGGGAGCACTCCATGCTGCGACATTTTGCTGCAATTCCCCCTTGTAATAAGGGGCAAACTTTCTGTTTCTACTCAGTGCTGGGCCATGATTGTAGGCTATATGAAGTACAATACAAATCCCCACTTCTAAAAAAAGAGTTTTGCTGCACCTTTCATATGCGAATTTCTGCCATCTATCCTTGATTCATGGTACCACCTTGATTCTGTGGTTTGGAAGCCCCCTCCTTCCCACAATCTGTTTTAATAGGGTACTGCTGTCAATGGGTGAAGACTACTGTGAGACAGACAGGATGGTGAGCACAGTTCATATATAGTAAAGGTAAAGGGACCCTTGACCATTAGGTCCAGTCATGGAAGACTCTGGGGTTGCGGCGCTCATCTCGCTTTATTGGCTGAGGGAGCCGGCGTACAGCTTCCAGGTCCTGTGGCCAGCATGACTAAGCCACTTCTGGTGAACCAGAGCAGTGAACGGAAACACCATTTACCTTCCCACCAGAGCAGTACCTATTTATCTACTTGCACTTTGACATGCTTTTGAACTGCTAGGTTGGCAGGAGCAGGGACTGAGCAACGGGAGCTCACCCCGTCACAGGGATTCAAACCGCTGACCTTCTGATTGGCAAGTCCTAGGTGTGGTTTAACCCACAGTGCCACCCGCGTCCCTTCAGTTCATATATAGGTAGCATCTAAATCAGTGTTTCTCAAACTTGAGTCTCCATCCCTGACCACTAATCTGGCTAACTTAGGTTGATGGGATTTGTAGTCCAAAAACAGCTAGACTACAACTACTACACGTTTGGGAACCACTGATCTAAATCAATAGTAAGGCAGGAGTGAGCATGACAATGAAGAATGTGGGGTTAAGGATGGAAGTGGTGCTAAATAGTGAAAGGGGATTAATTCATTTGTGGAGAGCACACTGTACTTAGGATGTCTGCTATTATTACTTTAAAAAAATGCATTTTATGCATCTGCCATTCCATGAAAGTTCATTCCATATAAATAGGTCTGTAAGGTGCCACAATATTCTTTGTTTTTCTTATTCTTATTCAGCATTTAAATAATTCCATTCCCAATATCCAAATTGCAATTGTGTGGTTGCTATTTTATTTTTGTAGGTGGGTGTTTACAGTCCAGTTTCTTTCTTTTATACTAAAAGTGTGCTCTTACGTGCACATTTTAACAACAACCCCAAAAAAATTATATTAAAAATAGTGTAATTATAGTTACATCCCTTCCTCTATAATTTTAGGGCTCATTTCCATCTGCAATAACTTTCTCCCAGAAGCTCATCAGATCTCATCACTACTTGACGAGGAAACACACCAAAAGCTACAGAATTTTGAATAGAAGCTATTGAAGACTTTAGCTAATTACAAATACCCTGCTTGTAAATCACTGTGAGCTCAGAATGTTAATTTAGAGTGAGAAACTTTGGTTCCTATGTTTGCAAACAATGTAAAATCTTTTCATACTGTCTGGCTGACAATGAGTACCATGATTAATTGTTTCTGAAGTGCTGAAGTCAAAGATTGTCTGTTTAACTCAAATCTTAATTCAGGACTTTCCTTGGCCTTCTATATATCCATTTTGGGATGGGGAACAAATTCAATTTAGTTTACAGTCAATCCTTTACAAGCCACACTTCTCTGAATATTGCAGTGTAGTTCACTAGCCAAGTAATGTATACAAACAATGCATATATAAGGTCACATGCACATAAAACCTCCAAACGGTCAAGATTCCAGGGACTCCATACTTATGCAGGGTTTGTGTTTCCTTTGGAACAGGGGGCAACAAAGACTGTGGTGCCTTAATGGTATCTTCTTCTTTGGCGATCATTCGTAGTCGAGTAAAATTGTCTCCCATAAACATGGTTTTAACAATGAGTCTGTAAGTGACTGTGGAGGCCAATTCTGGACCCACACGTCCTTCCACAGTGGGGACATTGGTTCCCGGGAGGGAGTTGATCACAGTATGCCTTCCTCTTAGCACGTTTCTCCCTTGCGTTCTGAGTGTCTTCCAAGTCCATTGCACCTTTGGTAAAGGCTGTTCTCCAACTGGAACACTCACAGGCCAGTGTTTCCCAGTTGTTGGTATTTATACTACTTTTTTTATAGATTTGCTTTAAACCTCTTTTGTTGACCACCAGCATTACGCTTTCTATTTTTAAGTTCGGAATAGAATAGTTGCTTTGAAAGACGATAATCAGGCATCCGCACAATATGAACAGTCCAACAAAGTTGATGTTGAAGAAGCATTGCTTCAACACTGGTGATCTTTGCTTCATCCAGTACACTGATATTAGTTCGCCTGTCTTCCGAAGTGATGTGTAAGGTTTTTTGGTGACACGTTGATGGTGTCTTTTGAGAAGTTGGAGATGGTGTTTGTAAGTGGTCCATGTTTCACAAGCATACAGTAAGGTTGGTAGTACAATAGCTTTGTAAACAAGCATTTTGGTTTCCCTGCAAATGTCCCGGTCCTCAAACACTCTGCACTTCAGTCAGGAGAAAGCCTCACTTGCAGAGCTCAGGCGATTCTGGATTTCAGCATCAATGTTGACCCTAGTGGAAAGATAACTGCCTAGGTAGGAGAAGTGATCGACATTTTTTCACTGTCACACCATTGAGTTGGATATGGTTTATTTACACAGATATTCAATTGATGCACTCATAGTGGCCAACCAGATGACTGTGGGAAATCTGTAAGTGGGACCCAGACACAAGAGCGCTTTTGACCTCCAGTGGTTTCCAGAAATAGGTATTCAGAAGCATTACTGCCTTGGGCTGTGAAGGAACTGCATAGCCATCCATAGCTTGCAACCATGGATAGCTTTATGCTCCATTGATTTGTCTAATCCTCTTCGAAAGCTATCCATGTTGATGTCCATCACAGCCTTCTGTCACACGTTCTTCCAGATGAAAGAATACCCCTTCAGTGGACAAAAGGATCCAGGACTATCATCCAGGACTCCCTCTAATAAAATATGTAGACTCTGTTATATTTGAATAACCACAAATATATATACCGATCAACAATCAAGTGCACATATATACAGACTTACACTCCTTGAACCTAATCTGTGAACAGCCTTCCAATGTGTGGAGTTTTTGAGGGCAGGAGCAGTAACTGCAATCCTGCCTATTCCTCCACACATTGATTGAATGTATGGCAGAAGGTACATCAAGAAGGCTAGTGAATGAAGACAGGAGCATACATAATAAAAAAGCAATGATATAGGACAGGATTCACCTAACAAGTCCCAGCAGCAGAAGCCCTGTGCTAGGACATCCACTTATGCCAATGGTGCATCCCTCCTCCTCTCCTCCCATGTACCTCTGCAACCCCCATATTGGCTTGGAGGGTTGACATGTTGTTGTGTTGTTTAGTCGTTTAGTCGTGTCCGACTCTTTGTGACCCCATGGACCAGAGAATGCCAGGCACCTCTGTCCTCCACTGCCTCCCGCAGTTTGGTCAAACTCATGCTGGTAACCTCAAAAACACTATCCAACCATCTCGTCCTCTGTCGCCCCCTTCTCCTTGTGCCCTCCATCTTTCCCAACATCAGGGTCTTTCCCAGGGAGTCTTCTCTTCTCATGAGGTGGCCAAAGTACTGGAGCCTCAGCTTCACGATCTGTCCTTCCAGTGAGCACTCAGGGCTGATTTCCTTCAGAATGGAGAGGTTTGATCTTCTTGCAGTCCATGGGACTCTCAAGAGTTTCCTCCAGCACCATAATTCAAAAGCATCAATTCTTCGGTGATCAGCCTTCTTTATGGTCCAGCTCTCACTTCCATACATCACTACTGGGAAAACCATAGCTTTAACTATACAAACCTTTGTTGGCAAGGTGATGTCTCTACTTCTCAAGATGCTGTCTAGGCCTGTCATTGCCCTTCTCCCAGGAAGCAAGCGTCTTTTAATTTTGTGGCTGCTGTCACCATCTGCAGTGATCATGGAGCCTCCATTTCTTCCCCTTCTATTTGCCAGGAGGTGATGGGACCAGTGGCCATGATCTTCGGGTTTTTTATGTTGAGCTTCAGACCATATTTTGCACTCTCCTCTTTCACCCTCATTAAAAGGTTCTTTAATTCCTCCTCACTTTCTGCCATCAAGGTTGTGTCATCTGCATATCTGAGGTTGTTGATATTTCTTCCAGCGATCTTCATTCCGGCTAGGGATTCATCCAGCCCAGCCTTTTGCATGATGAATTCTGCATATAAGTTAAATAAGCAGGGAGACAAAATACAGCCTTGTCATGACATGAGTATCCCCCAAAAACATGCAGAGAGGTGAGAGGAGGGAATCATGTTGTCTAGCAAGTTGCTGTGCTTATGCATTTGGAACATTTGTCCTGGTGTGGCACTAAATTCCACCCAGGGCAAGTATCAATTTGTATTTGATATAAAGAACATAATACTCCATTGGTTATAAGATACTGAATATTAAATCCTGAAAGTCAAACAGTGTCATTGGTTCCCAGCTGCTATATCACTGGAGGGCATTCAATATTTATTATCAAATATTTGACAGGTGCTTGATATGAGGAAGAAATCTCCATTGTGCTTCCTATTCCCTTCAGCAAACTTGCCTGCATACAGGACTGTGCAGTAATAAGGTGTGAGCATTTCAGGACAACGAATGATGTCACTGGATCCACAAATAGGGAATACAGCCGGATAAATGGTCTGGAAATGATTTAAGCAAGTGGACAGAGTCAAGATTTTGGACTGACAGATATTCCATCCCTTACACAGAAGTATTATTATTTTTCTGAGAAAACTAATTCCTTATAAATATCACAGGTGCAACCCCTTAGTGAAATGAACCATATAAAATTCTCCCTTCTCCCAGGAGTGTGTGCAGTTTCTGTTCAATTTACTATCAGTCTAATTTGTTGTCACTAATTCTTCAACAAATTAGTCTTAGTATGCTAATCACTATTATTTTAAGGTAGCCGTTTATCCTTTCAGTTTATCCGCATTTGATTTGCCTTATAAAAGCTTCTGCCACCTGTTTTTCTTTCCTTTAATAATGCAGCAAATCAAATTAACATTCCTTCAAAGAAGCCGATTTAATGGCAGAACAAAATTCCTTCAGTGCTTGAAGCACAAAACCTTTTAAATGGAGGCATATAAATAGTACAACTCTGGAGCACACTTTCCACCTAAAATATGACTAAGCTATAAATGCATGCTGTGAACCACAAATTAATTAAAATACTTCTCCATGATAGCTTAGAGAATTAGAAACATGATGTATAGCTAACGTGTAGGCAAAAGCTTTCTGGAAGAGCACACATTTTTAAATCTGAAGTTCTGAGTCCAATCCCTGGTGCTTTCAGTAAACAATCTGAAATGACAGAGCTGAAATTGATAGATATTTTGTACAAGGGACTATGGGAGTAGAGGTAATATGGGTAGTTATCTCACAACCATCTATGACTACTTGTCTATAGAGCCCATTAAAGTCTTCTCCAACTGGCTCTCCAAAGAGGTATTTCTCATCAGATTAAGAGCAGTGTTTTTAACTGGAGATGCCAGGGATTGAATCTGGTCTTTGATGTACAAAGCATGTCATCTGTCACCGAGCAATGGCCCTTCCAAGCAGTGGTAGCTCATGGGAGAGGGTTGGAGCAGCAGTAGGGTCATCCTGGCAGAAACACCAACAGCATTGCACCTTTCTGGATGGGGCAAGGTGAGGCAGTGGGATTCTGTACTTGCATCACTGCTGCCAACTTGGAGCTTCCTCAAATTTTCCACTGTTACCTCAACTGATGACTGCAGTGACACCACTAGGACATGCACCAATAGAGGCCATCCTGGTGCTTTTAGGCTCGCTTCCCTCTTCCTTCTGAAAAAGGCTTGAAAGGAGCCTCTTGCAGCCAAATGAATGCTCTTTTCAAGCCTACAGTAACTGTGATGCGCCAGGGGTGCATTGTGAGATCTGGCGGCAGGGGGTTGATAAGGGGAATATGCCCTGAATGGGGAATTGGTTGGGCAATTGCATCACAAAATTCAGATAAGTACGAGGTTTGAAGGATTGTTGCACTTCAGTTCCCATTATCTTTTTGATAGATTCAGCTTTGAATGTGAACTGAATCAAATTTCTCCCCTGTCCCTATATATGAGGCCCTTTCAGTCTTTCTGCTAAATACCTCAAGGTTAGAGCAGGGTGAGTTGATCACCTCCCCACAAATGCAGTCTACATGTAGAGGTTACAGATAGGTAGCCGTGTTGGTCTGCCATAGTCAAAACAACAACAAAAAAATCATTCCAGTAGCACCTTAAAGACCAACTAAGTTAGTTCTTGGTATGAGCTTTCGTGTGCATGCACACTTCTTCAGATACACTTCTTCAGATACTTCAGTGTATCTGAAGAAGTGTGCATGCACACGAAAGCTCATACCAAGAACTAACTTAGTTGGTCTTTAAGGTGCTACTGGAAGGATTTTTTTTTTTTTTTGACTACATGTAGAGGGAATGCCTGAGAAGCTCTTTGTGTATTATGACAGTGTAAACTCTCTTCAGTCAGGACAACTTGGGAGCAAGACTGGGCTGATATCACATGGGCTGAGTAGCTTCTTCCTTTGGCATCCCCACCAGTGTCTTCAAGCTGAGGACTTTCACACATACACATGCATATTCCTGCCTACCCTGACATGCTCAAGAGGTTTATAACTTCTTTCTTCTGTCATAATGAAAGCAAGCATCCCACCTAACCCAACTTGTCACCCTTATAAAGTTGGTGGCCCGCTTATTTAGTAGTAGACCCGCTTATTTACAAAGCCCACAACTTCTCAGTTTCCCTTGGGCACATGGAGGGCAATATCCTCTGTGAGGAAACCTCTCAGGTGTGCATAAATGCATAAGGAAAGCGGGTGTCATGTAGTCATTAGAGGGTCAAACTAGGACCTGGGAGACAAGGGTTCAAATCTCCACTCAGCAATGAATCTCCCTGGGCCAGCCACCGTCTCTCAGCCTAACCTACCTCACAAGGTGGTTTGGGGGATTAAATGAGGGGGTACGCCTTAAAGAAAAAGGTGGGATATAAATGCAAGAAATAAGATAATAACAGTATATTGGTGTAGTGCCTACACCAACTGATGCCAAAAGGAAGCCATTGTATTGATGCCAAAAAGGAAGTATTTCCTACATGCTCTAGCAGTGCATATGGAGGTGGGGAATTTTATATCTCTGGAGAAGGAAGGGATAAATCTCACCTCCATGCATTCTCCATTTCTGGTAATGTTCCCCCATCCATATTCCTGGGAAGCCTATAATTAATACAAGTACTAAGGGAAGGGAAGGTAAAGGGACCCCTGACCATTAGGTCCAGTCGTGGCCGACTCCGGGGTTGCGGCGCTCATCTCGCTTTATTGGCCAAGGGAGCCAGTGTTCAGCTTCCGGGTCATGTGGCCAGCATGACTAAGCCACTTCTGGTGAACCAGAGCAGCTCACGGAAACGCCGTTTACCTTCAGCAAATGTGTCCTCCCTCCCTCTCTCTCTCTCTCTCTCTCTCTCTCTCTCTCTCTCTCTCTCTCTCTCTCTCTCTTCAAAATATGGCAGCCCCATTTGTCTCGGCCTCACTTTTGGGGAACTAATGGCTTTCCTGTGCCTATTTTCAAACTACTAGCACCAAGTGCAGAGAATAAACAGATAAAATTGCCCCTCCACACCAGTCAGCTTGGCTGCCAGTTGGGGAGGCTTGACTGTGCTTGAAAAACAATGTGATATACGAAGCAAAAATGAAAATTGGTAGGGGATATTCAGATTATCAAGCAGTACCTGCAATTCTCAGGTACTCCATTTTCATGGTAGGTGGGGGGGGGAGTGGAAACACGACATGCTCACATTTACCAAAGCAGGTCTACAATCAGAATAGAATTATGAATAGAAGACGAAGCAACTCAGGGGATCTGCTGGCATTTGCCTTTCTTTAATGGGCAACCATTAGCAGTTCCTTTTGTTGTGCCAAGCTACTATCAGCAATCTCAGCAGCAACTCTGGCACATTTCAGCTTGGCAATCAAATTCTCTTGCAATAGCCTTAGCAGTTTCCATTTGGAATATAGCACAATGCACAAGCCCCTGTAAGAGCCCACACATTATCTTTATCTATTGTGTGTTGCCTTTAATAAAGGTAAAGGTAAAGGTACCCCTGCCCGTACGGGCCAGTCTTGCCAGACTCTGGGGTTGTGCGCCCATCTCACTCAAGAGGCCAGGGGCCAGCGCTATCTGGAGACACTTCCGGGTCACGTGGCCAGCGTGACATCGCTGCTCTGGCGAGCCAGAGCTGCACACGGAAACGCCGTTTACCTTCCCGCTGGTAAGCGGTCCCTATTTATCTACTTGCACCCGGAGGTGCTTTCGAACTGCTAGGTTGGCAGGCGCTGGGACCGAGCAGCGGGAGCGCACCCCGCAGCAGGGATTTGAACCGCCGACCTTTCGATCGGCAAGTCCTAGGCACTGAGGCTTTAACCCACAGCGCCAGCTGTGTCCCTCGTTGCCTTTAATAACCCAAGGCAAATCAAATGCAGATAAACTGGCAAGTCCAAGAATTTTAGTGAGGAGTAGTTTTTATTGGTTTCAGTTTACTCCTAACCCAAGGAGGTGTGCTTAGGATCATTGTTTAAGGACAGGACTGAAGTATGATCTGTTTAGAATAACATTTACTTTCCACTTTGGCTAGACAAAGGGCTTTTTCC
The DNA here is from genome assembly GCF_964234715.1 of Podarcis melisellensis. NCBI lineage: Eukaryota > Metazoa > Chordata > Lepidosauria > Squamata > Lacertidae > Podarcis > Podarcis melisellensis. Next base: position 18,420,426 of record NC_138531.1, on the reverse strand, counting down.
AGCAGGAACTCACCGGAACTCAGTTCCAGCATGTCTCAGGTGGGCACCATTGCCATTAGAAGAGAACAAGGGAAGCGTTCATGGTGAGTTCCATTACCTCTTTTTCTAGAAAAATAGCACTGGATAGATAAAACCGGGAGGAAGAATTTTGTAGTGTTTGTGAGATGGGTCTTGGATTTCTGTCAAACAACCTAAACCCTAGCTAGATCCATTTTCTGTTCCTGTTTTCAGCACCTTATTTATGATTGGCTATGGAATTCTATATGCATTCAGAGCTCTGCAAACAGTGTGACATGCATGGGACATTCTCATCACCCTCCAAACACCATAGATAACACATTCTCTGCAAAGTGAGGCATTGCTGAGGCTGCTGCTGTCACATGCCCAACAACCTACCCAATTGCAGACACATCTGGCAAGGCACAGTGAGGCTAAACCCAGGGATAGGGACATTTTTGGACTTCAACTCCCATAATCCCTGAGTGACAAAGGCCAATGGCAGGACTATGGGAGTTGTAGTTCAACAACATCTAGAGGCCCACACTTTCCCAAGCATGTCATGGAGAGTGTCAGGGAACTGCCATCGGAGCCAGAGGCGGAGGCGGAGGCAAGGCTCCCGAGCGATGCTGGAGAGGGGCCCGGCAGGGAGAGAGGCAGCCCATATGCTGGAGAAGGAAATCAGCGTAACACCAGGGGTGAAGGGGGGCAGATGGGGGAATCGGCAAGGGGGCTCCAGGACTCTTCACCGGAGATTTCCGCGCAGGGAGAGTAGGCGGAGACTTGGCATCAAAAGAAATTCTTTGCTGGAAGAAGTTCAAGAAACGCCCACTGACGGATTCTGCCAGCGACTAAAACAGCCACGAAGTGAAGGGCTGTCCAGACAGAAAGAGTTTAACCAGGTAACCTAGCCAGGAGTGGCTGCAACGTACACACAAGCAACCCCTATAACCATTACAGAGAGTAACCAGTGGAATCCAGTATAGGTTTCCAAAATTCATTCCTCACCCCCCCAAAAAAAAAATCCATCACATTTTTTTTTACTCAAGGGAGGAATTCATAAATCTAGTCTACTCTGTTTTAAAATGAAATTTGAGAACTTTCCTATTATCCAAAGAAGGCTGCAAAACCTGGGTAGAAAAGAGCAAGGCAAATCAGATGATAAATATCTCCTATATAACAATTAAATGGTTCTCCTCCTCACATCCCTCCACCCTCCATGAACAGTTAGAAACTTGCAACTGGAACTCTGAAACACTTTCTGTTTCATACAAATTGTGCTGACCTGATGTCTCATTTATATGGAATATATAACAGACTCGTACTGAAAACAGCCAGATTATTAAAATCAGATTTTTACATAACAGGCCCTGACAACAGAGCCCAAATGTTATTCCCACTCTTGCACTAGCCTTGGAGTTCTTACCTTGTAGATGAATATTATTCATCTGAGGATTGATTAGGCCATGAGCAGTTATACTGACTAATAAACGATAAAGCAGTTTTTGTAGGGTTTGTAAGGTCTATCAAAGCTGCATTCTTAAGGGAGATTTAACAACAACAAAAAACCCACCAAGCAATAAAAGGCAATCTTTTAATAAGATTGAGAGGTTTAGCTGGGAATTAAGTTAGAACATGACAGTATTAGATCCCTTAGTACTTTCAGCAGAAAGTAGATAATGCTATTTTCTGGAGGGCATCCATATATAGGATTTAGTAAATTTCCTTTAGACCTGCCAAACACTTGTCTCTTTCTTTCTATTACTAAATTGCAGGTACTTTTTCCAACACGCCCCCCAGCAGTATCTGTTAATTCAAAGGGCAGCAGTACTGGAAAGCATGTGATTATTAGTGGCAATAAATTTCAGGAGAACAGAAGGCTAAGGTGCAAACCCTACACAAATCCAGAGTCAAGTCCCTAAGATGATTGGATGGCACCTTGTACTCCTCCTTCCGGCAACTCTTGCAGCCAAGTTGGTGCCAAACGTATTGCCCTGCTTTCCTTTGGACCACATCAGCAAGATTGAGAGGGGAGTCTTGTCACCAGGGCATCCCAGGATGTCCACACACCCAGGCATGCACCCCATGGAAGTCACTGCAGTGATGCTGATGTAGTAGTTTGGCTTCACTCCTGCAGTTGCTTTCCATTGTTTTTTGAGACAGATGGATGCTAGAAGTAATTGTACAAGATGGGGAAGTTGTAGAGAGTCAGTGAAAATCCCTTTAAGATGAGTTGACCAATCCAGAACAGTGGAAGGAGGAGGAACAGCCTCATCTAGAATTAACTCATTAAACTCCCTCTTACTCTCTTCCTTTTGGAGAAAGTAATGAGTAATTTTACTCTGTCTCCTTCGGGATTCTGGGGAGCTGATTAACAGGACTGGCATGATTCCTAGATCTCTGCAGTTCTTTCTAGTAAGTACCACAGCAATTATAGTTATTTGTCGGTGGTTTACTGAAGTCAGTTATCTCCAGATATGGAGGCCTTGAATTTACGAGTCAGTGCCATCCAGCAGAAGCAAACCTTTTGGAGACTCGCTGTAGCTGCCACTTGGGTTCGCCAGCAGCTCTGATAATTAGGGTGTTTCTCTTCCTTAATTTATAACTAGTATATTGTAAACTTTGACACGTCCTTGCTTTTGGCACTGCCTGGCAAAGCATTCAGTCCAGCCCAGCTTCATGTAGCCTCGCAGTTTAAGGGAGTTAGAACAATAAAACAATGAGATAAAACAATAAATTAAAACAATAAAACAAAGCACTAAAAGGAGTTAAGAAGTAAAACAGAAGAGGATAAAAGCAAGCACAAAGGGTTGGTTATAGAACCGAAACCTGCCTTAGAGTTGGCCTTAGAGCTCAAAATCCTGCTTCAAGCACTTGGCAGCCATCTTGGTTGTCATCTCTCCCAAAAGGAAGGTCCAGTGAAGTTTATGGATAGCTTTGAATGGGAAAAAGAGCCAGGTTCAAGTCCAAACTCAGCTATGGGTCTTTTCATCCAGAGAAAAAGGTGCCCCAGGTTTCAAAATTTTGGAAAATATGGATCTAGGAACATAGTAAGAGCTGTAGAAGACAGGAAATTTGAGGAAAGGAAAGGGCTTGGGCAACAATATCAGACCCATTATAAGGCATGATGCTACATTCTCAACTCGAGTCTTCCAGTGAAAAGACTTCAGTGGAATTTGTGAATGTGCCTCATCTCTGAACAAGTGCGCACTCACCCTACAACTTGCCCCATGATTTCTAGGCATGGGTCCAAGAGGTTTTTCATCTGCTCTGCCAGTTTTCCATGGGAAAACTCGCTGCTTGCCACTGAATTGTAACAAACGTCAAGTTGGATTTTCTATGGACTTATATTTGATCCAATTCAGTGGTAAACAGTGGGTTTACCACCTGTGCCTAGAAAGCATGAGATAAGTGGAATAAAACATGGGAAAAGTGGAAAAGTAGCAAATCAAGCATCCCCCACAGTGGCTTCAAATCAAAAGAAATGGGGCCTGGTTAAGTAGTGGTGTAGTGGTTAAGAGCGGTAGTCTCGTAATCTGGGGAACCGGGTTCGCGTCTCCGCTCCTCCACATGCAGCTGCTGGGTGACCTTGAGCCAGTCACACTTCTCTGAAGTCTCTCAGCCCCACTCACCTCACAGAGTGTTTGTTGTGGGGGAGGAAGGGAAAGGAGAATGTTAGCCGCTTTGAGACTCCTGAAGGGGAGTGAAAGGCGGGATATCAAATCCAAACTCCTCCTCTTCTTCTTCTTCTTCTTCTTCTTCTTCTTCTTCTTCTTCTTCTTCTTCTTCTTCTTCTTCTAGTCTTTCTACATTATTTGTTCTTTTTCTTGCTTTTTTATTGAAACCACCATACATACATAAATCAAATTTATTTTTAAGTAGCGGAGGTGTTGTCCTCTTAAAATAGCTTATATTGCAGTAATTAAAGGTAAAGGTAAAGGGACCCCTGACCATTAGGTGCAGTTGTGACAGACTCTGGGGTTACGGCGCTCATCTCACTTTATTGGCTGAGGGAGCCGGCGTATAGCTTCTGGGTCATGTAGCCAGCATGACTAAGCCACTTCTGGTGAACCAGAGCAGCGCACGGACACACCGTTTACCTTTCCACCGGAGGGCTTCCTATTTATCTACTTGTACTTTGACGTGCTTTTGAACTGCTAGGTTGGCAGGAGCAGGGACTGAGCAGTGGGAGCACACCCCGTCGTGGGGATTTGAACCGCCAACCTTCTGATCGGCAAGTCCTAAGCTCTGTGGTTTAACCCACAGCGCCACCTGGGTCCCATTGCAGTAATTAAGTCATGTATAAAAACAGGGTTATGAATTTTCAATTATTGAGCAATATTCCAGCAAAAAATGACATTGTGTGAGGCAGGTGGAGGATTTGAAGGAGACACATTAGATCATGGTCTCTCTCTGTGTGTGCTCTGTGTATGTGTGTGGGAGAGAGAGAGAGAGAGAGAGAGAGAGAGAGAGAGAGAGAGAGAGAGAGAGAGAGAGAAGATTCTGCAGGCTATACTCAGCAGGGGATGGGATGTAAGTGACAATGATAGGTCGCTGTAATAGTAAGCCTTCTGTAGGTACCAGTAGATCACTGAAGCAATAATACTGTCAGTTTGAAATAAAGTACCTCTGGGGAACTAATGAGTGCCAACATTTTGGATGCAATCATTTTCAGAAAGAAAACTGTAACAAAAATATTGGGGGGGGGGCTTTACAGTGAATCCAGCTGAGGGTCAAGTTAAATTGGTCATATTCAGAGGGACTTGAGCATCAGAGATGCCATTGACAGACAGCCATTGATCACTACACATTAGCTTAGATGGCCAAATTGGCAAGAATTTTTTATTCCCAATTTTTGGAACAATGGCAGCCAAAAAATGAACGCCTCATTATACTGCTGAAATTCAGAACTCAAGGTGGTGGTGGATACAAACAGTAGTGGAAGGGCTGTAAGCTCAGTTCAATTCTGGTACTCAAAATAAATTCTGAATTGTCAGGATTTTCTACAGGGGATTGACACCCCTGCTCATATTGCTCACCAACCCTGCCTACCTGCCAACTCCAACTCTACCTTTGTCAACCCTTCCCTTTGCAACTTGTCCAAGCTCCTCTCTCTGCGCACTTCCCCCAAGCTCCTCCTCCCTTTACATTTCACTCCCACATCCCATTCCCTTACAGCTCTTCCCCCCAAAACCCTGTCAAACCCCTGGCTGGAACACTTGCAGACCCTCCAAGTGTCCCTATTTTACAGAGATGTTCCAGATTTACAGGAGCCATCTTGGTTTCTGATTTGATCCCATAATGTCCTGCTTTTCCTTAGGATGTCCCTATTGTCATTGGAGAAATGTTGAAGGGTATGCAGTTATCCAACCCCTGAGCCATCTGAAGGCAGCCCTGTAAAGGGAAGTTTAAAATGTTTGATGCTTTATTAAGTTTTTATGTATGTTGGAAGCTGCCCAGAGTGGCAACCCAGTCAGATGTGTGGAGTATAAATTGTAAAATTCTTATTGTTATTATTATGAAATAGGATGTCCCTATTTTCATCAGAGAAATGTTGGAGGGTATGTGCTGGTAATGCCTTTTGCTTGCTTGGATGGAGGACAGAGGGGTGCTAGTAGAAATTTACAAAGGTAAATTTTACATTTCTTCTTCCGCCCACTTTTGCCTCAGGCCCCATCGATCACCGGCATGTAGCCCCCAGAAGATTCTGTGGCACAGGATTTGGCCTTTTATATATGTTGGAAGCCACACAGAGTGCCTGGGGCAACACCGTCTGGTGGGCAGAATTCAAATAATAAAATTGTTGTTGTTGTTGTTGCGGATGCCCCTATTGTCATTGGAGAAATGTTCGAGAGTATGCTTTTGTGGTGCAATCATGCACCACATAATTATCTCCAAATTTACAGGCTATGCAAATTCAGGGCAGTAAATAAAATAAAAGTAACATTTTCAAAATATGTATGCATGCATTTCCCCATTATAAACAGCCACCCATCTGAGAACAGCTTTGCTCATATAATGCTGCCCAGCTGCCCACTAGTGTAGATTTTGGAGGGCCACTAAGTAAGATGTTCTCAGTGGGGTCATTTCCTCACTACAATTAGTCCTCCCCACTGACCTCTCCCTCTGGGCCACTATGCACTCCCTCCCAAAAGGAGAGGATAAGGAGCATGAAGTCTATTGCTCCACCACTCCCAGCTCACTTTGAAAAGGCATGTAAATAAGTGAGCAACAGCAAAGGCATATCCTCAAACATTCCTCACGTAAAAATAGGGACATTTCTCACTGCCCTGCAGCTGACACTCCTTGATCCCCCATTTTTGTTCCCCTTAGCAAAGCGTTTCCTATCAAGTGCCACCATCACTGCGTCCATGGAACACAGCAAAGATGCCCTCCACCACACTGAGAAAACCCCTTAATCCTGATTTTATTCTGTTCTATTCTTTGGTAGAAAAACACGCATCAATAAATAAATTTTAAAAGGGGCAAGATTAGACGAGAACACACTAAGTTGTTTTTTTTAAAAAAATCAAGACTCTTTGTGCTCCTCTTCACTCCGCTTTTTTTCCTGCCCAGGGTGGTCCTGCACTCTGCCTGTTCATCAGAGCTGACATGTCACATGGGGCTGGGTCTTGGTGGCACTGTGGCAGCAGCCTGGTGTCATGAATACACCAGCTCCAAGCAAAGGTTTGCAGCTGGCTGCAGAAAGCAGCCAAGAACAGGGAGGCTTGGATTTTATTATTATTATTTTTTTAAATATTTTTTATTAGGTTTTCAAGTACACAGACAAAAATTTAAAGTTCACTTACAAAAGAAAAAATACATAAAAAACAAAGAAAAAAAAGAAAAAAATCCACTTTCAAAGATATTTTTACATAACCAATCGGACTTCCTCACATCTCCCATACCTTGCGTTCTTTACTCTTTTGGAATATCAGCAAATTATTACCTTTTTTCTTAATTCATACTTTTCCAATATTTTTAATTTACAATACTCTTTATCAATTATTTAAACCTTTTAACACCTTTAATAACACCTTACATTTCTTCCTTTTCTCACTTTTAGCTTAATTTCAGTTTCAGAAATCTAATCGCTGAAGCTAAAACTTCCGAATCGTGCAATTTAGCATTTTAACATTCGTACAACTTATAATATTTGTGTAAGTAGTCCTTATATTTAGTCCAGTCCTCTTTCATCGCTTCTTCTCCCAAGTCATGGATTCTGCCAGTCATTTCAGCCAGTTCCATGTAGTCCATCAGTTGCATCTGCCACTCTTCCAGTGTGGGTAAATCTTGTGTCTTCCAATATTTAGCAATAAGTATTCTTGCTGCTGTAGTTGCATACATAAAAAAAGTTCTATCTTTCTTTAACACCTTCTGGCCAACAATGCCCAATAGGAAGGCCTCTGGTTTCTTGGGGAAGGTATACCTAAATACCTTTTTCAACTCATTATATATCATTTCCCAGAAAGTCTTCACTCTTGGGCAAGTCCACCAGAGGTGAAAGAATGTCCCTTCAGCCTCCTTACATTTCCAACATTTATTATCAGACAAATGGTATATCTTAGCAAGTTTGACTCGGGTCATGTACCACCTATATATCATTTTCATAATGTTTTCTTTCAAGGCACTACATGCCGTGAATTTCAATCCGGTGGTACATAACCTTTCCCAGTCTTCAAACATAATGTTGTGACCAATGTCCTGAGCCCATTTTATCATAGCTGATTTAACTGTCTCATCCTATGTGTTCCATTTAAGCAACAAGTTGTACATTCTCGAAAGTACCTTAGTTTTAGAACCAGGGAGGCTTGGATTTTACTCAGGCAAAGGAGACCTGACAGCTGCAGGCTTCGCCTCCTCCTGACCATGAATGGCAGGCTGTGTTATCAAGCCAGGAACCTGGACTCTTAACACATTGCCTCCTCCTTGCCCACTCTCCAGCAGCTACCACAAGCTGCCCTATAGAGAAGGCTAGCAGCAGCAGCCATAGAGAGGCAATGGGATGCTCCCTCACCACTGCTGCTGCTTAGCACAAGCTCTGGTTCATCCTCCTCCCTGAGTTTGAGGACAGCAGCACTGGCAGGCAAAATAGGGACATTCCGGGATCAATTCAGAAGCCGGGATGGCTTTCGTAATTCCAGGACTGTCCCTGGAAAATCAGGACACTTGGAGGGTATGCAAACAGGATTTGGTGGCAAACCTTGAGGCTCCAGGGCCTGGCAATGTGCCCTCTACTGTGCATCAGCAGCTAGCATGGTTTGGGTTGGAGCATAGGCTGGGTAGTGGCGGTGAGGTCAGGGCTGCCTGGGTGCAGTGAATCCAGTCTTTTCAATGGGGTGCCCACAAAGCCCTGGCCTTGCTGTCATCTGTCGCTCCTTATTCCAGTAAATACCAGTGATGTCAATGACTGCGTTAGGACATCACCTCAGGTGTTCCTGCTACCGAGGCATGAGTCTGACTATGCTGATCACTGTTGCATTTTGAAATATCAAGGCTTACTGGCGGAAGGAAGACAGTTGTGTACTCTCAACAGCAGCTTGAATTACATCCCAGGATGATTTTCCACACAAAAAATATAGTTGTAATTATTTTCTCGGCTTGCATGTAATTCAGAGAGATACTTACTAGCTCTCTCTACAGGAGTTTCTGTAACCTAAATACATCAATGGGCACAAGCGTTGCTTCCCCACTGAGCTGAAGCTTCTCAAGCTGTGACTCTAACCAGGAAGTTGGTGGCAAGAAAATATAAGTGGTGCGTATTTTGCTTTCCCTATCCAGTTTCTAGCTACCACTTTGTGTGAGATCTATAATTAACTGCAGAAAGGAGAAGGGAAAAGAAGAACTGTAACACTGAACACTGGAAAAGGAAAGCTTGCACAAATTAGCAGTTCCCAAATTACCATAGTTTTATTCCTTTTTTTGTTCCAACAATTACTGAGGTCTTGGTTAATTAAACAAATCTTCTGTGCCACTGTATTGCATGGAGATTAAGCAGCCAGTGTGTGTGTGCAGGATTGCAGCCACCATTTTTTTAAAAAATTGCACTACAAAAGAAATGATAGAAGAGAGGTTACTCTACATATACGACCATGTTGGCATATAAAATATGCAATTACTCGGTTTGTATATTTTTGCCCACATACTGCATTATGCAGTTGTTGTTGTTGTTGTGTGTGTGTTTTAATAGAGCATTCCCTAGGCAAAATGTAACCTATTGGCAGATGCAACTGTACCAATTCTCATTTTGCTTTATAGAAATTATGAAGGGTGGCGTGGGGTGCGGATTGATTCTGCTGCTAAAATTGGATTTCCTCATTAATATTGAACATGGTAAAAGTCACCAGTGGTGTGTTGTGTTGAGTTTCCTAACATGCTACATGTTCTAAATGAATAGAAGAAGAAGAAGAGTTTGGATTTGATATCCCACCTTTCACTCCCTTTAAGGAGTCTCAAAGCGGCTAACAATCTCCTTTCCCTTCCTCCCCCACAACAAACACTCTGTGAGGTGAGTGGGGCTGAGAGACTTCAAAGAAGTGTGACTGGCCCAAGGTCACCCAGCAGCTGCATGTGGAGGAGCGGAGACGCGAACCCAGTTCCCCAGATTAGGAGACTACCGCTCTTAACCACTACACCACACTGGCTCTACTGAATACAGTATACAATGGGTGGTGAAGACATCCTCCAATGTGTAATATTGGCAAAGGGGTAGAGGGAGAAATGCTTAGTAGAGGTGGGAGAATCTGTCAGTTTCAGTTCCCTCAGATGCCCATTTTTCCAATCTTATATTCAATTCTCCAAATTTCTACAGAAGTTTATGGGGTTTTTTAATATATATATATTAAAAATTCTCATGAAAATTCATCAGCATTTTGGTGTGGATTTCCCCTAATAAAAACATTTGCTCATGCAATTTTACCTCAAGTACACTTTTTTTTTTGCAAACAAATTCTCCTAATGTAATGCATTTTTGTGTGCCATGTTCTCAAATATATTCATTCTTATGCACACTTTCACCTAATATATGCATTTTTGTAGACACTGGTTGGAGACGTACATCACAAAATTTGAAAAAGTATGAATTTTGAAGGATACCTGTGTTTTGGGTTGCTTATTGTTTTGGAAAGTGTGCATTTGATAGATTTATCTTTAAAAGCAAATTGAATAGAATTTATCTTCAGTACATGATCTACACATCAGCTCAGACTATAGGTTACACAGTTCTCAGATACATAAGCAGAGTTCTAGGGTGCATGACTAGGCATGGGCTAAGATGTTGTCCTAACAGCTGACATATCCCTCACTCTCCTTCTGTGAAATGCTACTTGGTTTGCATCTGCAACCAAGTGCTCCTCTGGAGGGCCTCAGTCTGTTTGCACCTGCACATTCACTTAACACTACCATGGAGACAGAGGCATGTCCAGCTTCTTCACCCTGCTTGTGGTCCCAAGCTCCACAGAACCTGCTGATTTGTTAGTTGGGTCTTTGGCTGTCAATGCAACTTCTGGCAGCAGAGTTGAGGCCAAGGCTTGCTGAGGTGACTCTTCCTACACTTCTTGAATGGTGGCACAAGGTCTTCTCCAAGTGGATTGCTAATGCCCTTCCCTTCTGACAGATCTCTTCTGGTTGGTGCCACAGGAACCGTGACACGAAACACTTCAAAGCACTTGCTTAAATCTCTCCTGTCAAAATTAAGGGGCATGCTCCACAATCCTATTTGTTTACTTAGAAGCAAATTCCTTTGCATCCAATGAGGTTCATGCAATTATATGATACAATCCCAAGCACATTTACTGAGGAATAAATCTAAGTGAACTAACTGGAACTTACATTTGACTAAACCTGCCCTGGTAAATTCATTAACTTTCACTGTATGATATCCTTGAGTTTGAGAAGTCAGATTCTGTTTCTTGAGTCCAGCCTTGGGCAAGTTAGGGTTCTAAGGGCAATGATTGTTGTTGAAAGATTGATTCTTCACACCAAATGCAGTATGTTAGACTAATAGCTTGTTTGAAATTGCAATGTTTGGGACAATTGCATTCACAAGGACACCTAACTCAAGCCAGTACCATAATTTATGACACTCATTCATGAACTTTCCTCATAAAGATAACATTCGGGAGAAGGCTGAAAAACCACAAGGATATCCATGGTAGCTGTAATTTCAATGAACTAGGTAGAAAATAATGGTCAGTATTTCAGAAATAGAGATTTTGTGGTTTCACATATATCTCTCAAAACACCAAATTTCTTATTGAATAAGATAGTAATTTTACATGACACCAAAACTTCCAAAAAAGAAGAAGAAGAAGAAATTACAAAAACGTCAACACTGCATGCTTGAATATGCCGGTAAATAAATATCCAGACCAAGGGGATTTAGACTAATGCAAATATTCTATGGTTCTTTTCTGATATATGAAACATCTATGTCAATTTACTGCTTGAAGTGATCTTTAGTGCAAGCATTCCTCAAATGGGGTCTGCATACCAGTGGTCCACAGGCTTCAGTCATTTGGTCCAAGATGCAGCTGTGCATTTGTGGTTGAAAATGGGAAATGGCACATCCATTCAATTAAATACTCATACAGATCTTGTGTTGCACTTTTTGCCTCTTTTATTACTTAAATTGGATTTTATTGTTTTACAGTTCAAACTCTACGGAAGGCAAATTGTAATACAATATAAAAAGAAAATAAACAATAAAAGTACAAAAAGCCCCCATATAGCATCTAGCACATGGGTAAGCAAACTAAGGCCTGGGGGCCGGATCTGGCCCAATCGCCTTCTAAATCTGGCCCGCGGACAGTCTGGGAATCAGCGTGTTTTCACATGAGTAGAATGTGTCCTTTTATTTAAAATGCATCTCTGGGTTATTTATGGGGCATAGGAATTTGTTCATTCCCCCCCAAAAAAAATAGCCCACCCCCCCACAATGTCTGAGGGACAGTGGACCACCACCCCACCACCCCGCTGAAAAAGTTTGCTGACCCCTGAGATTCTAGCACATCACATAACAATTGCTACAGCAGCAGGTCCACCAATTTTAAAGGGGTCCATGGGCAAAGAAGTTTGTGAACCGTTCCTTCAGTGAATACGAGTAGCTTCGAAATGAATGGTATTATTAAGATTCACTGATTTTCATGAAATCTATGTGCATGTAACTTCCTCTTGATTGCACACATTGCTTCCAGTCCTGAGCTCCACATGAGAGTCAGAACATGCAAACACATTCCTATTTGAGTGTTGTTAAATGGACAGGGGGCAAAGGGATGTGCTGTGTACATGAAGATGAAGTGAGTGTAGTGTCAGAAACCTGCTGGACTCCAGCTCCCAGCATTGGTGCTGTTGCCAGGGGCTGAGAGTAGCTGAAAGGCACCACATTGGCTACCTTGCTTTAAGTTACGGTAATAGGATATACATGGACACAGGAGCTCTGGCCACACAAGCCATCATGTGCAAAGAATCACTGTATCTGGGAAAGGTTATGGAAATGTAACACACTGTGTTGGATCCAGGTCTGGATTACTGAAATGAGCAGAAGTACTTTTAGCCTCCCTCCCTTGATGCCCGCAAATGTTCTTCCATGCAGTTGAATAGTTGCCAATCACTCACTGGGGAAATATAATTATGATGAGGATTTTTCTAGTTACCAAATAAACTTTGAATTTGGTCTTGGAAACATTTATTTTGAAGTAGATTTTGTTATCATTTAACTTTTAAGAATGTTAGGATGACAGCCTTAAATGACGTTCTCTCGCCTTCTTTTCTAAAAGGCATCAGAAAGCACAGGTAATGTTCCATTCTAAAGGCATGGCAGATTGAATTTCACCCCAGTTTCAACTGTCAAAGTAACCCTTTTTTCTTTATTTCCAGGTTGTCATCTGTACAAATCTTTCACATGGCTTAGAAAGTTTTGAACCATTCCAAACAATTATTTGGTGAATGATGGAAAGGCTTCTACAATAAATTGCTTTTATGGACTATCCATTCTAGAAATAAGTAGTTTAAAGTGCAGCTTTCAACAATTACCTAAAAGCAAGCATTTTTTCATGTAACCTGTTTTTTCTTCTTCAGCATTTCTCAAACCCAGTTCGTGACATTTTGCTGATAAGCCCAACCTATTTAACCACTAAGGTAAAATAAAAAAAAAATCAGCCCAAGAACTTTTATGACTCATGGTTTCTTTTTTCTGAATTTGGTCAAAAGCATATGTTACTGTGTCTTAAAATTGTGTCAGTCTTTGCTTATCTCAACAATCAGTTGATAGAGTTGAAGGCAGAGCATTAAATTTTTATTTATAATTTCAGTTATTAAAATATGCATAGAGCCATACAGAATATCAGAGTGATGCACAGCAAAAATCTACAAGAGCAGGAAAAGTGGGGAGGAAGCAGGAAACCTAAAGAGTCAGAATTGCAAAGATTGCATGACTGGCAGGCTGCATTCCAACCAGTGAGGGTCTTCTAGTTGTACAAGCCTAGGCCTACTTGCAAAACTGATCATCTGCTACCTGATCTGTGTGTCTTTTTCAAGAAAGCCTGCAAAATGTAAAAGCAAAGACAGATGCCTGCCAAGTCATTTCCTGTTTTAATTTTGTGCCTAAATATTTTCTGCAATAGCCTTTCAATTATGCATTTCAAATTAAACGCAACTAAACAGGCCGTTTCTCTTCATTTCTTGATGTTATTGATTTATTCCTAACTGTAATATTTTGTTTACTTTAGATGGGAGAACAAGTTCTATATCAGAGTGAACTTCAGCTTCTGAATATAAATAAATAGGAACAGCTACAAAGCAGCTTATAATTTTGGAAAGGACATCAATAATTCAATCTCTGGGCTACTTTTATTTTCCCCCAAGGAAAATTAATGTTTCTGCACATGTCTGAATAGGTATTGGTTAATAAACTATCCCCCAAGTTTATATTCTACATTCACAAGTAGGAAATGGTTTCTGTTGTTGTTGAGTGCCACATACCCTTAGATATAATCTGTGTTGGGGAATATGCTGCCAGTGGGTAGAACCAGAATTGAAAATTGGTGGGATGATAATTCTTTCACCTCTTTTCCTTCTCTCTGCCAACCCTTCACTCCCACCCTCTTCTCTTTTACTCCTTAACCAGTAGGCTGTTTGTGTGCCATGTTACACATAGATAGCATTCTATGTACATAGACAGCATTCAAGTACATTCCTAGAGTGGACATGAAAGGGGATCTTTGCTCCAGTCAGTAGAAAACTTCCTGTTTCCTCCTGAGCTGGGACTAACTTCCTCTGCATGTGACTAGAGGTGGGTGTGACCTCACCTGCCCAGGTACCCAAAGGGGCACGGCTGGCGCCACTCTCTCTCTTCTCCATCTTGCTTTTGTTGAGTGAGCAGCAGTGACTGCCTGTTTGCAGTCATTGGGACTAACTCTCATATGGGTTAGTTCCATGTGTATATACTTTGTAACGTAAGTCTGCCTTCAGGGATCCATCTGTGAACTGAATGCGTGAGTAAACCTCTTTTATAATACTTTACACAAGGGTGTCTCGTGTCTATTCTTTTTAAGGGGGGAAAAGGGGGATTACCAGGAATCCTATACAGAGAAGCTTAAGTAAGCTTGGAGCAAGCTAACCGCTGTGTGTTTAAAAGGGGAATGCACTGTGCTAACGCAAGTTAGGAAGGATATTATTAAGCAATATATCCTGTCCCCCCTCCCTGAACATTCCCACAGTCTGGAGACAGCTGCACATGTACACACACTCCACTCTACTTAAATTAAGCTTAAAGAAAGTGTTTGGGAGGTGATCTCAATGGAGGGTTTAGCTAGGAAGGCAAGAATTAATCTTCCATGCCCATCTGCAGTCTCAAGTAAGATTACACTTAAACACACAGACACAATTTTAGAATGTGTTTCTCTCTCTCTCTCTCTCTCTCTCTCTCTCTCTCTCTCTCTCTCTCTCTCTCTCTCTCTCTCGGATGTGTTTGTCACCCTGAGCTCCTTCAGAAGGAAAGGCGTCACACACACCTGTCACACATGCAATGTCACACACACGGCACCAGGCCATCTCAATCTTCGGCTCAAGTTAGTGCCTCTGGTGGATTAAATAAATGAACAAACAAACAAAATTAATGTATTTGCAAGTTACATGAAAATGGGTGCTTGACATAGATAGATGGATAGATAGATAGATTAGATAGATGATAGATACATAGATAGATAGATGATAGATAGATAGATGATAGATAGATAGATAGATAGATAGATAGATAGATAGATAGATGATAGATAAATAGATGATAGATAGATAGATATAGACGATAGATAGATGATAGATAGATAGATGATAGATAGATGATAGATAGATAGATGATAGATAGATAGATAGATAGATGATAGATGATATAGAAAGATGATAGATAGATAGATGATAGAGAGATAGATAGATAGATACAGTGCTTTTTCCTGGTGGTACACAAAGGTACTCATACCCCTAAACATTTTGTGAATCTAAGTTTGGCCTCATTGAGGGGCAGTACTTCAATATGGGTAGGAAAACGAGAGTACACTAAACATTTTTTTTAAAGAACTGCATGCATACATATATACATACATACATACATACATAGGATGAGTCTGGAACTTGAGTTCCTATCCTTGCACACAAAATAAATAGGAAAGCCTAGTGTACATAGTTCTGTAACTGAGATGCTGGAGTGACTCCAAGTTCCAGCATAGAAGATCACTGTCTTGAAATATCTGCTGTACAGAGTCTTAATTCTCATCTTTTGCAAAAAAAACAGTGAGAGAAGAGGGACAGGAGGATTTTACAAAGTGGGATCCAGCCTTGTGCACTTAGAAAGTCAAGCTCAGAGGCCTTTTAGAGACACTGTCCATTTTAGTCATCACAGCAGCAGATTCATTTTTATCCTCAGTGCTTTGTTCTAAGAGAAGCAGAGTGAGATTTCCCTTCCACCCACCCTTTCCCCTCTCCATTCTGCCCCCCCCCAAAAAAAATCTGCCAGTAGCAGATGTTTCAAAATAAATTCTTGGCAAAATTATTAATAGCAAAAAAATAAATAAAAATAAAAAATAAAAATAGCAGTCAGTGTTGATGTTGCACACAAGTGTTTTCATGGGGTGGGTGAAAGGAGGCAAATTGCTTACTAAAACATATTCAAAGTAGCCTGGGAAAGCTGGCTTCACATATGGTCCAGCACAGAGAATGAGGTGGGAGGGGGAGAAGGAGGCAAGAGAATGAAATACCTGACAAGTACATTTTATCCTCTCAATTATAACTGGAAGTAGGTTGGCTGTGACTGTTCAGGGTAGTTAATTACCTCCTTTGGATACCTGATGTGTCTAGGATCTGCTTTTTTATTGTTTATTCTACTGTGGTTTGCAATTCCAAAAAAAAAAAAAGGAACAAGAAACATAACCCTTTCCTGATTGGTAAACGGTAATGAAATGCCGCAGAGCTGCTAAACACCCTGGTCTTGGAAACAAATTGACTTGCAAGATTAAACACTAGGCGATAGCTTGGAGTTGCAAATTTGCATGGTTAATGTAAACACAGCCCCATGAGCTCATCAGTGTTTCTTTGAAGAAGACCCGGTGTGTGGGCTTTCCTTTCCCCACTGGGAAAGTTGCCAAGTGTTGTGAAGCGGTGGTGGTGAAGACAGGGAATGCCATAGGACTGTAACCGAGCCAAAAGGGATTCTATCATTCCTACTATGCTGCTATCTAGAACGATGTGTTCACTAAACCTGCTGATGCTCCAGTCATTTTTTAACCTGGCAAGCCATGATCTACTGCAGGTATTCACTGCACTAGAGGGGCAGAACAGGAGACCCTTTCAGACTTCAGTGACAGCATGGAGATGGGCGTGGGATTGTACATCTGTGAAAGCGACTTCCATGTTTCTGCTCCTTTCTCCAGGCCCTTGTGAATTTAGGATGTTGGTGGGTGCGGGGTTCTGCTTACCTTATTGTTGTGAGATGGCTGTGGTTGCGTGGTGAGTTACCGCCTCCCCCAGTAGAAGTAAAGACACATGACACCAATGATTAAGGTTAATGGGCTAAAATTGGCCACAACTTTATTGGTTACAGGTAAGAGCGGTATGGGACGCAGGTGGCGCTGTGGGTTAAAGCCTCAGCGCCTAGGACTTGCCGATCAAAAGGTCGACGGTTCGAATCCCTGCGGCGGGGTGCGCTCCCGTTGCTCGGTCCCAGCGCCTGCCAACCTAGCAGTTCGAAAGCACCTCCGGGTGCAAGTAGATAAATAGGGACCGCTTACCAGCGGGAAGGTAAACGGCGTTTCCGTGTGCAGCTCTGGCTCGCCAGAGCAGTGATGTCACGCTGGCCACGTGACCCGGAAGTGTCTTCGGACAGCGCTGGCCCCTGGCCTCTTAAGTGAGATGGGCGCACAACCCCAGAGTCTGTCAAGACTGGCCCGTATGGGCAGGGGTACCTTTACCTTTACCTTAAGAGCGGTATTGGCTTAGGCATTGGTCCTATCCGACTATCCGGCTTCAGCCTGTTTGCTCGAAGACCAGGAAGGGTTAACACCAGCAGGGGGAGCCCTGCTGATGCACATCAACTAGGTACTCCCTGGGGTCACTGCTTGGGGGCACGCTTTAGGTCCTGGCCTCCATAGGGTTCGGACGAGGCCACGCCCCCGAAATCTTTTAACGGACTACCCTTCAATATTTGGGGGAGGTGATGGCGCTCCCCCCCCAAACACATCTAAATAACAATACCCCTACCAATGGCTAACTGCCAAGACCAAAGAAGTTGTGACGATTTGCTATGGGGTAGGCGAAAAACCAAATGGTCGGTGCCAATTTGCCAAGTGGAAAAAATTCCTACCAGGCCCCTTAACGGCGACCAACCGAGGTCCATAGCAAGGTCAGAAGGAAACCTAAAAAAGGAGCGGGCGGATGGGAAACAGAAACAGCTGCGCCGGTCAAAGGGGGAGATCCCAGGGCCACGCTTGCCTTAAATGAGGCGAGCCACACCGCCCGAGCCAGTCGGTTGGCTGGCTCAGGAGATGATGCGGCACGTGGATTCCCCTGCTCGTGCGAGGGCTGGAAGGCCAGCCCCCACACTCGTGTTGGGGGCGTGAAGCCTGCAACACCACCTCCTCCGGATGTTGGAAGTGGCTTTGGTGGACATGGGGGGCTAGGCTAGTCCTCTAAATATTCCCAGTTGATTAAAGTATTAAAGTTTGGCGCCTCCTTCCCAAAGCCCAGGAAGCTTCTGCTCAGCTTTGGGAGGGAGACATGATGCTCACACATGCAACATTGGGAGTCATGTGTGTGACATCCCCCTGCCCCTTCGCCCTTGCAAGCTGGCACCTCTGGCCCTAACTGTTCCCCTACGAAAACATTCACAAGGCTGAAGATGCTGGTACAGTGCTAACTTTCTCCGCTAACCCAGTTGCTTATAACCACAAATTACTAGTCTTTCTTTACCGAAGGCTATCTCTAAGTGGCTTATTCCCTGACGACATATTTAGCATGTCTACATGTCACAGCGATCTATGATATGGGAGGCCTTGATAAGAGATCCCAGTTGTGCCGACACTTACATTTTACCGCTTGATGCAATTGCATCAGTAGCTTTCTGCAAAGCCTGCTTCATGTTGAATGTCCTTTACTGCCAAAGCTCAAGACAGTTTCCTTTGGGATCCCCAAACTCTTTACTAGTTCATTAGAGTGATAAGCCTCTGCTCAGTTCCAGCCAGCCGTGCAGTGAAACAGCACTGTGCTGTCACATGGATGAAGTACAGAATAGGCTGTGTCAGTGGCAGGGAGCAGGCGGGGAGAGACTCAAGGACACAACAATGAATCTGATTTATTTTACAGTGTGATCTAGTTGTATTCATCTGTAAATGTGTCCGATTCTGAAGGAGAGGAATAGGGAGATCCGTGGATCATTTCATAATTAAAGGAGAAATAGATTTCTTAAAGTTCCATGTCATCAAGGAAGAGTGTTCCTGTTCATTGTGTTAATTTTGTTGTAGCACATGAACCAGATTATTACTGTATGGTGGGAAGTTTTATGTTTATTTCCTTTGTTGTCTTCCTATGTAGTCAACTATTTTGGCTTGTGAGGACACATTATATTACAATATGATGTAATTAAATACATCATATTGAAAAGGAAGGCTGCATCATTTCTGGTGGATCGTGAAAATGTTAAGGAAGATAGTCCCTGTGGCTTTTTGGTAACGCCACTCCAGTTTCTGAATTGTGTCCTCCCTAAAAGAGGGCACGTGTTGCGGTAAGACCTGGAGACTGACCTCCTGGTTGTGGGTGGGTCTATTGGATAGCCACAACACCCAATTGGTAGGTCCCTCATTGCTGGGTTTAATCTGGCACCTTTGCATGTGTCCCAGAGCTTCCTCTTTCGGCTCGTGCACCTGCCCACCTCTCCCTAATTTTAGGGCATTTTGCCATTGACTTTGCTCTACTGTCGTGTGTCTTCTGTTGTTGGGACAGGGGCACAGCAGGAATTTTCCCCACTTGGCTGATTGGCTGTAGCCATTTGGGTTTCACCTGCCACGTAGCAATTTGTCACAACTTGTAAGGTTGCAGATAGGCACTGGTTCATGTGGTAGGGATGGGAGAACGGTCTCACCATCGCTATGTGAAGGGTATTCCATTAAAGGAATCCAGGGACTCAACCTGGTTTGGTCAACCCCCGAGAGGGGGTTGTGCCCGTGCCTGCGTCCAGGGGAGCATCCGGGGAGTGAACAGAGTCTGTTCCCAGGCTTTTCACCTGCCTCAGGTGTTCACCCTTGGCTGACATATGATAGAGCTCTGGGTCAGCACTACCTGCAAGGGTGTAGGGAGATAGTTGAACCAGAGCCCATGCAACCGCTCACTTTTCTATAATCAATAAAGTTGTGGCCTAAATTCTGCCAAAAACCAAAACTAAAATTTGAGTCAAATGTGTCTTTATTTAGGGGAAGGTCTCTCAACATGCAAATGATGGGGAATTCCAGGTGTTTGGTTGCAATGAGGGTCTTGTCCTTCCATATACATTTCAGGAATGTGTATTCAGTTGGAAGGTTTTAGAGATGCTGGAGAGCCTCACACCACTTTGACTAAAATATTATTATTACTTTCACCCTGAGATCTCTTCGGAAATTCAGCTCCCATGACATTACCATTGAACACAATGGGTCCCAGACTTCTTGCACCATCCTTGCAATCTGTAGAAAGGACAAATTCATTCTAACTGGAGAAATCAAATCTTCACACCCCATGATGCCCCAAAAACTGGTGTGTGAAGGTTTGATTTCTCCAGTTTGAACTAATGGGTCCTTTTTTTTACAGATTGCAAGGATGGTGCAAGAAGACGGAGACCTACTGTGTGGATGGTAATGTCAAGACAAAGTGTTTATCAGATGCATTCCAAATCGTTTTGCTATGATCAAAAGTAAACGTTTTGACATTCCACCCCATCAAGCCATCTTGGAAATGCAGAAGCAACTGGCATGCTGAGCACCCCACCTTGCACTCAATGCCCACCCAAGGAGCTGGTGATGCTCTCCACCTGTCTGAGGCTCTCCCACTGATTCTGATAGGATTTCCTCCTGCTGCCTCTCCCTGGAGAGTTGGGCTGCTTCCCATTCAACAACAACCAATTCAGGCCTAACAGCCTCTTTCTATTACTCAGTTTCCTTTGTAATAAATAATGTAGACTATTGAACGGCATCCAATTTAGAATGTAAGTTAAGTGTCTGAAAGGCCAATAAACTGCAGAATAAACCCCCACTGTGTTATTTTATAGCAGTTTAATAATCTCCCTTTTGCTACTTCAGCCTTTTCTCCCCCTTTCCCTTTCTTCTTTCTTCCACCATCTGCCTTTCATTATTTCTATCTTCCATTTGTTTACAAAAAAATGAAGATGGCAAAACATGTGGCTTCTTTGTTTCATTAAAAAAAATGTACAAACTGTTCAGACGTTTGCTTCATTTATTTAGGGGGTCTATGAAGACAGCCGTATGCTGAGGTTTCACCCTGTGTGCTTTGATTTGATCCTTTTTTTAAAAAACGCTGCTGTTGCATTATTTAGAAAAGTCCTGCTGCATCAGACCAAAGGTCCAACTTTTCTAGCATCTTGCCTCCCTCAGTGACCTACCATAATTGTGTTAGCATTATTTGTTTCCCATCGTTTTATTGTGAGCTGCTTTGATTTTTAAATTAAAACCATCTAAAATTACTGCAGAAATATTTTGCATGCTATGAATTATCGTTGGAATTATCAGTAAAATTGGTGATTATCAGTGAGTGAGGCCAAGGAGGGGCTGGCACCGCAGTATTAAGGCTGCTGTAGACGCCCCCTTGGAGGCACCTGGTTGGGTGCCTGCCGATGGGCATGGGCGCCAGCCAGGTGAGTGGGAGGCAGGGGGCTAACGCCCCCTGCTAGAGGCGGGACTCGGGCTCCCGCCCACCACCACTCCCCTCTCTTCCAGGAGGAGAGTCTTTATCAGTGATGGGCATCATGCATAATAATGATCAACCAAATACACAGGTCTATGGGATCACGAAACTGACAAAGTATTTATTGTGACTCTGTTTTGTTAATCTTATTTTTATCTCGTTTCCCCCAGACTTTTACTGTTTCAATAGTTAACTGATAAAATGGAGAAGTGTTGCAGTTTGAGCTAATCAGATATGCTTAATTTCAGTGCATAGTATAGCATAGTAATGCCAACTGGGAAAAACAAGCCAGTCAAATATATATACTTCCATATCATTCTGTATGGCTGCAATTCTACTATACTTGTGTGGTGGTAAGTCCTACTAAAATCAACAGCTTTACCTTTTAGCAGACATGCACAAGATTCCCATGCAAAAACATTTTGATACCTCTATCAAAACAATTTTAATAACCACTGAAATTCCTTTGCTTGGACAGGCAGCTTCAAATTCATATCCATCTAGGCTGCGGGCATAATTCAGTGGCAAGTCCAGGCAAAGACAAAATTTCATCAGCAGACTGGTAGAGGCAATAACAGCAGATTCTCACTTGGTTAGTTACCCTGAGGTAAGAATTCTTTAACTAGCTGCATTCCACAATCTTACATTGTAATCTTACATTGTAAGGTGTTTGGAAAGTTTCCCCTGAAACCTATCGCTGGGTGGGACCACAACAACAACAACAAAGCAAAACCACCAAACAAACCTTGAATCACACACCAAAATCTTTTCATCGTTTTTTAAAAGTCATTGTTTAAATTCAGCATTGGATACAATGTTCACTCCTCTCCAGAATACAAAATCTGCAATATTTTTCCATGCCTCCTGTGTCGTTGTTCTTGTCGAATGATACAGTGAATCTTTTATTTGCAAACTGACTACATCTTTTGGCAGCAAAACCTGAATCCTATATTAGCTCATGTACTGCACTAAATAATTCACAAATCTAATCTGTTTAATACAAATGAGCAAATACTGATCCAGTTTTTGTCTGATAGACAATGTGTTGTTTCATGTACTCACAACGCTCTGTCTACAACAAAAAGATGCTTGTGATTTTTATGCATGAATTCCAGAAATGCAACTTTTAAAATCCCTAGATTCTGTTGTTTTGCATTTTACTACAGGAAACACTTCCAGCAATACAAAACCCAAAATCCAGGGAGAAACTGAGCAAAGGTTGTAATGGACAAGTCGGCCTACTTCAAGACTGAGCCACTTTTGCATGTGTTCAGCTTAAGTCTATCCCATTCCATTTCTGCAACAATGTGCAAAAAATGAAAATTCAAAATTCACAAAATACAAATACATTTTAAAAAATACAAATTTTAAACATTTTCTCAAAATACGCACTGCCAGATCTGTTTGCTTTCAATATACCTATTTCCAGGTGTATTTCTCACAAAATATAAATATAAAATTTATACCCTTATCTTTCAGATGGAGAAAGGACTATGAATGTAACCACTTTATAGTGGTCACGCACACCCAGACTTGCTTATGGCCCCCATACTAGATGAATGTTTGGTGGCTGGTGATGGAGTGTGGAATTAAAATTACTGACTACCATGTGCGTTGAGAGTCCACAATAAAGGTGGGCATAAAGTCCCTTGGGTTACAGCAGTGGCGTAGCGTGGGGGGTGCAGGGGGGCTGGCCGCACCGGGCGCAACATCTGGGGGTTA
Organism: Podarcis melisellensis; assembly: GCF_964234715.1. Taxonomy (NCBI): domain Eukaryota; kingdom Metazoa; phylum Chordata; class Lepidosauria; order Squamata; family Lacertidae; genus Podarcis; species Podarcis melisellensis. Next base: position 18,397,272 of record NC_138531.1, on the reverse strand, counting down.
GGGTTAGGGGGTACAAATCCACGGGTTAGGGGGTGCAAATCCATGGGTTAGGGAGTGCAAATTACTTGCCTTGCCCCGGGTGCTGACAACCCACGCTACGCCACTGGGTTACAGCCAGGGTGGGAGTCTCTGTAATACCCCAGGTGAGAGATGGGATGATCCCCCTGAATGTTTGAAGATTGTGCCTGTGATCCAACCCATTAGATACAAGTGCATCATCTCATGGCTTCCTTTCCATTGGACCTAGTGGGTCCTAATGTCAACATTTTCAACTGCATATTGTATTGTAATCTATGTTTTATATCTATCCATATTATCCATCATATCTGTTACACTACAAGTGCTATAATAATCCTGCTGTTTTCATCTGCTTACAGTGGTTTCCTAAATAAATTAACCCCCCCTTCTTTCTTGTTTTTTTTTTTTTTTTCCTTCTTCTTCTTCTTGGTTCCTGGGCTTTCGGGTCAGCTTTGCCATTTCAGTGTAGTCCATCAGCTTAGTTTGCCATTCCTCTCTGGTAGGGACTTTTTCCTCTTCCCATCTCTAGGCTAGAAGCATCCATGTGGCTGTTGTTGCATACATTAAAAAAGTCTTTTCGGCTGCTTTGGAATGTGGGTACCTACAATTCTAAATAAAAAAGCTTCTTTTTTAACAAAGCTTGTTTTAAACATTTTATTATTCTCTCTCCTGATACATTTTAAGCTGTTAAATTTGGCTAGCTTATTAGTATTGCATTATACAGTGTTGCTGCATGGGCAGATTTCTATTTTTTCTTGCATTTATTTATTGAGATGATAATTTTGAATGGTCGCTAATTTTATTTTTTATTTTTTGATATCTTACTTCAGAATCTGACTGAACCTGTGGCCACTTTTAGGACAGCAGAAAAATGCCCTGTGTGCTTCATCAGTGAATGCAAAAATGAGGGCAGTACTGGTGACTGAGGAGAACATGAGTGCCTTACAGCTAAGTGCTCATCTGGCTCAGAAATTCATACCATACAACCAACAGAGGAATGATTTGATTAAAGGTAGCTTCTTGTTAACCCTGTTACGGAGTACCCAGCCACACCGTAACTCTTGTTTAGAACCAGGGGGGGGGTAGTTGGGGAAGCAAACAGATTCATATACTAACTTCTTTGTGTGTAGATGCAGGCACACCCACACATAAACACCAGCTGCCTGTAAGCACAAAATTATAACAAATGGCAAGGGACATTGCCATTGCCATTGCCATTGGATTGAAACAGGACATTTCTGACTAGGAATGATTAACCAGCTTGGACGATTTGTGACCCACCAAGCCAAAAACAACCCACTAGCCATATATCGTTGTCAGCCAGTGTTTGACCCCCCCACTCCCTTATTTACATCAGAAACAGGTGGCAAACACAGAAGGCTTATCAAGCCTTTGAAAAATTGCTATATATAGCTGGTAGGAAGCATTCCACTTGGTGGCTCACGAATTGCAGAGGCTCGATTTGCAAATTTGTAGACCTATGGACAACCTCTGAGAACGAAAATCTAGTTGTGTTCCCAAAATCCACTGGCATCGTTAAAATGTTCTTCCTTTTCAATCTCCCAGTGCAAAAAAATTATTACTGTACTGATAATATTCGTCACATTGTTTGTAAGATAGAATGGACATTTTTGCAACCTGCTTTAAACAGGGACGTAGGTGGTGCTGTGTTCTAAACCACTGAGCCTTTGGCTTGCTGATAGGAAAGTCAGTGGTTTGAATTCCCACAACAGAGTGAGCTCCCGTTGTTTGGTCCCTGTTCCTGCCCACCTAGCAGTTTTAAAGCACATTAAAGTGCAAGTAGATACATAGGTACCGCTCTGGAGGGAAGGTAAATGGCATTTCTGTGCACTGCCCTGGTTTCGCCAGATGTGGCTTAGTCATGCTGGCCACATGATCCGGAAAAACTGTCTGCGGACAAATGTCAGCTCAAACCAGGAAGGTGCCACCTCATCCCACCGCCTGCCTCTGCAGCCCCACTTACCAGGGTCATGTGGTTGCCGCCATGGCTTCTGGGTTTCACTGAGATCTCATGAGAGGTCCTTAAGATCTTGTTGGAACACAGAAGCCACAGCCAGCCCTCCTTGCTTCTCTGGTGGCAGTGATGGAGGTGGTCAGGGCATCCCCCGCCACAGAAGAAGTGAAGAAAAGCAACAGCATCGGTGAGATCTTTTGTGAGATATTGCCGGAAGCTACTGCCACTGCTTCTCTTCAATTCTCTGGCAGCAGCAGGCCTGAGTGGGGCATTCATGAGGGCACTACCCCCATGGGATTCTGCCACCCAAGGCAGCTGCCTCAGTTCACCCCATGGGTGGTTCTGCCCTGCTCTGTTGCTTTGAGCCAATGCGTACCTTCTGCAGAATCACATGGCAAAAGTTTCGTGTTAGATCACTGCATTCCACTGCATTTCCCCCTGTTATCAGCTACTGCTAGGGAAACTGTAACTCTAACTAGGCCAGTAGTCATAGGAGCCATCTCCTAGGGGCTGTGGGGGCTTTGGCCCCCACAATAAAATATTTGAGGAGGCAGGGCCCCCACAAAGTTGATGGGCATTGCCATTCAAATGGTGTGCGTGTATCATGTGATCAGTTATGTGGGCCAGTGCTTACCTGGGCCCCCACAATATTTCATTCAAGTTGGCATCCCTGCCAGCAGACCAGCATTTCAGAAAGGAAGCAGCTGCTCTCTCCAGATCTACCATTGGTGGAATCATCCTCCAGCTTAGATGAAGACTTCTTTTTTCAATTCCTTTCGGATTACACCCAATATGCCACCCTGCAAATAAAACAAGTAGTTTTTATTTACATGCAAAAAAATGTGTTCCTAGACAAAATTCAATTTAATCCCTAACTTGAAAATGTAGGTACACAATGTAGCAGATCTGATCTATCTGTTCAGCTCTGTGAGGTGCTCGAGGCAGGCTCCTGGGAGCACCTTGTTAAGATTTCTGTGCCAGAAGGTTAGGATGTGTTTCTGTGCTTGTGATGGATTCACCCTTTTCCCTTGACACTGCACAATCATTCCTGTCAGATTAGCCGTCCTGAAAGTATTCTAGACTGGTGAGACAGCTGGAAATCACTGACACATATGAATGCCCTAGAAAGCCCTATAATGTACTCAAGTGTCATTCCCTAAGTTGCATGAACAAGTTCCCAGAGCAATGCTGCTTTTATGCACAATTCAATTTGGAGATTTTTTATTTTTTTTTGGACAACAAAATATAAGCCTCTCTGTCAAAGCACATGTCTGTCTGAAAGACAATGGTCTTTCATAGATATGTTGTGGCTTATTTAAAAGACTACCTGGTGCTGTTCCCTCAATTTTAGAGTAAACTAAAAAGGCATCTCATTTCCAAAGATTAACGATGAACTTCTGACAGCCGCCAAATGAAGAAAGGTAGCAAGTGCTACTTATTAAAACATTAACAGTCCCATGCTGAGTGCTCTTCTTTTCAGGTAAGCCAGTTACCTAATAGAGATGTGCAGTGGCTCTGTGGGGGGCTGAATAATGAGGTAAATTGGGGAGATTTGGGGTGCTTTCTCCCCTCTCCAAACTGAAATATGATGTCAGTAAAACGTCCTCAGTAGGATTGGGGCCCCACAATACCTCCTGTAACTCTATTGTTACCTGTGCTATTTTTTTTCCAGAAAAAGAGGTGCTGGAACTCACCATGAACTCCTCCCTTGTTCTCTTATGATGGCAATGGAGCCCACCTGAGAGGGGCCAGAACTGAGTTATTGTGAGTTCTGGCTGAAAAAAAGCCCTGGTTGTTTCTATACCTTTCTGTCCCTTATAGCTTTATGTTTTTCTATATCCCTATTTTTCTCTAGGGCCATGGGTTTTTGCAATAAGTGAGGCTGCCAAAAATGTTGCCTTCAGTGTGTTGAAGGGATCTGGAACTGTGTGTGTGTGAGAGAGAGAGCGCGCGCGCGCTCGAGCGTGTGTATGTTAAGACCAGCAGCCCATAATGTTTTTTGTTTGAGAATGCTTCATTAAAAAAACCAAAAAATTCTACTTTGCTCCACTTTGATGAAAACAAAACAAAACAAGCTACTTAGGACTCCGCAGGCAACTTTCTAGATAGTCCTTACAATGTGAGACCACAAACAAGCATTTGACAGTCTGTTGTTGTTTAGTCGTGTCCGACTCCTCGTGACCCCATGGACCAGAGGACACCAGGCACTTCTGTCTTCCACTGCCTCGCGCAGTTTGGTCAAACTCATGCTGGTAGCTTCAAGAACACTACCCAACCATCTCGTCCTCTGCCATCTCCTTCTCCTTGTGCCCTCCATCTTTCCCAACATCAGGTTCTTTTCCAGGGAGTCTTCTCTTCTCATGAGGTGGCCAAAGTACTGGAGTCTTAGCTTCAGGATCTGTCCTTCCAGTGAGCACATTTGACAGTCTAGTGTGGTGCTAAGTTTCTTTTTTTAAAAAATGTCAAAGTGAGAATACACACTTACTGTGTCACCTCTCGGGGAGCAATCCCATACACAAGGAGCTGGCACAAGCTTGTGTAAAGTTACACCATATCCAAACTCTGCTCAGCAGCACAGCTACTGTTAACTGAGCCAACCCAAGCCTGTCAGAGGGAAAACAAGTTTTTAAATAGTGTTTGAGTTAAACGACTCCTTTTGCTGGCTGAACATATGGTACAATTTCAGGTCCTGCGACTGAGCTGACTGGGCTCAGGATCCAGCCTATGTTTCCCCTCTCTGGTCCCACCCTCTCCACGTGGCTTTTCTGGGTTTACACCAGTTTAAGATCCTTTGGACCCAGCTCTGCTGAGTGGAAGACGTAAATTGGTGCATCTCCAGCTGAGCAAATCGTGAGGGAAGTAAACCAATTTATCTGGCTATGCCAAGAACTTCCTGGCTCAGCTGGAGAGCCACTGGATTCTAACCCACCCATCCCAGTGGTTCTTGTTGTAGGATTGCTCTCCTAATCATTGCATGATAAGAAGGAGCATAAGACAAGTCTTCACTTCTTCCTCCCATGGAAAATCTGCAACTAGTATTAGCTGGCCAAACAAGGGCATTGTTCTAATATGGGCTATGGGGCAAAGTGCACCTCTTTTACTTACTCTGTGTTGTGGCAGGCTTGTTTTTATTTTCTTTTTTACATGGGACATTTCTCTCATGTCAACAATTTTCAGATTGACTGCCTAGAAAAGGGTAGAGGGGGATTCCTAGTATTTTAACCACCCCATGCCCCAGAGGGGAAACCTACTGCAGAGATGCATCTGAAATTTGATAAACATCATGCCCCCAGAATGGGATGCAAAAGGCATCCCATTCTTGGAGAAAAGATGTTACAGACCTTTCCTTTATCTTTTAAAATCAAACTTTAAAGGTGTCCTGTACAAGTCCTGGACCTACCTACCTGTAATTGTGCAGGCTTAATCCACTCTGGATGTGCTGCTGTGCCTGCAAGTTTCATCCACTTTGGCCAAAGCAGGGAGGGAAGTTATAGTCATTTTGATGATCCTCTATTATAGTGAATTGGGAACACAGATATTCATTTAACCAAGAGTAGCTCAGAATTCAAATCATAGCTCAAAGCAAAGTGAACACAGAGCAGCTCAGAAATGGATCAGATTTTAAAAAATAAACACAGCTATAGATAGAAAGAGATGATGATGTTCAGAGAAAGCAGTGGCCTCTCTCACATGTAACAGAAGCTGTTTTTATCCTGTAGGATTCTCAATAAGATACCTGCAGCGATGTTTTTGCAATATGTAAATTTAATTAAATTGAGTTGATTAATTGGTAAAAAGCCAGGCAGTTAATCAATTTTAAAATCCCTAATCAGCTGACAACCATAGTTTACTGCTCAACGAATTAGGCATAGCAAGCTGGGGTCAAGCCAATGTCAAGTTACATCCAATCAGCAAGACAAGCTTCAGGACTGGCGCTGGGGTAATACTAACTTAGGAAGCGGGGAAGGTATGTGGCATCATGATTTTTTAATAAAACTTTTCATTAAAAGTTTTATAATTGTTATTTTTATTGAATTTTTTAAACAGAAATAAATAACATTTAATTGACCGTCTTTCTAGCCAAACTTGGATGTCAAGAAATATCTGCATGCACCTTTACTTTGCTGTATGTTTTATAATTTTAAATCTCTGCTGGGGTTCTTTCAGCAGAGGACTTGCCCCAAACCTTGATCCAGGCATCCAGGGAATTCTCATTTTATTCTTTAATAATATTATCAAAAAACAAACGAATGGTTCCCCAATATTGTCACATCACTGACATTGGGAGATGGAAAGGGGCTGACAGCAGGAAGTTATGGGACACACACTGATTGGAAATGAAGCAGTTTGCCTGCCCCGGGGCCTTTGTAGGCCCAAACAGAACTGAAAGAGGGATCATCTACCTATTTTCCAGGGACATTCCCAGATTTCCAGAAGCCCTCCTGGTTTCTGATTTGATCCTGAAATCTACCACATTCCCTTAGGTAAAGGTAAAGGGACCCCTGACCATTAGGTCCAGTCATGACCGACTCTGGGGTTGCAGCTTCTGGGTCATCTGGCCAGCCTGACTAAGCCGCTCCTGACAAACCAGAGCAGCGCACAGAAACACCATTTACCTTCCCACCAGAGTGCTACCTATTTATCTACTTGCTTTTGACATGCTTTCGAACTGCTAGGTTGGCAGGAGCAAGGACTGAGCAACGGGAGCTTACCCCATCATTTGACCACCCCACATTTCCTTAGGACATCCCAATTTTCATTGGAGAAATGTTGGAAGATATAAATAGAAGGTCCCTATTCTCATCAGAGAACTGTTGGAGGTTATGAACTACCTGATACCCTCATGAGCATCAATCATCATGAATGCACAACAGAAAGGACGTTTGCAAGAACCGTTGCTCAGTGCTCCAGGATTCATGGAAATTCCCTTTCCCAGAAAGAGAAAGTAGCAACAAAACCAAAGCACAACACTTCCTCTTTCACCTCTGCCCTACCACAGATCCTCCAAAAGTCCCTATTTAACAGGGACATCCCCTGATTTAGAGAAGCCATCCTGGTTTTTAATTTGATCCTGGAATGTTCCACTTTTCCTTGTTGTTGTTGTTGTTTAGTCGTTTAGTCGTGTCTGACTCTTCATGACCCCATGGACCAGAGCACGCCAGGCACTTCTGTCCTCCACTGCCTCCCGCAGTTTGGTCAAACTCATGCTGGTAGCTTCGAGAACACTATCCAACCATCTCATCCTCTGTCGTCCCCTTCTCCTTGTGCCCTCCATCTTTCCCAACATCAGGGTCTTTCCAGGGAGTCTTCTCTTCCCATGAGGTGGCCAAAGTATCAGCTTCAGGATCTGTCCTTCCAGCGAGCACTCAGGGCTGATTTCCTGATAGGTTTGATCTTCTTGCAGTCCACGGGACTCTCAAGAGTCTCCTCCAGCACCATAAGTCAAAAGCATCAATGGCGAAGGGGCTTGAATAACTCGGAGAAGCTATGAACTATGCCAAGCAGGGCACTTTTCCTTAGGATGTCCCTATTTTCAATGGAGAAATGTTGGAGGGTATGGAGTTATCTGACCCCTGAGCCATCTGAAGGCAACCCAGTATAGGGAAGGTTTTTTAACATGTTTAATGTTTTATTATGTTTTTATATATGTTGAAGCTGCCCAGAGTGGCTGGGGCAACCCAGTCAGATGTGTGGGGTATAAATAGTAAAATTATCATTATGGAATGATAATTCCACCATCGCAACTTAAATATCAGGAAATAGAAGAGTGTGTTTGAGGTCTGTGTTTGAGAGATGGAAAAGAGTAGCAGAGAAGTACATAGGTGGGGGTGGGAGAGTTGATCATTCTTCTTTGGCTTAATTTTTAAAATCTGTATCAGAGAAAAATTGGTGGTCTTTTTTGCAAAATGCACATCTCAGTTGGTGTCTGTATGTGTGTTTGTTACAAGTCCTGGAGTTCAAGATAGTGAGGAGGTCTGCACATGCAAACACACTAACAGGAATGATGGATTAGCGCCACTTGTATGTTTGCATCATGTCAATCTCTCTGCCACCTCCCTCCTTTTGTCTCTTCTTCCCAGTTAGCAAGAGTGACTTAACTGCTGATAATCCTAGCTTTAACATCCATGTCCCACACAGCTGCTTCGGTGTAATAGTAATAGTAATTAATAAAGAAAAACAAAAATGCAAACAGCAACTTGAAACCCCACTGCGATTGCATGCTTATTTTTGTAGCATTTGACTGTCTCTATTTAAAACAGGTGTAATTAGGCCTGGATTAGCCAGCAGATGGTCTTAGGAACACTGTGGGAAGTATTTCACTTCTGTTTTTATACTTTTTAAAAATAGTGTATTTGTGACACTTGGTAGGGATGCTTACGTGGTGTGTAAAATGACAGAGAGCCTAGATGTTCTGGATGTTTAAACATCACATCTGAAAAATTTCCCCTAGCATCGGATTTCAAAAAATACTGAGAAATGATGGATACTAGATCAGATGCAAATCATGGGGATGAAAGAGTTAAGGCAACATTCTGGGAAAATGCTACAAGGTAATTGGCCTAATTAATGATAGAGATCACTGCAGCAATACCAAATATACCTTCATATATCGTAGGACTTCTGTTTCTTATTCCAGGCAGCAGCTGCCTAGCACTTAATTGCACACTATTTTTCAGTCTTGGACAAGGTACTAAAAAAACTATCTGGCACATACACACCTCTGCTTTCAAACATCATTAATGTGTAGCACTTGATTTTTCTTTTCTTTTTCTTTTTTTAAAAAATATTTTTCTATGTATTTAGTGGTTCTTGTAGATATAGATAGATAGATGATGATGATGATAGATAGATAGATGATAGATAGATAGATAGATAGATAGATGATAGATAGATAGATGGATAGCTAGATAGCTAGCTAGCTAGCTAGAAAGAAAGATAATTTATTACAGTTGGAGAGCAGCTTATAAAACACACTTGGGGGTACAATCCCAGAAGGAAAACAAACATGTAAAACAATGTACAAGAATAAATTTAAATTTATAAATGTGATAAGCGTATAGACACTTAAAACTTTAAGATAAGCTACTGCAGAGAGATGACCCAAATGGTTCTTGTTTTTATCTGTTAGCTGCCCTGAATCACATCTTGGGGGAAAGGTGGGTAAACAACAACAACAGCAGCAGCAGCAGCAGCAGCAGTACTGGCAATTTACATACAGTTTCCACATTCAATGTATAATACTGATAATGCCAACCATAACAGTTGGTTAGACAGGTTAGACAGAGCTAAAACCAAACATAGTGACCTGGGCAAATCCAGGTGTCAGGGAGCCGACAAGGAGAACAGGTCATTCACAGATCATAGAAAGAAAGTGAAACTGTTATGTACTAAGCTTGGATCCTAGAACAATAGGCAGGTAGGATCCTAGAATGCAACAACTGATTGGCTTGCAGGAGAAAACCAATCAGGCTTCAGGAGGGAAGCTGAATCAGCCAATCAGACGGCACTCATTGTGTAAATAATGTATATAAAAAAGCCTGAGGTTTGGGGGGGAAATTCAATCACCGTTTTACAAGCTGCAGTAAAGAGCATTAAATCACTGCAGGACTCCGAGTATATTTCAGAAATACTGGCTAACTTACAGTTAGTTTCTTTATTAAAGAAGCAGAACAGAGAAACTTCCAAGGGTTGCTCCTGTCTGGATGAAGCAGTTGCCCAGACTGGCTTGTTACCCTCTACTCCCTATCCCTTTGTGTCAGGCCTCTCCCTCTGTCTATGGTGGGCCCCAAGAGACCCTCTTTGTGTTTGCCTGGCTCGGCAATATGTAACTGACGCCTCATTCTAGGATGGGTAGTGTTTTCAGGCTATAAGCAGAGAAGCTGGCAGAGTGACTATGTGGTGGAGCTGCTGTCTGATTCCTGTCCCTGCGCTGTGCTGGGGCACCTGCCTGTTTCCTCCTCTTCATCCTCCTCCAAGCCTCCAGTACTCCCCAACTCTTCCCCTCTGTGGTTTGGCTGGTTTCCCACCACCAGGATCCATATCCTCTCCCTCTTTTCTTTCCCTGGGGGGTTCTTGGTCAGGTGGCTTTTGCATGTTGAGTCCCACATTGCCACCCCCACCAAAAAATACACACATCACACATCAATTTTTGTTTAAGGTTTTTGGCATCAATTTTGGCCACAACTTTATTCAAATACAAAAAAATGTGAGTGGTTACTTAGGCATTGGTTATGACTATCTGTCCATGCCCAGGGACAGAGCTGACTTCCGGATTCCAGCGGAAGCCAGCGTGGGAAACAAGTATTGGGTGAGAAGATGAAGCTGGGCATCAGTCCCTCACTTCTCACCCTCATGTTCCGGTGGGGCTTGCACGGCCCAAGTCCGATTCCAGGGACAAGGATGAAAAGAATGGCAAGCCCCTGGATTCCTTTAACGGAATTCCCTTTTCCGCACCACCATTGGAGGGGTAGGCACTTACCCCTCCACCAACCAATTTTAACCAATGCCTAACCGCCAACCTTACAAGTTGTGACGATTTGCTACGCAGTAGGCAAAAACCAAATGGCCCAGCCAATCAGCCAAATGGCAAAATTCCTACCAGGCCCCCGCACCAAGGCGGACGACCCCATGACAGGCATAGCAAGGTCAAGCAATCAGAACCCCCCCCTTTTAAAGGGAGGGTGGGCGGGTGATCTGGTGCAAAAAGGCCAAGAGGACACCCAGCAATGGGCGACCTGTATTTAAAGGCTCTGACCCCACCTCCGAATTGGCAACATACAAAACTCCCCAGTAACCCAATTAACCACTTAAAGGCCTGGGTTATCCAATCTGCCCAGTCACACCAGGGTGGCCTGTATTCCCCAACCGCAACACATGCTCTCATTTAGGGAGAACACGTTCTACCACTCCTCAACCAGCCAGTCCCTGTCACCAGGGCATAATGTATTAGGGAGAGCGTTATGTATCATCAAGAGGAAGGCACTCAGAGGCTGAAGAACTGGCTAGCAATCATATTTATCAAGAGGCTTGAATTAGAAACCCTTGCTGCCAGTTTCCTGTTGGCAGGGACTGAACCAGAATCATAAGCCTGAGAACCTAATAGTATGGCAAGTGAAAAAGGCCCTTTACAGTACATGCTAGAAGAATTTGGTAAGTCAAGTGGGGGAGAAATTAGATTCAGTTCACATTTAAGTTCACAAAGTTACCCAAATCTGCACCTTTTTTTGGCGGGGGGGGGGGAATGCAATGTGCAAAAAATCAAGTACTAGGCGAGTGGTGGGAGAGGGCACTATTATTATTATTATTATTATTATTATTATTATTACTATTATTACTATTATTACTATTATTACTATTATTACTAGATTTAGGTGTTGTACAGGTCCGCCACTGTTAACACATTCAAATTCCAGTAAGTCCCTATTTTCCAGGGACGTCCCTGATTTAAAGATGTTGTCCCTGTTTCTGATTTGATCCTGGAATGTCCCACTTTCTCTTAGGATGCCCCTATTTTCATTGGAGAAATGTTGGAGGGTATGGAATTATCCGACCCCCGAGCCATCTGAAAGCAACCCTGTATAGGATTTTTTTTATAGAAAAAATGTTTAATGTTTTATTATGTTTTTATATATATGTCGGAAGCTGCTCAGAGTGGCTGGGGCAACGCAGTAAGATTTGTGAGCTATAAATAGTAAAATTGTCATTATGGAATGAGAGAAATGTTGGAGGGTATGAGATCCTGTCTCACAGGGAAAACCTTTCTGCCTGTATGTTAGAATGCAGAGGCATACCTGGGCTCACTTGTTCCCTTCATAGCTGGCAACCGTCCCTTATTTGGTGGGAAAGTCCCTTATCCCAGCACCATTTCCCGCTGCTGTCCTGGATTGATGATATCCTGTAAATTTTCCAGGTTTCAAAGGAAGCAGCTTCTCTCCCTCCCTGCCTGCTGGCCAGGGAGGAGGGAGGCTCCAATTGTGTTGCTTGGCTGCATTGCTCACCCATTGAGGAATCTAAGAACAACTGGGAGGTGGAGCTTGCATGCCTGGGGCTGATCAAATCGGCCACGTTGCCTGGGGACTCGCCTTTGCTCAGCACTTCCCAGCGGAGAGGTGATGGTGGTTTTCCTTGCTGCATCCCCTTTGCTGGGTTGCTACGCTGTGGGAACCACCGCTTGAGGCTTCGTTTGGCTGCTGGCTGGGCTTTCTGCCTTTGGCTCGGAGGGGCTCAGAAGTTGAACATACCTGTGTCTGGAAAATCCCTTATTTTGGCTGCTGATCCCTTATTTTTGAGGCTACTGGTCCCTTATTTTCAAATCTGTAAGTTGACAGCTATGGTTCCCTTGGCAAGGAGATGTGCCGCCCCACAATCCCTTGGACAGTACAGGAGCAACCTGGGGAGTGTGTAGGTCAGCAGACAGACACCTAGTCACTCCAAGCCAGAGGCATGATTTTTTTTGCCCCCTGGGCCTGAGTCCTTGGCAGGTGCCAACCTGCTCAACCCCTAGGCATTCATCTGGTAAGTAGGGTCCTTGGTGATGCATGCCAAATGTGCAGATTATGGGGGGGGGGTGAGGTAACCACAGCCTGCTCCCTCTTCAATGTGTGAGTGTTGTTTGTGTAACACCCCCCCCCAAAAAAAAAAATCTGGGCATTTTGTCTGCCACATTGGCTCATTCACAAACACTTCTCTGGTGGCAAGATTCATGTGTGAAAGATGTCACATGATGTTGTAGTCTTAAACTGGAATGTGGAAATGTAAACCAACCCTTGAAGAACAGAAAATATAGCAGGCTTTCAGGAAATTGATGTCGAACAAAACGCTGTAGCAGACAGAATAGAGAACACAGCTGCATATACAGAGATAAATGGAATTTATTTGACAGTGATTGGGACATGGGCTACAAATATAGTGTGGTTTAGATGTGGATTGCATTCTTTCTGCAATGAAATCAATGTGCTTTCCCCCTTTTGCTATTTTGGTCTTTAAAAGGGAAAGGGGGATGGGGAGATAGTGCCATTATGCATCTTCAGAAAAGATTTTATAGAGCAGTCTACATTTTGTGATCACGGTGCTCATTATGCATTAACCATCACTACACAGATTCAAAAATTATATTTCTGTACCCCCCCCACAAATGGGTTCTTCAATCCCTAGAAACCTTCTGCTTCGTTCTTTGCAAGCACCTTGCTTTTGTAAATCCAGAAAAAAGAAGAAGAAAAATGATGAGAGCATAGAGGGAAGTAATAATGGGCTAAGAATTGTGGAAATAGTCTGTGGACTGAAAAGGAGAAAAAAAATGAAAAGATATCTGACAGGATGGGGAGGTGTACAGAAATTCCATATAATGCATCTAAGCTTTGAAAGCAAGAGTGAGGGAGAAGAAAAAAATAACATCCCATGATTTTCCACTGGTTAATATACCACACCTCCCACTGATTCCAATAGCAGGACAAATTAGTTGTATCTTTCTTTCTGCAATTTAAGATTATGCACTGCATGTAAGTCTTGAATTTACTCTTCTTAGCCAAGTATGTTTAAAATCCTGAAAATGAAGCACAACTAAACAAATCATGAAAGGCATTTGCATTATCTATGTATGAGCAACTGTGGCTCAGGAAAGGCACTGCACGAGTGTGGGGGGGAAAGGCAACATGGCAAAGTAGCACCCAAATGTCCTGAAATAGCCCATATGCACTGGATTGAGTCTGAACATGGACTAGCCATTAGCCAGTTGAAGGAGGTGACTAGTTTCATTAGGCTTCGACAGAAGGTACTATGGTCTGCTACCCATTCCTTCTACCAACTGATCATGGATGAGACCATTGTGTTGGCTATGAACCATCAATCCCTCTGGGGAAGGACCTTGATATATCTTCCTATATACATAAAAATGTAAGGCTGTTATCATGCCTCACTCGCTGGAGAATTTGCAATGCCTCCTCACAATCCTGGATTTTCCTGAAGTCAGAGTGGGGTAGGAGAGCAATAGAGAAGACAGCATTGAGCATGGTGTGGGAACAAGAAGTGAGAAAGACTGAGAGGGAGAAGGGGGGTGGGCATAAATCAATGGCAGAAATTTGAGTAAAACAGGAATGGAGGGAACTGAAAGGAAAATGGCAGTTTAAAGAAAGGCAGAGGTTTGAGTAAAGTGCCTTTTTACAATGGAATATTTGAGGAGACCACATCCTTTATCTCTTTTACAGGAGTTATCTAAGGAATGGAAGAGGGGGAATAATGAGTACAATGAGAAGAGAGAAACTCTGAATGGAAAAGAAAGAGTAGCTGGTTTAAACAACGGCAGCAATCTGAGAAAAGTCAGGGTGGTGAAATACTAAGAAGAAAATTGTGGTTTTCAACAGCAGCAGAGGTTTGCATATAGCAGGGATGGAGGAAAACTAAGAGGGGGAAGTGGCAATTTTAAACAATTTCCCTCTCAGTGCTCCTCTGCCCCTGCTGCACTCAACCCAGTGTTGTTGTTTGAATACAACAAGAAGGGAGGGGCACTTAAGAAAATGGTTGTTTTACATTTCTCCCTCTTACATTCTTCAGCTGCCTGCTCTTAAAGAGATAAAGGAGGTGGGGCCCTCCAATATTGCACAGTACCTTCCCACAATGTATTTTACTCCTGGTACATGTGTTGTCTTCTACATGAAAGCCCAGATTCCATGCAACAATTTGGAAGAGATACTTTATTAACAAGAAAACACCTGTATATGTTCAACGTCCATTGAATGAACTTAACCTTATCTAACTGAACATGGTAACTGACTTGCTTGCTCTTAGGATTCTTTACACCTTAAAGATGCAGTAAGATATAGAAGCATGTGATGTCTGCACAAAGCAGGTACAGAATAAGAGAGAGGAGAAGGCATGGGGATTGGGGTGGTCTGCATGCATGAAAGAGTTGGAAAGAGGTGGAAAGAGGAGGTAGGAAAAGGGGGTGAGGGAGATAATGGTACACATAATTGTGTGTGCACCGTGGGGATACAGAATAGGAGATATAAGGCATGGAAATGGGGGTTAACTGTGTGCAGCAGAGAGCTGAGAAAACTAAAAGAGGAGGGTGGGGGAGGGAGTGAAAATGGGGGTGTATATGCAGTTGCTATTGGGATTTCAGCTCCGTTCGTCCGAGCTGATAAGACTCATCTTCCTCCGAGCCCTCCCAGCAGAGCATTAAAACAACAAAGTCCGCAACGAAAGGATGAGATAGGTATGGGCTACATTGCTATACTTTATTACTTTATTACTAAGCTATACAGAGAGCAAAGAAAAATACATCTTCTCTCTATGAGAAGCAGAGAGCAACTGAACAAAGGAAACAACAGAACAAAGGAAACAGGAAACCAGTAACATCACATCCCGTCTCCTGATGGACTACATGGAACTGGCGGAAATGACTGGCAGAATCCGAGACCAGGGAGAAGAGTCAGTGGAGGAAGATTGGAAGAAATTTAAAGACTATCTACAGAAACATTGTAAAATTAATGAATGTTAGAAGGATGTTGGAATAAAGTTATGTGGTTATAGCAGAAATGGTATAAAGGTTTAGGAAAAAACAGACTGTAAATTGGTGAAAGGAGGGAAAGTAAAGTCACATTATATTAGGATAAATTACAGGACAAAAATTTGGAAAAGATGGAAAGGATTTGCTGAAATAGTTAACCGAACTAGAATACAATAAAGGGAGGTGTGAGGAGGTCAAGGAAACAAGCAAATGAAAAATAAGTTATGGGAAGATTTGTTGTGTTTTTTAATGGATTTTATTTTTCTGTTCTTTCTTCATTCTTTTTTTTTTCTTTTTTTCTTATTGTGATGTGTTGTTTTGTTTTTGTTTAATATGGTGTTTTTACTTTTTCTTTTTGTAACCTTTAAAACTTTAATAAATATTATTTTTTTTAAAAAAAATATATCACATCCCGTCTCCCTTTTCCGTGAGACTCCAACAGTATCTGGACTCTTTGGAATGTAAACAGAGTCCTGTGACTGCAAGCAGCTGCACAGTGAGGAAACAGAAACTAACAGTTGCAACAAAGGGATTAGGAGGCATGGGAAGGGTTGAAAATGAAAGCAGGAGCATGAAAGCTCCTGAAGAATACAAAGGGGATGATGACTTCATAATTGGGTAGAAGAGGGAAAGAGCGCTTAACAGTTTCAATATGGGGGAGGAGGAAGATGCTGAAAGTTACTGGGGGGGGGTGGCTTGTGTGCCAGGAGGGTAGCACAAAAGGAGGTGGTGAAGTTGAAAACAGGGGTGCCAAGTGCTGGTGAACAGAATAGAAAAGTGGTTTCAGAAATGGGGCTGGGAAGGCGCAAAACAAGCTTAGTAGTTACATGAGGTGTGAAGAGGAAGCTCTAAGGGTTAACGTGGGGGGGGGATGGAAGCAGCGTTGTTTAAATTCTTTAAAATATATATTGCCCAGAGAGCTACATCCATAATGGATGACATGCCTTGTTCGGTGGAGGAAGCGAAAGGCAGCCCAGCCCAGAAGGGCAGGCTCTTCTGATCTTGGAGCAAGGGCTGCGATGCAAGGGTAGCCAAAGGGGAATGCAGGCAAATTCTCTGGGACCTGTAAGAACAGCTCTCTAAAAATGTGCAAAATGAAAGTCATTCCACTCGGTTCAATGCCGTCTGGGCAAATAACACCAAGATATGGCTATTATAGGATCTAATTTTGTTTTCGTTCCTCAAAATGGAAACAAACAATCCAATGGATCTGCTCCCCTGAATAAAACATGTATCAGATCTGACATCCCACAACTACAGCACTGCGGAGTTTAGGGATAAGAGAAGGAAATTGGGAACTATTATCAGTAGAAGAGGCAGAGTTGTGCACATATCAGTTTGCATCAGCTTCTTTCCCGTTTCTAGGACAAACTTATGCCTGAAGCTGAGCCATGCAGTGTTCTTAGACTAGCCAATTAGAGGAGCTAGTTGTGTATAAATGAATGACATTTTTAAAGAACAGACGTCCTGAATTAATGTAGAATTCCATTAAGGATAATGCAACTTCCTTGTTGAAGTTGGGACAGAGAGTTTTGCTTCCACTTCTTTTGCCCGGCCACATTTCCATTTGTTGACATACCTTGACCATGCTGAGTTAGCAACAAAGTTTTCTGCAAAGCAGCATCTGAAAGAAAATTGGAGATGTGTTTGCATGTGTTCGGGGATGCAGGTGGCGCTGTGGGTTAAACCACAGAGCCTAGGACTTGCCAATCAGAAGGTTGGCGGTTTGAATCACTGCGATGGGATGAGCTCCCGTTGCTCAGTCCCTGCTCCTGCCAACCTAGCAGTTTGAAAGCACCTCAAAGTGCAAGTAGATAAATAGGTACCACTCCAGCGGGAAGGTAAACAGTGTTTCCATGTGCTGCTCTGGTTCGCCAGAAGCGGCTTAGTCATGCTGGCCACATGACCTGGAAGCTGTACGCTGGCTCCCTCGGCCAATAAGTGAGATGAGCGCTGCAACCCCAGAGTCGGTCACGACTGGACCTAATGGTCAGGGGTCCCTTTACATTTACCTTTACCTTGCATGTGTTCACTGTCAAGTAGAGAATCACAGGTTCAATGAGACTAATGAAATTCCTTCGTGAGATCCAAAGCATCGCTCAGTAGTCACTGGGTGTGTGAAATGTCCAACATGTAAAAATCCCCATGTGTGATCCTTGCAGCAAAGTTCAAAGAGAGTTTGGAGGTCACTTGTTCAATGAAATACCAGGGGAACTTCATAGCAGTTGGTGAATTTCACAGGAATATTCCATAAAGTTTCTAGGTTCCCATCAGATTTTACCCAGTGGGAAACTTGAAGCAAACTTGATTGCTCCTTCTTTGAAGAAATGTTGGAGGAATCTAGAGAGAGTTAAAAGGGTTCTTCTGAAAATGTACCACACACTCGGTGTGGAGAACAGGATTATTCTTTGAAGAGCAACAGATATTGTTACTCCTCCACCCCACAGCTCCTGCAGTGGAGGTGATTTTCTAAGATTTCTCATGCCTTGGGAGAGAAGGAGAGAGGGAGAGAAGAAACAGGCAGGCAGGCAGGTAGGACATGGCCTCATGGCCAACCCTCAATGGTAGAGCACAGGGGTTGCATGCAGGACCCTTTCTTGAAACCCTGGAGAGCCATTGTCAATCAGTATAGACAATGCTAAGATAGATGTGCCAATTGTCTCACTTGCTGTAAAGGAGCCTTCTGTGTTCCTAACTATGGACTATATGTGGTAAGCACACGTACTGTGGCTCTAGGACTAAGGACTGACCCTCATTGCAGCTCTTGGGCTCAGAATAGCTATCTACCCTGGATGTATATCTTCAAAGCAAGGAAAGGTAAAGGTAAAGGTACCCCTGACCATTAGGTCCAGTCGTGGACAACTCTGGGGTTGCGGCGCTCATCTGGCTTTATTGGCCGAGGGAGCTGGCGTACAGCTTCCGGGTCATGTGGCCAGCATGACTAAGCTGCTTCTGGTGAACCAGAGCAGCGCACGGAAACACTGTTTACCTTCCTGCCAGAGAGGTACCTATTTATCTACTTGCACTTTGACGTGCTTTCGAACTGCTAGGTTGGCAAGAGCCGGGACCGAACAATGGGAGCTCACCCCGTTGTGGGGATTTGAACTGCCAACCTTTTGATCAGCAAACCCTAGGCTCTGTGGTTTAGACTACAGTGCCACCCATGTTCCTTAATGAATGTCAACTGCTATATTCAGCTTCTTAACCCGGATATAATGTTTTGCTCCAAAATGCTAACTTCTGCGCATCCTGGTCCATCTTTCAATTTATTGGAATCACTTTTGAAAAATTCTTCAACCAGGCCCTTGGCTTATTAATGTTCTACAGCCTTTTAAATGTTTCTGTGGGATGGGGGTATATTGTTTGCTATTTTGTTTTTAATTGTTTACCTATTTTTATCCTGCATTTTTTTCTATGAACTGCCCTGACAAAGGCGCATTCTTTTTGTAGGGAAATTGGCTTAAATCCTTGGATTTACTTTTCTATTTTACCATATTCAAATTCAAGACACAGAGAGTGCAGGATGGGTAAAAGATGACTATCTGTTGTGTTCGGTGGCACATCATTGTCATGCCTAATAAAATATGCTCCTGAGTCTTCTTCAGAGATCTGTCATGAATACATCACCTTCTTATGTTCAAATTTGCAGTGTCTGCTCCTATTCCCATGGCATTTATCATGCAATGTCCTCTGCCATCTGTTATTACTGACCATGTATACAGTGAAATAATAAAAACTGCAAGTGGTATGAAATTGTACAGGGCAATCAAGTCAGTTCAGGCTGCATACAATTCACAGAAGAAGCTTGGAACATTAGCATGCCTCAAAACTGTGCTGCAGTGGTTAAAGTTTTGGACTAGGCTGGGAGCCCAGCGCTCATATCCTTGCTCAGCTGTGATGACCTTGGGGCAGTCACTGTCTCTCAGCCTTACTACCTCACAGGGTTGCTGTGAGGATAAAATGGGGAGGAAGAGACCATGTATAATACCTTGAGCTCCTTGGAGTAAAGGCGGAAATGTTAATAAATTAAAGGGAGGAGGCTGGTTAGTGGTCTGAAAATATATGATGTTGTTGCATTGGTGAAGCAGGAAAGGTGTGGTCAGCAACTTAGATGGGAGATCAATGGGAGCTCCATGTAAGAACACAAAATCTTACATGTAAGAACAGTGCTTTTTTTCTGGGGGTAAGCAGGGGTACGCAAACTCCTAAACATTCTGTGAATCTAAGTTTGGCATCATTGAGGGCCAGTATTTCAATATGAGTAGGAAAGTGAGAATACCCCTAAACATTTTTTTTTAGAAAAAAAAGCACTGTGTAAGACAATGTAGGATTTTGTGTGTGTGCATGTAACATTTTGTGTAATGACTAAACCCATTATACTTTCTCCCTACTTTGCTAATGCTTTGTCTGATTTCCCAGATCTGTCAGGACTGACTTTCAGCTACTATGAGAAGGGAGTTTCAAATGATGTTGTGCTGAAATCAGTCCTCCAAATTCTCGAAAAACTTTCTTCTCCTGCGAAGGAGGTTTCTATTTTTCTGCCATGTCCTCAGAGCACTTAAGAATTTCTTTAGTATTCCAGTTTGTGTGGGATTCAGAGCTTACCATATTGTAGTGAGGTGGCTGAGGGTAGTGTATGTGTTTTTCCTTTGATCCCAATAAAGCACTCTGCAGTTTCTCTGGATTTCCATGGGCCAAGTTTCACAGGTGGACAGGGCATTTTGAAAGGAGGTGACCTTTGAAGTCCATTCACAAGTGGTTTCAATATAAACTGCCTGCAAACAGACTTCAAAGGTGATGTTTCTCAGCACCCTTCATCTGATTGCACATGGCATTGTTGTTGTTTAGTCATTTAGTCATGTCCGACTCTTCGTGACCCCATGGACCAGAGCACGCCAGGCACTTCTGTCTTCCACTGCCTCCCGCAGTTTGGTCAGACTCATGTTGGTAGCTTCGAAAACACTGTTCAACCATCTCGTCCTCTGTCGCCCCCTTCTCCTTGTGCCCTCAGTCTTTCCCAACATCAGGGTCTTTTCCAGGGAGTCCTTTCTTCTCATGAAGTGGCCAAAGTATTGGAGTCTCAGCTTCAGGATCTGTCCTTCCAGTGAGCACTCAGGGCTGATTACCTTCAGCATGGATAGCTTTGATCTTCTTGCAGTCCATGGGACTCTCAAGAGTCTCCCCCTGCACCATAATTCAAAAGCATCAATTCTTCGGCGATCAGCCTTCTTTATGGTCCAGCTCTCACTTCCATACATCACTACTGGGAAAACCATAGCTTTTACTATATGGACCTTTGTTGGCAAGGTGATGTCTCTACTTTGCACATGGCATAGACTGATTAATTAATAGTGCTATGTTTTTGCTCCTTGACTGCTCATAACTGTCCAACTCTTTGGCCCCGATATCAGGGGTAAACGCAAAGTGGACATGACAGTAAATATACTTGTGCACAAAATCTATCATGTATATCAGTGTGCAGGAATCGCTGGCCCCTGGACCAGATATGCCCCCTGGTTGCTCCCCAAACAGCCCTCAGGGTCTTTCATTCTTGGTCTTGACCATATCTCCTCAAGTTCCATACATATTTCAGGTGCTAGGGCCCAGTCTGGATTGGGACTCTGCATAGAGGACATAAGGGCTTTAACCTCCACCTCCATTATCCCCATCTGGATCACATCCCCCACGCCTGGAATTTGCATTGCCAGAATGGGCTCTATCCGTTTTAATTTCAAGCCAATAGTAATTGCATTTAATAAGGTAACATCTCATTGTTGATAAGCTTTGGGGGAAGGCATTGAAATGCAAAGCTCAGAGATGGTATTTCACATTTAAAGTTCATGTTCCTTGAAGGTTTTTGTTCCTGTTGTTGTTATGAAATGTTATGCTGCATTATATTGCTTGGATAAATCCCATTCTCTATTAAGATTCAATCTCTCTTGGCTTGGCAAGATGTTGTGGCAGATAGTAAATGTAAAAATCTGATGGAGGGCTTTTGCATGTAAGCATAGCTCTTTGAATATATCAACACATATGCATTTATCACTTGGGCTTCCCAGCTCTTGCTTTGAATAGACTTATAATAACGACAATGAATCTGACTGCGGCACTGTATGTATTGGTACCCAAGTTCGTATTTAATAAGTAAAGCACCCCAGGTACTTGCTGTTTCTTTGGGGGGGGGGCATTTTATTATTTTGCTAAAGTGACATCAACTTTGCCAGTGACTATTTCAGACACAGAACAATGCCGACCACTCCTGTGAGTATACAGAGTATATCTCTGAAGCAACAGTCTGAAGGCGCAGTAGATCAGGGATGGGAAACTTCTTGCAGCCTGTGGGCAACTTTCCTAGGGCCACACACTGGTGGTGTTGGATAGAGACAGAAGTGTAAAGAACCATAAATGTTAATTAATTAATTAATAATGCCACCCCACCCATTGGGCTGGGTTTCCCAAGCCACTCTCAGAAGCTTCCAGCACATATTAAAGCATAATAAGACATCAAACATTAAGGGCTGCCTTCAGATGCCTTCTGACAGCTGTGTAGTTCTTCATCTCCTTGACATCTGATGGGAGGGCATTCCACAGAGAGGGCACCACTGCTGAGAAGGCCCTCTGCTTGGTTCCCTGTAACCTCACTTCTAGCAGTAAGGGAACCAACAGAAGGCCCTCAGAGCTAGACCTCAGTGTCCGGCTGAACAATCGGGGTGGAGATGCTCCTCCAGGTATACTGGGCCGAGGCTGCTTAGGGCTTTAAAGGTCAGCACCAACACTTTGAATTGTGCTCGGAAACATACTGGGAGCCAGGCAAATCATATGCAAATCTCTTTCAAACTTTCCTCAAAATAGGAATACAGGGTGAAGCCAGAAAACACATTCCTATATCTTCTATTTATGAACTCTGATGTACAAATGAAGAGTGCCCCTGCAGCTGAAAGTGCAAGGAATTGGATGTAAAGCATAAAAAAGCATATAGAATTTTAGGGTAAAGTTTCCGTCAAACTGTTTGATCTTGATTAGCTGCAAGAGGCTATTGTCAGAAAAAAACATGGGAGCTATTCTAAACATAAGGTGGGTTGTGGATGCTGTATGTTGTCATGGAGATCCATGAGTCTCTTTGTACAAAAATCTTTGCTATGAGGTGGTCAAGTAGAGAAAATAACCCTCTAACAAGAAATCTGTTTCTAGGAGAGTTAATGCCAGGTAATTGTTTAGGTCTAGAGAAATGTGTGTTCATTAGGTCTGGTACTCCTGTGCTGATCCTGGTTTTTTGTTTTTGTTTTGTTTTTTTCTAATAAAGAGTTAACTTCACTTGCTCCATGTGATTTACTGCAGGCTCGCTCCTGACCCTTGTCTGGTGAACAGAGGTGGCTGAGGAGGAGAGCTAAGGTGGGCAGAAATTTACTCCACCCCCAGGGAGTAGGCCCAAGCAGTACTAATTGGACTCATCCCCTGGGGAACACCTACAGTTTACCTGCCAGCATTGGCCAAATCACCAGCAGGAGGCCCCTCCTGGCATCCAGATCACCAGCATGCTGTAGCCTGGATACAAAACCACCCACCTTTGAAGGTGAACAGACTTAAAGTCCTTTTGAAATGAATGGATCCTGCTATTCATCTTTCAGGGAATATGAAAGAGGTGATCCCTTCAATTTCACCACTTTGGCAATCGCTCAAAGCTGAGTTACATTGTCTTCAATAAAACACAGTTTTAACAGTGAGTCTGCAAGTGACTGTGGAGGCCAATTCTGGATCCACACGTCCTTCCACAGTGGGGACATAGGTTTCCAGGCGGGAGTTAATCATGGTGAGGGTTTGTCAAGCAGACCTTCCTCTTAACACATTTCTCCCTTGTGTCCTGAGTTTGAGTGTTTTCAAAGCCCATGACACCTTTGGTAAAGGCTGTTCTCCAACTGAAGCATTCACAGGCCAGTGTTTACAAGTTGTCAGTGTTTATACTACGGTACTTTTTTTTTAGATTTGCTTTGAGAGAGTCTTTAATCCTCTTTTGTTGATCACCAGCATTATGCTTCCATTTTTAAGTTCGGAATAGAGTCGTTGCTTTGGAAGATGATAATAAGGCACTTGCACAACATGACCAGTCCAACAAAGTTGATGTTGAAGAATAGTTGCTTCAATACTGGTGATCTTTGCTTCTTCCAGCAAAGATCTTCCATTAGTTGCTTCTTCCATTAGTTTGCCTGTCTTCCCAAGTGATGTGTAAAATTTTTCAGAGACACCATTGATGGAACCTTTCAAGTTGGAGATGCCGTTTATAAGTGGTCCATGTTTCACAAGCATTCAGTAAGGTTGGTAGTACAATAGCTTTGTAAACAAGCATTTTGGTTTCCCTGCAAATGTCCTGGTCCTCAAGCACTCCACACTTCAATCGGGAGAAAGCTGCACTTGCACAGCTGCAAATGTCCTGGTCCTCAAGCACTCCACACTTCAATCGGGAGAAAGCTGCACTTGCACAGCTCAGACGATGCTGGATTTTGGCATCAGTGTCAGCCCTTGTGGAAAGATAACTCCTTTTTTTTAGCACAAAACATCCTGGTATGTGGTAACAAGCTCAGTGTCATGAGGTTGGCTGGGCAGCACTGCTCCACTGCTCCTGGATCAGACCACTTTGTGGAACCAATTCCAGATTCTTCAATTTTGGAGCTGTGGGAATGGATTCATTTTGCGCCCTGCCAACAACATTCTGAAATTCGAACCAAGCTGTTGATAAAACGAAATCAACAAACTTCCTAGATCAGAATCCTAGCATTTGCACAACTACAAGAGATGATAGCTATGAGAAAAGGGAGAATCATGAGGGCTGTGTTAGCAGGAAACCAAATAAGGGCAAGGAAACCAAATAAGGGAAGTGAAAGAAGCTGTGATAGCAAGAAATTCGTTCCAAGGTCTAATATGGGTCAGCTTCAGAGACGGACAATAAAATGGAGATGAAATAATCACAGATATACACCGCCATACTCAGTTTATGCTCTGGGGACAGTGATCTCTCCATTCCTTTAGTTCATCACAGATTGTTTAAAAATCTCAATTTCAGAAGAAACAAACTAAAGTGCTATTCTTTTTTGGATGAGAGGCTATGGAAGCTAAAAAAAGAAAGGACCTTTTAGCTTCTGAGTGTGTTCAGCGACGATGGAGTTTATATGAAATTGCCAAAGGGAGAGGAGAGATATTCTCCTAAACAATTGAATGAGAGATACTTGACAAAAGCCAGCTAGCACAACAATTCTGAGCCAAGAGGAAGTAAAAGTAATTCAGCTGGACAAGGCTCCTAAAAAGACAATTGGAGAAAATGGCTAGTAAATGGAAAGACAGATGCTCTTCTGGGTAGGGAAATGATTGAGGAATTGCAACTGAGAAAACGTTTGTCACAATGAAGCTAAGTGAGCAATGAAGAAACAAATGAATATGTATAGAAACAATGTAAGGGGGTTCATTTTAAGCACTGTTTCTGTTATGGATTGCTATGGTACACTCAGGTCTCCCAAAGATAATATGGGTGGTGTCCAAACAAACAACACTGCTGGCACAAGAACTTTTAGCTGCACAGCTGAATTCCCTGCCCTCTCCTCTGTCCCACCCACTGGCCTTGCAATCTCTACATCTGATCTGGAATTTCTCCTAAACACCCAGAGCAGATTTAAGGGTGGTGTGGGGAGAAGAGGAGACAGGAAAGTTCCATGGTGCAGCTAAAAGTCCTTGCTTTTAATGACTGATGTTTTAATGTATTTTTAATCTTTTGTTGGAAGCCACCCAGAGTGGCTGGGGAAACCCAGCCAGATGGGCAGGGTATAAATAAATTGTTGTTGTTGTTGTTGTACCAGAACTGTTCTGTTGGATAACACCCAAAGCTTTTCCACACCACTTCTTCTTCTTCTTCTTCTTCTTCTTCTTCTTCTTCTTCTTCTTCTTCTTCTTCTTCTTCTTCTTCTTCTTCTTCTTCATACCCTGCCCATCTAGCTGGTTTTCCCCAGCCACTCTGGGCAGCTTACAGCACATTAAAAATTGTAAAACATTAGACATCAAAAATTTCCCAACTACAGTCAGATTTCTTCTGACTATCTGAAAGTCAGATAGTTGTTTATTTCCTTGACATCTGATGGGAGGGCGTTCCACAGGGGAGGTGTTTCCTTATACGCAGTTGTTTATATTTATAGCACCACAAAATTGCAGAGCCCAAGATCCATTTTCACAGTTTTGGCGTCTTCTCTCTCATGCCCACCTCTCCTTCCGGCCTTATACCACTTTTGCTCTTTGAATATACCAACGCATATGCATGTATCACTTGGGCTTCCCAGCTCTTGCGTTGAATAGGCTTGTAGTAACTGCAATGCATCTGACTATGGCACTGTATATATTGGTGTCCAAGTTTGCATTTCATAAGTAAAGCACCCCAGGTACTTACTGTTTTTGGGGTGGGTGCATTTTAGGCTCTGGCCCACTCAACCTGACCTGTAATAATCTGGCACTCTCTTAACCTTTGTTAAGGCCTTGGGCAAAACTGGTGCCCAACCCTATTTTCTAGTGAGGCCAGTGAACCTTGAGTAAGAATATGCATGCTTGATGGATGGAAAAGAGGCGGGTTTCCATTCCTAGAGTAGTGTGCTGGTGAATGGATAATTCAAAATGTGCTGCCTACTTCCCTTGCAGCAGTTGGCTGTGTGTGCTGGAAGGAGGCGTGGCTTCTTTCACAGTCTCCCCAGATACATTGGAACTGTTCCCTGATCTGGGAAAATGAGGAAAGGTTCTGGGAACCACAAAAGAGCAAGGAAAGGGGAAACCCTAAACTTAGGTGTGAGGGACAGCATGTGCATCTGAGTCCCAGTTGCGTCCATGAAGTCCATGAATAATGTGGTAGCTGTTCTAATGTCCTAATAAAAAATGGCTCCAAATCACAGGCTCTGCCCTTTACCCTAAGACAGTTTCCCTTTTTGGCTGCTGCTTCTGCAGGAGCACATCATAAAGAAGTATTATAACTGGGACCAGATATTCCTAGTTTCCCACTCAAAGTCGGAACCTTCTCTTGCATATAGGGCATGAATCCAAGAAATGATTTAGGTTTCGCCAGGGGTCTGCTACTGCCAAGTAGAATTTATGACTTCTATTTCCTTTAAAGAGTGGACCGCCATGCTGAATCACAAACTGCTTTTGAGAAATATCTAAGTCTCCTCCCCGCCCCCAAACAACTGGCTTTGTAAGAATAACTCTTACGAAGCCCT
Organism: Podarcis melisellensis; assembly: GCF_964234715.1. NCBI lineage: Eukaryota > Metazoa > Chordata > Lepidosauria > Squamata > Lacertidae > Podarcis > Podarcis melisellensis. The sequence goes on along the minus strand of NC_138531.1, from coordinate 18,370,535 downwards.
GTTAGACATAAGGAAAGGCTTCCATGAAGATGGTCTCTTAGGATACTGACCATAACCTAAAAGATAATATAGCTGATATCGATGGCCAACAGCTTTCATGGAGAATAAGGCTATCAATGGCTATGTTAGGAATCATGGTGAGGAGGGCATAGTGAGGAGGAATGGTGGAAAACTTCCTCTCCCCCTGCTCCTGAGCAGGATCCTGAATCTTCTCAGGAGCAGGAGGACAGTATAGATTTGGAACAGTGGTTTGCAGAGGGACATAGTTCAGAAGACAGAAGTTGGGAAGAACTGGTTGGTGAACAGCTAGGAGAATAAGAACTGGGAGAGAGAGAGAGAGTTAACAGACTCACTTTCACTGGAAATTGTCCATCTGCTCAGCCCAAGGTCAAGGAGAGCAGATAAGGTGGAAGCACAGAAAGCACAGTGGTTGCGAGATCAGGTTGCAGGATGCGGAAGTGACGTGGGTGACAAGGGAGGAAGGGGGTGGAATCCTTAATTGGGAGTACCTTGATTCCTTGGAATGGTTTCTTTGTTCTCTTGCTGTGATCATTAAAATCTCCAACTGGTAAGAGACTCCTTTTGCTTGGTTCTGTTTGGCTCCTGAAGCCTGACAGGCTACTAGTCATGATGGTGATGGTCTTCCTCCACTGCTGGAGAATGTATATCTCTGAATACCTGTTGCTGAGCATCACAAATGGGAAGATCGCTGTTGCACTCAGGTCTAACTTGCAGTTTTCCCATAAGCATCTGATTGACCACTGTGAGAAAAATATGGTGGGGCAAATGGGCCTTTGGTCTGATCCAGCCAAGCTCTTCTTATATTTTAATGGGGGGAAAGTGAAGCTTACTTCTGAGCATATGGATAGGATTGTTCCGTAAGAGCCTGGAGAAGATCAGAACCTAACCATTGCGAAACAGAACTCATGTGTCAACACTTGACATTGGTTCCAGTGTTTGGTTCCAATAACGCAACAGGGAATTGGTGATCTACAGTCTGCCATATATCGCACAAATTGAACAAACAACTGCAGAAATGTTAGAGAAAATATTGGAAACTCACAGTGCAAATGTAATTCTGCTCAAACTATTTCAAACTGGACTACCACCAAGTATATGAAAAACACCTTTGGAGATACAAAATAAGCTTCAATATTTCTACCACAACTCTCCAGACATTGGGACGTAACCTGCTATTCTTTTGATTTTCATCGGCAGATTAATATTGTACCGGGGCTTTCACATTTAGTGAAAACTGATATGGATTTCCTAATGTGAAGAGGGGTCAAACCCAGCATGAAAGAAAACTGGAGGAAAGGAAAACATAGCGAGGGGGAAACCCTACAGCGTGACAGATTTGAAGAACTACCCAGGAGAGAGACAATTTAGTGGAGCTTTCCTATCATGCACTCATACGGCACAGCTTTGGATAATTTGCCTTTGCCTCTCAAAGATTTACAGCGAGTTTCTGAATCACTCAAAAAAGAAAAGAAGCATGGTGCAGAAAAAGAGAGAGAAAGGAAATAAGAAAGGAAGAGTGCTTTACTCTTTTCTTTTCTTTTCTTTTCTTCCCTTCCCTTCCTTTTGGCAAAGGTGAGAGGTCACTTTAGCAAACACCCAAAGAATATGACTTTCATCTTATCAGAATCCATATGGTGCCTGCATTTTTTTGACATTTTGTATTGCCCACATGCCATTCTGATAACCCATTTTTTTAAAGGATCCCACGCAACTGGAAGATGTACTAAAGAAGGGGGAGCAAACCAAGTTGCTGGAGTTATTATTTATTTTTATTTATTATTGCTTCTGTAGAATGAAGGGCTGGACAATTGAGGCTTTTTAGATGGGGGGGGGGAGATTACAGAGATATGTGACAATTAAACAATTATCAGTGGTCATGCTGTTGATAGGGAGAAGTTTTTCTCTTTCTCATATTCCAGCACTCAGGGTAACTCAGAGGATAACTCAAATTAGCTCACAAGTGAGATCTTCAACATTAATGCTGCCATGTTGGAATGTTTCTGTGCAGGGTTCCTGCCAGCCAACATGTTCAGGATACTCGATTTCATCCTTCTCCCACCTCTAATTTAGGGTCCTTTCTCTAAAGTTGCCTTTGTTTGGCTTTGCGTTTCGGCAAACCGAGGCATTTTCCCAATTCCCTCCAGTGTGTGGGTGGTGACATTTTTAGTAAAGAAGTTTATTATGTCATTTGGTTGAGCCCATCCTTTGCAGCCTTGACTAATGAGGAGGAGGGGAGATTTTAACACTTCTTGTCATGTTGTGGCTTTGATGAAATCCCACCCCTTAAAAAAACTGCTATTCTAGAAAGCTGCAGGTTATTTTATTCCCATCTCCCTCCTTTCCTGCATTTCTCCCTCCATCTCTCCTGTCTCCCTGCCCCCCCCCCAAGCTACTGTGGTTTATGTGGGAACTCTGCAAACATGTGGATGGGGCTGTAGCTGTGATTCTTTCTCCCTGCTAGAGAAAGCATAATTTTCTGGAAGAAATTTAAGAACTATCTTAAGAAACATTGCAAAATTAATGAATGTTAGAATGACGTTGGTTTAGAAATTATGTGGTTTCCAGCTGTAATGGTTAAGTAAAAAGAAAAGAAAGGCTAAATATTAAATGAAAAATAAGGGAGAGGGTTTGCTGAATTAATAAATTAGAAATTGGAATACAGAAAGGGGAGGTATGAGGAAGTCGGGGAAGTAAGTTATAAGAAAATAAGGGATTGAAATTATACTTGTTTTTATTTTTGTCTGTTTGTATTATTGTTTTGTTTTGATTTTATATAATTTTTGAAACTTTAATAAAAATCTTTTTAAAAAAAGAGAGAGAAAGCATAATTTTCATGGTGAGAGGCAAGGGTTTCCACAGGTAGAAAACCCTCTTCTCCACTTGGTGAGTGTCTCTAATTCACTCTAATCCACAATGGGAAGTACGTGAAAATCTCTCTGCTTTCTAGAATAATTCTGACCATAGACTATATTTCAGAAATGATGAATGCCATTTGAAGTGCGCAAATCTATTTTAAAAATAAAACATTGATGCTCTTTTCTATCAGTACTAGTAGATTATTCTTCCAAATTACCTCAAAAATCATACATGCTGGTGCTTTGAATAATTAAAAAGCACAGGAATGGGGATGATGAATACTATTAATTTATAACCACAATGCTTTTCTCTTTCTGGCTGTGAGTTGCAAGAGAATGCTGTGAAACTTGGTGCTTTACAACACTATTTCCTAGCAAATTCATGCATACTTTCTTTGCCTTTGTGCTCCTATCACTGGGCTACGCTTTACTTAGAGCTAGTTCATGCCGAGATCTAGTATGATCTTGCACATAAAGAGAGTTGGATTTAGATGAGAGAAATCCCTGCTCGTTCCCAAATCTCACTTGGTCTAGTCACTATCTCTTGGCAACCTACATAAAAAGGATGTGAGGATAAAATGGGATAACCCCAGGTTGATGTTCCTTGGATGTAGGATTGGATATGGATATGACAAACAGAAAGACAGGGTGCATTTCTTCCAGGCTGGTGCTTATGTTTGACACAGCAGATGGATTTTATGAAAAGTTCATATAAAGTGCCAAAGCCTTCTTTAAGGTTTCCATCATATACTGAAGAAGTAATCCACTCTTCAATCTAAGATAAAAAGCAGCTTGCCTCTTCTGCATTGTAAACAGCTGCACTGACCTTATGTTGCCTTGCTATGTGGGCAAATGAGCCCATGCAACTCTGTTGGACTTCAGCCAACAGATGATAGATCTGTTTTAATTTAGAAACCTTTGCAAATGCCTTATCCTGCAGTGGTTGAAAGGGTAGAAATGAGGTGGCAGACAAAGAATGAGCAAACCTGAATAGCAGTCACTTAAAATAACATTCATAACCATGATTTTAACTGCTGCTCTCCACTCAGATACTCAAGCTGTGACAGTCCTGATTCAAATAAGCATGGCTCTCTGCTCTAATCCTACTTTTAAAATGTATTCAGAAAAACTCTTGGGAACACATTATTAATGAGTAACACATTCATATGCCACCGTCTGGCCCCAGCAGTCTTGTTTTCAGCAAATGCTGAAGAATACAATACCTTCTCATCCTTATCCTATGTACTAAATAAAACCAAACCCATTCTCAAAGTATGGGTCCTTATAGATTAAAAAATACACCTTCCACACACGAGGCCTCAGGGAACCCAAAGGTTTTCAGAAGTATGAACAACAACAAGAAGAAAAAAATCGGGGGGGGGGGATCCAGAACTCTAAATAATCAAATGAGGACTGAGCGTGCTCTGTGGGCATGAACTGCTGATTGACAGGTGCCAATGGGAATGGAATGTAGCATGTGGAAGGTCAATGCAGGCAAAGCGTATGCTTGTTTCACCCACTTTGCACGAGAGCCTTCTGAAGGCCTTCTTAGCAGCATGGCAACACATATTTCTGTAAGTTGCTTTGAGCCTTTTTGTGAGAAGTGACCAATAAATTAAATTAAATAAATATCCACACGTCAAGTGTTGTCCGGCAGAGCTGAAGCTGGGCCTTACCTGTTTCTTAGTGGTCCTGCTCTTGCACCTTTAACAGATGTCTGATATACATACATCTAGCCATGCATCTTTTCCTATAAGAGAGAGAGAGAGAGAGAGAGAGAGAGAGAGAGAGAGAGAGAGAGAGAGAGAGAGAGGGAGAGAGAGAGAGATCTTTTCTTCTAGAAAAAAAGGTGACAATATTCACCATGAAGTTGATACAGTAACTGGCACACTTTTAACCAGAACTAGGAAGCATGCATGTTACACTGCTCTGAAAGATGTAGGGGAAGAACCAGCAAAAAAAGTGACAAGCCTGCAGAGGAGAGGGTCATCTTTTACCCACTTCAAATTGCAACGTTATGTAAAGATCTGGAATCCATTCCATACAGTTTTGGGTGGAAGCAGTTGCCCTAGGCCACACACTTGAAAGGACCTCATCAACACTGACAGTGTTCTCGAACAAAGAAAGAAATATTAAATTCACACAGGGTGCCCCGAGAAAGGAGGGTCACAAATGAACCCGCAGCTCCCAGAATTCTTACAGTGCAAGCCTATACCTCTCTCAGAAAGCCTCACTGAATTCACCTCCTCTCAACTAAGGCTACAATCTTAACAATCTTACAATCTTACAATCTTAATTTGTTAGCTGGGGATTAGACTGTGTGGAAGTCTAAACTGCTCTCCCGCCAACCACCACTGATTTAGTGACCCCCAAGAAGGCCCTGAAATGGCATGTTCCAGAGGAGAGGGGGGAAGTGGCTAAGCCAAGCTAGGATCTGCTGGATCCTTAGCAGGACTCCCTGCTGTCACTGAGCCCAATCTGGGACTGTCCTTTGAGCCAGCTCCAGGAACAATTTTCTCCCCACCACTGGCTTTAGCCTGAGCCACAGCAATGAGGTCTGTGGATGCAATGGTGGTTCTGCTGCTCCATACAGACTTCCTGATGAGGGATGGGGAGGAGGTTTCGACTGAGCCCTGAGTATGTGAATATGGGCATGGAGATTCAGAACCAATGGGATCTGCTGGAATAACACACATTTTCACATGCAGGAGAACAGCAGTAAACTAAAATAAAAAGCGAGGTTGAATGCAAACAAAATTATCATGCACGAATGCAGGTTCTAAAGCTTTCCTTCCAAAATCCTGTTACACTTAAGTACCGATATTTTGGATTTGAGTAGCTTTAGTCCCATTGAAACCAGTGGAGCAAAATTAGCTTAATTCTAAGTACTCCAGCTTAAGTCAGCTGAAGATCAGGCTGCAAAATGGCTCTCCTCAAATATCTTATTTCCATTTAATTAGAACCAAAGTGATTTTACTGCAGCTGTACTCAAGAGGAATAGTAGATTTTCACTTGCAAAGGCAAGTGGGCAGTGCATAAAAGAGCAAGTAATCAGCAAAAAGAGTCTTGGGACACAACATTAGTTCTATGGAAGAAAGAACAGCCCAGTTTACAGCTTAGTTAGAAAGAAAACAAATGTGAAAACATACAATAGCTAGCCTCCAATTTAGAAAGATAAAGTATCATTCACATCCATAATTTGTTTCATATTAATTGGGAATTAAGTCAATCAAGATACATGTGCAATAGGCTGTGGGCAGTTTTTTTTTGGGGGGGAAAGCACACCTAATAGTTCCAAGACTTGAGGATGATTTCCAGCAATGGATGGCTCTCCAGGTGTTCATAGTATCATAGAATTGCAGGAACCTTAACCAAGGCATCCATGACAGATGGCCATCCAATCTCAGCTTTAAAAGCTCTAATGAAGGAGAGACCACAACCCTCTGAGGGAATCTGTTCCACTGTTGAACAGCTCTTATTGTCAGAAAGTTTTTCCCTATATTTAGTCAGAATCTCCCTTGAATCCATTGGTTCACATCCTACTCTCTGGAGCAAGAGAAAACAAGCTTGCTCCATCTTCCATGTGACAGCCTTTTAGATATTTGAAGATGGCTATCTTATCTCCTCTCAGTCTCTTCCAAGATAAACATATCCAACTCCCTCAAGCATTCCTCATAAGGCGTGGTTTCCAAATCCTTGATCATCTTCCTTTACACATGTTCCAGCTTGTTAATAGACTTCTTAAATTGTGGTACCCAAAAAACCATACTCCAGATGTGATCTGCCCAAAGCAGAATAGAGTGGGACTATCACTTTCCTTGACTGGGATGCTATACTAGAATAGCATTAGCTTTATTTTACTGCTGTATTGTGGTCTGCTAAGACCGCTAGACCACAATTGGTCTAGACCACTGTATTGTGGTCTGCTAAGACCTCTAGGAGGGACGCGGGTGGCACTGTGGTCTGAACCACTGAGCCTTGGGCTTGCCGATCAGAAGGTTGGTGGTTCGAATCCCCGCGATGGGGTGAGCTTCCGTTGTTCGGTCCCAGCTCCTGCCCACCCAGCAATTTGAAAGCATGTCAAAGTGCAAGTAGATAAATAGGTACCGGTCCAAAGAGAAGGTAAACGGCGTTTCCGTGTGCTGCTCTGGTTTGCCAGAAGCGGCTTAGTCATGGTGGCCACATGACCCGGAAGCTGTCTGTGCACAAACGCCGGCTCCCTTGGCCTATAAAACGAGATGAGCATGAAATCCCAGAGTTGTCCACGACTGGACCTAACGGTCAGGGGTACCTTTACCTCTACCTCTACCTTTAAGACCTCTAGAGCCTTTCCACATGTACTACTAGCAAGCCATGTGTCCCCCATCTTATATTTGTGGAGCTGGTTATTCCTGCCCAAGTACACAACCTTACATTTTCCCCTATCGAAACCCATCCACACCCCCAGCTTTCCAAATCAGTTTGTCCCTAAGAAGTCCTTGTGAAAGTTCATCAATACTCTGTGTGAATTTCTCGTAATATACAAATGCTTGTGTGCCATTTCACCTAATATACACATTTTTGCAAAGCAGTTCTTCCTAAGATCGTGTCATGTCTTCATTTATTTCTCCCACACCCTGTGCCCATGGGCCTTGAAATGAAATCATTCCCCATCCCTAGCTTGAAGTACCGGTAAGTCATTTGCCTGTAAACAACTCAGAGGACTGCTGAGTTGGGTGTAATAGGGGAGCAAAAGGCAATACGGGTGTATGGAGTAAGTAGTATTGCTACCTTTGTCAATATGAGAAATAGTATTGCTGTTAACCTGCTGATGTGCACCAATGTCAGATTTGCTTAAAACTTAATTCATTATGAGTTCTGACTAGGAACTCAGTATACAACCCTTCCTGTTGCCAAAAGAACCAGTTCTGCTAATTCCCAGAGCATCAGATGGGGGAAAATATGTCTCCAAAATCCCAGTTTGGATGTATTTGATTAAGTGAAGCAGCGAAACTAGAGTAAGCACAAACATTGCTTTTATCCTGGAAGACATCCAGGTTTTGGGCAACCAGAATTGTTTATAACTATTCAGCATATTACTTAGCTAATCTCCCCTTTTTTCTTTTACATCAGGATGTGAACAAGTGAACAAAGGCCATGTTAAACATTCAATGTGGAATTGAATGCTTATTGGTTTGGGTGGATGCAGTTATTTCCCATGTAATTTTTGGTGGCACAATACCAAATCCACAGTGTTAAATGGCTGGGTAGGGGGGGTCGTGACAAGACCAAAAGCAACTAGTTGTGCTAAGCCTTTGCAAAAAATAAAAATAAAAAATGCTATAAGCATTTACTGTGAAGTTGGGAAATGCAGGCAGCCAACAGCATTCGTTCTTGTCCATTCTGTGTTACTAAAAGCAGTCCCACACGACTGAGCAATGCCATGGCTGCTGTTGACTTAATTCATCTTGGCTTTATACTGGGGAAATTAACAGTGGCTTTTCTCCAAGTGCCAATGGGATTCTACAATTAACATCCAGCTCTGTTTAGTAGCACACATTCTTCATCCTTTACTGCCGGCTTGCTGCAACCCACTGATCTTAAAAACAACAACACAACAATAATTACAAGTGAGGGCAGAAGACGGAACCTGTGCAGAACGGTGATTTCATCTGCTATGTAATCTCGCTTCTGGATGCAAGTACAGAGGGAAGACGTTATTTGCATTCATTTAGGTATCCATTTCCACACTTAGCAAAGTGTGTGGCAATAAATACCAACTGGCTTTGTCAGATGTTTCCAAAGATGGAGTGCTTGTCAAATGTGGGTGGTAGAATTCGCTTCTTTCTGCTTCTAGGTTTACTGATACAGTGGTACCTTGGCTGTCAAACTTAATCTGTTCTGGGAGTCCGTTCGACTCCCGAAACTGTTTGAAAACCAAGTCGCGGCTTCTGATTGACGGCAGGAGCTTCCTGAACTCAATCGGAAGCTGCAGAAACTGTGTTGGACGTTCAGCTTCCAAAGAACATTTGAAAACCAGAACACACACTTCTGGGTTTTCGGTGTTCGGGAACCAAGGTGTACAAGTACCAAAGCATTTGAGAACCAAGGTACAACTGTACAGTGCAATTTTGCAATATCATCTGCAGCTGCTATTGGTGCATCTCTATGCACTGCTTTTCCAATGAAATTATAACAGTATCTTCCAGGGAGTCTTGCTGGATTATGTTTCCTGTTGGATTGTTCTTGGCTAGACAGTGTTGCATGTGTCTATCAGGGGCAAAGAGTGAATGAGATGGTACAGCAAATCCATCCTTGCTTAAGTATGATTTAAAATCTATTTCAGGTCTGACTCTAGAAGAAATCACAAATCTGGAAAACAGTGACACATCTGCAATCATCTTCATCGTCACCTTGTCTTTCAGATTAACCATCACTTCTTCACATGCTGAACTACAATTTATCAATTTCACTTTGTTCTATTGGTGACCAGAATTGTACAGCATTTGTCACAATGCGTTGCTTTATGAATATAGAAAGTTGTTTTAATTAACGTTCTTCAGTTAACATATCAACTTTTTCACTTCCTGAAGGAAAACATGGTGGGTGACGTTCTGAACAATTCATCAAAATGGGCTGATAGTTTAATTGAAAGCTTCCTTCATCTTCATCATGTTCCTAGAATATCCCTTAGACTATTCTCAACATTTTCCTTTCATACATAGCTGTCAACTTACAGATTTGAAAATAAGGGACCATCAGCCTTGAAAATAAGGGACCAGCGGCCAAAATAAGGGACCTGCAGCCTCACCTGTTCCAGGCACTCCAGCCTTCCTGTCCTCCTGCAGTCTGGTCAAACTCATGCCAGTAGCTTCGAGGACACTGTCCAACCAACTTTGTAACCAGAGGTTCAACTGAATAGAATCTGAATCACATGCACAACAAGGCCTATGCAGCCTCAACTTAAGATGGATCCCCGGCCTGGCTTTGCACTGCAAAGTTTGCAGCAGCACGTGCAACAAAATGGCGTCCAGCATTCAAAAAACCCCTCAGCTTGCATTAACTAGCCACACACAAGGCATGCCAGCTCCACCCCCCAGTCGTTCTTAGACTTCTTATTGAGTGAGCAACACAGCCAAGCAACACAGTTGGAGCCTCCCTCCTCCCTGGCCGGCAGGGAGGGAGGGAGAGGAGCTGCTTCCTTTGAAATTTAAGGGACATCATTTGAGGGACATCCATCAATAAGGGACAGCAGCGGGACATGGCGCTGCAATAAGGAACTGTCCCTTCAAATAAGGGACACTTGACAGCTGTCTTTTGATATCCCTTACACTTTGACTGGAATGGCTATTCTCAACATGTTCTCTGACACAACAGCTATCCTTGTTAGTTTTGAATTTGTGAGGAAGACTGTGATCTCCCATTGAGAGAGTGTGTCCTCCCTAAAAGAGGGCACGTGTTTCAGTGAGACCTGGAGACTGACCTTCTGGTTGTGGGTGGGTATATTGGACAGCTACAACACCCGATTGGTAGATCCCTTGTTGCCGGGTTTAATCTGGCCAATGGGGAGCTGTCTAAACGTGCCAAGGGACCTATATATACCTATGCATGTGACCTAGAGCTTCCTCTTTCGGCTCGTGCATCGGAACACTTGCCCACCTCTCCCTATATTTAGGGCATTTTGCGATTGACTTTACTATGCTGTCGTGTGTCGTCTGTTCCCCACTTGGCTGATTGGCTGTTGTCATTTGGGTTTCACCCACCACGTGTGAGTGTTCAGAACTTAACTGGTTAAGTTGTTCTGAGTGTGCGTCACATCCCGACGTCAGCTGTTAGAAGCTGGGAGGAGACAGAAGCTTTTAGAAGCTAAGGAGGAGGAGTTGTTTCCTGTACTTTCACTTCTCTCTGTGTATCTGTGAGAGAGACATGGCTGAAAGAAGCCCTGGTCTTTGTTGGTGAAATGTATTAATAAAGGGCTGTAAATAGACGGACCTGTCTGTGTATGCTTGCAAGGAAGAAAGTCTGCTTTACACCGCTGTTCAACTCTGCTAAGCCGTGACCTGAAGGGAGCAACAGTGGCGCAGCTGTGAAGAAGTGTGCCGGACCCGTTATAAACTGCTGATTGACGATCATAAAGTAATCAGGTGTCACGGCAGATCGATATCCAAGAGGTTATGGAGGTCAGCCAACGCTCGTAAAGCAGACGCTGTGAGCCTCAGCAATGTCTTTGAAGTTAACGTTCTGAGGCTGAGGGGCCGTCGGAGGCCAACGGGAGCTGACTGGATGCCGGAGAGCAAGAATGATTAATTGCCTGCTTCTAAGAGGCAATGAGAGCTGCTGATACAGAGAGCTGGCTGGAAGCTGAGAAGCAGCTGGAGCTAAAAGCAGCTGGAATCGTTACTCCAAGCAAGGGAGAGCCGTAGGAGCTGGTACTGAGCACTGAGTACGGAGTAAGTACAGCTTGGGGCACCTTGGGAGAACAGGAGAAGATGGCCAAAAGCCAGAATATACCTCTGGAAAAGCTCACTCTAAAGAGTTGGGCAATATGGAGCAGAAGAATAAGGGGATGGTTCTTAGTCGAGGGGCTTTGGGAAGCAAGCCAATGGGAGCCAAAATCACCCCTTAGCTGGCCAGCAGCTGGAACAGGCATTGCAAGCTGTGGGGCTGCGTGGGCTGAAGATAGCCAGCAGAGAATGCAACTTGAGCTGGATATGCTCAGAGCATGCGTTGATGAATCGCTGAAGCCTCATCTTGAGGGCGTTGAATCGGCCCATGCCGCCTGGCAGGCGCTGAGGAGTGTGTGTGAAAGCTCAGCGGGGGCCAGGCCAGGGGGGGCTGAAGGATGCCCAGAAAGCCCAATGGGGGCTGGGACAGTGTTGGGGAGCTGTTGTAATGCTTCTACACGTCTGTGTGATGGACTGGGTCCTGGAGAGGCTGGACTGGCAGGCCCTGTTCCCGATGGATTGGCCTCTAGGAGCGCTAGTGAGCAGATCGGGGGGGCGAAGAGTTCCAAAGGCAAGTTTAAAGAGCTTTTCACTTGTGCTGAAGCGGAGAGCAGCTTCAGGGGGGGCCAGGCTGGTGGGAGGCGCCGTTCCAGAAGGAGGAAGGCCAGGCCAGCTGGCAGGAGCCCCGGGCAGTGTTTTTCCACTGGAGTTCAATGTCTGCGTGGCAGTTGCCCCCACCGGAGCAGAGAGCCGAGGCAGGATGTTGGCAAGGACACTTCTCATGGGAACCAGACGGGTTTCCATGGCAACAGGCCTGGGAAGGCTGGCAAGCGTGCAGGTGGCCAGGAGAAGCAGCAGGAAGAGTCTTATCAAGTTTCTGCAAGCATGGCATTGTTCGAAGACGGCCGAGTGGAAAATTTCGAGCTCAGCCTTGTTATTGACTCTGCAGCTAACCGCAACATGGTTCCAGAGACCCCTGCAGTCGAGATGTGGAATTGCACGGCAGTTTCAAAGGGACAAACTGTTTTATTTGCAAATGGACAGCGGAAAAATGTCACTAACTGTGGTACATTGTTCCTTTCTGTTTTGCAGGAGGCGGTGCAGTTTTGTGTTGTTCCAGGGGTTCATCACTGTTTGTTATCTGTGCCTTATTTGTTAAAAAAGGGTTTTCAGGTTTGTTTCCAGGGGGATTCCTGCACAATCTCCAGAGAAGGAAGACGACTTGTTGAAGTGAAACGGGGACAGAATGATCTTTTCGTTCTTAAAACGTCTCTTGGGGGTGAGGGGAAGGTTGAGAAAGCACAAGCGTTGCGTGCTACAGTTCCCAACCAGCGTACTACAATTCCCGGTCATGTCTCATGTGCATGCGCATGGCATCAGAGAACGATTCACAATCCTTTAGAGGATTTGCAGGTGTTACCTGAGGTCGCTGCAGGTTGTAAGATTAAAAATTGTGGAAGTGCCATTAATTGTGACACTTGCAAGCAAGCAAAGCTGAGAGGGTGCAGTTACCCAAAGGTGGAACGGGTTACCACCAAACCTTTTGAGCTGGTTCACATAGATCTGTCCAATTCTGTCAGGGAACAGAGTCTAGGGGGGGCCAGGTATCTGCTGACTTTTCTGGATGATTTTTCGCAGAATTCCTGGAGTCATGGTCTCAGATCCAAGGAGGATGCAGCACAGCTGATCAAGAGCTGGATTGAGGGAGTAGAACTAAGGTTCTCCACCAGAGTGCAAGCGATCATCAGTGACAGAAATGCTAGGTACACTGGTTCTGCTTTGCAGAAGTTCTTTCACGAGAAAGGGATACGTCACACAGTTACTTCACCCAAGCAGAGGGGGGTGGCAGAGCTGAGGAGTGGAGCTCTGGTTCAGGCAGCACAGGTGATGCTTACAGAGTCTGGGTTACCTCCACAGTTTTGGCTGGAGGCGGCTAGAGCTGCATGCTTCACCTGGAATAGGACCTACAATTCGCTGGTAGGTGACACTCCGTTTTCTCTGTTGAATGGCCGCAAACCCCAGGTTCACTTTCTGCGCAAGTTTGGGTCTCCTGCGGTTGTCTCTGCGCCTGAGGCTTTGCGAGGGCCAGATGGAGCCAAATTCCAGAAAATGATCTTCTGTGGGTATGAGCCAGAAGCCCGTGCATGGCGGTTTGCTTACCCTTCAGGTGATCAGAGTAAGGTGCTGATCAGTAAACACGCTGAGTTCTGTGAGGAGGATGTAAAGTCAAAGTCTCCTGTCAGGCGTGATGTTCTCTCAGAATGTCTCTCTGATCCAGAAGACAGTTCTGATGAGGCGGAAGAAGAGGCTGAGGCTGCTGATGACGACCAGGTCACTGACCAGGGTCAAGAGCAGGATAGGGCATCTCCACAAGTTGTAAAACAACAGCCCAAAAGTGAGCCTAGTTCTCCTGTGAGTGTGGTGGAGAGGATTCGAAGACGCTTTAAGTCAGAAGGAGAATCCCATGATACAGAGGACACACCTGCTGATCAAAGTGAGTCAGAGGGAACACCTGAGTTTGTGCCTAGAAGGTCCAGTCGCACAACAAAGGGTATTCCACCAGAGAGGTACCAGGCCACAGGTGCGTGGGTAAGTTTCACACAGTGCGATTCTGCGAGTTGTGAGGTGGTTCCACAGTTGCCTAACAGGGACGCCAAGAGAGGGCGCAAGGCATTGGGGAAGGCATTGATCTCACAGAGTTTTGCTGAGGATGTTCCACAGGTGCAGTCGGAATCCAACGCAAGGGGGGGTGTGAGTGTTCAGAACTTAACTGGTTAAGTTGTTCTGAGTGTGCGTCACATCCCGACGTCAGCTGTTAGAAGCTGGGAGGAGACAGAAGCTTTTAGAAGCTAAGGAGGAGGAGTTGTTTCCTGTACTTTCACTTCTCTCTGTGTATCTGTGAGAGAGACATGGCTGAAAGAAGCCCTGGTCTTTGTTGGTGAAATGTATTAATAAAGGGCTGTAAATAGACGAACCTGTCTGTGTATGCTTGCAAGGAAGAAAGTCTGCTTTACACCGCTGTTCAACTCTGCTAAGCCGTGACCTGAAGGGAGCAACAGTGGCGCAGCTGTGAAGAAGTGTGCCGGACCCGTTATAAACTGCTGATTGACGATCATAAAGTAATCAGGTGTCACGGCAAATTGTCACAATTTGTAAGGTTGCGGATAGGCACTGGTTCATGTGGTAGGGATGGGAGAACGGTCTCACCATCGCTATGTGAAGGGTATTCCATTAAAGGAATCCAGGGACTCAACTTGGTTTGGTCAACCCCCAAAAGGGGGTTGTGCCCGTGCCTGAGTCCAGGGGAGCATCTGGGGAGTGGACATAGTCTGTTTCAGGCTTTCCACCAACCTCAGGTGTTCACCCTTGGCTGACCTATGATAGAGCTCTGGGTCAGCGCTACCTGCAAGGGTGCAGGGAGCTAGTCGAACCAGAGCCCATGCAACCACTCACTTGCTGTAATCAATAAAGTTGTGGCCTAAATTCTGCAAAAAAAACAAAAACAAAACTAAGATTTGAGTCAAATGTGTGTATATTTAGGGGGGAGATCTCTGTGTCTGAACACGCAACTATTCCTTCAAGTCAACACTGTACCGTTAGGGCTGAATTCAACTAAGTCGTGCTGGCAGATTCCTGCATTGCAGGGGGTTGGACTAGATTACCTCCCCCCCCCCAATTCTATGATTCTATGGTTGTTCACTCCCCATTTCCCTTGCATGGAGTGCTCAACAAAATGGAAGTGAAGCTGTAAATAGTGTATCCCTGATACTTACATCATATGAAACTAGTTCTGACGAATCTATGGCAAACAGCAATTGTTAAAGGCTTGAAGAGCTGTCAGATTAGGATCTCAATTTGATGTCCTGACTGATCGCAGAAATAGCACCAGTATTCTCAAGATATCCATATAGGTGCATGTGACTTGGAATAAAGGTTCATTTTCTTCCTTCTGAATTTTTCTTTAAAAAATTATTCATGGCTTCAAAAGTATCATTTCCTTCTGTGTGGATACGAGTAAGGAATGTGCTTCCATCATTGCTCACAGCCAGAGTATCTTGCAGTTTTCATATGCCTGGCAACATATTTTTTTCACTGTTCCAAGGTTTTCTAAAGTGAATTCATCTTGAAGCAGACTATAAAGTGCTGACACAGTTATGATGTGGGCTTCTATTGCCCTTTGAATGTGCTTCCCTTCCAGCATCTGTCTGGTAGTTGCTGGCCCATACAAATGACATTCCACCCACAATTCTGGAACAATCACTCACTTGTCTGCAAGAACCAATCATTGTAATTGAGAAATGGTGATGTGCAGATCGTCTGATTTAAGAATCCTTTTTTTTTTTTTTTTTTTTTTTTTTTGGTTAACCTTTCCAAGCCATGTGGCTTGAATGGTTCATAGAGTGTGCTAATGGCTACATCTCTTGCAGTGTTCAGTTATGCGAATGCAAGTTGTGTTGACCTATCAGCAGGCAATGCTGGAATCAGGACCAACAATCAAAGTCTAATGGCATTTTTTCCTCTTAAGTACGTTATAACTAGACCATGCAGAAGAAGCTTGCAGTGTTGGGGTGCCAGGCTCCATGGTGCCTATCTCAATGCTGACTTCATCCAATCGGCCAGTACACGAGATGTAGCAGTGAAATCTTAACCCCGTCAATTCCCATGTTTGTGGGGTTAAGACTAAGTGTCTCTTACACCCTCCCAAACCAAATCTACAACATCTAGGTCAGACATGATGTTTACAACAATAACGAGTTATCATTCAGATTGTTTTTAGTTGTTTAGTCGTGTCTGACTCTTCGTGACCCCATGGACCAGAGCACGCCAGGCATCCCTGTCTTCCACTGCCTCCTGCAGTTTGGTCAAACTCATGTTAGTAGCTTCGAGAACACTATTCAACAATCTCATCCTCTGTCATCCCCTTCTCCTTGTGCCCTCATTTTTCCCCAGCATAAGGGCCTTTTCATAAGGGTTTATCAACTACCTGATACACTCATGAGCACCAATCATCATGAATGCACAACAGAAAGGACGTTTGCAAGGACAGTTGCTCAGTGCTCCAGGATTCATTGAAATTCCCTTTCTCAGAAAGAGAAAGAATCAACAGAACCAAAGCACAACGGTTCCTCTTTCACCTCTGCCCTACCACAGAGTCCCTATTTTCCAGGGACATCCCCGATTTAGAGAAGCCGCCCAGGTTTTTAATTTGATCCTGGAATGTTCCACTTTTCCTTGTTGTTGTTGTTTAGTTGTTTAGTCGTGTCTGACTCTTCGTGACCCCATGGACCAGAGCACGCCAGGCACTCCTGTCTTCCACTGCCTCCCGCAGTTGGGTCAAACTCATGCTGGTAGCTTCGAGAACACTATCCAGCCATCTCATCCTCTGTCGTCCCCTTCTCCTTGTGCCCTCCATCTTTCCCAACATCAGGGTCTTTTCCAGGGAGTCTTTTCTCATGAGGTGGACAAAGTATTGGAGCCTCAGCTTCAGGATCTATCCTTCCAGTGAGCACTCAGGGCTGATTTCCTTCAGAATGTAGAGGTTTGATCTTCTTGCAGTCCATGGGACTCTCAAGAGTCTCCTCCAGCACCATAACTCAAAAGCATTGATTCTTCAGCGATCGGCCTTCTTTATGGTCCAGCTCTCACTTCCATACATCACTACTGGGAAAACCATAGCTTTAACTATATGGACCTTTGTCGGCAAGGTGATTTCTCTGCTTTTTAAGATGCTGTCAAGTCTGACAGCAATGGTAGAGGGATGTGAGTACATGTTTATGCCATAGTCACCTATTGTCAGCCTTTGGGGAATCCAATCCCCCCCCCACACACACACACAATTGGCTGCCAGGAATTAATAAAAGAGTTCTTACCCAGCTTTATCCCTCTTCAGCCTCTGGCCCATGACCTTCCACTAACCACTGCTGTAAATTTATACTGTCTTCCTCTTCTTTGGAAGGTTCATTCCTTCTCCAATGTCCAGTCCCTCACACCTTTGCAGAATACCCATAGCATAAATAATGTTTTACACTCAATAATACTGATTTTTCGCACCAAAATTCTTACACACTATTCCACTTCGTTGCAGCATTTGAAGGCACAAAACCTGCACTTTAGTATAATACAGCATGTCGTTTAATGAAACATATCATCATGGAACACTTTTTTTTAAGTGTCTCTGCTGAGCCAAGGTTGTGTCTCTCCCACCAGGCAAATCTGTAATCTGCATGACCTTACAAAGAAATTGATACCACTGCCATGTTTGTATCACACAAACTATCCCCCTCCCCTGCATTTGCTGACAGACTATGAGGTCTGAAAACACAGCAAGTGCAATTATACCTGACCTTTGGGAAGAGAGAGAGACAGCAAAGGCAGATATGCAAATCTTTAAAATATTCCTCCTTTATTCATAAAGGTAGAAGGGCAGACTGCAATTTACCTTCACGCCTGCACATTAGGTTCACACAAACAAAGCAATTAGTCCCTCAGGTACATGGCTGTGAGGAGAAACTTTAATACAGGGATAGCCAACATGGTACTCTCCAGAGGTTGTTAGATTACGAATCCCATCAACCCCATCCAGCATGGCCAAAGGTCAGGAATAATGGGTGTTGCATTCAGAAACATCTGGAACCTACCATATTACCTAGCACTGCTTCATAAAAGACATCAGCTTACTTGGAGATAGCCCCAGTCATTCTTATACACATGGCATCTTGAAAGAGAGCATGGAAAGAAAATGACTGCATTTATCTCCATGTAAGCAGCCAGGGACACGGGTGGGGCTGTGGTCTAAACCACAGAGCCTAGGGCTTGCCGATCAGAAGGTTGGCGGTGCGAATCCCCGCGACGGGGTGAGCTCCCATTGTTCGGTCGCTGCTCCTGCCAAGCTAGCAGTTCGAAAGCATATCAAAGTGCAAGTAAATAAATAGGTACCGCTTCGGCGGGAAGGTAAACGGCGTTTCCGTGTGCTGCTCTGGTTCACCAGAAGTGGCTTAGTCATGCTGGACACATGACCCAGAAGCTGTACACTGGCTCCCTCAGCCAGTAAAGCGAAATGAGCGCCGCAAACCCAGAGTCGTTCGTGACTGGACCTAACGGTCAGGGGTCCCTTTACCTTTACCTTTTAAGCAGCCAGTGCACGCTCAAACGTCTTACGTGCCCCTAGATGATGATGATGATTTTCTTCATTTCATTTCTTTTTTTAAAAAAAATGCATACTGTATTTCTACTTTGCCATAATCAAGGTGGTTTGCAATCCATTAGGAATGAGAAGGCATACAACAAAAATCACATCACTGTAATAATTCAGAATGTAACATTTTGTCTGCAGAATTGCAAGAAAATATTTGCAAATTATCAGCAAACCATAAAATAAAATTGCAAACAGCTGTGGCGGCTTCTGTAAAAATACAATGCACAATATGGAAGGGGGCATGCAATGTAACAGGGATAGGGAAAGTGACCCTCCAAATGTTGTTGGATTCAAACTCCCGTCATTACACCCTCCCCTTAGTTGATACCTCCCCAGCCTAAACACTAATTTCTTCAACTTTTCTTTTCAAGAAAGGTTTCTATGCCTCTGACCATTCTCAGTGCCCTTCTCTTTTCCTTTTTGTCTACATCCTTCTGAAAGCTCAGCTCTTAGAACTGGATATAGTACTCCAGATGAGGTCTCATGCTGCATCTATTTCTCCTCATAACTTGGAAACTGTGGCACTATAAATACCATATTAGCATATATATTTTTTGCTAATCATATTAAAATCATATTAGCAATTTTGCAGCTGCTGAACATTGTGCCTTGGCTCATGACTGACCACAGTTCAAATAACCTTTTCACATATACCGCTGCTGAGTTAGACATGCCTCACCTTATAACCTGGGCCCTTGATTTGCAGAATTTTGTGTCTCTTGAAGTCCTTTTACTAGTTTCAACACAATTTTACATTCTATGTTCAAGGTTATTTTGATTTTATTCCTGTTTTTTGAAGTGTTAATCTGGACTGCGTCATCATCCTTCTCCTTGGCAGGCACTGATGGGAACTGTAGTTCACAATATTTGGAAGGCGCCACAATGGCTGTCCCTACCAGTTTTGAGTCACATGCAAGTTTGACAAGGATCCCCTCCATACCCTCATCTAAGTTACTGATAAAATGTTGAAGAATTGAAGACACTCAGTTCAAAAGCTCTCTCCAGTTTGATGCAGATCCATTGATTAGGGTTTTTCAACCAGCTGTGAAACCGTCTGACTGCACTGGTCTTCTAAATCACAGTTATCCAGTTTGCTAACCAAAAAATGCATAGGAAAATTCCTCAAATTGTACGCATGTTCATATTTAATTATTTCATCTATTTATAGAATAGGGGCACAGGAAGAGGAGGTAGGTTTTCACAGGATCGAAACACCTTTGATGGTCACCTTCATCCTGTTCAGCAGCATTAAGGCATGTCATTCATTTATGCAAGTGTCCCCACTGAAATGTTCAGGATACCTCTATTTAAGATTATATACGGAGGTTGAAATGCTTGGCCCACCTATCTTGTAAAGTGGTAGGAGGAAGACAAGGCTTTTGGCATAACAAGTTATTCTCATTGCTGTTTTTAAGTGAGATTCATTTCAGCTTCAACATATGCAAATATAGTTAGCAGATGGGACAGTGGCTTATCTTGGCTGGATGCCAGAACTCAGATTTGTTTTATTATTTGGGGTTTCTCTATTTTCCACTATGCAGAACTGAAGTCATTTCAGCATCTGCTGCTGTTAATACATGAGAACTTGAATGATCTGTACAGAGCAATGATTGCACACCTACAGAAATCTTGCTGTACCAGCTACAGAATGGGCCAGAATTAACCAGAGGAACCGAGACGTCATTGACATTTGTACTGCCTCCTTTGGCTTATGAAATCCTGGTTCGGGTGTTGTAGTGAAGAGGAAGAATAAGTTGTAATGCATATGAGAGAATGGGGAGTGAAGAGACAGATGGTGATGATTTTATTATTTATACTCCGCTCTTCTAACTGGGTTGCCCCAGCCACTGTGGGTGGCTTCCAACATATATATAAAAACATACTAAAATAGTAAACGTTTAAAAACTTCCCTGTACAGGGCTGCCTTCAGATGGCTCAGAGGTTGGATACCGCCCAACATTTCTTCAATGAAAACAGAGATGTCCTACTGTACCCTCCAACATTTCTGCAGTGAAAACATGGATGTCCTACCATACCTTCCAACATTTCTCCGATGAAAGTAGGGATACCCTAAGGAAAAGTGGAACAAAATTGACAAAAATATTTGCAGTGCTCTGAGTTCAAACAGAGGTATAACATGTTTGTGGGACAGGAAAAATTGTGTGGCTTTGACACACTGGGCAAACAGGTGTTCTCCAAACAGGAAGACACATTTTAAAACAAAAAAAAGGTTTTAAGCATGTGAAGTACAAAGAGGAAAAAGAATGAAAATGGTCATCACATAACCAAGCAACAGTAACAATCTTCAAGAAGCTACCAGCACATACTGTATAAATCTGAAAGGGCATAAACAATGCTCTAACCCACAGCATTCCAATATAAAAGAGAGTGACAATATCCTCATTAAAATTAACAGGTAAATAGCAGGAGTCATGAAATTCAGATTTGTAACAATGCTGTCGGTAATGTATATTTTAGTTCTGCTTGATTAGTGTGCATAATAAAGTTCCACCATTTAGCAGATGAGGTTGGGTTGGCCACAAATGTTTGCATGAACAATTGACCTGAGGAATGTATGCCAGAGACGGTGAATCTGTGGCTCTCGAAATGTTGTTGGACTCCAACTCTCATCTGTCCCAATCAACATGGCCAATGGCTAGCGAAGATTGAAGTTGTAGTCCAACAACATCATCATGGCCACAGGCTTTGTGTCCCTGACCTAAAGGT
Organism: Podarcis melisellensis; assembly: GCF_964234715.1. Taxonomy (NCBI): domain Eukaryota; kingdom Metazoa; phylum Chordata; class Lepidosauria; order Squamata; family Lacertidae; genus Podarcis; species Podarcis melisellensis. The sequence continues at coordinate 18,349,314 of NC_138531.1, read as the reverse complement.
TGTAGCTCATGCCAAAGACAAATCTCATCTCTATATTAACATATTTTAAAAATATGAATCCCTAATCCTGAAAATGATGCGTACAGCATTCTGAATAAAATTTTGTTTCCATTTAAAGAAGCATTCAGACTTCAAGCTGAAATCCCCACACGGATGCTCATTTCTCAGCTCAAAGAAAACACACCATTTATTCCTTGGAGACATGGCTCAGAAATAGCGCGGGGAATAAAAAGCGAGGAAAATATTGAGGGCCACCCTGGGGCTTAATTAAATGTACACCTATTATCTCTGCCTCTTTAATTTCAAGGCAACCTGGTAAATTCAAGCTTCTCCTAAATGGGTTTTATTTGTAGCCAGCAGTGCATGTTTGCTTTTAAATGACCGTAGCTCATTTTCTGTGTTGCTTCCTTTCTTATATCATTTGAAGCCTCCCTATTAATATTTCAAAGCTTCTCTTATCTGCTTAGTTAAAAACTCTAGTCATTTGCCATTTTAGTTACTTCCTCCCTCCACCCCCAACATAGCTGCTGTTTTCCTCTGGCTTTACTTTTCTGTTCCCGGTTCACTGAGTAAGCAAGACGAGAGTAGAAGTCAACAGAAGCTGTGCTCATTCCAGCTCCTTTTCTATGTTCAGTGCTTGCATAATGGCAGCTTCCTTCTCCTTTCCCTGCCCTATTAAAGGTTAGCTCAGGGGTGGCTCACAAATACAAGTTCAGCATTTTAAGGGTGGCAGGATTAAATCGAATGACTGCCAGACCCTTGTTAAAGAGTCTCATGGTTTAGTAGTTGAGCAGTGGAATTCCCTCAGAGACCCAAACCTCCTACATTAATTGAGAAGACCTATTGAATCCCTTGCTCCTGTAAACAGGAAGTATGGATGCAACCTGTGGCTAATTGAAATTCTGCAGCATCACTACCACCCGAAACATGTTCACATGCAGATAAAATGGAACTGGTACCACATGGATATCAGCACAGGTGGACCTGTAGATATTGCCCTCGGCCACTGTCAGGGACTGGGCAGAGGAGGACTGGTGGAGACTGCCTCTCCATCCAGACCCTTCCAGGGAAGAGAAAGAGGAAGACAGTATAGATTTACAACAGAGGGTTGAGGGAGGTCGCAGCTCAGTGACAGATGAGGGGAGAAGTTGGGAAATCATGCGAGAGCCTGAGCAACACCCAGCTGACATGTTGTCACTAGAAAGCATCCCAGACCCTCCATCTCCCAGAACCCGGTGAGCCTTAAAAGTGGGAGAGCAAAGAGCTCAAAGACAGAGGGCACATAGCAGCACCCATAGAGGAGATGATGAGAATGATGAATGAGGAAGTGGGAGAGATGGAGGTGGAGATTCACTTGGGAGATTCAAAAGGCTGGGTTCTATAGCCTCTCTCTGTAAATTTTGAACTTAAAATGGACTGTAAGAAACTTTTCATTGGTTTTATAATTTCCTGGGCAACCAGCTGGAAGCCACTGATAGCCTCCTGACAGCCACTGAACTCACACAGTGGACTTTCTGTGTAAGTAAAGCCTGTTTTGCTCATGCCACCCATTGAAGCAGTAGATGCTGAGGTACTAGAAGGGACTACAGTTATATCTCCCATCGGCCAATGGTCTTTGTGTCCCTACATGCTATGAAGCTGTGGATTGTGGTGATAGAGAAACAGGTGATGTTGGGATGGGGGAAGCATGTGCCTCCCCCCATTTGCAATGTAAAGGAGGGATTAAAAAAACGGGGATGGGGGTCTGCTACAGTCATGCTACTGATTTCTAAATATCTCAGGGAGAAAGTGAAAACCCAGGGACTAATAGACACAGTAGGATTTGTTGCAATCCCTGTTTAAACCACTCTTCATTTTCTTTCCACCCTGATAAAAGCAGTTCCCCTGAGAGCTGTCCAGTCCTCATCTTCTCCTGATCACCACTGCTCTTTCTTTCCCAAGTAGAACGCCCTCCCATCAGATGTCAAGGAAATAAACAACTATCTGACTTGTAAACAAGACATCTGAAGGCAGCCCTGTTTAGGGAAGTTTTTAATGTTTGGTGTTCCATTGTGCTTTTAATTCTGTTGGGAGCCACCCAGAGTGGTTGGGGAAACCCAGCCAGATGGGTGGGATAATAATAACAATAACAATAACAATAACAATAACAATAACAATAATAATAATAATAATAATAATAATAATAATAATAATAATATTACCAAGGGATCGTTTTTCATTTGTTTACAAGTAAAAGAACCACCCCACATTAACGGTATATCAGTTTTATAGAACTTCAGTCTCACCTACCTTCTTGCTGCTATGATGTTTGAAGTGTTAGATTCAAGACCAAAACTGTACCCTGAGGGTGTAGACTATTGCACTTGAGGAGCTCATTTTGGTTGCATGCACACACCTAAAGTGGTAACCCCTCATGGCAAACAAATATCTGTTTCTCTCAGTTTCTCCTTTTCCTAATCTTAAATTCCACTCTCCAACATTTCCACATCAGTTTGTAATATACATTTTTTAAAGGTCCTCGAGAAAATTCATGAATATTTTAGTGTGAGTTTCTCCTGATAATATACATTTCTACGCAACACCCCCCCACACATAATTCACCTGTGTGGTCTCTTTCCACTAATACACTCATTTTTATACATATTAGTTGGTTAGAGAACTACAGTGCAAAATCCAGAGGAATGCATTTTGAAGGATTGATGTGATTCAGTTCATTATTGTTCTGGAAAGTGCAAAACCAAATTGCATTTCTGACTTACCCCAATGTTCCCACATAGGGGATCCCCCCCCCTCCACCTCTCCCCACAATTGAAGATCAGCAGCTTTCATTTGTCTTGATAGTATATGATTCATGCTTCATCAAAATAAGAGGTAGCACCATTTTTTAATTTCTTGTCTGTGGAGCTCCAGAATTAGGTTTCCTCTTCAAGCTACTTGGCTAATTAGAAAAATGAGTCATATTCATCTTCATTTATTTCCTGGAAGTCAATGTCATGAGATATTGAAATTCACATTACTGAGAACCAGGCTAATATTATGCATGAAGGATGTTTGGACTGGAGTTAATAAGTGAAAACTGCCAAAAGTGAGCTTAATTTTTTGTTATAATGTGCAGTAATTAATGATCAGTGTTTTCATAACACTGAGCTGAACTTAATGTGATTTTACACTGCAGCAGGAATCCTCAAGCCTTGGATGGGACATAAATGAGCTACTCTGGAGTAAGCAATGTGAGGCCTACGGCCTGGAAAAACTGTTTTGATTCAATATCTTCTCATGTAAATAGCAAGCCCTGGCTTTTACTCGCTACATAAAGCTGGCATTCTGCTATATAGCTATAAACACAAAGAGCAGGTGTCTGATTTAAAGCAAGCCTGTAACGCCATGCCATAGCAGAAACAGGGGAGCTTAAGGAAATGACAGCATTGCCGGTTCTGCTAGCATGCCCTAATAAGAGCTGGCAACTTCACAGTGTGTGTCATTATAGACTGTCATCATGAAAGATTATGAGAGATAGCAAGTTGGCAGAAGGATTGCAGCATACACAATCTCTCCCATTTAATCCATCCTCTCCATTGGTAGCAGAGAACAGAACTGTGGAGCTTTACCTGTTAGAAATGGGCAAAAAGAAACGTAAAAGTCAAGGACCCTGGATGGTTAAGTCTAGTCAAAGGCGACTATGGAGTGTGACGCTCATCTCGCTTTTCAGGCCAAGAAAGCCAGTGCTTGTCCACAGACAGCTTTCTGGGTCATGCAGCCAGCATGACTAAACTGCTTCTGGCACAATGGGACACTGTGACGAGTGCCAGAGCGCATGCAAACACAATTTACCTTCCCGCTGCAATGGTACCTATTTATCTACTTGCACTGGTGTGCTTTTGAAATGCTAGGTTGGCAGAAGCTGGGACAGCAATGGGAACTCACCCCGTCACAGGGATTCAAACCACCATCCTTCTGATCGGCAAGCCCCAAAGGCTCAGTAGTTTAGATCACAGCGCCACCTGCATCCACTACCCGGAAATGAAGACTGTGGACCTCACTAGTTTGAGAACTGGGCCCTTTGCACCAGAGATCCACAGCACTGGCTTTGTAGCATCAGGCCTCGAGCCTTGAGCAAATTGAGAGCTGGTGGCTTGAGGGAGGTCAGGCAGGGCTTCAATATGCATCCCCTCCCTCTTAGCTATGGTGAAAGAAGTGGCATTTGGAGAGATTAGCTCAAGCATAGGCAAACTTGGGCCTCCAGCTGTTTTGGGACTACAACCCCCATAATCCCTGACCACTGGTCCTGTTAGCGAGGGATGATGGGAGTTCTAGTCCCAAAACATCTGGAGGGCCAAGTTTGCCTATGCCTGGATTAGCTGAAGGTTGAGGCCACGTGGGACTTCCTGGCCACTGTGAAAACCTCTGGGTGAGGCTTGCTTGCTGGTCTCAGCATCTCCTCTGCTTTTCTTTGGGTAGATAAATCACTCCCTCCCTTTTTACTTTTGCATTTGCCTTACCCAGTTGAAGAGGCTGTGAAGAGGTCAGTGCTGGTCAGTGGGAACTATATCCATCTACAAGGGCTATGCCAACTGTGGTTGTGCTCTCCTGCAGCCACAGCATCACTCCTTCCACAGATCTTCCTCGGACAATCCTCTCCCATTGCGTCTCATCAGCCAGCGGTGTTCAGGGCAGAGTGCCATGCTCTCTAGCAGTCTTTGCCATTTGCCCTCCAGGTGAACAGCTGGTAGACACAGTTCCTTTGCAGTTGAAGGCAGAGTGACACAAAGGCCAAAGAAGAGAGGAAGGCAAGTGGCTGAAGGCAGCCTATATAACTTAGCAGGAACTATTCTCACAGCAGTTCCCTCCTCTGACCAGACCTGAACTGCAAAGCACAAAGCTGCATCCTTGTGTGTGGTTCAAGACCTGTTGAGGGTTCAAGGATGGAGTTTCTCCTCATACTTAGTGGTTGTCTCTTCCCATACCGGCCCCGAGCTATTTGAGGCCTAGCCTCTATGCCTCATTTTAGGAGGTTACATTATTGTCAGTGAAGGAACAGGGCCTTAACTCCTGTTGGGTAAACATTGGGGTTCAAAACCCAATACCTAGTTGTTTCAGCCTGAATGGCCAATAAGATCAAGATTCCAGACATCAACAAAACAGGACGTTTCTTTCTTCTTCTTTCAAATCATGTTTATTATATTTTACAATACAAATTTGAAAAAAGAGAAAGAATTCAAACACATAACCATATACAGAGATTACTATAAATCCCAGGACTTCCCCCCCACCCCCTCCCTGGGGTTCCATTTTAAACAATAAAAACAAAAACTGCTTCTTCTACCATAATCTAACTATTATATTTATCCATATTTTCCAGGGTAATTGTTACACTTCAAGTGAAATCAGAATCCTGCCAATGTTTCCATCTGCTTACAGTAGTCTTTTAAATAATTTATAAATTTTTCCCATTCTTTTAGAAAGTTTTTATCCTCTTGGTTCCTGAGTTTTCCAGTCAACTTTGCCAAAAACAGGACATTTGCCAGGCCAGTGGGACACAACCTCACTCAGTAAGTAACTGCGAGGCGGCACAATGAATATGAAAAATGCACACACATTTATACACTTATAAGCAAAGGGAAGCAAAGGGGAAGTTATGGCAGCACTTTCTTCTACTGGTTTAATCACAGGGAAAAGAAACAACTTTCTTATCTTTCCATTGTTTTTCCTCACCAGTTTTAGCAACAGCTCCAGCAAACGTGTTGTTCAATCCTTCTCCCATGGTTCTCTTGCAAACACAACCTTCACAGACCAACCTTCAACTTCCACAGCTTTTCTCGCACACATTTCCATTTTTTATTTTATTATTTCCATAATTTATACAACACTACTGTACCCCCGGGTATTAAGTAGTGGGTGGACATAGCAGACGACACAGAGATTTCTCCAAGTAGTTCTTTATAAGTAAGCTGGAACTGAACTGAACAGCAAACAGCTCAGCCGGCCTACTTTTATAGGCAGCCAGCTGTCAACATTGTAACAACAACAGCCCAGGGTTTCCAGCCTAAATAAACTTACGTGGACCTGAGTGAAAACTATATACACAATACCCCCTGGTGGCCAGGGTGAGAACTTCAATACATAACACTGAGAGTAAGCAATAGCCCAGGGGTCAGCAAACTAAGGTCTGCAGGCTGGATCAGGCCCAATTGCCTTCAGGATCTGGCCTGTGGACTGCCCGTGGATCAGTGTGGGGACTCTGTTCAATCAGGCTGCACCGTTTCCCCCCCCCGTGTCATTCCATTCTCCCCCTCTCCCTCACACACACCGTGGCAGCGCCTCCTCCCTCCCTCCTGGCTTCTCCCCGCCCTGCCTAGGGGAGGAAGGGGGCTGGGCTGAGCTGGCTGAGTGCCATTTTAAGCAGCCCCTCTCCGGAGCCCACCCTTTTGCGCCACTCATCTTTCCTCCTCCACAGCTGCCGTAGCCCTGGTGCTGCTGTGGGCCAGAGAGTGGAGCGGATGAGCTCACTCTGCCTACTCACGAGAAGGAGCGGCAGTAGTGGTGGCAGCCCCTGGGAAGGTAAGCGCAGCGGCTGGGGCTGGGGCTGGGGGGTGGGGAGGAGGACTACTTGCCCCCCTCGCCTCTTCTTCCAGCTCCCCCCCCAGCACTTCTCTGGCCCACCACAAGGTCTGAGGGACAGTGGACCGGCCCGTGGCTAAAAAAAAAATTGCCGACCCCTGCCTATTTCCAGAGGCAGAAAGGTGATTTTGTCTTATGCAATGGTGGCAAAAGATTATTCTCTTTGTTTTTCACAGAGAATGTTTTGAGGGACTAAGTATTACGGTTTGTTCATTTAGTTAGAAGGTATAGAAGCACATAGTATTTTAAATTGTCCTGGGACAAAATCTTTCATCCAGTTTCTCAAAAGTTTCCTTCCCCTGTGAAAGAGGCATCCATTTTTCTGCCACATTCAGGGCACTTGAGAATTTCAGCAGATGCTAGGCTTTGAGCTTAATTTATTATTGTGAGGTGGCTGAGGGTTGTATTTGTGCTAGACTTCTACAGACGCAAAGGTACTTCTGAAGGCTGAAGAGTGCGGACCACAAGAGAAACTCTTTGTAGAATGAAAGGGCACTCACAAACACCCCTCAGTTTAGATGGAGGGGGGAAGCTAGGTTCAGCTTGCATTTAAAGGTATATCTACCCAATTTACACTTACTGAAACAATACACAAATTGTATATATCCTGAGAAATTTGCACTTCTCCGAATTTTGCAACACAGTTGTCCAACCCAGTAACATGTACAAAAATGTATAAACTAATACGTGCGTGAAAGTGCAGACATTAGTGAAAATAACACACATGAATGGATTATAGGGGAAACCACTTTGCAAAACTGTATGTGACGTAGAATTGCACGCAAAATATGTGTATATTAGGAGAAATTCATGCTAACATGCTGAGGAACTTTAGTGAGGACTTTATCTTTGAAAATTGCAAATAGAGGTGGAAATGAAGTGAATTTAAGATTAGGAGAATGAGAAATGGAGAAAAACTGGAATTCATGAGACTTGACAGATTTACCCACCTGATTCTTGGTCACCTGAAAAGCAAAGTAAATGTGGCAAAAATAAAGCAAAACCTGCTCTCCACCCATGAGAATTTAACCCCCCTCCCCTTTTGAGAATATTACAATGGATAAAATAAATAAATGGAAACATTGCTTTTGAACCACTTGGCTCACCTGCAGAAACTTAGTTTGCTTCTTCTATATATATAGAACAACCATGGGGTGGCGCTGTGCATTAAACCACATAGCCTAGGACTTGCCAATCAGAAGGTCGGTGGTTTGAATCCCCATGACGGGGTGAGCTCCCGTTGCTCGGTCCCTGCTCCTGCCAACCTAGCAGTTCGAAAGCACGTCAAAGTGCAAGTAGATAAATAGGTACCCCTCTGGCGGGAAGGTAAACAGCGTTTTTGTGTGCTGCTCTGGTTCACCAGAAGTGGCTTAGTCATGCTGGCCACATGACCCGGAAGCTGTACGCCGGCTCCCTCGGCCAATAAAGCGAGATGAGCGCCGCAACCCCAGAGTCAGTCACGACTGGACCTAATGGTCAGGGGTCCCTTTACCTTTTTTTATAGCACAACCATAACAAGTGGAAGATAGGATAAAACAGTGTTTGGTGTTATTATTTTACATTCATAAATGCAGGAGGGCTTTGAGGAAACTCTTCAGTGGCTGCCTGGGTGTTAGAGTTAGCACACTTAAATGGACATTCAGATGCACTTACGTCCCCTAGCTCTTCTCAAAACTATTTTTCACTCGGGGAAATGTAACTTGTTTACTTATAATGAAACTGCAAAGCTTTCCCCGTGCTAGATAAATGGCACTTGGTTTCTATTTTCAAAAGAGCCTTTATGAAAAAGACTTTTTTGGAAAGATCTGTCTATAGCTTACCGTGCACTTTAAAGTACCTTAGCTTCAGTGACAGATATTGATTTCAAAGGATGGAAATCTTCTGCATGTTTCAAACAAGTGAAAGTATAAAGGGGGGGGGGAGGAAGACAACTGGCAGCTATCTATAGAGAACACAACCAAGTGAGTGACCTTGGGAAATGAGCCCGTAAGAACACAAATATTAAGAAAGTCCCCGGTCAGCTACAAAAATAATGAAAATTGGGGTAAGACATGGACTGGATACATGCCAGATTAAGCTAAGTAATATTACCAATTAGAGCATTACTCAAGCTTGTCACTTGTAACCAGAGCTTAGCAGCCAAAAATGTTAAAAGTTCACAAATGATACCAGTAGTTTTGTGCATCAAAATGTCATGTTGTCCATATGTTTGGAGCTTTCTTAATTAGCATCATGAAATTAAGGCTCTGGTTATTTGTAGAAACACTATGCATGCCTATTAGGATACATGACATTATGACCATATTTAATTAACCAAGCAATAGGAATTTTAAACAAAAACTGGACCCAAGCGAGGGTAGAAAACAAAAGTTTCCAGTTAAAATTATTTCACAAACATTTTCTCATTCCTCAGGGAATAAGAACTTCACAGGGTCCTGTACGGAACGAGGACTTTTGGAGGGGGAAACAGCTTTGGGTGTTAATGCAAAATTACTGCCATGCCAAAAATGAACCCCATGTTTTCCCTCAACCATTCTCCATTAATTAATGAGCAATGGAATTGCTTTTGGAAATTATGAAAGGGGGAGACTTGTTCAGTGAAATTCTCATGAGTGGGGTGCAGGAATTTTAATGTACTTTTCAGATACTTAGTTATTTTCCAGGAGGCCCAAGGGTTTCTATGAGTATACTTTCTTTCATTCCACAAATCATCTCACCAGTGATCTGCACTCTGCAGCCTCCCTGGGTGCCTCCACTCTAGTTAAAGCCCAGGAGAAGAAATCAAAAAGTAATTTCTCCCATGGGGCATTATTCGGTCAGAAAGTGTGGGGATGAGGTAGAAAAACTGAAACCTTTTTTTTGGATACTGGTAAATACACTGGAGAAGCTTGAGAAAGTGAAGAACAGACTTTCTTAAGAAGCACTAGAAACCTTGTTGTTGTTTAGTCGTTTAGTCGTGTCTGACTCTTCGTGACCCCATGGACCAGAGCAGGCCAGGCACTTCTGTCTTCCACTGCCTCCCGCAGTTTGGTCAGACTCATGTTTGTAGCTTCGAGAACACTGTCCAACCATCTCATCCTCTGTCATCCCCTTCTCCTTGTGCCCTCCATCTTTCCCAACATCAGGGTCTTTTCCAGGGAGTCTTCTCTTCTCATGAGGTGGCCAAAGTATTGGAGTCTCAGCTTCAGGATCTGTCCTTCCAGTGAGCACTCAGGGCTGATTTCCTTCAGAATGTAGAGGTTTGATCTTCTTGCAGTCCATGGGATTCTCAACCGTCTTCTCCAGCAAAAGCATCAATTCTTCAGCGATCAGCCTTCTTTATGGTCCAGCTCTCACTTCCATACTAGAAACCTAGGAAACTGCTTTATACCAAGTCAGACCAATGGTCCATCTAGGTCAGTACTGTCTACACTGACTGTTATTGGCTCTCCAGGATTTCAGGCAGGGTTCTCTCAAAGCCCTAAGATGCCAGAGATGAAACCTGCAACCTTCTTCACACGGAACACTGAGCTACATACTGACATCCTAAATTGATCAGTTCCTTATAAAGGATCCAACCACCTGGAAAGGCAGTCGCGATCACAAGACTCAACAAAGCCCCCGAAATCAAACTCTGCCCACATACTAGCATCCTGCCTCCTGTTGGTTTTCAGTTTTATCTGGCTCCTGGCAGGGCTTTTATTTTTATTTTTTGGAGTGGGGGGATTTTGTGGTTGTGCCTGTAACAGGTAATTATATCAGGTGAAGCTTTTCACTGCACAGTGACAAACCTTACCACCTGCTAATCGCTTTATGGGAGACTCCCCCATACACACCCACTCTCTTCAGCATTCTCAGGGGTTCTTGTGGCACAGAAAAGAGGACGTTTCAGATGTCTGGGCACATTTTCGTCTGTGCAGTCTAGCTTAGAAGTCTAAAATGGAAGGGGGCATGGGGGAGAGGAGGCGTAGCAATATATATATATATATATATATATATATATATATATATATATATATATATACATACAGAAAAGCAAGTACTATGTCAAAGTAGGTAATCGCTGTGGGAAAGCAGAACATACCTTCTTGCTATCCTGCCTGAAGCCCTAACATCCACTCTTCAAACTTCTTTTGTACTCTGTTATTTATATAAACTATATAGTTAGGAAAAGTTTGTTCTCCTCTCCTGTTACTTTTGAAACTTCTCACTGCAGGGAGCCTACTGTTCATGAGGCAAAGCTTCCCACCGTTGAGTACCAAGACACACACAAGTTCTGTCTTGCCAGGCTTCTTACTTGTGTATGTTTTCCACTCCTCTGCCCTTGTTAGTCTCTGTTCGCTGCACTTATTTGCTCCAAGGTCTCTTTTTAGCTTGTTCTTGCTTGCAACAATGGGGTCAGACAACAGAAAGACAGCATCTTCCACTGGAGAAGGAAGGCTTTGGGAATCAACCCTCTAGACAGGCGTTGCGATCCAGCTAGTACCCTGAGGATCACACTTCCAATAGTTGCTGAGCTTTCTGCCTGCTTCAGAACTGTCTTGCCTGATCATAGCCTAAGGCATCAAACAGAGCTCCTCTACTGGTGTTAAAAACCCGCTTTGACAGGCACGCTAAGATTGATGTAAAAGAACCAAAGGGCAATATTGATTCCCATTTTTAAAGGCATCATATCGCTGCAAGAGGGGCAAATTGCAAGAATTGAACTCTTGACTGAGTCAGGGTGGTAACAAGCAAAAGAACTACACTGCATCATACCCAGGGAAGGAAATAAAGGACAACCATCATGGTTATTCATTCTGCACTCCAGGTGAAACTCAGAAGCATCCCCTCTTGTTTTCTTCTCCAAGACCCAAACATTGCTTGCCAGGGGAAATGGTGTGAAAATTGAGATTTGGTAGAGGAGTCACTTTGTAAGAAGGACTGAAGAGATTACTTGGGGGAAGAAGGGTAAGGCTCTGTACAGTCTACTACAGGATAAATGTATTATGTGTCAGCTTTGTATGCAGTCAAGGGTCAACTGGTGCCAGAATCAACAGCCAAAATGAAATCTTCTCTATCTATATTTTGGAAAGTTCTTCGTCAGCCTTTTTTGTTGTTGTTATTTGTTTCTTCTCTACGCATTCAGTTACCTCTTGAGATATCGTAAGCAAATTTGGTGAGATGGTTCCTGAGAAAGAGGAGCAGGTTTTGATCCATGTTTGGATACCTTCAGATGCCATTTTGAATCAAGATGGCAGGTTGAACCTTTCAAAACTACACTGAATTGATCACCTCCTAAGATAGCATAACCTTCATGTTCCTGCTGAAGGAAAACTCTTTGGAGTAGGACCTGCCTCATAAAAGCAAACATTACTGGGTAGCAGGCTGTGTCAATGAACAGTGAAATGCAACAGAGATGTTGAGAGCTGTCAGGGAGCGGGGCATTTTAATCTCCTCCACAAGACACAGAGCGCCCCTGCACAAAATCAGAGGGGGAGTTACCACTGAGTCTGGGGAAGTACCGTTGTCTCATTTTACAATTATGCCTCTCAGTATTTAAAATAACTCGGTTTCCCCCCACCCCCCACCAGGCTTAGGTGACAAAATAAAAGGCAACAGTTAGCCACCAATGGATACTTAGTATTTCAGATTCAACACTTTACACAACCCAACATACGCTGTGGCTGCCGCGACCATATAATACCTGTCCTGAAACACTTATATTGGCTCCCAGTACGTTTCCGAGCACAATTCAAAGTGTTGGTGCTGACCTTTAAAGCCCTAAACAGCCAGTATACCTGAAGGAGCATCTCCACCCCCACCATTCAGCCCAGACACTGAGGTCCAGCTCCGAGGGCCTTCTGTTGGTTACCTTCTCGGTAGTGGCGCCCGCCCTGTGGAATGTCGTCCCATCAGATGTCAAGGAAATAAACAACCATCTGACTTTTAGAAGACATCTACAGGCAGCCCTGTTTAGGGAAGCTTTTAATGTTTGATGTTTTATTGTATTTTTAATATTCTGTTGGGAGCTACCCAGAGAGGCTGGGGAACCCAGCCAGATGGGTGGGGTATAAATAAATTATTATATTATCCACAAAACATAAGGGTTTGGAAGAACTTGTCATAATTGTATACTTCTTTCATTCCAAAAAGGCAGCCAAAGTTTAGGCACCCCCTCCACCCTGTATTTTCCTTCACAATAACAACAACAAAAGCAATGTTGCTGCCTCAAGCTGTGGTGGAACAGCCTGGCTGAGTTCCATCTTCATTTTTAATAGAATGTCCCAATGGGAATGATGTTGTCTCATGGTGTATCATTGTTCCTGTTGTGGCATTCAGCTCCAAATTAAGATTGAATGCTGCTGGGCTGTTCCACTACTGCTGAAACAGTAGTAGTGTTTTTTTATCATCAAAACAAAACAAAACACAAGGAGGATAGTGCTATCAGTGGTACCTAGTAATGATGGCTGTATGAAGCCTGCAGTATGCCTCTGGATATCAGTTGCTGGGAGGAACCTGGGTGAGAGAGGGCTACTGCGCTTGTATGATGCTTGGTGGCTTCTCATTGGCATTTGATTGGCCACTGTGGAAACAGAGTTCTGTATATTGTACCCAAGTATTCTACCTGCGCTCTCCTTTCTGCTGCATGGGATAACATATGAACCAGACCTTTGGATTTAGTAAGTATAGCACTTAAACCTATGTAACAGTGTGTGATCTGTTTATTTCTGTAGGTTAGAGAGAGGAGGCAAGAGCTTTAAGGCAGACTAAACGGGATATACAAAAGGGTTTAACAACCTATATTCCACACTATGCTGCTGGTTAACTCTGAGAGTGTTTTTCACTCTGCTGGAGGCTCTCTCCCCCACTGGAGTGTGTGCAAAGCCCCATGTTTTGAATCAAGGTCCCCAGCCGATTCTTTTGTTAATTATCCTCACGTGGATCAGATCTATTTTCCACCTCCACAAATACCTCTTTGTCAAATATTTATGGAGTTATGCTTACATAAAATTCAAGCCAAGCAAACCCAATTTTCCAGCCATTTGTCTTGTACTTCAAAAGTCCAATGTCTCCAGATACCAGAAAGAATGACTCATTCTTTCTGCTACTAGATTCCACCTGCTTCACCCTGAGACCAGCACTTGCTTCCCTCCCCGCAGGCCTGGAGATACTGAGATATTGGACGATAAAAGCTGTGGCATTTTTATGTCTCAAAAAGCTATTTTAGGCCACATTTGAAGCTTTTTACAGCTCCCTCTGGGTCTATTGAGTTGGATTCAAGCTAAGACATGAGACTTTACCAGAGGAAAATTCCCAAATGGAACCTTTCTCTTTTTCCCCCAAACCAAACCCATTTATGAAATACCCATATCTCACTGTTGCTAGTTCCTGCCTCTCTTTCTCCATATAGCCCACCTGACAACAAGGCACATTGCAGTTAGCCATAGTATAAGCCAAAGTGAGAGAGAAATCAAAAGAAAACTATGAAGGGCCTTTTATGATATTACTTCATCCGCTATGTGCCCTCAACAGGGATCAGAATAGAGGAGTCCACGACAGGAACGGAATAATTTTCCCTCCCCAATTTGATTCCCTTATTGTTTTTCACTATGCTGCATTCTACTTCTGAACAGAGGAGTGGTGAGGTAAACTCCACTTTTAAAGTGTCCCACAAACGAGACAGAAAACAGAAGACACCTTCACAGGAAAAGAAAGTGGAGGGCTAGATAAATCATAGAAACCTAGAACTGTGGAGTTGGGAGGGACCCTGAGGATAATCTAGTTCAGGGGTCGGCAAACCTTTTCAGCAGGAGGCCAGACCACTGTCCCCTCAGACCATGTGGTGGGCCAGACTATATTTTGAAAATAAATAAATAAATGAACTAATTCCTGTGCCCCACAAATAATCCAGAGATGCATTTTAAATAAAAGCATACATTCTACACATGTAAAAACACACTAATTCCCGGACTGTCCACGGGCCGGATTTAGAAGGCGATTGGGCCAGATCCGGCCCCCGGGCCTTAGTTTGCCTACCCATGATCTAGTTAAACCTCCTGCAGTGCAGGAATCTCAACTAAAGCATTGGCTTATCTTATTGTCGTGAGATGGCTGAGTGTGGAGGGTGTGTGTGTTTGTTTTCAAATGCTCTGCAACCTCCTCAGCTGCCCATACTTCCTGACCTGAAAAAGATGCTGACATATGGACATCAGTTGGGGAGGGAGAGAGGTGCCCACCCAGCTCCTGAGAATAGGGCACACAGTTACTTCTAATTGCCAGGACTAGGGTAGGCATAAATGTGAAGTCCTGTTTCAAAGAAACATGAGAGCTTCAGTTTCACGTTCAAGATAATGCCATTTTTTAAAATCCACTTTTCTTCTTCTTCTTTAAATTGATGCATATTCAAAATTGGCTGAAAGGACTTCCTGGAATTTTCTGAGAGCAGCGATTTGGCGGTTCACTCTCTCCATAAAACACTCCTGCTGCCTTTGCCTCTCCTTGGTTTGCATGTTCTAGGCGTTGTGAAATTGGAAAATTATTATTCAAATTGTGCACTGCACTTAAACTGGCTTATGCACATTGACTCCAATGACATAAAAAATGGTTAAGTGCAGTGTAATGGCAGAAGGTGAGTGCGCGCAGATACAAGGCATTGGGAATGAATATCAATTTTCTGTTTAGATGCCTATGGCTGTAATTCAGAAAAATATATGTATATGCAAGCAGACATAAAGCCAGAGAATTTGAGCAGGCTAACAGTCTGATTAGAAAGGCAGGCACCTTGGCAAGGATGTCTAAGTGCTCCCCCCCACTCTGCTTTCCCTGCGAAAACCCATTCCCTGACTTTTTCAGCAATCCACAAAAGACCCACATTGCTGTTTGTTCTGATTCAGAGTTAAAGAGCATGTTTTCCTGGAGAAAGCAGAGTTGGGGGCAGGGGGAGAAAGTGCTCCAACACAGACCAGGAAAGTGCAGAACTGTGCCTTGAAAGCACAAATGGTAAGTGTGGATGAGCCCTCTGAGACTCCTTTGTGGTCCTAAACATATATGTTAGTTGCCTCCTTCTTTCCAGTGGAGGATGCTGGACCATAAGTCCAGACCCTCCAAATGTGTCAGGTGTCAGAGGAAACAACCTCCACCCCACGGCAGGTTGCCAGGAATGGATAAGACAAGGAAAAGTCCTTACCATCTGCTTTTTATTCTATATTTACAGAGAGAGGCTTGGAAAGCAGCCTCTTGGAATAATGGTGTTGTCCCAAATGACTCTCCACCCCTTTTTTCTCCCACTTCCTTATTCATCAGCATCTCCTCGCTGGATGGCTCTGAGGGCCCTTTGCTTCTGAGACCCTTGCTCTACTACTTTCAAGGCTCACCAGGTTTGCGGGGGGTCTGGAATGCTTTCTAAAGAGGATGTGTTCATCAGCTGTTGCCCTCCTCATGGTTCCTCTTTGTTATGTATTGAGTTGAATAGGATCCAGAATGCAGCAGTCTGATTGGTCCTTGAAAAATAGGATTCAGAATGCAGCAGTCTGATTGGTCCTAGAACAATGCAGCAGTATGATTGGTCTGCAGGAGCCACCCAATCCAGCTCCAGATGGAAGTGAATCCACAACCTGATTGGCCTACAGGAGAATTCCGGAATTAGCCAATCACGTGCAGCCCATTGTGTAAATAATGTATATAAAGCAGATACTTTGGGGGAACTTTCATTCCCCCTCACCACTATGAGCTGAATAAAGAGCATAAAATCCACTCTCAACTCTTGAGTAAATTTTACTCTTCCTCCCCTCCCATTGTTTCCCAGCTTTCCCCCTCATCTGCCTCTGAGCTGTGACCTCCCTTGACCCCCTGTTGTAATTCTGAACTGTCTTCTTCTCTGGAAGGGTCAGGCTGGGGAGGCGGTCTCCACCATTCCTCCTCTGCCCAGTCCTTGACAAAAGGTCCCTATTTTCCAGGAACAGTTCTGGATTTGCAGAAGCCAACCCAGTTTCTGATTTGATACCAGAATGTCCCGCTTTTCCTAAGGATGTCCCTATTTTCATGAGAGAAATGTTGGAGAGTTATCCGACCCCTGAGTCATCTGAAGGCAGGCCTGTATGGGGACATTTTTTAAATGTTTAATTCTTTATTATGTTTTTTATATATGTTGGAAACTGCCAAGAGTGGCTGGAGCAATGGAGTTAAATGGGTGGGGTATTATTATTAGTAGTAGTGTTGTTGTTGTATAGGATGAAATGTCAAAGAGTCTATAACTAAGATGCAAGTGGTCGTGTCCTAAGCATCCTGGAGCCCATGATGGTAAGCATCAAACTGTGTATTGCATAGAAGTTGCATGGGTCATCTTGTTATCCTGAAAAGCAGTCATGCACCCTCCAACATTTCTCCGATGAAAATACGAATGTCCTGCTCCACATGCTCCAACATTTTTTTTCAATTATATTTTATTAAATTTTAACATTTAAAACATATACAATCAAAATACAATTTCATCTTTTATCTTATTTTTATTAACTTGTCACCCTGTTTTCCATGGAGTTCTCTCTCCCCTTCTGCTGCACCCTATCCTCTATCTGTTAAACCATAACCATGATATTATAATCTACTTACCTCTGTTACTCATAACTCAAATCCCACTCATGGGTTCATACAGGGGTGCCAACTTGAATAAAATACTGTGGGGGTCCAGTTAAGGCCGCATAATAGAACACATGACACAATGTACACACTCCATTTGAATGGGAATGCCCATCAACTTTGTGGGGGCCCAGCCGCCTCAAATATTTTATTGTGGGGCTAAAGCCCCCTTGGAGTTGGCTCCTATGTTATAATATTTCTTAAAATAGTCCAAAAAAGGCCTCCATTCTTCCATAAAACATGCATCATTAGCTTCTCTTAATTTTGCTCCATACACTCCAAAATTTCTCCAATGAAAATAGGAAGGTCCTAAGGAAAAGTGGGATATTCCAGGATCAAATCAGAAACTGGGACAGCTTCTGTAAATCCAGGACTGTCCCTGGAAAACAGGGACACTTGGAGGGTCTGGAAGCTGTCAGGAGCTGGCTGGCTGCCAGCTTGAGTAAAACAGCATGCAAGAGGTAATTAACATAAGATTTATTGAATACAAGCAATTAGCCTCTGACCGCTCTTCCCCAGCGACCATCTATCGCAATTATGTTGACCCATCTGTAGAATACTTTCTGCTACTGCAGAATATCCTGAACCTTCTACTCTTACATTTCTAGGGTTGTCTGTCTTGGACTTTTTTCATTTGTCTAGTTCTGGGACTGACGGGGTCAGCTACCTCCTCTTCCGCTGAGGAATCTCTCTCCCTTCCCTGTTCCGTGAGTGACTGTGATTCCTCAGAGAGCTGGCTCTCATCTAGCCTGCCTTTCCTGTGCTGATAAGCCACATTCCTTCCACCTACAGAGGGAGGAGGTGACAGCCCACTGGTTCCAGCTATCTGAGAAATCTGCAAGTCTCCCTCTTCTCCTTCTGCCTGCCTGCCATGTAGCTCAGACTGCCCTTCTCGGTTTTGGGCTGTCGTGTCCATGACACCTCCTGAGAAATAAGGAAAGGAAGAGGAATGATCCTGTTCCATGTACACCACTTTGCCAAGCAAACTCACACCTCTTGAGTTGCTTTAAGCCCTCTAGATGGATGATAATGATGATGATGCAGGTGTCTGTATGTTTTGTACATAGGACATAGCAGGTGGAGGTCAGTGATGCAGAGAAGTTCATGGAATTTGAGCTTTGTGAATTCTGATATAAGCCTCTGAGAGTTATGGAATAAAGCTATCCTTCAGATTCTGCACGCTGAATTTTGAGTCACATTATTATTATTATTTTAAAGCACTCAAGAGATTTAAATTGTGTATTTTGAAATGAAACACTTTAAAAAAACTGCATGAATATTTTTTTAGATAACAGGTTTGTATCCTAAGTACCACTGTAAGCAGTTCCCTTAGTGCAAGGATTTCTGCTTCCACTATGGAACTCCCCCCACTACCCCCCAGGCCTGTTTTGGGGGTTCCCCAACTCTTCAGAGCAGATTTCAGGAGAACATAGGGTACATGGCAAGAGGCGAGGGGAGTTCAGTTGCTCAAGCTTAAATCATTGTGCTAATGGCATTGGACAACAGAAATATATTTTAAAAGATGTAAGTTCACTTTTAAAAAATTTATTTGGGATGTATTTTATCACCAAACATATGCATTTTAAAATGTACTCCCTCTCAAAATATGCTTTTCTAAACTTTTCTTGGAAGTTAAAATATATTTAGAAACATATGTTTTCAAATAAAAATACATGCAAAATATCTATTTAATTGCGAACTTTTGTTTGTGTGTGTTTAAAAATGTAGATTAATAGGGCAGAAAGGACCCTTGCAAAACTAGCATGGGGCAGCAGGGATCAGAAAGAGGGTTCAGAAGAAAATGATGAGAATAGTTTTTAAAAACTGGTAAAATTCTATTAGCTGCATTGTTCCTCAATCAGTGATTTCTATTCGTGGTCCCATCTATTCATCTTCCCTTAGTGGGGAAGCTAATTGCTTTCCAGTTAATTCTACAAACCACATGAGGGTTTTGGTGGGATGTCACTGCATTTGCTTGCAACTTGCTACTAACTGTGAAGTGCACTGCATGGAATTTGATGCCAGCTAAGGACTTTTCAATTCCAAAGTTGTAACATATGTCCTGATCACAATGTTCTGGGGAGGAAATCTTTTAAAATTCGATTGCACCAGGACACACTGAACAGTGTGTTGCAGATTGTTCAGACAAGGAAATTCATGTTTGATGAAAACATGGGAACAGTTAGGAGAACTTTGGGGAAGAGTTTTTAGTAGTCATAATTCATAGTTAAATTGTGTTCCCAAGCTATCTGTCTATCTATCTATCATCTATCTATCATCTATCTATCTATCTATCTATCTATCTATCTATCTATCATCTATCTATCATCTATCTATCATCTATCTATCTATCTATCTATCTATCTATCTATCTATCTATCTATCTATCTATCTCTATCTATATCTATCTATCTATCTATCTATCTATCATCAATCTATCATCTATCATCTATCTATCTATCTATCTATCTATCTATCTATCTATCTATCTATCTATCTATCTATCATCTATCTATCTATCATCTATCTATCATCTATCTATCTATCTATCTATCTATCTATCTATCTATCTATCTATCTATCATCTATCATCTATCATCTATCTATATCTATCTATCATCTATTTATCTATCATTATCTATCATGTATCTATCTATCATCTATCTATCTATCTATCTATCTATCATCTATCTATCTATCTATCTATCTATCTATCTATCATCTATCTATCATTTATCTATATCTATCTATCATCTATCTATCTATCTATCTATCTATCTATCTATCTATCTATCTATCATCTATCTATCATCTATCTATCTATCATCTATCTATAATCTATCTATCTATCTATCATCTATCATCTATCATCTATCTATCATTTATCTATATCTATCATCTATCTATCTATCTATCATCTATCATCTATCTATCTCTCCAAAAACTGTCACATTCAGTCTGCATGGAGCGAGTCCATATCTGCAGTATAGTCATTTCAAGAGGGGTTGCCCCCCACAACAGTGTAGCCCTGGAGTCCAAGGCATCTCTCCTGCAGCCAACCTGCCCAAGATGGATCCCAGACTTTCTTCCTTTCTTCTCAGCAATGCTTGCTCAAGATACTCTCTTTTCCTGTCCCCTCACGCCCTTTCAAATCCCCAGTCTCTGTTCACACCTCAAGGCAAGGGGGGGGGCAGTTCTCTTGCATTGCCAATGGCCCTCATTGACCCTGTATCATTTCTTAATGGCCCCATCTTGGCTAGGTCGTATTTCTCCCTTCACATCCCAAATAATCAAAATCATACCGTTTATTAATTTCTAGGGTTTAGGGGGGGTTAGGTCCCCCTCCCAAATCTATAACAGTATTATGGTTGGAGGAGAACAAAATCATTAAACACTCTGCATGGAATGAACATACTAATTGTGAGCTATCTGCACCCTGTAATTAAAAGACCAAATTCAATGTATGTCTGAAGGTGGGGATGATGCAAATTTGGATGTTACCATTTTAATGAGAGCATAGCTAATTTTCACTTCCTGTGTTTGCATTGTACCCATCTTACTACCTCTCCCCTGCTTCCTGGTATTGGCCAGAGGGAGGTCAGGTAAGTGGTGCACTGTCTGTTACTGAAGATAAGGCTATAACTTTGCATGACCAGGTGGCAACAGCCTCAGCCCTCAGGGATCATAAGGAAGGAATAAAGACTCTGACAATGTGTTATGGAATTAAAATTAGGCCACAACTTTTTTAAACTTCCGAATGTAGGAAGACCTTGGCTTAGGCCTTGGGCATGTATTCCTCTCAGCCCCCCAGCCGGGGGGAACTGGGGCTCATCAGATTAAATGGGATATGGGGGTGCTCTGCGAGACGTAAGTGTAGCAGGCAGCCCAACCCATATCCCCACATGCAGGGTAGTTCACTGACGACCTTTCAGTGTATGGCCAGTAAGACCCATATATATATGTCTCAGGGGGGTGAGTCACCACTTCATGCCAAAGTTGTGATGAATTGCTACAGGGAAGATAAAACCTGCCAATGCAGGAAAATTTCTTCCCGGTCCTTCAAGAGCAACCGGTCAAAGACTGTAGCAGTGCCCGCTAAACAGGAAGAAAAGGTGAACCTGCAAACAAGAAAACATTACACAAAGGGAGGGTAGGGAGGATGAATCTCCAGAGCTGACTGCCTAGCTCTTGTTGGATCCACCCCCTATTTATAAATGGGGCTGGCCCCACCTCCCAGCAAGAAACTTGCTTACTGAGGCTGGGTGTGAACCTCCAAAAATTAACACTGAGAGGTAAGCCAGCCCCTGTTTGCCAGTAAACTCCCTGGGAACTGTAGCCCCATGTGCGATCCCGCAAAGGGCACCCACAATATAAAATGTGAGTGCTCATTCTCTCCTTATTTCTCTTGCCAGCCTTTCCTTTCCCACAGCGTTCCCTCTCCCTTTCCCCTTCGCAGCCGAACAATCACCATGCAGCCTCTGTGTCTGCCAGCCATCTCCTCATTATTGTGTCTCCTTCCCATCTCTCGGACAGCCTTCAGTAGTCAGCCAACAAACTTCCATTTGGTTTATTTTCTCGATACAACTTAATCTCTGGAACAGAACTGATCTCACAACTCATGTGTGTTCCCCCAAAGGGTCTTGCAGGGGCACTCCACTATTCAGAGTTTGACCCAGAGTTATTTATGTTGTGCTTCTGTACAGTAGCGGAGGAAGAGGAGTGTGGGGGGAGTGCACCGCCCCCAGCAGTGCGATCTTGGTGGGGTGCCACCGCGGCTGCCCCCCGTCCATGCTGGATGCCAAGCCCCCACAGGTGGGGTGCCCCGCCCCCATCTGCTCTCCACCCCCAGTGTTGGAGCATGAAGCTCCCCCACTGCTTCTGTATACCATGATTAATATTGTTGTTTTTGTGACAAAGGTTTCACTTCCCCGAATTCATAAATCCAGCCAAACAGAGACAAGTTTGGCATGGAAAATAGGTCCCTTTTGCATTATTTCCCCCGCGTTATCCATGTTCCAGGAGGAATCATTATCTAAACATGGAAAATTCATTTGCAAACTTGTTTATGTGCACAACAAGGATGAGAACAACTACAAAAGTAGCACCCTGCAGTAATTTGTGTGGTGCCGTGCAGCTTTCATATATAATACAGTTTGTTATGGCTTTGACGGTTCCCGCTCAGTTAAGTCTTATGCAGCTTGAAAGATTTCTCAGACTTGGGAATATTCTCAAATGGTCTCTTATCAAAGGGCATCTGCACAAAAGCATACATACACTCCAGAATTTTGTAGTTCACTGTTTAGGATAATGGCTGCCTTGGTAACTTCTTCCCTCCCAGGAAAAATGTACAACTTATGTTCTGACCTTTATTGAAGTCACTCGCATTATTCGGCTGGTCCCCCGGTGTTTCTCTGCGATATGAGCTGCCCTCCCAGTATCACTGAGTAGGACTCTCATGTGAGTCACATCCTGACATGTACTTCCCCAGGCAGTCTTTATGGTGTCCAGAGGTCCTCACTTTAATGTAAACTGTCTCTTTCAAGGTCCAGAAGTGCCAGTTGGCAGGACTGTTTACACCTTCGCCTATTTATAGAGCATTTTAAGCCTTATGGTTTTGATTTTATTTCATCTTGCCAGGGTGAATCAAGCCAAACGCTATACAGAGAAAGTGGGGATAATCTTTTTAAATGGAGTTTTTACTTAGAGAAGGACTAGTGTGAAAAGGCTTTCTCTCTGCCACAGCACACAGCCGCCAGTTTCTGAAGATCCCATGATCATCCCTTTTGAACTGATGGGATGTGAGAGATTCTAAGATAGTACCTCGGGTCAATTGCTAATTCGCCTTGGTTACTCACAAACCATGCCAACATGTTGGATGGAGTCTTCTCGCATGTAACCTCATAAGCAAGTCATTTAAAATATTATAGTCACATATCTCCTCCTCTGATGTTTATGGGGTGAGTGACACACATACCAAAATGTCATTTTCTTTTGCATAGAGAGGAATTCTGTGCATACTCAGTAGGAATTCATGCACCCAGGGGTGCCAACTTGAATAAAATATTGGGAGAGGGGGTCAGGTAAGTCCTGCCCCACATAATCAATCACAAGACATGGCACATGCACACCATTTGAATGGCAAAGCCCATCAATTTGGGGGGGGGGGGCAGCCTGCTCAGATATTTTATTGGAGGGTGAAGGGACTTTGACCCCCTAGGAGTTGGCTTCAAGGCATGTGCCTATGTGCAGTGCAGCACAGAATTAGTATTGTGTAGTGTAGTGCACATTTTAACACTAGGACAACTGCACAGCTAGATGGATGGATGACTAGTATATACAATTATTACTACAATAAAGATTTCAAAGAATCTATGTTCTCTTTGTGAGCAGTGAAATGGAGAATATTTTAACTATACTAATAGTTTGTTTATTTCTTCGGCATGTTTTAAATATCCACAAAATCCATATTTTTAATGTTGGAATAAAGATTGGGGGGGGGGGAACATGGGTGGCGCTGTGGGTTAAACCCCAGAGCCTAGGGCTTGCCGATCAGGAGGTCGATGGTTTGAATCCCCGCAACGAGGTGAGCTCCTGTTGCTCGGTCCCGGCTCCTGCCAACCTAGCAGTTCGAAAGCACGTCAAAGTACAAATAGATAAATAGGTACCGCTCCGGAGGGAAGGTAAACAGCGTTTCCGTGCGCTGCTCTGGTTCGCCAGAAGCGGCTTAGTCATGCTGGCCACATGACCCAGATGCTGTACGCCGGCTCCCTCAGCCAATAAAGCGAGATGAGCGCTACAACCCCAGAGTCAGCCACGACTGGACCTAATGGTCAGGGGTCCCTTTACCTTTTAAAGATGGTGGGAAAGGACCACCATATCAAAAGTGACCAACTTCTTATTTTTAATAAGTGATTTTTAATATATATATATAAATAGTTGAAGTTTCCACACAATGAAATGGATGTCATAAACTATTTCAAAGGAACATCAAAGAATGTCTCCTCCTATGCTCAATATTTTCAGTTAGAAGTATAGAAATTATTCACCACAAGAAGCATCCACAGCAGGTTCAGTCATTGCTATAATTCATCACGGAGGGCTTCTAATTACAGAACAGGGCTTCCAAAATCATTTGATTTTGTATCCTTCCTCCAATGAACTCATCATTTATCTTCTCAAAAACGTTTGGAGTCAGCTTTGGCTAAGCGGATGACTGACCCAAATGAGCCACTCAAGAACTAGAATGACTTCCATGGAAACTGGACCCAATGATCCCATATTTTATCTTATATACCATACAGGTTGAATTTTATGAATTTATAGAAGATACTTTTTTATTTTTCATCTATTCTGTAAAGTTTTCTGGATAGGGAAGTTAAATAAAGAAATGCTTGCTTCTGACTCCAACTGTCTAGTATATATACAGTTTTGAAAAATGAAAGAAAATTGACCATATTCATAACAGTTAATTTTAAACAGTCTGGTTTTACCGAAGCGGGGGGGGGGGGGTAGCAGGCCTTGCATCTTCACCTAGGCCTGGCAAAATGAGTGAATTGTAAGAAGATAATTACTGTATTTATTAAGTGCTGTCTATGCAAAACATGCTTCTAGGCTATGTACATGGGTGGAGCTGTGGTCTAAACCACTGAGCCTCTTGGGCTTGCTGATCAGAAGGTCGGCAGTTTGAATCCCCATGACAGGGTGAGCTCCTGTTGCTCTGTCCCAGCTCCTGCCAATCTAGCAGTTCGAAAGCATACCAGTGCAAGTAGATAAATAGGTATTGCTGTGGCAAGAAGGTAAACAATGTTTCCATGCGCTCTGATTTCTGTCACGATGCTCCATTGTGCCAGAAGTGGTTTAGTCATGCTGGCCACATGACCCAGAAAGCTCTCCATGGACAAATGCCAGTTCCTTCAGTCTGCACCGCAACCCCATAGTTGCCGTTGACTGGACATAACTGTACACTGGTTAAATGTATTTATCCAGGACTGGTTTGATGAGGAAGAGTGGTGGATGCCACCTACCCTAGAACCACCCTGCATGGTGGTGGTGGGACACTGAAAAGCAATCTCGGGAAGGGACAAGCTGGGAGGTGTTGGAAGCAGGAGGTTTGAGTGATCAAGGGAGGGGGATCAGAAGAAGGAAGCCCTTCCAGGTCAGGGTTAGAGACTGAGAGTCGCAGTGTGAGCACAGACGAAGACAGAGAGGAGTCAGAGATTGCCCTTGCCCTCCTGCTGACACCTCCTCCTTCTCTGACACCTGCATGTTGCTGAGCAATGGGCCAGACAGGCCCGAAGGAGGAGCTGGGGGGCACCATCAAAAGGGTCATCAAAAGGCTCCCTCCAAATTTCAGCAGGCAGAGACATTCTAAGAAGAGCCCTGCCAATGCTCTTAAAGCCCTGTTTGCCAGTGACTGATAGGGAAAAAAAATCACTTCAGAAACCTCTTCACTCCAATCAACCCCAAGGGGCTGGTGATACTGTCTAAAGGTTTCTTTGTCAGGTTTTTCAGTGGGTGGAAAGCTCAAAAGGTTTTCTCTGCAGACTTCTTCTGCCTCTCATTTCCCCTTTGACTTCCAATGAACTCAAAAAGAGTTAGGGTTTGAGGATATCTCACATATCTTACACACATCTTATGTGTTGGAATATTTAAAAGGGACATACATGTCTCTTTCCTATGGGGTGGGATATATGTTCAATGCCTTAGCATGGGAGAGATGTGCAAGTTTCTCCTTTGGCCCGATTCCCTGGAACACTCAACCTATTGTTTCCTCTTTAATTTCCAAAGCCACCTTTGTTTGTGAATTGAATCTGAATCCATTCAGTCTGTGGCTTTTTGGCTTAAAGGCCATCAATAGAAGCTAGATATACTTTTGTTCTGAAACACACCACAATTCCCATAAGCACATGGCATTCATTAGTTAAACCAGTTGGCAGTCCCAACCTTTCTGTTTTCACAATGTGCTAAGCACTTAATAATACAATGCTGCCCACTTGAACTGAATATATATGTGTGTGTTTGTGAGAGACCAACACTGCCCTCATTAGGAGAACACTCACCAGGAATCCTTCTAAAGCCTAGAAACAACAGAAGGCTTTACCTAATTATGAAACAAGAGGTCAGGAGTAGAAGAGCTAAAGATGATGGATTGAATGGTGTGAAAGTGATATTTTGCCCAAAAGAGGTGGGAAAGATGACTTATGACATAGTTCACCACCACCACCAAATCAAGAGTGGTCTTCTGTGATGAGCTCACTCTCTACATCTGTGGGCGATGTTCTGCATTTGCATATGGAAGGTTGAGAAAATGAGTTGAAAATTTGTGGCAAATACTATTTCTGGGGTCTTGTAAGAAATAGAGCATAAGAGTTAGCTGCTAGAGTCAGCTCTGAGTTCTGCAACAAAAACATCAGGGCACATTTTATTTCCTCCAAGAGAGCTTCAGAGATTCAGTGCTCTTCAAAACTGCTCTAGAACAAGTGTGGGCAACTTGTGGTCCTCCAAATGTTCTTGTACTACAAGGCTCACCATCCCTGACTATTGATGATGATGGCTGGGGCTGATGGTAGTGGAGTCCAACAATATCTGGAGTGACCTAGGTTGCCCACCCCTGCTCTGGACCAACCTTCCCCAACCTGACCTCCAGATATTTTAAACTATATTTCCCATTCGCCCCAGCCAATTTAACCAATCATAAGGAATGGTGGGACTTGTAGTCCAAACATTTGGAGGCCAGGCTAGAAAAGGCTGTTGTGGATTCATAGCTCTGCCATCTGTACCTGGGGATGCTGCGTGCTACATTTGTGGGTGAAAAACTGGAACAATCATCATCTGTAGATATAATTACTTAATAATCTGTAATTACTGCAATGCACTCTACGTGGGGCTACCTTTGAAAGTGACCTGGAAACTACAACTAATCCAGAATGTGGCAGCTAGATGGGTGACTGGGAATGTCCACTGAGACCACATAACACTGGTCCTGAAAGACCTACATTGGCTCCCAGTACATTTCCGAGCACAATTCAAAGTGTTGGTGCTGACATTTAAAGCCCTAAACGGCCTCTGTCCTGTATACCTGAAGGAGCATCTCCACCCCCACCATTCTGCCCGGACACTGAGGTCCAGCTCTGAGGGCCTTCTGGTGGTTCCCTCACTGCGAGAAGTGAGGTTACAGGGAACCAGGCAGAGGGCCTTCTCAGTAGTGGCGCCCGCCCTGTGGAACGCCCTCCCATCAGATGTCAAAGAGATAAACAACTATCTGACTTTTTGAAGACATCTGAAGGCAGCTCTGTTTAGGGAACTTTTAAATGTTTGATGTTTTATCGCTTTGCCCTGCATCCTTCTCGGCTAGCAGCCGGGGCTCCGGAATGGATCCCAGTCGCAAAACAAGGTACGATTGTAGTTGAAAATAGCTATAGAATTGCAGTTGAACAAGATGAACTATGGTGTATAGGAGCTGCAACAAAATTCATCATGGCCATTGCTGAAACTCTCAAGTCCTAGAGCAGTGTTTCTCAACCTGTGGGTCCCCAGATGTTTTTGGACTACAAATCCCATCATCCCTGACCACTGGTCATTCTGGCTAGGAATGATGGGAGTTGTAGTCCAACAACTTCTGGAGACCCACAGGTTGAGAAACACTGTCCTAGAGGAACCAGGAGGCAATAGCAAACCAACTTCTCTTCTGACATACCAGAAGCAAATATGGTCACATTGTGCTTGTAACAGGGTTAAAGTCATGTGGGATTATACATTGAAAATTGATTCAGTTTTGCATGAAACTCTTGGAATGAACATGGCTCACACACTAATTATTATTACTACTAACACTACTGGGTGACAATTTAAAATGCAGAATTAAAAACAGCTAAAACAGATTACAGTCACCAAAGCAAGGTGAGCCCTGAAGAACACAGAGTCACTTGGTTACACTCAACAATAAATACTCTGCATATTACATTATCATTTCTGAGTACTGCTGATAATTTAAATAACATTTGGAATTTATATCTTCCCCAATACCAAAATGGCAACGTAAATTATGTATCCCCATTTGAACCTGCATCTAATACCGTAAGTAAGACAAGTTTGGGGCAATTGCACAGAACCTTATTTCCAACACAGTAAATATATGATATTGTGCTGATCTACTCCTTGCAAAGCATATTATGGAGTATCTGAAATACAGAGGCTTTCTACAGCTATGTGGGTTACTCTCTCCCTCCCACCCTCTCTTTCTCTCCCTCTCTCCATATACATATAATGCTGAACTGTTAAATTGCCAATGGGAATTTAAATAAATAAGTGCATAATGGTAAATTAAAATAATGAGACATTGGGAATACTTGAGGGAGTAAAATGTTTCATCTATCACAATTTGTTCTCCTTACTGAAAGCCATTATTTGTCTTATCACTATATAGCAGTATTAAGGGTAAAAAATATGACCCATACACATTTAAAAAGATACATGGAGCTTATTTTAAAGGACCTTCTTCTTCCAGAGGAATAAAAATTACCAAAGGTCCAACAAGGAATGCAGGAGGTACTGGAATAAGAGATGAAATATTCAGTCTCTCTCTCTGTGTGTATTTGCATGTTAAGATCCCAAGACCTTCCCCAATAAATAAAGACACAATTGACACAGAATTTAGTTTAAGGTTATTGGCATAATTTTGGCCACAACTTTATTGATTACAGATCATGAGTGGTTTGCTTAGGCATTGGTTCCTGACTAGCTGCACCTGACCTCAGCAGGGCAGCATTGACGCTTGGACTTCGGCAGAGGTCAGTAAGGGAAAACATCCTGGGGGAGCACTGGACCAGGTTCAGACTCAAGCTCACCCCAAATGCTCCCAGGGGCTCTGGCATGGGCCTAAGCCCTGGAAGGGGATCGGGCAAAAGCAAGGCAAGCTCCTGGATTCCTTTAACAGATTACCCTAGCATTGGCACAGCCTATCCACATCGCCATCCACCACCATTGAACCAATGCTTAACCGCCAAGCCTTACAAAGTTGTGACGATATGCTATGCAGCAGGCAAAACCCAAGTGGCACCCAGCCAATCAGCCAAAAATTCCAGCCGGACCTCTGTCCCAAGAACAGATGATCCACGACGACATAGCAAGGTCATAATGAACCCCAAATATAGGGAGGGTGGGTGAGTGATCCGGAGCACGAGGTGAAAAGAGGAAGCCCAACGCAATGTGCAGCAGTATATATAGGCCCCTCGGTTAATGCATGAAATGATCCCATTGGCCAGAATTACCCCAGTAACCGAGGGACCACCTTATCGGGTTGTTGTGGCTATCCAATCGCTCCCACCCACAACATCAGTGGGGTCAGTCTTGGTGATCTCACCGCAATGTGTGGGAGGAGGACATGATTTACTGCAATAGAGACATTAAAGAGTGATAGTGCTGAACTGAATTTTGGTTTCCAATGCAAAAAAAATAAAATGCAATTTTCTAGGCTGTGTTCATAAAAGAATCTTTGGGGGCTAGAATCCTTCCTCTCCATCAT
This sequence comes from Podarcis melisellensis, assembly GCF_964234715.1. Lineage (NCBI taxonomy): Eukaryota > Metazoa > Chordata > Lepidosauria > Squamata > Lacertidae > Podarcis > Podarcis melisellensis. The sequence goes on along the minus strand of NC_138531.1, from coordinate 18,319,577 downwards.
ATGCTATTTTATGCCTGGTCACAACCATGGTTTCCCCAATGGCCTCTCCTTGGGTACCATGTTTTTACTTCAATGGCCATATTCACTGCATGATCCCAGCCCATCAGGGATCACCTAATGAATAAAATATATAGAGAGATAGCTATAGATATAGAATGATAGAATTGTAGAGTTGGAAGAGTGAGGATCATCAAGACCAACTCCCTACGATGCAGGAATATGCAGCTAGCCCATATGGGGATCAAACCTACTACCTTGGCATTATCAGTTGTTTTTGTTTAGTCGTATAGTCGTGTCAGACTCTTTGTGACCCCATGGACCAGAGCACGCCAGGCATTCCTGTCTTCCACTGCTTTCCGCACTTTGGTCAAACTCATGTTGGTAGCTTTGAGAACATTGGTACCACGCTTTAAACAATTGAGATATAGATATAGCTATAATTTTGAATTTATAGGTTGCCTTTCATGCTAAAGACCTTCCAGTGATAATCTCAGGGTGCCACATGACAAAAATATAACTGGTCATGTGATAATATCATTCAGGGCATAATGAAGCTCTCTCATTGCCCTTTCTGTATGGAATAAGAATAAATGCTTTCCCAATATCCAGAGAACTGGGCTAACCGCTCTTGCCCTTCAATGTCAGTTTCTTTGCCTGCCACCATTGTGTACACTTGAATAGTTGGGCAAAATATGGATAGGAATGAGCAATGTGATGATCACCCAAGAACATATGCCATTGAATACAATGCAGTGTGAGTAGAAAAAAATCTTCATACAGATATGCACCTTATTGCAGGTGTTGGCGCAACTGATTACATTCCTTTCAATAGCATGAGAATCTGAATCTGAACCTGAATACTCATTGCTGTCTGCATGGTGCCCCATCGATTCAATTGTGTGCCACTTTCTCAAGGTGAAAGAGAGTTAACATGACCCCCCCTTTTCCCGCTAGCCCCTCTGTGACAAGAGAGTTTCACGTGCTTTTGCAGAAGTATGGGTAAAATTGCTGAAAAGGAGGGGCACATCTGACAGTGACAGAATATATTTATGAATCATGGCCCCCTTCATTTTGGCTCAGCATTGGGGCAGGGAGATGTAGGTATGCTGAGAGCCTCATTAAAATCAACAGGACATTGAAGCTTCTACTCCCTGTATCCTACATTTATGGTCATATATTTTGTTTAAAATACTCATAGTGAAAAGGTGAACAAATTTAGCCAAACAGCAAGGAATTTTCTGGGTCCTGTAGTCACACATCTATCACACCTCAGTTGTTATTTTTTTACAAATAATTTATACAGAACATGCAGGAGGGGATGGAGGACAAAAAAAAAATCAGATTCAAATTCCTTTATCAAAAAACCTTGGCTGAAAGCTAACGAAGGGCCATCGAAAGGAGCCCATTTTCTATAGACCATACAAAAGAGCTATTCAGAATCTTCAGCCAAGCAGGGAGAGAAAAATGAACAGACTAATACACATTTTCTTATTCTAAGTGTCTTGTTCAGGGTGAGAAATGGAATGATGGCAATTTGTTACCATTGTCTCATGACACCAGCTACTCAAAAAATGTTAAAGGTTCTTCAAGGACACATCATGCGGCTCATTAGGGGCTTAAGTGTTAGGTTTTTAAAGAATGCAGCACAGAGCTTTTCTTCTGGAAATGTAACCACTGCTGGCCAACCCTTCAGCTGTAAAATAATTTGCAATTTGCCACCACATGACTTTCCGTTTTAATAACCAATTTCATCCCATCTTAAAACAGGAACCTTTGGAACCTAATTATCAGTTTTCACTTCTATAATATTTGCACACAAAGCTCTTATCCTTCTTCCTCGTTCTCTTCCTAGTTTACAACAAAACCAAATATTCTCAGTTTGCATACCTGACCAATTTAACAAACTTAAAGTCAATATGTGGAGTGTTTTCATCTTTCTGATGTTTCAGAATATCTTTTCTGTGCTGCATAACCTCTGAGATCTGTGTTATTATAATAATAATAATAGAAAGAGTTGTTCTAGGCATATCTAGATTGCTTTGCTCTCATCCCTATGGATGGGTGAATCTGTCCATTTCTCAGGTTCTCATTTTTCAACTCTTAAATTCAGTTCTTTACACCAGTGGTTTCCAAATAGTTAAGTACTGCAAACACTCTGTGCTTCAAAAACCAAGCCATGCACTACCTACTTTTGAGAGTTATGATCTCTCTGTGGTAGTTTTTGTTATATGAATGGTGCTACAGACCCCTGGGTGGGTTATGTGGACACCCTGGGGTCCGCAAACCCAATAGGGAACTGTGGTTCTACATCAAGTTTACAATCTTTAATAAATAACTAAATCACAAAGTGATGTGGAAATGTAGAAAAGTGAATTTAAGATTGGCAAAATGAGATTTGAGAGATCTCCCCTTTTCCACACCATCTGCATTCACATTGTTGAAACCAGTGGTTGTTTAGGGGTACTCTCATTTTGACTCAAGAAAATCACCATTTTATAGTTCAAATTGGGGAAAATAGATACAGTGAATGGACAAAGGTACAAAGATTCACAAAATGTTTAGGGGTATGCGTACCCCTGCATACCCCCAGGGGAAAAAGCACTGAAATCAAATCAGAAATCCAAAAGGATCTCTATAGCTAAACTTGAGGGTCAGTTTCAGCATAAGTAAGTACAAACTGGACCCCAACATAAAACCCTGGCTTCATACACAATGGGGATTGACTGACTATCCAGGCAAAAGTTATAGGCAAATATATCAAGAAAATTCTGACTTACTGTGTTATGACTGATGCAAAAGCCAATTACAGTGTTAAGGACTAAAAAAATAAAGAGGGTTTTGAAAGTAAAAATCAGTATTACATGGGGTAAAAACTTGTGGGGTACAAACTTGTTTAGAATACCATCATTTCTTCAAGCTACCCTTAAGTTCTCAATTCTGCTCTTGACATAGGTGGAAATATGGTATGTTCTAGGAACTCATGATTTCTCTTTCCCTATCATGATCTTTCCATTATAGATGTTCTTTCCTTTCTTCATCCGCCCATCCCAACTACCCCAAATTCCTCTCTTTCCTTCCCTACTAAAGCTACAATCCAATTTTAATCAAAATTCTCTCTACTGGTAAGCTACCCAAACTCAGAACTGACACCCTTGTAGGACAGCTTCATCCATCCGTAAGCTGTTTATGTTTAGAAATCGCTTTAGTGCTACATTTATTTATTTTTTAAAGAAAATGTTATCTAACACTGTAGATTAGAAGTAGCCAGTGACGCAATAGGTGGTATACACTGAACATTGAGGTCTACCAGGCATGAGATGACTTTTTGCTAAAAATGGTTGACATTCTCGCCAAGGTTTACTGAAGCAGGCAAGGACAACATTACAGTAAACCGACATCACTGGACATGTTGCATGGACATTTCAAACACATCCTGAGGGTGCTTTTCTGAGATAGCTTTGTGGGGAAGAAAAAGTCAATGTCAAAGTATTTGATGAGAATGCGAGCTGATTTGCCGACACCAGTCCCGAAGAGAGAAATTAAACATAGGAAGAGTGCAGAGGAAGAAGTAAAAACACCTACATTTCTGCACATACCGACTTGCATCCAATGAAGTCATTCCATTCATGCATGGTCTTTGTTAAGAGCTATATGAAGATGTCATTGGAGCAGGTGGTCTGATTTAGAAGCGGAGAGAGATGATCACAGGGAGTTGAAACTAGAGTATCCTATGGAAAGTCTCAATTGGATGGAGATGGTGGAATTGGGGTCACAAGAAGTGTCTGGTGCCAAGAGAGAGCTCAGCGCAGAGCAGTAGCTAGGTGATCTTTTTAGACGATTTCGCGTGCCCCTCTCATTGCCTGTGCCCTACCCCACAACCCCCTAGCTACAGCCCTGGCTCAGAGACATTATTATTACAGGCTACTGTGAGAACAGAATGCTGGATTAGATGGGCCATTATTCTAATCCAACTGGCTCTTCTTATATTCTTAATTACAGTGGTACCTCGGGTTAAGAACTTAATTCGTTCTGGAGGTCCGTTCTTAACCTGAAACTGTTCTTAATCTGAGGTGCCACATTAGCTAATTGGGCCTCCTGCTGCCACTGTGCCATCGCTGTGCGATTTCTGTTCTCATCCTGAAGCAAAGTTATTAACCCGAGGTATTATTTCTGGGCTAGCAGAGTCTGTAACCTGAAGTGTCTGTAACCTGAAGTGTCTGTAACCTGAGGTACCACTGTATTAGCAGGATTCCCATATAGGGAGACTTCTTATGAAAACAGGAGCAGAAATTCTTCACAGGCTCATCCCATATCCCAAATGTGAAACAATCCAGTGAATAAGATTGGTATTCACAATCGTGGTTTCAGTTTTCAAACTTGATGAGCCCTCCACCACCACCAATTTGCATTGTGTTTGTTTTGCATTGAAATGAACAGGTCAGAATAATGTAATGATGACATAATTAGTTATGCAATTAACTATTTAAAATGTCACCATAGAAGATGGAGAAATGAATAATGTAGTTTTTACCGGAAGCCAAACTGCAGTGGAAAGGAAACGGCGCTGCATATAATGGACATGGGGAGGAATGGAAATTGATGCTTTCTTATATGCCAGAGGAAGAAGAAAATGTGCATGTTAAAGACAGGCTGCATTCCATTTTCTCAAGATGAAAGTCAGATCCAGAATGGGGAATATGGAGTGACAGCCTGGATTCAGTCCTCTCCCTTCATCCTCAATCCAGGATCATCAATTATATAGTTTTTCTTCCATGGGCTATTGGCACAGGTCTAAAACATTAAATTTCAGCCTGCAACACTGATTATTCAATCACCAACAGTTACTTCTGTTGGGAGGGGACGCAACACTAGATTCAGAATACAGTGGTACCTCAGGTTAAGTACTTAATTTGTTCCAGAGGTCTGTTCTTAACCTGAAACTGTTCTTAACCTGAAGCACCACTTTAGCTAATGGGGCCTCCTGCTGCCGCCGCACCGCTGGAGCACGATTTCGGTTCTCATCCTGAAGCAAAGTTCTTAACCCGAGGTAATATTTCTGGGTTAGTGGAGTTTGGAACCTGAAGCGTATGTAACCTGAAGCGTATGTAACCCGAGGTACCACTTTATTGAAAACAGGACTATCTAATAGCCAGGAGCAATCATATACTATGGGGAGGTGAGTGCAGTTGGCATTCTCTGGGGCTCATTTGGGTATAACCACTTTTAAGAGCCAACATGATGTAGCTAAGCAAACTAGGCAACTAGGCAGCTTCTTATGTGCAATGTGGGTGATACTATTTTCAGCAGAGCTCATCTTAAATAAAAGCCTTTTATTATAGAAAAGAAGTGAGAGAGGTACCATAAAATGAAGCGAAAGAGGGATTAATTAGGCTGATGTACTTCTTTGCCAGTTCCCTAAGGGAGAATTAGCAAGCAGAACTCAACAAACTTAGGTTCTGGAAGTCCTTTGTTCAGACCGTTTCAAAGAGATTAAGATGGTACTGATTGCAGGGTCCCCAAGACTCTCCAGGCTCTATCTCACAAGCAGCTATGGGAAAAAATCCAGCACAAAGAAAGAGGGAAAGGCATTAGAGAGCAAGCTAGTAGACCTAGCTCTTCTTCAAGACTGTGAGTCCATGTTCGTGCCTCTGTGCCTAAGCATGCTTCAGGATTTTCAAAAAAATTATTTGTGAATTTTGAGGCAAGCCGACCTAGTCTGCATCTCCTGAATAAATTTCTGACTCAGAACACAAATTCTGCTCTTTTCTGAATCTTGCAATGCAGTTCTCCGCTCAAAACATACCAAAATCACCTCTAGTTCTTTCCTACTCTTCAGCCATTTTTTAGGAAAGGCTTTCAGATTTTGCATCTGGGACAGAGCCCCCCTTCCTTTGTTTTCTTAATGGCCAATCACATTTCATTTGTTCTCTTAATGGCCCATCATCCAGGTAGCTAGCCTCTCTTGATTACCTTTCAACACTTGCCAGATCCAAAGAGATTAGACGTCTGGCACCCAGTTTAACACCCCAAGCATAGCTGTCAACTTTTCCCTTTTCTTGCGAGGAATCCTATTTGGAATAAGGGAATTTCCCTTAAAAAAGGGAAACATTGACAGCTATGACCCCAAGCCTTTATTAAATTCTAGCACTTACTGGATCCAGGAATTTAGAGAGGTCTGGCACCCACAAACTCATAACACTGTGTTTTCTGCCTCCAAAATAGATTTTACAAGTACCGCATTTTTCGCTCTATAAGACGCACCAGACCAAAAGACGCATCTAGTTTTTGGAGGAGGAAAACAAGAAAAAAAATATTCTGAATCTCAGAAGCCAGAACAGCAAGAGAGATCGCTACGCAGTGAAAGCAGCAATCCCTCTTGCTCTTTCTGTCTTCTGGGATAGCTGCACAGCCTGCATTCGCTCCATAAGACGCACACACATTTCCCCTTACTTTTTAGAAGGGAAAAAGTGCGTCTTATAGAGCAAAAAATATGGTACATATTTTCCCAATGCAAGCAAGTAATTCTAGATTCAGTTAAATACCTAAGCAGAGTTTATATGCACTTCTCCCCCTGGTGAGTGGCTTCTCATATTGAAGCAAGGCAATGAATTGCACCCACCCCCCCTACTTAGATTCAGATCTGGGCCTCACATAGGTACTTTAGATATTGACAGGCATGAAGGAATAGCCAATGTGCAAATGCTTCTGGGTATTTTTTTGGGGGGAGGAGGCAGTTAAGAAGCACAGGTGAGTTTGTGTATGGTACCAGGCAAAGGTTGAGAACTGCAATTACTCACCACAAAGAAAAAGAGAGTTTATGGGAAAATGATAAAAATGAAATAGTACTCATTCCAATATTTTACATGTATATTACCAGGGAGACAAATGTCTTCTTCTGACAAATAGGTTTCTGTGACACTTAAAGTAGTGCTTGATTTATACCCACAAAAATAGTTTAAATGAATAAGTCACGTGCCTTCCTTATAAACTAAGGAAGAAGAATGGAACAAATCTTTTGTTTTTAAAAAAGTTAAATTAAAATAAAATAGATTGCTTGGAAAGTAACACACATGCCTTAATCATACATTTTAAAGAACTGGGCAAGCCAAATCCTTCACCATGGATGTAGATTGGTTTTAACAAAGGGATCAATTTTATAATGGTATTACTGAATGTCTGGTATATTACTTCAGTGTTTTTTTTGAATATACCCCCTGTTAAAGAGTAAAGGTAAAGGTACCCCTGCCCATACGGGCCAGTCATGACCGACTCTGGGGTTGCGTGCCCATCTCGCTTAAGAGGCCGGGGGCCAGCGCTGTCCAGAGACATTTCCGGGTCATGTGGCCAGCTTGACGAAGCTGCTCTGGCGAGCCTGCACCAGCACAGCGCACGGAAACGCTGTTTACCTTCCCGCTATAAAGCGGTACCTATTTATCTACTTGCACTTAAGAGTGCTTTCGAACTGCTAGGTGGGCAGGAGCTGGGACCAAACGAAGGGAGCTCACCCCGCCGTGGGGATTCGCACCGCCAACCATACAATCGGCAAGCCCTAGGCACTGAGGTTTTACCCCCAGCGCCACCCGTGTCCCTATACCCCCTGTTACGGAATCACAAAATGAATATGCCATGAAGGCAAGGGATCTCTTGCTGCCCAGGACTGACCTGTTGGGAACCTGAAGGGCCCTGCCCTGTCTCTCTCCACCTGGCTTGGGGCGGAGCCTGACAGGTTCCATAAAGGACTGCTGCTGTTTGACAGAGAGAGCTCCTTTTTAAATATTGTTTTTATTTCTTATCTATCTCATTTTAAACTGTTGTTGATATTAATGTTGTATTTTTAGTTTTAGATTTTATGATTTGTGTGGAAATTGTTTTCCATTTGATTGTGCACCTTTATTGCTTATTTATTGTTTATGACTTTTGTTATGTTGGTAATTTATGTAACTCTTGTCATGTTGTAAGCCTCCTTGAGCATTGTTTTAACTATGGAAAGGTGGCATACAAATAAAATGATGATGAATGATGATGATGATGAGCATAATCAGATGCTGCCAGACATCTCATTCCCATACAACTAGTCTAATACGAGAACCCTCAGGCAGAATGGGAGGAGCCCATACTGTAGCTCAGGGGTCAGCAAACTTTTTCAGCAGGGGGCCGGTCCACTGTCCCTCAGACCTTGTGGGGGGCTGGCTATATTTGGGTGTGTGTGGATGAATTCCTATGCCCCACAAATAACCCAGAGATGTATTTTAAATAAAAGAACACATTCTACTCATGTAAAAACACGCTGATTCCCAGACCATCTGCAGGCTGGATTTAGAAGGCGATTGGACCAGATCCAGCCCCCGGGCCTTAGTTTGCTTACCCAAGCTTAGCTCATTCCCCTATCTGTATTGTCATAATTTTTGGAGGGAAAATGTGTGTGGTGGGAAGAGCTGCAAGACTGGCTTCCTCTATGGCCAAGACATAATGTGTGACCCTAGCAACACAGAGGAAGGAACTACCCTGAAGAGGTCCTCACACTAGCAGTGTAACCTAAGAAGAGGACCTAGAAAATGCCCAAGATCTTTACAAGGGGCCATTCGAGTTGAGAGCAAATGAGAGTGGAAATGGACTTTCTAAGCCAATGCATAGTATTTTGACATCCAGGTAAACATGAGTACTTGGATATCCTATCAATCTTTTCTCTGAGGTACAAGGAAAACACCTAATCACTGATGCTACTAGTTCAGAAAGTCGTTATATTACATCAGACTCTTTAAAAGCTGTTGCACCTTTTTATACCAAAAATACTGGCAAGACACTAGTAAAAAGAGAGGGAAAAGGGAGAGAAAAAGGGGGAAAGTTGAGTCATCATGCATCCGCTGAGTTTTCTGAACATTGTAATTTATTCAGTTTTTAGCCCACTACAAACTGAAGGGCAATTATCTTATCAGTATGTGTGTTTGCTAGTGCTTAACTATATTGTAGGGAGATTGACAGCTACCTCAAAACAATTTAAAGTTGAGCATTCGTTTGCAAGTCTCATTCCCTGAAAACACACAGACAATGCCGGATTATATCAGCAGGCAAAGAAGAAGGAATCCCGATTAGTTTAATCAAGCTACTTTCCTCTCTCTCTTTTAATCAGTGTGCTCAGTATTTCCAGCTATACTTCTGGAGTAATTAAAAATGTCTAAAACCAGCTAAAGAGAAGATTAGTGGCAGGGTAGTAAGTTAAAGTGATGGATGTGGAACATTTGAGCAGAGTCTTAAAGAAAAATGAAAACCAGGCTTACCTAGTGAAAATGAAATAACAACAGTGGTTGTTCTTTCCCACTCCTTTCCTTGCATGAGGAGACCATCACTCTGTAGTGGGCCACACTCTTTTCAGGTAGACAATGTCAGGTTCAACTTTAGATGTTGTTGTTGTTGTTGTTGTTTAGTCATTTAGTCGTGTCTGACTCTTCGTGACCCCATGGACCAGAGCACGCCAGGCACTCCTGTCTTCCACTGCCTCCTGCAGTTTGGTCAGACTCATGCTGGTAGCTTCGAGAACACTATCCAACCATCTCGTCCTCTGTCATCCCCTCCTCCTTGTGCCCTCCATCTTCCCCAACATCAGGGTCTTTTCCAGGGAGTCTTCTCTTCTCCTGAGGTGGACAAAGTATTGGAGCCTCAGCTTCACGAACTGTCCTTCCAGTGAGCACTCAGGGCTGATTTCCTTAAGAATGGAGAGGTTTGATCTTCTTGCAGTCCATGGGACTCTCAAGAGTCTCCTCCAGCACCATAATTCAAAAGCATCAATTCTTCAACTTTAGATATCCCCAGCCAAATAAATGTATTTGCATAACAGGTAATGGGGGGGGGGGGTTGTTGCAGTGAAGACCTGCTGCCATTCAGAGTAGACATTACTGAGTTAGAATGGCAAATAATCTATTCTGTTTTAAAGTAACTTTCTATTCCTTAGTGTATGCATCATCAACACCATCTGTATAGGCATTCCTGCACCTTCAGAATTTGATGTTAGCTGTGTCCTATTCCATAAACAAAATTAGGCTTGAAATAATAAGGGCTGGGTTTATTTTTTGTGTGGGATGGGGAGCGTTGTTTACAGATGGGAAGGGGAGAATTATGACACATATGGGATACCCACTGCAGTTTATTAGGTCTGCAAATGTACCCATAGGACAAAAGGTTTGGTTTCCCTACCCAAGCATTCACTTACAGAAGAATTTATTCTACTTCCAGAGCCATCAGTGTACTGGATAATGACCATCACCTCAGAATACGGTATATGGAAAGATGAATCCATATATATATATATATATATATATATATATATATATATATATATGCTTTCGTAGATTTTCACGGGTACAGGGATGCAGGTTTTGGTGTCCTCGGGTGTCTTCCCGTGTAAAAGTTGGGGTGTCTAGGCGACGTTTCGACGAGGTCTCACTCGTCATCTTCAGGCTGGTGCTTTCGGCTTCTTGTTACTGGAACAGAGCAGGATCTCAGTGTTTGAGTTCCTATAAATACTGTTGAGGGGGTGTGGTGTATAGCCTCCAATGGTGTGGTGTATAGCCTCCAATGTCTGCCCAGAACATTGGAGGCTATACACCACACCCCCTCAACAGTATTTATAGGAACTCAAACACTGAGATCCTGCTCTGTTCCAGTAACAAGAAGCCGAAAGCACCGGCCTGAAGATGACGAGTGAGACCTCGTCGAAACGTCGCCTAGACACCCCAACTTTTACACGGGAAGACACCCGAGGACACCAATATATATATATATATATATATATATATATATATATATATATATATATATTATAATTTCAGCAGTATTTCATTCAATTCATTTCAGAGCCTTCCCAACACTAGCATTCTCCTTCTGGAATTATTTTTCCCATCCCAGAGTTGTTCAATTAGCCAGTCTCTTCCTTTAGAGCTTGTGTGGGAAACCTGTGCCCCTCACCAGATCTAATTGGACTTCAACTCCCATCAGCCCCATCCAAAAGGACCATTGATCATGGATGATGGGAGTTGTAGTCTGATGAAATGTGGAGAGCAACAGGTTCCCCAGCCCTCTCTTAGAGAACAGGAAACAGAATTATGGCTGTGGTTTTATCAAGGGGGTCCGCACATCTATCTCCTGCAAAATTTGACATAAATTTTGAGGTTTTTTATTGGGTAAAAGAACTAAAAGGGAAAAGAAAGAGGGGGGAAGGTAAAGGACCCCTGGACAGTTAAGTACAGTGAAAGGCAACTATGGAATGAAGCACTCATCTCACTGTCAGGCCAAGGGAGCCGACGTTTGTCCACAGACAGTTTCTTGGGTCATGTGGCCAGCATGACTAAACCATGGCAATCTGAAGAAAACAAAAAGTATTTGAATGAGTCAAGCAAATTTCTCAAAGCATGTATGCATGTGTTATGCTTTCTAAGAATGAAAACAACTTGATTTCATGCGTTCTTCTATGAAGCATGAAACTGCATTGAATAAATGCTCTTCTTTTTTGTATTTTTAACCATGGTTGAAAGTTAAAACATAAAATGGGTCTGAAATCATTCAAAAGATTGTCAGTGTCTGCCTCGTTGTGTATTCCTTTGAAAAACACCAGACGGAAACAGAACAGATGGGGAAATGGCATATTAACATACCTCAATGACCCATAAACACTAATGACTGACAGAAACCTCTGTTTTAGTCAACAAGAACCAAATATGGTGCAATAAAGTGTAGGAAGATGCTGGTGCACATTACAGATAAAACATTAGACGCTGATCAAGCAATTTGTTTATTCCATGGCTTGTAACACTAACCTTCTCTCAAAACACTAGAACAAGAGTCAGAATTCTTGCCAATTTTCAAAAAAAAATTCATTTTGGATGTGTGTGTGTGTGTATTTCTTCTTACACTTTCCAGCAGCACTTAGTTATGTAGTGAATAAATTATCATTTCAATGGGAATTTTTACAACTGCTCTTCTACAATGCAATACAGTGGTACCTCTGGATGCGAACGGGATCTGTTCCGGAGCCCCGTTTTCATCCAGAAGCGAACGCAACCCACGTCCGTGTGCATGGGTCACGATTTGGCACTTCTGCGCATGCACATGATGTCACTTTGACCATATGCGCATGCGCAAGCTCCGTTACTTCCGGGTCGCCGCAGCATGCAACCCAAAAATACTTATCCCAAAGCTACTTCAACCCGAGGTATGACTGTATTGAAGATGTTTACTCCAATGTGAAGACCTCTGATTTCCACGTAAATCTTCACAGGGTTACTACGAAGACAAGAAGTCTGCTACACATGGGGCATACATTTGAGTAGGCATGCACAGGATTGTTTGGTAAGAATCATAAAATTTCAAAACACAGAATGCTTGTTGTATTTCTTTGGTGGTGAGAGAGGTTGAGGGCGGCCTAGGGTATGGTTGGTTGGCTGTAGTGAGGTTTGTTTTTGTTTGACAGTGGTGTGTGTGTGTGTGTTTGGATTAGGTTAGCCATATTGATTCGTATGCTGTTGGCGAGTTCTTGTTGTTGTCTTATTGGTCTATGTACGCGATAAAGGGATAAAGTTTCAGCTTACTTGTTGGTTTTTCTAATGAGGCTGTTTCCCATACTATTTGATACCATTGGTCCATGCTTATTCCTGACAGGTCTCTCCAATGTCTGGCTATGATGCTTCTGGCTGCTGAGAGTAGGTGGGTTATGAGCTCTTTATGATGTGAGTGGCCATTATTATCTTGGGAGATGTTTAGTAGGGCCAGTTCTGGGGTGACTTCTAATACTTGTTTAGTTATTTTGCATATTTCTTGTATGATTGATGTCCAAAAGAGTTGGATGTTGGGACATTCCCACCACATGTGGAGGTATGTGCCTGTGGATGTGCATCCTCTCCGGCATTCCCTCTCCCCCCTTCTTTTCCTTTAGTATTGTATGCAATACTAAAGTCTCACAGCAAATGAAACTGATCTGTAGAAAACAACTTGAAAAAGAGACAATGCACATATTTTTGTGAACTAAGAAATCCTTAATAAAAATATATTAAAACAAAACAAAACTCAGAATGCTATTTAAAGATCACATAGTCTTCCTCTATCCATTTAAGGGCTATGTGTCATAGCCAGATTTCCTTGAGATCAACAACCAGTTGTCTCAATGGAACTTTGGTACTGGTGGCCATATCTGACTTCACTAAGCCTTTGAACAGGCAAATGAAGTTTGGGGTTTCAGGAATAGATTTGGAAACCTCATTAGTCATAACCATTCCCTAATACAGGTCCTTCCAATCAATTTAGAAATTTTCAGTGTGATGAATGCTCCACAATCTCTCCACATGAGTTGTGCCACAGCCTAATCAGCATATACCTTCTTAAGTTCCTCCCAATACTAGCATTGCTTTTCCTCAAAACTGGAGCAATGTTGTCATGGGAAGGCAACACCATTTGAACTCCTCCTATGTGACATTTAACATTAGCAAGTGGCATTGAACGATGTCCTGTTGCAGTGGTTCCCATAACACAAAATGTAGCATGAGAGTGGCCAACAATAACATTAGAGGGCCCACAGATGGAAGTCTTCTTTACTTAGGCAGAAATTCAAGGGATGGGATGCAGACAGATGAACATTAATAGTGAAGATATCTGCCCAATCTCTGATGAAAAAGTATACTCCATAGCCAAGAACTGGTGACACTCTAGGCTAAATCCTTGTCGAAGTTGGTTCTATAAATGGAAAACATTTTGATCTTGTAACACTGATTCTAAACACATGAACTTCTAATTGACTTGCCCCAAGGGAGAAAAAACACCCATACTTAGCATGATTCTCCCTTTCCAGTATCCTGCTTCCCTTTTACCCTGCAATATGTGGAAGCGAGTGGGTGGGTGGGTGTCATTCTAAAGCATGGAGGCAAAACCCCAGATTAATATTCAGTACACAGTACTCCTTATAAATTCACTGAGATCAGTTTAAAAAAAAATCTAATGAGGTTCATTGATCAACCTAACGTTTCAATGTTTCCCATCTTTCTTCATTTCTCTAAGGAAATCCTCAATGGGGTTTTAATGAATTGAGTTTTTCTTTTGTATTTTCTTAGCATATGTACACTTTGCTAAATGACTCTGGAACTAGCAAGCCCAAGTTGAAGGAAGCTTGGCTTGTCAGCGGATGACAAAGTGCTTTTGCTGTAGCCTTCACTTCCTCCAGGGCAAGTTGGCTGCTCCCCTGCAGAAGCTGCCGCCACCCACAGAAGCACTTTCGGGCCTTGCTGTGTGGATGCTTCCATTTTTTTCTGCACAGCCAAGATTTCAGCCACAGGTAGGTTACAGGCATATGACCAGCCAATTACTGTATTGTGAATAGTTCAGACTGACAACAGAACTAAAGCCCCCTTTTAACAAAACACTTCAATAGAGTTGCCACCATGCAGTGCTGCTCTTTCCTACATTGTGGAGGAACACTGGTGTACACAGCACAAACTATAGCTCATTCCCATGACAGCATTTCCCCTGTTTTTGAAGTGGATGATGCCAGCACAGACAGGAACTACAAAAATGGACTCCTCAAAATGGGCTTATCCCATTACCCTGACCACACAGGCTCCCACACTGATAATGTGGCAAGACGGAGATGGAATGTGGTAGACCAGAAGTTAGATACTGTGACATTAATTATCCAAGGCAAAATATATGGTTTCAGGGTACAATTTCAGTAGATATGAACTCAGAATTCTGAAACTGGTGCTGTTTCACTGTTTTGTTTTCACTGTTTGTTTTTTGCCATCATTTCTCACACTGGATCCCCCTGTTTCTAAAATTGCCAACTGTGGCACCCTCTTGTACCCTAAATGTGTCATCTTCACTGGCTATTGTGGAGTCATCTTGGCTCACCTGCTATATTCTTATCCCTGACATCTACAGCATGCCCAAGCCGCTGAAGCGTTTTGTGCAATACCTCCATTTCTGTCTCCAACCATATCAGCTCCCTTCAATCTCCAGGTGACAATGACATGACCAGCTAACTGATTTGACCGCCATCTAGAGGAGCAGAAAGTCACAGCTTCCTATGACCGTTGAACATGTATGTGTTCATCCTTGTCATAGCTACTTGTCGCCTTTGTTGTTGCTCTTAACAGAGCATTTCAAACAGTGACCATGTCTTCCATTTAATGGTACTTTCCTTTTGTCTCCCCCTCCCTCTTTGCTTTTGTTTCTTTCCCTATTTGTGTTTTGTTGTGACTAGAATGTAGGGATGGAAGAGTACATCCCGGCTCAGATCAGATTGGCTTGGAATCAGGTATGCTACTTCTCAAGTTATACCAGAAAATAGATTGGCTTACTTCTGAGCCAATTCAAATTGATTTCTGAACCATAGAAGAATTGCAATGCTCATTTGATATACCTATTGCATCTCTAACAAGCACTGGAAATTCCACCTGGTTGGGTTTTTTTTGTTTTTTGTTTTAGGTATGTCATTCTCTTCCCCATTCTTTGGTTATTTGTTTGTCTAGCTTCTATGTTTCATAGCAGAAAATTGCCAAGTTGAAATATTTAGATCTCTGTGAGAGAATATTTGCAGATTAGCAGTAGGAATATGTTTTCCAGGATAGGTCATCCCAATTACATTGTTCAGAGGACTGTAAACACTGACCATATTTTCTGGGCTGATTAGTTTTCCCCATGTACCCCAGGGGACTCCCATCACTGCAATGTTAATCAAATTCCCACTGCATGCATGATGTGTTAAAAACACATTGTACAGGAATGTAACTGCTCACCATTTTGTATCCTGTTTGATTGGGAAAAGTGGTTGGCTTCTGTATAGTGGCTGTCCTGACCATGAGATTCAATGAACCAGCACAAGAAGCTACTACTTATGGATAAATGAACCCCAAAATTGTTGGTTGTGAGAGCACTGAGAGCATTAGAAGAAAGCTGGAACACTGAATGTTAGAAAGCATGGGTGGAGCAGGAGAAAGAAGCCATGGGTGAGGACAGCAAAGGTATTCAGAAGCTGAACTAACAGCTGGTTATGGATAAATACTGGGCTGCTTAAGGATATTTCTAGTCTAGGTTAGATTGATGTGTTTTTCCTGATTATTTTTATATTAGGTCTTGTACATAACTTGTGCCAAAGGATAAATGGACATGAATCTGATATCAGGAATCACAGGACAGAGAAACCAGTAGGAGAACACTTCAATCTCCCAGGACATTCTATACAAGATCTCAAAGTAGCTGTCTTATTACAAAAGAATTTCAGAAATAGACTGGAAAGAGAAGTTGCTGAATTGCTGAGTTGATGAATTACCAAACTTAAAAGCATGGAGAGACCTGGTCTGAATAGAGACATTGGATTCTTATCTCATTATACACGATAAAGCTATTTTTAGCCATCTCACCCCTTGCTTTTTCCTGTAAGACTAATTGGAGTCGTTAACAGTCGTCAACAGGTTTACCACACCTATCAGCCAATCACCCATTCCCACCACCCTTCTGAGTAATACCCCTCCCCACCCTCTCACTATATATAAGGGTCTGGTGACGTCTGTTTCAGTGTATCTGAAGAAGTGTGCATGCACACAAAAGCTCATACCAATAACAAACTTAGTTGGTCTCTAAGATGCTACTGGAAGGAATTTGTTTGTTTGTTTCGACTATGGCAGACCAACACGGCTACTTACCTGTAATGTTAGTTCAAATGTTAGTACACACATACACAATCATGCATATTTTTTAAAAAGCCATGGAAACTATCACATTACAACAACTTTAAGTGAAATATTGTCTACGTGTAATATCAGCCACACTTGTTGCTAGACTTCATTTAAACCCATTTTGGATTTTGACCACCGAGGATGAGTGCTTGCTACAATCATAGCTGGTCTAAGAAGGCTCTGCTGTACACAGATTTGTGAACTGTCCTCTGAAATAGGCCAAGATATTATACTTCTCCGTACTTTTGCTCCTTCACAGCTGGACTCACATCAACAATTGCAATTCATTTCAAAATTGAAGCCTTCCCACTTCCTCCAAGTGACTAATGGGCAAAATGCATACACCCCTGATTCAATGCTGTGGAATTATCATGCTTTTAACATCAGTAACTAAAGCTTCACTGGTCACATAAAGTGATCCTAGGTTGAGCTGACCTGACTCTCCTTGGCAGGACTCTTCTGCAGCGGTTTTGTTTTCTCTGAGGGGTTCAATTTGCTCAATTTGAACAGTTTAGTGTTTAATGGATAAACCTGCTCACCTGTCAGGGCCTGGTTGGATGAGGAGAAGAGCTGGGAGCCAGAAGTCCACAAGCCCCACAGGAAGGGCTCAGACTGGCTGGATGAAGAAGAGTAGTATGAGCCTTCCTCCCAAGAACCCCCCCCCCCAGGGAGAGCTCTGAAAATGACACCTTTGGTCCCAGAGTCTGGTGATGGGACTCTGAGGAGCAGTCAGCATAAGTTATGAGCTGGGAGCTAATAGAAGCAAGAGACTTGAGTGATCAAGGGGTGGGGTGTCAGGAGAAGGAGGGCTTTTCAGGACAGGATTAGAAGCTGAAAGTCACAGGGTGCATAGAAACAATCCCAGTCCTGTTGATTCTCCTTCCCCTTATCTCCCAGCTCAAGGAATGTCCTGCATATTGTTGAGCAACATGCCAGACAGGTCCAGAAGCGGAGCTCACCTCCTTGACACATCCTTTGTCCGCTTGGTAGGGATCCAGAGTGAAAGATTAGATGAACCAGGGACATTGCTATGTTGTTGTTTTCTGCTAATAAAAAGCTAATTGCATCCTGTGCCTTCTGTGTATGTACCTGCCCTGTGGATGACCTGGCTTGTTGACAGCTCCTTGACATCACTCCTCCTCTGGGCATGGCCACAAGGAGATCAGACAATCCATAGTTTAGTGTGGCGTGGACAAACATGCTTACCTCTCCACAGGGCATGGCCACAAGGAGATCAGAAGAATTTTCTGAATTGGCAATTGCAGTTGGTAATGTTCAAGTCATGGTCTAGATGAGTGTGACTTCTGGTCAGCTTGGATGGTTCTACTCTTACACTCTACAGTCTGGTTCATCTTTCACACTGGACCAAACCATGGCTTAGTGTTGAGTGTGTAGGGTCTCCAGAAAATTGTGGCTGCTTTGCTCCTCCCTGGTCATTTCTCTGGTGGACATCACTAAGCTAAGCAATGGCTGGGCTTGGCACAGAGGTTGCCAAACCTTTGGGGCCTGAGGACATATTTGCAAACAGGAGCAACTGTTGTGGGTACTATACACATACACACAAACACACTATTGGCTACAATATAACATATATTTTAAAAGAACTAATTTGCAACACTCACCGTCCTCCAGATTCCCCCCTCAAATTAATTCAAATGGAATTCTTTCCCACTGTTTCCCTGTTGACCCAGCAAACTTTCCAAATGATAGTCTGATGTCTCACACCAATTATGCTTGTCAATTCCTGCACTTTCGCATTGCAGGGGAAATAAGAGGGAATCATGTAGGCAGCCGTTTTCTCATCTATATAGACTTCTGCCTTCAAGAAGAATCGTTAAGGATTACATGCCCTTTCTACCGCCTCTTTAATACATTTTTCACCAGGGGTTAGTCTTACTCATGCTTATGAAGCATTATTTAGCATTAAGAATCTGAGCAGTTAAGAGTCATAATAATGGAATAAAATTTGTGCATGTTGGCTGCATTCCGAGAAGCTACTGCACATGTTTGAGTCACACTAAGTCCCTGTCAGGAAAAAAGGTGGGGTATTAATGATGATGATGTCAATGGTGTATGAACACAGATGTGGCCACACAGAACACCTACCATAACAATTCCTGCTTCTTTTCCATGCATAGACACACTATAATGTCATTACTTTTCTGTAACCTAAGACCATGTGGTACCATTACAGGCTATACAACACATTAGACTGTAGCAATGTCCCCAGCTCAGCACAAAGTCAAGTACACCTTTTCATGTTGATGGATGTGGGCAGAGCAAACAAAGACCCATTTACATTGGGGTGTAAAGCAGTATGTGGATTATGAGGTAGAGGTTCTATCTGCCCATCTCCCTTAGCTCAGACAGCCTCCCACTAGCCTCCACCGATGGAGGCTGTCTGCATCATAAGGGACTCTTCCTTCCACCCATCAAACATGCAAGTGGGCAGGAGGTCCTCTGGTAAGCCTCCGAATGGTGCATTCCAAGGGTTGAGAGGGGGTGGAGCTGAGTTAGCCCAGGACCAGCTGGATCCTCAGCTGGTCTCACTGCCATCTTGCAATGGCATGGGGCCCAGATCAGACTCTATTACCCTGTTCCCCACCTTCCACCAATGCCACTGTGAGCAGCTGGCCTGCAAATGCCATTATTGCCCTTCTACTTTGTGAAGTCCCACCAAAGCGGTGTGTGTGTGTGTGTTGGATTGCACACTTAGTGTATTTTTTATTTTATTTTTGGATGCCCCCTGTGCAATAGGTGAGGAACATCTTGTTCTTCCTTTTGACCCTTATGGATTCATTGAAATAGCAGGCTTCTGTTTTGAGTTGCAACCCCTAGTCTTACATTTAACTGCAACTTGAGTTCTCATAGGGTTTGTGGTTGTGTCAGACTGTGCAATGTACCTTCCTTTAAACAGGTCGCTTGAAAGGTGCCCTTGTTTAGTATCAAGGGCTATTGGTTCTCAGAGTGGATGGCAGTATATTTAAAACCAAGCTTTATAGTTTCTCATTGTCTAGAATCCCAACATTTTGGACCAACGTACCATTGCAATCCTCACCATTTCCTATGTGTTACCATCTGCTCTGTTCTATCAACTTTCCAAGTCATCCTACTGGGGATTTGTCATGTCGGCTGGTGCAGTTTGCTTGCTCCAGGCAGCTGCTGCCATTTTGGGATCCCCTGACAGTGCAGGAATTGCCCTGCTGACACAGAGACAAGCTCCATTGTAGAAGTTACCACATAATAATTTTTTTTTGCTGTGTCACAGAGAACAAAAGGCCCAGGGTTAAGAGTGTGGGTTCCACAGATCTCTGGAGACTTCTAACAATATCACATCTTGCCAGAAGCTTGCTTTTGTTAGAGGTCTGATTCTAAGCGCTACTGGTGCATTTATTAAACGTTGCAATCATCTGAAGATAAACAGATGGCTCCCATTCAAGCAGGGCAAAGGAGTGATTATACACATCTGCACAATACCAATAAACACTAATATATCCAGAAGCAATTGGCTTCTCTTTCAGAGCAAAACCAAGCCTTGTTCGTCATTACTTTGTTTTGGTTTTGCATTTGATTAATTTTACATAATGATCATAATGACATACTGAGGAGAGATGGCTATCTCCGATGGCTGTATTTTATTTAGTTATTTTTCAAAACTGCTGCTTATGGAAAGTAAAGTATCCAACGTTTTTCATCCTTTAACTAACATATTTTCTTCTCCCCAGATTTTGTGTCCACTTGCATCTACCACTTCATAAAATGGCTGTCATATTAGTAGTTCCTGTTCCTTGCAAAGACTGACCAACACCTGCCATGAAGGGTAAACTATGATCACACCTCATCTGGCTGACCAGAAGTCCAACTCACAGATTAAAAATGGAATGACATTCCCTAGAGTCTTACTCTCACCTCCAAGTTTCCATGCACTGGCATTATCTAAACTCCAAAAAGATGAGTTTCACACTTGTTCCATGCACAGAAAACAACTTTACCCTATGGACAGCTGTTGAGATTCAGTAAGCAGCTGGATTCCATGGCTTATTTCCAAAGCAAAACAGAAAACTCATCCCAAAACTTTGCCTACACAAACTTTCATGGAAATAAAATACACTGAAGATTTCTGTTCAGTACTGATTGTAGCAAATCTGACATTCAATGTAATAGTCATCTTTTTCTCCCTCTTATAGTGCTAGTCAGATTCTATGGTCATATCTACAGTAAACTAGTGGAACAATTTTCTCTCATCCTAAAACCCTGGGAACTATAAGTCTTCGAAGGGAACTAAGAATTCTAAGCACAATTCACAGGAATTGGGAATAATAATAATAACAATAACAATAATAATAAATTTTATTTATACCCCACCCTCCCCGGCCAGAGCCAGGCTCAGGGTGGCTAACACCAATAAAATTTCAGTAAAAACATAATAGGGGGAAAAAACCAATTTAAAATATAGGTTAAAATGAAATTTTAAATGCAGCCTCATTTTAAAAGTAGCCCATAGATCAAAACCATAAGGGGAGGGAAACATAAGGGTCAGAATGAGTCCAAATCAAAGGCCAGGTGGAACAGCTCTGTCTTGCAGGCCCTGCAGAAAGATGTCAAGTCCCACAGGGCCCTAGTCTCTTGTGGCAGAGCGTTCCACGAAGTCGGGGCCAGTACTGAAAAGGCCCTGGCCCTAGTTGAGACCAATCTAACCACCGTGTGACTTGGGACATCCAAAATGTTGTCATTTGTGGATCTTAAGGTCCTCCGTGGGGCATACCAGGAGAGGCGGTACCGTAGGTACGAGGGTCCTAGGCCACATAGGGCTTTAAAGGTCAAAACCAGCACCTTAAACCTAACCCTGTACTCCACCGGGAGCCAGTGCAGCTGGTAAAGCACTGGGTGAATATGATCCTGCGGTAAGGACCCCGTAAGGAGCTTTGCCACGGCATTCTGCGAGACACAATGGTTAAACTGCTATTTTAGATTTACCTTAGATTTCAGAAGCCTAGACTATACTTTTTTCTTTTCTTTTCCTTCATGTCTGGTACATTTGATACACATATAAACATATACAAATGTAACTTCAGAGATATTAGAGTCAGGGGAAGATAACTCCCACACCAAAAGAAAAGAAATCAAAAGGAGAAGTCAAATGCCACAAGAAAATCTGTGAGCATTTTAAATCAATACCAATGCGTAAAGGAATTCTTGGAGCGTGATGTCTGAAAACCATGGATGAAAAACAAGTGAGGCAAACTGGTCCTAGAAGAATGACTCAAGGCATGGAATTCTGTTGCTCAGAGAGATACTTTCCCTACTCAACAGCACCATCCAACCGGGGAAGTCTTACCTGATGTAAAGGCTACATACTTCACCAAGCATGAACAGAAAATCGCTACACCACACACAGAGTAATGCCAATGCCCAAGCAGCCATGTGATAGAAAACCCTACCAAGTGGTAAACTGGCCACCTGTATTTTCTGTGAATAGGGTGCAACGCATTCTGTTCATACTGGCTTTGGGGATGCTAATAATTTGGACAGGGTATAAGTTCAAAAAAGAAATACAGTGTGATCTAGATCAGTATTTCCCAACCGGAGGCCATATTGCCTCCTGGGAAGCCCCGGGATATTCCAAGGGGGCCACAGGTGGGAAATGCATAAATGGGGGGCCCAGAGCATATTTAACCTTGTTTCCTCTGCAGTTTCCCCATACAGCTAGTCTTCAGTTTGAAGACCAGATCCTCTTTAGTGGCCGGGTATTTGGAAAAACTAGCAAACACACACACACACACACACACACACACAGAGAGAGAGAGAGAGAGAGATAGATTTTCTACTTTTCTACTTCAGTTAATACTGATGCCAGTGCTTTCATTTCATTTATTTGTTTACAGTGGTACCTCAGGTTAAGTACTTCATTCGTTCCGGAGGTCCGTTCTTAACCTGAAACTGTTCTTAATCTGAGGTACCACTTTAGCTAATGGAGCCTCCCACTGCAGCCGCGCCGCCGGAACATGATTTCTGTTCTCATCCTGAAGCAAAGTTGTTAACCTGAAGCACTATTTATGGGTTAGCGGAGTCTGTAACCTGAAGCGTATGTAACCCAAGGTACCACTGTATTTCGAAGATTTATATATGTCCTACTACAAAGTTTCCAGAATCAAATAAAACACATAGATTACTCATTCTTGTTGCAGCGTCTACTTGTTTCCCCTGCGTAAGGATGTTTCCATCTCACTTGAGCTTTAGGAAACAGCTTTTTTTCTCCACATCATATATAGTAGTATTTGCTATTCACTTCTGAGCTTTCGTGTGGAGATTTAAATAGTTGTCTATGTTTATGGAGGTGTATGCACATGCACGGTAATTACTAAAAATAATTGAAAAACGGATTTCTATTTAGGTTTTGAAATTGGGAACCTTCATGGCAGATTGGCACAGCTGTCTTGCAATTAGGCCACTCTAGCATTTCTCATACCACACATTATTTACTTAAAATGCCTTAAAATCACCTAGCACATTATAAATTACTGTTGTGCCCCCCCCAAAAAAAATCTCCTGTGTCTTTCCCCTGCCAACCGTTCTCCATCGATTAATGAAATTGCATTTTAAAATTATCAAAGGGAGGAGAGAGAAAATTTTGGTGAACTTTTCATGTGTAGGAATTCGTCCCTCTTACCTTAGTTTTGAAGGTGGCTGGTGGATATTTGTGAATGTCCTTTTTCTCATTCTACAAATCATCTCAGCATCTCAAGTCATCTTAAATCAACTCCTCTGTAGCCTTCTTTTACTAAGCCTTCTTTTACTAAGCTTGTTTATTTATTAAGTTTATATCTCAACCCTCCTGCTAAAAGTACCCAAGGTAGACGTCAGCTCCAGCCAGCATAACCAGAAAAATAGAGTAGGTCACAATCCTTCAACACTGGGCTTCCAGACATTATTGGACTGCAGCTCTCATCATCCCTGCCAACTTAGCCAATAATCATGAATGATGGGATTCGTAGTCCTGACCTGGGAAAAAACAGTGTAGGCCAGAGTGTGGGCAGCAAAAGGAGACATGTGTGGTGTAGTGGTTAAGAGCGGTAGTCTCGTAATCTGGGGAACCGGGTTCGCGTCTCCGCTCCTCCACATGCAGATGCTGGGTGACCTTGGGCCAGTCACACTTCTTTGAAGTCTCTCAGCCCCACTCACCTCACAGAGTGTTTGTTGTGGGGGAGGAAGGGAAAGGAGAATGTTAGCCACTTTGAGACTCCTGAAAGGGAGTGAAAGGCGGGATATCAAATCCAAAAAACTCTTCTTGTTTTGTTTGCAGCTACCTGGTACAGGGGAGCCATGCAGACATGCCTGTAGCTTTGGGGAACAAATAAAGCTTTATAATTTAGCACTGTCCCCCAGGGTATCTACATGATCCTCCATGCTGAAAATGGAAACTTACAAACCAAAAGATATTACAAGGAAAACGATACATCTCCAGCGATTGTTTATATTTATATTTTAATATAGGTTCAGTTCTCCACATTTCCACATCATTTTGCTAACCCTTTTCCTATATAAAAAAG
The DNA here is from genome assembly GCF_964234715.1 of Podarcis melisellensis. Classification (NCBI taxonomy): domain Eukaryota; kingdom Metazoa; phylum Chordata; class Lepidosauria; order Squamata; family Lacertidae; genus Podarcis; species Podarcis melisellensis. Next base: position 18,295,315 of record NC_138531.1, on the reverse strand, counting down.
GCCTAATAAAATTTTAGTGTGTATTTCTTCTAATACATGCATTTTCTCATGAAAATTTTCTAATATACACCTTTTTGCTAGCTATTCATTTTTTGTTGTTGTTATTTTCAGTCATGTATGTATTACAATGCACCCCTTAACCTGAAAATGCAAGTTTGTATACATTACTTGGCTGGCGAGGCGCATTGCAAAATTCAGAGAAGTGTGAATTTCAAAGGAAGGTTGTGCTTCCAATTCACATATTGTTTTGAAAAATGCAAATTATGTAGGCTTGCCAAATAACATTTCTCCCCCATGTCTAGTGCAAAACGGGGAACACATAGTAACAGTTGTCCATAGATGACCATGGTTTATGTTGTAACTTTTATTTTCATGGTTGTTGGGATATTTTTATCCTGGAAAAGATAGTGGTTTTGTCTACACTGGCATGTAAAACAGACAAGTATCACTTCTCTGACAAGTAAGGTAACAGTTGATGGCAATTGATGCTGGCGCCCATGGAAATGTTGATTTTGATGCAGTCATTCTCTGTCTTCATCAGTAATGATCCTTGCTGCTCTGGACAAGTAAAATGTGTGGTGGCCATTATGAGGTCTCTCGTGTAATGATTAGGCTTTCCAGTGAACAGACAGAGAGGGGAGTTAAATTGGGTCTGAAGAGCAGAGGGGAAAATTGTACTCACTTCAATATTGCAGGTATGAACTGCAGAGGTTGGACACAGTCTGCCCTCATGCAAAGGAAATACAGATTCTACGACCTGTAGCTCTAAGTCAGAAGAAATGGATGACAACAAAAACCATTTACTAAATGGTTAAATGAAGCACTAAACATCAAACAATAAACAGGGCCACAACTAACTACATAACAAAATGCTGAAAGAAGATTCCTAAACCTTTTCAAAGTCCAGTTTGGCCAATCACACAAGCCACTTATGCACCAAGCAACATGAAATCTCCCTGTCTCTTACCCGCCACTCATAGATGTTATACAAATAATGAATAATGCAGTCTTGATTACTGTAGTATGTGTGTGAGAGGGACAGAGAAAGAGATAACAATATGCATTAATATTTGCTTGCATAACATGCATAAGTGAATGCATGCTTTATAGTTTCTGCATTGCAAATCTGTGTGTGTGTGTGTGTGTGTGTGTGTGTGTGTGTGCCAGGTCATTTTTATTTCATTCTTCCGATTATGGAGAATATGCATTATCCAAAGATTAATGGTTTGCAACAGTCACTAGACGGTACTGGCATATACATTCATAAACAAGTATCAAAATGGCCTCCAGGAGGAAGTGGGTGGGTGGTGATGTTCGCTGAAGATTCTGGCAATGAAAACATTCTTTCTCCTAGTGCCTTGTCATCATCTTGCCCTGACAAGTCATTCCTACAAGTGTGTGGGCAATCTCATATTCTTACAAACTAAGGCTAAGGCTGTGTAATGTATAAGTGCCAAAAACAGGAGTGGGTGAAAGAAGCATCAAAATAACATTTTTGCAGTGATGTAGCAGTTCCTTAATCACAGGCGATATGAAGTTCTTCCAAACCAGGGAGGGCCAGATCTAGAAATGACTAGCCCTCCACTCAGGGATAGCTCAGTCGGTAAAGCATGAGACTCTTAATCTAAGGGTTGTGAGTTTGGGCCCGATGTTGGGCAAAAGATTCCTGCATTGCACAGGAGTGGACTCAATGACCCTTGTGGTCCCTTCCAACTCTATGATTTTTTGACAGGTGATGGAAATTCCCAGCTGCAGATTCTCTCTTTCCTGTCCGAGCTTAAATTCCCTTTTTAAAAGTTTTCCTGGTTTGAACTGTGCCTGCATCATATGACGTCAGATGCAGGGAAGGTGGGTGTTTGGCAAATCAACCTCAGAGGCCTACAGTTTGGAAGTTCCCCACAGTTTGGAAGTTCCCCACAGTTGCTCTCAACATGGCCACACAGTTGCTCTCAACATTTAGGGGTGTTTACCAATAAGAAGATCTGGTTCAGACCCCAATTTGGCATTTTGTAAAATAGCCCTATTCTGCTTGGACCAGTCTGAGGCTGTCTTTGTCCCCCCCCCCCCCACCACACTCACAATGCTGTCCAATGTTGGAAAGACTGCAGAGAGAATAACTGGGTGCACTCTTCCCACCTTGGATCAAATCTATGCTTCCAGGTACCATAAGAAAGCTGAAGACATAGTGCAGGATAGTGTGCATCCCAGAAATGATCTCTTTCAGATTCTGCCTTCTGGGAAAAGGTACAGGGTTATAAAGATTAGGATTAGCCGCCTGAGAAACAGTTTCTATCCAAATGTGATTTTGGTTTTAAATGCAGTATAAGGTAGTCTCTATGTGAGTATACAGTGGTGCCTCGCAAGACGAAATTAATTCGTTCCGCGAATTTTTTCGTCTAGCGAATTTTTCGTCTTGCGAAGCACGAAATCCCATAGGAATGCATTGAAAATCAATTAATGCGTTCCTGTGGTCAAAAAAAGTCCAAACAAAGCCAAATTTGGTACAACAAGAGTTTATTAAGTGCTCTTTAAAATCACACATACTGTAAAGAGCATTTCAAAATTCAAACACAGAATTTTTTTAAAAAAACAGCAGAGTGGCCCAATGGTCACAGAAAATCATAAAAATGCAGGGAAAAAAAACACAAGCTTCCAGATTCCTGCAAACCCCTCCCCAACTGTTCCCCCAGCCACCCAGCACACAGAAATTCAAATCCAGATTTTTTTAAAAAAAACAGCAGAGTGGCCCAATGGTCACAGAAAATCATAAAAATGCAGAAAAAAACACACACAAGCTTCCAGATTCTTGCAAATCCCTCCCCAACACCAAGTCCTTGGATTCCAAACACCCCAACCCAAAATCCAAAACCCCCCAAAAAAGTTTTAAAAGCTTAACTTACCAAATGGCTGCAAAAGAAGTTTGGGAAAAGCTTCAAAAATCACCAAAGTCTTTAAAAACCTCAAAAAAGGCTACTATGTACACTGCGTTCTATGAGTTGCTCCTCAAAGTCAAGTCGCAACTGTATTAATGGTGTTAAGAAAAAGGAAACAAACTTGCAAGACGTTTTCGTCTTGCGAAGCAAGCCCATAGGGAAATTCGTCTTGCGAAGCAGCTCAAAAAACGGAAAACCCTTTCGTCTAGCGAGTTTTCCGTCTTGCGAGGCATTCGTCTTGCGGGGCACCACTGTATTGTATTCAGTTATGGGGAATCAGAGTTTTTAGGGGCTAACCAGGCTGGGATAGCTGGGATAGCAGGCTTGTTGGTTTTTGAATCTCTGATGTAGATTTTTCAATTTCGTTGTTCTGTATGGGACAATGACAATAAAGATTATCATATTGTATCGTATCATATCACTAGTAGGAAATCAGAAAATGGCTATAATTCCCCACCTTTGACAATGATATGTATCACTCATTGCATAGTCATCAATGGTCTTTGTGTGACCCCTGAAGCACGTACTGGAAAATGTAACCTATTTGTTCTTATAAAAGTAGATCCCAGTTCTTATGGTTCCCTAAAGGAAATAACTCACTCTCTGACCAGATTTAGACACTCACCAATGTATGTGTATTCAGTTCATAGAATTGTAGAGTTGGAAGGGGTACCATCTTGTCCAACCCCTTGCAATGCAGGAATCTCAACTAAAGCATCCATGACAGATGGCCATCCAATGTCTGCTTTAAAACCTCCAGTGAAAGAGAGTCCACAACTTACCCACCCTCAAGGGAATCCATTCCACTAACAGCTCTTACTGTCTCAGAAAGCTCTTCCTGATGTCCGTCGTCCCCCCCCCACCACCACCTGTTTCACAGAAGTGGATAAAGTTTGTGGGCCCAGTGGATTAAGCCTGCCAATTTTCAAACAGATCCATGTAGGGGTTTTCATGAAGGGAAACTTTCAAGTTTAATTTCTTTAGGAAAAGAAAGTAAAGAAAAAGGTCTATAACATTTTTATTTTCTGCCAGAATTGGTTGCAATTTACTGTCAAAACTGTCTCTTCTTGAGAAATGAAGCCTGCCAACTTTCAGAATGATTACCTTTTTGAGGTGGGTGAAATACAAATTGCTAAACCTCCCATTGCATTTTGTGGGCAATCAGTTTGACATGAGGGTGGTGCCCCTCAATAAGTCGGTAATAATAGACCAACAATGAGCAGCACAACTGGAAGCTGACTTGAGGGACAAGAGGGCTTAGTTGAGTGGCAGGGGGGAAATTAGCAAACCTAGAGGTGCTCAGGGGAGAAAACTTTAATAAAATTACTAATAGTACTGGACTGCAAGAACTCAATGCAATGAAATCACAGGTACCCTAAGACTGAAGAGAAAGGGATGAAACATTAAACAAGCAAACTGAAAATGGCAGGGTGTGTGTGAAAATGAATAGAAAGCGACACAAACAATGGGGAGGAGGGAAGACTCTAACAGAAGTTTGCATAAATGTAAGGGGGGGGAGAAAACAAATGCAATAAAAATGCAATTATCAAAGTCGGTGTTGCTTGCTGGAAAACAGAAAGGAATTAGAACAGAAAGGGACTAATTAATCACATGAAAAAACTTTCAGCAGAACTGAGAGGAACCTGACTGAACTCTCCTAAAAGTTTGCAGAAATCTCTACCCCAAGTTGCAATAATTGGAATGCCCTGGGAAAATAATTTGCTGTGATTAACCTATCTGTCTACACAAGAGATCCCAACACTTCTCCACAGCCTCCCCACTTGACTTCACAACATTTCCTCATTCAGCATAATTTTGCATTCCCCCCCCCCAATAAATATTAAAAACTAAGGCTTGTCATCACACAGCTCTCTTTTGGGGATTTGTAGCACCGCACACAATTCTATATTTGCCTGGTAAGGGTGGGGAAAGGGAACAAAAGACAAAGCAGGTTGCCCAACACCAGCAGTGCAGTGGTCCCATTACTATTTCTGCAGCTAGTTCACATCAAGTTGCCTGTCTCCAGCATCCTATAATTGTACAGTCACCATGAAAGGGAAGAAGAAGGTGACTGGAGCCAATCAAAATGAAAGAAGGTGAGTCAACACTGAGGATTGGCACCTAGCGTCACTCTAGAGAAGGTGTATTGGGAGATGCTGTTCTGTATGCTCTAAAGCCAATCATTTAGGAGCACTGAAAACACACGGTGTTTCAGTTTCAGGAAAAGGATGCCCAGGCTCTGTTGTGTGCAACGGAACTTCAAGGAAAACGCAGTTCGAGTCATTGCAAAGTAAGATATTGTGCACTCCAAATCTTTTGCTGATGTACATGCACTGAAAATAGTAAATCTAGCAGAAAGGCTGAAAGGAGGCCTGCACTGATCCCTGCAATGCATCCCTAATTGTCACTATTGGATGGTTTGAGAGCCAGTGTGGTGTAGTGGTTAAGAGTGGTAGTCTCGTAATCTGGGGAACTGGGTTCGCATCTCCGCTCCTCCACATGCAACTGCTGGGTGACCTTAGGCCAGTCACACTTCTGTGAAGTCTCTCAGCCCCACTCACCTCACAGAGTGTTTGTTGTGGGGGAGGAAGGGAAAGGAGAATGTTAGCCGCTTTGAGACTCCTTAAAGGGAGTGAAAGGCGGGATATCAAATCCAAACTCCTCCTCCCCTTCTTCTTCTTCTTCTTCTTCTTCTTCTTCTTCTTCTTCTTCTTCTTCTTCCTCCTCTTCCTCCTCCTCCTCCTCCTCCTCCTCCTCCTCCTCCTTCTTCTTCTTCTTCTTCTTGTATAATCTTAGACAGGGTGGGGTATGGTTCTGAAGGGGCATGGCTGTGACTTTCATGAAGGGACCCTGTGCCGCGGAGCTTGCCACCCAGTGGCCATGGAATGGCATTGGGAGACACTGACAGAGGGAAAGTGGTGGTTTGAAACAATGGAAGAAGTGTGAGTAAAGGGATGGAGGGACACGGGGGGGGGGGTGTTAAAGCCACAGCAGCAGTTTGAATAAAGCAGAGATGGAGAGAACCTGAGAGGTGGAAAGTGGTGATTGGGGAAAAAATGGCAGAGTTTTGAATAGAGTGAACAGCAGATGTCACTGAGACCCAAGGTAATATTTTAACTGTTTGTTTTATTGGAATTGTCTCTTGTTTGTCGTGAGCAGTGAAAGAATATGAAAGCACCACCCGGTCCAGCACCCTATTCCTACACTGGATAAGCTGAGGCCTATGGAAAGCATGGGATGCGGGTGGCGCTGTGGGTAAAACCACAGAGCCTAGGACTTGCCGATCAGAAGTTTGGCGGTTCGAATCCCCGCGACGGGGTGAGCTCCTGTTGCTCGGTCCCTGCTCCTGCAAACCTAGCAGTTCGAAAGCACGTCAAAGTGCCGGTAGATAAATAGGTACCGCTCTGGTGGGAAGGTAAAAGGCATTTCCATGTGCTGCTCTGGTTTTCCAAAAGCGGCTTAGTGACCCGGAGGCTGTACACCTGCTCCCTTGGCCAAGAAAGCGAGATGAGCACCAAAACCCCAGAGTTGGCCACGACTGGACCTAATGGTCTGGGGTCCTTTACCTTTTTATGGAAAGCACACAAGGAGGACATGAACACAACATTGCTCTTCCCACTTGTGATTCTCATAATTTCCTCATTTACTTCAAACTACCTATACTTGTATTGACCGTCTTGTATTGACCCTATACTTTATTGACCCTCAGTTAATTAGGAAAGAGAAAAGGCAAAGGAACTACTCTTTGCCCATCAGGGATGATGAGATATTATTCTGAGCTGATGGAAATCAATGGGAGAGAGTAGTTTCATCCATACAATGGTACCTCTGGTTACAAACGCTTCTGGTGATGCATGCTTTGGGTTACAAGCTCCGTTAACCCGGAAGTAGCTGCTCCTGGTTGCGAACTTTGCCCCAGGATGCGAGCAAAAATCACGCACCGGGGGTGCGTGCGCAGCAGGAAGCCCCATTTGTGAAACCACGCTTCAGGATAAGAACCGTTTCCGGTTACGAATGGACATTCAGAACGGATTCAGTTCGTAACCAGAGGTACCACTGTATAAGCAAGTATGGCTATGATATGTATTTACACACTTACATGCTGACTTACACACACATATACTAGTAGCAGGAGTCAACAAGTCACTTCGGAATTTGGGTGAGGTACAATTCAATGATACTTGTCTTTTTCAAACTTTTTTTCCAGAGTTCCAATGGGTTACACTCCATGGATGCCATTCATTCCTAATGAAGACACCATACCGACACCCGCTATTTTTGAAGCCGTTCTGGTCTGCCTCGTGTCACGATCATTTGTTTCATCTCATGTCAAGGAAGATCCTTTGGTGTCTGGAGTTCTTTCAGACTTGAAAAAGCCACAAGGCTGCAGGGAATTCTCACAGCGCTCGTTTCAAGAACTGAATCCAAGCCAGTGGACTTGTCACCTGCACTCGCTCATTCATATTGTACAGGGTGTCTGAATAAGTCATCGATCCACGAGGCTGGGAAAGAACATCAAGTCCCACCACACACAAAAAACCCAGGATTTCCTGTAATTAAATGCAAATGCTCATTCGTTACTGGACGTGCTGCCTCTAATACCAGAGCAAGACCAACCTATCAATTAGACTAATTAGATGGTTGCCAATATCAGTGACTCTGCAGGGGCAAAAGAACAACCACAAAATGATGTCCCTTCTCTAACCAGCATTAATTCTACATGTCTCACTGTCAGCCCTTTTCCATTTTTATTGCTTGATTCAGGCACATCAGAAACACATGGTGCTCTAATGGGAAGGCCATGTTCTAAAAGCACTGGAGCAACAGAACAATTAATTCTTCCTTAACCTTCTAGGTTTCCCTTTTCTTTTTATTTTACTGTGAGCAGCAGGATGGCTCAACAGTTGAATTCCTTTAAGAGTCATAGAAGAAGACAAAAAAAAAAAACTCAAAGCATCTAAAGATTTTAGAATTTGACTAGCAGCTAAGTAATGGCCACCATGAACTCAGTTACATTGGCAAAGAAAAAAATAATGCTTTATATCTGAAGAAGTGTGCATGCGCACAAAAGCTTATACCCAGAACAAATTTAGTTGGTCTCTAAGGTGCTACTGGACAATTTTTTATTTTTTTAAGTTTTGACTGCATGAGACCAACAAGGCTACCTACCTGAATCTCGCTTTAGATGTATTGTTTATGCATTCTAACACTGTGACGCCAGATGGCGATGTGGAGTTCCGTTTTTGCTTACCTGATTTCTAATACAAAGTTTGCAACACATCTAGCCTATATCTTACTAGAACTCCAAAACACAGTCTCTCCCCCCCCCCCAAATATATTTCAATCATAAAATTGTAGAATTGTAGAGTTGGAAGGGCAAATCCTTCCTGAACGGGTCAAATCCCACCCATCTGGTCTAGACAACCACTCACAAACAGTGCCTCAATATGATCTGGATCGAGTTCAAATTATTTGGCTCGCATCCTGTCTAGCATCACAGCGATACATCCATCTAGCACATCCACACCTGAAGGAGAAACTCAGAGCTCTAAATCCATTAGCAAGGGGGGGGGGTATCAGACAGCTTGGGGAGAACCTCTGTTTCTGAAGATTTATTTATTTATTTAAAACGTAAGGATGGGGAACAACTGCAGTAAGAAAGCGAGCTAAATTGTCAGTGATTGCAGAATATAGGCTAGCTGTCAAAGCCCAGCTGGGTGACAGAAAACCATGGAAATTTCCTTATTTGTTTAGCTATTTATTAATTGTATATAGTGGTACCTCAGGTTACAGTACCTTCAGGTTACCTGTTTTCGGTTACCTGTGCACTACACCGAACCCAGAAGTACTGGAACAGGTTACTTCCGGGTTTTGGCACTCCCACATGCGCAGAAACACTAAATCACACTTTGTGCATGCGCAGAAGTGCTCAATCATGACCGCGCATGCACAGACACGACGCTGCTGGTTGCAAAAACTGTGGATTGCGAACGTGCCTCCCGCATGGATCATGTTCGCAACCCAAGGTTCCACTGTACCCCACACTTCCTCACAAAAGAATGCAGAAAATAACTAAGTATCCTGAAACACAGAACAGTTGGCTGGCCAGAACACTAACCATTTTATCACTAGCCTCATTTTTCTTTCATATTTGCCATTCCATACTTACTACAGTTAACAAACCAAACAGTCCACTCCAGAATTAACATATATGCCCTTACTTTGCAATCATATTAAGTACAAATGATCCTTGCCAACTAAAATCTTTGAAGAATATGATGTGCTGTCTACCAATCTCTCTCTCTCTCTCTCTCTCTCTCTCTCTCTCTCTCTCTCTCTCTCTCTCTCTCTCTCTCTCTCTCTCTTTCTCTCTCTCTCCATTTTTTAAAAAATAATTCTGTTGCCTCAAATCTAGAATTAATCTATTAATAACAAAATACAAGGCAAAAGATATGAATTGTCAGATGGTCTTCCTCACAGAGCCTTGTTATGGGAACAGAAGTGTGGCCATAACTTCTAGAAAAAGATTGGACAAATTAAATTGTTTTGGAATGAGATCCTCTTTTTATGTTCACTTTGCAATACATGAGCAATAAATATTTTGTGTGCAAGCATCCTAGATATTAGCATTATATAGGAATGAAAACATAACTAGAGCTTAGTCTATTATTCCTCATAATGGGTGAATGACAATTTTTCCTGGATGTACAATACAATCCCAAAAGCACCAAATAATTTTGTGTTGTCTGATTTCATCTCAGAATGTGAAGCGGCTTTTGGTATAGGATAGATTTCTACTGCTTCTGTTTTGGCACAGATCAAAAATAAGATAGGCAGATAGATAGACAGACAGACAGACAGACAGACAGACGGATGGATGATAGATAGATGATAGATAGATAGATAGATGATAGATAGATGATAGATAGATGATAGATGATAGATAGATAGATAGATAGATAGATAGATAGATAGATAGATAGATGATAGATAGATAGATAGATAGATGATAGATAGATGATAGATAGATAGATGATAGATGATAGATAGATAGATAGATGATAGATAGATGATAGATAGATGATAGAGATAGATGATAGATGATAGATAGATAGATAGATAGATAGATAGATAGATAGATAGATAGATGATAGATAGATAGATAGATAGATAGATAGATAGATAGATGATAGATAGATAGATAGATAGATAGATAGATAGATAGATAGATGATAGATAGATAGAGAGATAGATAGATACACATACATATATACAGATGTATGCCTTTGATAGCTATTTGGAGATATTTATAGAATGGAAGTGTAAGCAAGTTGCATATCACATACAGTATTGAAAACGAAAGTCAAAATTATCCTTAGATTTGAAATAATAATAAATAATTTGTTTATATTGTGTCATTGTGCATTTTTGTAGCATGTTAAGATCAGTGAAAATTGGCCACAGTCTTCACTTAATAAAGCTGCTATATGTAGCAGTATACATTTTTTATCACTAGGTTATTACAGATGAAATTTAAAGCTTCCATGTCAGAGTCATCACAATTTTACCTTTTCATTATTAATAAAGATCTTTACGGATATTCATAGATCTCTGGAGGCATTATTGCTTCATAGATAGAATACATAGATGTTAGATGAGCTGTCACACCTTCAAATGGTTAGCAAAATTATTTTCTCATTGTTTCATAGAAGGGTCATCTAGTTCAATGCAGGAATCACAACTACATCATACATGACAGATGCCCCCCCCCCATCCTCTGCTTATAAACCTCCAAGGAAATCATAATCACTAATATGAAAAGCAGTCAAGAAAACACGCAACTCATGCTACTTTATTCTTATTTTTGGTTCATTCATGCATTTATGAATGAATATGTGTTAATTTTAATGCCTTAATTTACCCCTCATAGTACTGATGATACCGAGAGAATGATATTACAGCTTTGAGTGGTTCAGTGGGCTGTACATTTCATTCTTCAGCTCTACTGGATGAGCTATAATAATAATAATTTTATTTATACCATGCCCATCTGGCTGCGTTTCCCCAGCCACTCATGGCAGCTTACAGCACATAAAAATCACAAAACATTAGGCTCTCCCCTCAAAAAAGGTATGAGAGAATACTGACAAGATTTGCATTTCAGTCATTTCGAAAACCTGAGAGTTGAAAAAGATCAATTGTAAAAAATGCATTTTGTGAACAGAGTTTCCAAAGGATGTCTAGGTTCCCATAGGTATTCTCCTTCCTCAGAAATATGTATTTTCAACCTTCAGGACACTGGGAATCATAGAATGGATTTCATATTCAAGTATTGGAAAGAAATTCATGTGCTGGGTATTTCAAAAGAGTGTGGAAAGTTTTGAATTTCAAAATATTCACCTTTCAGAGTCTCACTTTAACATATATTTCAGAAGAAGCTATAGTTATAACTCTTTAATTTATTGATTTATTTTTTAAAAAAATATCCAAGGCCATGACTTATAGACAACGTGGCACAATTCTATGCAATTCCTCAGCTGTGTAATTACGGCACTGAATAGCATCTGAATCAGGAGAGGCTGTGTAGTCCTTGGACCAATACCTGGATGCAGTAGAAGGATGGTAGACAGAAAGCAAGCAGAGCTTGAATCCTGGAAGGACAGAGGCACTGTGAATGAGTGATTTCTGTGTCCAAGAAATTGCCTATCCTGTGTGAGGTTCACAGGCTGGTGTGTTTCTGAGTTCAGTGTAGTTACTGGAAGCTCAGGTAACCTCAGTGGCTGAAAGCAGCTTTTAGCAGCTGCAACTGATATTACGGCTATGGCCAATCTTGGAGCTGGAAAACTTGGCCACAGTAGTACAGTGGTACCTCGGGTTAAGTACTTAATTCGTTCCAGAGGTCCGTTCTTAACCTGAAACTGTTCTTAACCTGAAGCACCACTTTAGCTAATGGGTCCTCCTGCTGCTGTCATGCCGCCGGAGCACGATTTCTGTTCTTATCCTGAAGCAAAGTTCTTAACCTGTAGCACCATTTCTGGGTTGGCGGAGTCTGTAACCTGAAGCGTATGTAACCCGAGGTACCACTGTAATTCGCTGCTTCAGTACTGCATTACAGCAATGCACTTTATGACTTAGGTGGAATAACCTGAGGATGGCTAAACGGTACCTACGTGATCTGCTAAATATCCCTTTTTTCCAGATAGATCTTATATCTGTAGTACCCTTAATTGCCACGCCCTGGCCAAGGAAATTTATGCTCTCCTTCCAGTCTTCAAGGATCCCACATCTTCTTGCAAGACAAAAAGACCGGCTGGCAGCCTGGGAGATTGTAACAACAAGAGTCTTTAAGGACACGAGTGTCAAACCTTTTTTTGCCAACATCTTAACCGGCAATGAATGCTCGTTACCTCCTTCTGTTCCTATTATAAAGGAAAAAATACCTAGCCGGGTACCCCCTGTTCCACCTGCGATCCCAAGTGTCCATCTAGCTACGCCGAAGAATGATCCAATTGCAAGCGGAGATTGGAATATCCCTGAAGAGAGAAATCTTATCTCCGCCTATGGAAAACTCCCTTCAGAAGAACAGCAGGCTATTCTCGACAGATTGGATCTACTCAAACAAAGACTCTTATCGCAAGGGGACCCCTCTATGCTGACGAGAGAGGAGAGCAGGCGCTCCATGTCGCACAAGGCGTCCCCATCAAATGCCTTGATAAGCTTTCAACCCGCTACTTTGTTACCCCCTACTGATCTGAATCAGCAGTCACCTGTTGACCAACAGCACCAGTCTACCGTGGAGGAAGTCGATAAACTTAACACTCCCGTCTCAGACCTTATGTCCAATCAAAATATGGAAGTTGATAAATCCTTTGCTTCAATGCCAGAGCTAGAATCTACCCTGTCTGAAGATCACCAGGAAATGATTATGCATGTACCATCCCCATGTACCATCCTCACGTTCACGTCCTTCAATACATCTGCGTGATAATTCTTCTCCATCTGCGCAGCAACTACAAGTGATGGCTGGAACACCTCTTAGCGCTACCCTGGTTAAGACTGACAACTCTGACGGATCTACTAGTATAGCCCATCAATGACCTACCACTACTCACCTCAATGAACAGCATCCGACCTCACTAATTTTGCCTAATTCTTCCTCCCCGGCAAAGCCCTCCTTGCCTGTTAATGTTACCAAATCATGGATTCGATCAACACAGAAGACCCTATCCGCACAAACTAAAATTACTGATTTCTTTATGGGTCCTCCTTCTACCTCCAAGAACGTATTAAACAACTCAAAGTGACAATTACCGAGACAGCACAAGGATCTGACATTATCAATACTTAGCTGGAACATTGCTGGTTGGAGAACCAAAAAATCAGATCCCGAATTCAGGAAGTACATAAATTCATTTAATATCATTCTATTCCAAGAAACATGGGATGAGGAAGAGATTATCATAGACGGCTTCGATCTTCTAACACTTCCGGCCTCCCCTTCCTTGAAAGGCGGTCGCCCCAAAGGGGGTCTTTTGATTGGGATCTCACTCCAACTTCACGCCAAACTCACTCTGGTACGGGCTTCCCCGCCTTTTGCTCTATCTGGACTGATCACAGAAGGGAAGTCCTCATTACTAATTACTAATGTCTATCTCCCCCCTGAAGGCTCTGCACCTGATCTTGATTGGAGATGGGAATCATTTGAAGATCACCTATTGTCATGTCATACCAAATGCCTTAACCCGTACTCCTTAATTGGGGGAGACTTTAATGCTCGTATTGCCACAAATTGGGACCTATTAACCAAGTCCAAATGGTGGACTCCCCCATGCTTGGACAACTTTGACTTGGAACATGCCAGAATTAGAACTTCAAAGGACAACAGAGTAAACAAAGCAGGAGTGACCCTTTACCAAATGGCCATTCGCCTGAATCTAGTCTTCTTGAACGGCACCTCCCCCCCGACATACCGGGGGAGTTCACTCACCTGGGACTTGCATCAAACAGTGTTATCGACTACTTCTTGATCTCCGCAAATTTGGCCGTTAATGTACTTTCCTTCCAAGTTGAAAACCAACATTTCAGTGATCACCTTCCAATAGTGACCACTTTGTCATTGTTCCGGTGCCAGAAGGACTATAAACACTCAGTCCTCCTGGAAACCTCACCATCGACCAAAATAAGAGGGATCAAATGGTCGGAGGCTGTGGCCCAAAAATACCAGGAATTTTTTCATAGGGAAATCATTGCCTATCTACCTCAAACAAGTACTGATTTACAAGATTTCAATTCGGTTTTGAAACTTTTTAACCTTCTCATAACAAACCTTACCACTTTTTTTACATCACCTCCTTCAAAAGGCAAAAGTGGCGCATTGCAGTACTGGGGCCCCTTGGTTTAACACCTCTTGCAAACAAGCAAGATCCCTTCTTCACTCTATGTATAACGAATACAAAAACTCTAATGCCCAGGCTCTACCACCCTCCTATTTACAAGCCAAAAGAGCATATAAACAGACTTTAAAGCTGGCCAAACGCGAGTGGTACCAAAAGCGTTGGCGAGCCTTGATTGCGGCCTCTAGATCCCGCAGATCCCAGGAATTTTGGGCTCTGATAAACAGAAGAGGAAGGAAGTACCCACTGGCGATTATCCCTGCGCCCACATGGGAACAATTCTTGAGTAAATATTTCTCTTTGGCAGAGGAATCCAACTCACCCATGGAATTCCGAGCCGACCATCTACCTTTGTGGCCCTCTACCGACCCAGAACTGATAATGGACTTGATATTAGATCTGAAAACGGGCAAAGCCCCTGGGCCGGATCTAGTCCCTGCTGAGGCTATTGTTGCACAACCGAGGTGGTGGGCTGAAATTCTGGCCAAAGTCTTTGATGCAATTAATTCTACAGGGCTTATCCCTAGGTCATGGAAGGAGGCCGTGATCGTACCAGTCCACAAAAAGGGTTCCCCCACTGACCCAGAGAACTATCGGAACATCAGCCTTTTGTCTATCATCGGGAAAATCTATGCAAAATTTTTATTGTCTAAGCTGTCCCATTGGGCATACGACTCAAACTTGATTGGCCACGAGCAAGCGGGCTTTAGGAACAATTACTCGACCACTGACCATATGGTAATTATGTATCATCTTGCCAGAAAATATTCTGCCCCGAGTCGGGGGCGCCTATGTGTTGCTTTCATAGACTTAAAGGCCGCCTTCGACAGTATCCCACGAAACTGTCTATGGAAGAAATTAGAGAGATGGGGCATAGATAGAAGGCTGTTATGGCTTATAACCCAATTACACCACGGGTCGTCGGCTAGAGTGAGACTTACACTGGCGGGAAACCTATCCAATGAGGTCCCAATAAATAGAGGTGTATGCCAAGGCTGCATTTTGGCCCCACTCCTCTTCAACTTGTTTATTAGTGATATGAAGCTCTTTCTGAGTGAGTCTCAAGCCAACATTCATGCCCCCCGCCTAGCTGATTTTCGCTGCCCTCTGCTCTTATATGCTGACGATGCAGTGATCCTTTCCTACTCTAGAGTCGGTTTATGCAGAGCTCTAAAGATTTTTGTGGCTTATTGCAAACTCAACCACCTGACAATTAATCATGGAAAATCTAAAGTACTGGTCTTTACCAGGTCTCGGAAAATTTACAGCTGGAAGTTAGATGGAGTCCAATTAGATCAGGTTTTCAAATTTAAATACCTGGGAGTCTTTTTTCACTATAACCTAAGCTGGAAGCCACAGATACAGTATTTACTGAACAAAGGGAAAACAATACTTTACACTCTACTCCAATTTTTTGCGGTCGACGGAGCCTCCCACATCCCTTCTGCATTGAAGGTGTACCACGCAAAAGTGGTTTCCACCCTCTGTTATGCTGCCCCGCTCTGGGCCCCAGGGTCCAATTTAACATCGCTGGGGACATTGCAGAATCAGTTTCTCCGTCGCCTCCTGAAACTCCCCATGTGTGTGAGCAACGCAGCCATACGTCTGGAGTTAAGGATTGCATCTTTAGAGACGGTCATCTGGAAGCGAGTCTTTGGCTATTGGCTGTCCAGCTGGCATAGGCTTCCCAACCATTACCTCTTTCAGTGCCTCTGGCGGGATGACTTTGTTAACCCGTGGGTAGGAAAAATCCATGCTAAACTTCTGAGCTTCGGAATTTCCCCAGCGGACTCCTTAAAGATGAACCTATGCTCAGCCAAAAGCCTTATCGAGCAAAGATTAGCAGACATTGAAAATCAACACAACCTCTCCAGGGGTGGGGGTGTCTGCTCCCCCAGGTATCACGGAATAACCCCACCACTTGGCCTTCCATCATACATGTCATCTCTTTCATCTGTACCACACCGACTTGCATTTATTCGTGCAAGGTTCAATGTTTTTCCATCAAACCTGCTGAGCCACAGATTTTCCAAGGGTTTGGTGTCTCCGCTATGCGAGTGTGATGGGAAAACAGTTGAATCTCTTCCACATATAATGTTCAACTGTCCCTTACATAGCATAGCTAGGACTAAATTCCTGGGTCCTGCTTTATTGCGCTTGGTTGGCAGGCCTGTTGAGTCACATGCCGCACTGCTTTTGCAGGATACAAATCCTTCTGTAACTCTGCAGGTGGCGAGATTCCTGAATGCGGTTATCTCACACACAAAAACCACCAAACAACAACAACAACAACAACAAAAACTAATCGGACAGTTATGATGAGAGTGCATGATGGATCTCGTCTCCAGTTCTCCTTTTTCTGTGAACCGTCCCTTGGATCTTTCCGGGCCCCAAGCTGTTATTTGTCACTGCTCAATGACCCACCCTTGCATCGTGGTGTTCCCCTTCTGTTGTTAGATGTATTGGTTTTTTATGCTTCTGTGCTTTTATGTTTGTACATATTTTATGGGCTACTAGCCGTAAATAAATTTGAATTTGAATGCACTTTATGTGGGGCTTCCCTTAAACTTGACCAGGAAACAGCAGTTAGTGTAGAATCCTGCAGCACGATGGCTGACAGACATGAGACCCTGTCACCACATAACACCTCTGCTCAGAGATCTGCACTGGTTACTGATTTGCTATTGGGCCATGTTCAAGGTGTTACTGTTGGTATATAAAGCCCTTAACAACTTGGGGTCTGCTTACCAGGGGTAAGATATCCTTACTCCATGCATGTCCACCGGCACAACAGTTACAGGTGTTACTTAATACTTGTTCTGATTTGTGAGAAAACAAACCCATACCCTCCAACATTCCTCAGATGGAAATAGTGACATTTCTCAGTATCCTACAACTGACCCTCCTGGACACCCCGTTTCTGGTGTCATCCTCCCCACAGCATTTCCTATCTGAAGAAGCGTGAGTGCCACCAATACTAGGTAAAAAGGGTAAAAGACCCCTGGATGGTTAAGTCCAGTCAGAGGCAACTATGGGGTTGCAGCACTCATCTTGCTTTCAGGTCAAGGGAGCTGGCATTTGTCCACAGACAGCTTTCCGGGTCCTGTGGCCAGCATGACTAAACAGCTTCTGGTGCAATGGAACACCGTAATGGAAATCAGAGCACACAGAAAGATTGTTTACCTTCCTGGCACAGCGGTACCTATTTATCTACTTGCACTGGTGTGCTTTCAAACTGCTAGGTTGGCAGGAGCTGGGACAGAACAACGGGAGCTCACCCCATCGTGAAGATTTGAACCGCCAACCTTCTGATCGGAAAGCCCAAGAGGCTCAGTGGTTTAGACCACAGTGCCACTAGACCAACAGGACACAGCCATCCTGAGAAAAACCCTTAATCCTGATTTGATGGTAGATTTACAAAAAGAAAAAACACAGAGCAATAAATAAATTTCAGAAAGGGGCAAGTTAGATGCAAATGCACAAATAATTTTAAAATAAAATAAAATAAGACTTCTCACGTTCCACTCCACTCCACTCCCCCTTTCTTCCCACCCAGGGCAGCCTTGCCCTCTTCCTGCACCTCACATTTGGCGCATCATACACGGCTGAGCCTCAGTGGCTGCAACCTTTTCTCTTCCTCATCTGCACTCCAGCAGCTGCTACAAACTTCCCAAGGGAGGAGGCCGGCAGCAGTGGCCATGCAGAGGCAATGGAATGCTCTTTCACTGCCACTGCCTCAATCCTTGTTGTTGGGAGAAGTGTCGCTTCCTCCTTCTCGCCATGCTTGGTGGCAGTGGTGGCAGCTAGGAAAATAGGGATATTCTGGGATCAAATCAGAAACCAGGATGGCTTGTGTAATTCTGGGACTGTCCTTAGAAAATCAAGAAGGTATGCAATCTTTTAGTGCAGCAGCATCCAAACTTTGAAACTCCATTGCCACTGACATGAGGTAGGTGCCTTCACTATACTTTTTTTGACACTGGCTAAAATCATTATTTGTTTAGACAAGCCTACCCAGCCATGCAGAATGTTGTCGTGTGTCTTAATCTGGTTTTAAGCTCATCACTGATTTCCAATTAGTTTTTAATGTTTTCCATAGTTCTTTCAAACTTTTATTTTTGCTGATCATTTTACTCTTCTTGTAAAACAGTTTGAGGGTTGTTTCCCTTCCCCAATCAAGCCGGATAAAAACCTTGTGAAATATTTTTTTGAAAAAATGCTGAAACAAGAGGTGTTGTCGAATTCTGAATGTTCAATATCTTACCACCGCAGCCGCCTTAGGAATAATAAAAATGGTAAGCTAAAGGAGAAACTTGTATTTGTGTGGAGGAGGGATTTCTCAAGTAGGAAGCTTTCAGATACATGTTCAGGAAAATTAGGCACTCATGACCATGAGGAGGGTTCTTTAATCAGCAACAATGCCAGCTGCAGTGCTAAATACCCACTTAGAACCAACTTACTAATGTGGGCAAGTCAGGTTCAGAATGCAAAAGTAGGCCAACAACAGCTGCCTTTTCCCTATTCCTTGCCCTCTTAAACTTCTCTACTTTTGCTTCTGTTAACTTTCACAATATGTTTTCCCCCAATCCAGCCCCAAGGCTCTCTTTGAAGAGACATTTCACATGCTTCTCGCCTTGGTGAAGAGGGCCGAGAGTGATATTGCTCATAGTATACCGAGCTCATAGACTGATAGGTTTATAAAAAGAAGGATAATATTGTGAAAACCCCAATAAAGCATGGATGGGGAAAAGAAAGGAATAAGAGGCTGTTTTACTACTGCAGTGAGAAATAAGACAGCAGCCCTTGCCTGAATTGGCGAGGAATTCTAATGTTTTCTCAGCTTCACACAAACTTGCAAGCTACCAAGGGCATTCTAGCCTCTACATGGGATTCCTTCATCTATGTTGGTGGTCATAGAATCATAGAGTTGGAAGAGACCACAAGGGCCATCGAGTCCAACCCCCTGCCAAGCAGGAAACACCATCAGAGCACTCCTGACATATGGTTGTCAAGCCTCTGCTTAAAGACCCCCAAAGAAGGAGACTCCACCACACTCCTTGGCAGCAAATTCCACTGTCGAACAGCTCTTACTGTCAGGAAGTTCTTCCTAATGTTTAGGTGGAATCTTCTTTCTTGTAGTTTGGATCCATTGCTCCGTGTCCGCTTCTCTGGAGCAGCAGAAAACAATCTTTCTCCCTCCTCTATGTGACATCCTTTGATATATTTGAACATGGCTATCATATCACCCCTTAACCTCCTCTTCTCCAGGCTAAACATGCCCAGCTCCCTTAGCCATTCCTCATAAGGCATCGTTTCCAGGCCTTTGACCATTTTGGTTGCCCTCCTCTGGACACGTTCCAGTTTGTCAGTGTCCTTCTTGAACTGTGGCACCCAGAACTGGACACAGTACTCCAGGTGAGGTCTGACCAGAGCAGAATACAGTGGCACTATTACTTCCCTTGATCTAGATACTATACTCCTATTGATGCAGCCCAGAATTGCATTGGTCCTTCAACTCAGACATGCAAAGTGGCCAGGTCAGGTTTATATGACCATGCCATACAGTATGTGTGAACCAGAGGCATTACAGGGGTGCAACATACATTGCCATCATTATTTCTTCATAGGAGACAACTCAGTAAGTACTCTTGCCATCAAGGAAAGTGTGGCAGTCAGATATATGCCAATCACTTGGGAAGAAAGGCAGACTAATGTCAGTGTGCTGGAAGAAGCAAAGATCACCAGTGGCAAAGCAATGATTCTTCAACATTAATGTCATTGGGCTGGTCATGTTTGGATGCCTGATTGTGTGGCTATTCCCTCCCCCCACAGGTGAAATGAATGAAGACACTGGACACAAGTATTTAGGTTAATGGGCGAAAATGGCCACAACTTTATTGATTACAGGTAAGAGAGATATTGGCATTAGGCATTGGCCCCTAACTGACTATCCGGTCTAACCGGGAAGGGTTAAACACCAACAGGGGGAGCTACCCGAGATGCATATCCCTAGGCGCTCCCCAAGGGGTTAACGCTCGGGGGCGCACTTTAGGCCCTAGCCTCCGTAGGTTTCGGATGAGGCGTCGCCCCTCGGAGTCCTTTAACGAACTACCCTTTAGGCATTGGGGGAGGTGATGGCGCTCCTCCCCCCTGATCCCATTTGCATGACAATACCCTGGCCAATGCCTACCGCCAAAACCAAGGAAGTTGTGACAGTTTGCTATGAGGTAGGCGAAAAAACCAAGTGGCTCCAAAACACAGCCAATTAGCCAAATGGAAAAATTCCTACCCGGCCCCTTGCGGCGACCAGCCGAAGCCCATAGCAATGTCGAAGGCAAACCTAAAGGGCGGGTGGGTGGGAAACCGCGCCAGCTGAAAAGGAGAAAAGGGGCGAGCCAAGGGCTGCCCCAACCTTAAATGGCCTCAAGAAGGTCCGCCCCAGCCGCCAGCCGATTGGCTGGCGCGCGGGAATGCAAATAAGGGGAATCCCTGCTTCCCACGAGGCTGACGCCAGCCCCGCGGGAGTGTGTGAGGGGTCGAGAGCCCGCAACCCCACCTCCTCCTGAATCTCGGTAGTGGCATTATCGCCTTCCGAAGCAGCTACTCTATTCCAAATTTAAAAATGGTAAGTGTAATGCCGGTGGACAACAAATGAGGTTTATAGACATTCTCAAGGCAAATCTAAAAAAATGTAGTCTAAACACTGGCAACTGGAAATCACTGGCCTGCAATTGCTCCAACTGGAGAACAGCCTTCACCTAAGACATCATGAACTTTGAAGAAGCACAAACTCAAGATGAAAGGGAGAAAAGAGCTAAGAGGAAGGCACATTTGGCAAACCCTCACTGTGATCAACTCCCACCTGGAAATATATGTCTCTACTGTGGAAAGACTTATGGATCCAGAATTGGCCTCCACTGCCACTTACGGACACACTGCTAAGACTATATTCATGGAAGACGATCTTACTGGGCTACATGTGATTGCCAAAGAGAAGAGCACAACTCTTCCCGCAAACAGAATCTCCTCATGAGCAGAACCCAGCGGACAGAGCTTCCCATTAACAGAGACAACTATTAACGTTTTAATATTCAACCAACCCCTGGTGCATTCCCCCAGATCCCTTCACACTGCAGCTATTTCGATTTAGCAATTTTTGCACAGTGGCTTACTGTAATGATTGTGTCATTTTTTTCCATGTGCCATTACAAATATGCCCCCAAAGGGATGTGAATTGTCAGTTTCATATGATACCTTGGGGTTCGTGATCTGACCCACACAGTAACCCAGGTGGATAAGATTAGATAAGTCCACTTGGGACTCGCCAGATTCCACCATCATCTCTACACAGTGTAACACTGCACAAGAAGAGTGAATAAAATATACTATACTCTTCAGACAAAGAAGTTGAGGAGAGCCTTCTGGATGAGTGCGTGCTGCAAGGTGCTCCAACACTGCAAATGTCAGAAGACACCCTAAGGCTACAATGCTACACATCATTACTATGGAATAAGCCTCGCTAAATAAAACTTAAACCTATTTCAAAGTAAACGTGCATAGGATTGCATGGCTACTATTTGAAATAAAGAACATCTTAACTGTTTAGGCGTTTCTAATGTGATGGCGGCAGGTTAGAAGCAAATCATATCAATGTGTTATGAGAGATGACACAGCGTGATCCTCACACAGTCAATATACAGAAAGTATCTGGACAAATGAGAGGAAAGAGGAATACTGGCACATTTACTTAAATCGTTGCAACTGATATAAATCAAGGCTCAGTAGCTTTTTTATTCTTTGCATTTCATTATGTGAAGAAATCTCAGTAGTTATCTGTGCTGGTAATTTTCAACTGCGTGCTTGCAGGGACTGAAACATTGCCTTCTTTATTCATACACTGCAGCAAATAGGAAAGTCTGTGCTGTGTGCAAGTACTGGAGGAGGGGAGAGATTTGAGTATTTACATCAGCAGCATCGCAGCAGCATCCTTTCGCTAGTACTTACAAAACGAAAGCCTAGGCAGCTACATCCTATGAGAGTCATTGCTTAGATCTGATGGAAAATGCATACACAAATACAATGAAACATCATCTTTAGCAATCAGGATAACAATGTGCAGTCTTCCAGAATCCAAGTTTTCTGTCTGCAGTGCATTTATACATTCTCTGCATGTACTATTTTTTATTTTTATTTCATTCCTTTCCCTATCATTTAGTTAGACAAAAAGTGACAGCAGTGTTGGCAGTTCTGTTCAGTCTCCTTCGTTTACCGAACGACTGAGAGGAATGGTGTGAAATTCCTTCCCGGCATTTCACACTGACCTGTCATTTTGGACCAAAAACTGACAGTACTCCCTCTATCTAACCAGATAGTTGAGGCCAGATGGATCGCAAGTGGCAACCCATACTTTTACTGCAATGATTTTTTATTTACTGCAATGATTTGCAGGGGGTATGAGAGAGAGGGAAAGCTACCTCCATCTTCCAGCTCAATCTTAACATTCATTAATCACTTTGATGGGTAAATACTGATAAATAAGTCTTGTGATGTGCAGCCAAATTCCTTTTGCCTGAGGAAATAGATCTTTGTGAAGTTTGATACAATTTGGTCTGCACCACCTGAACTATTGTGTTTAATAGAATTTAGTAATCTATTGGCTTTCACATTTTCTGAATATTCTGATACAAATCTCAGGTCAGAAAAAATAATAAAATATACATTCACATAGAAAATACATTTAAATTGAAATGTAGCTTTTCTTGTAGAGTTTTAAACTGTGTTTTAAACAGTTTTAAACTGTGTTTAAAAAAACCAGTAACAACACAGACTTATCTTTTGAGTGAGCACACCCATCACCTGTATAATAAGAACCATGCAATGGAAAGTAAGTAGCTCATTATTTTCACTATGATCATTTCTCCTTGATCTCACAAAGGTAATAATAATGATAAAATTACAACAACAATGATCATAGAATTGTTGAGTTGGAAGGGTCTCCAAGGGCCATCTACTCTAACTCCCTGCAAAGCAGGAATAATAATGATAATAATAATAATAATAATAATAATAATAATAATAATAAAATAAATAAATAAATAATAAAAAAGCAGAATCCTTGGCCTATTTACTCAGAAGTAAACCATTCTGCATTACATGAGATTTACACCCTAGTGGGAATGCAATAAGGCATCCGTTTCTGTTCTGACCCATGTTCAATGCATGCAGCCGTGTTTCTGTTCCACTGCAGTTCAACTTCCAACAAAACCTACATTATCTGTCTTGTTGTTCACTGTGGCTGAATGCTATGTAATTAATTGTGTTATTATTACATTATTGCACACCATTCACCTCAATCCAAAGGAAATGCAATGCAAAAGGGGAGGGTGTCATTTGTAGATTGTATAAAACAACAACAATCACCAATTACGTGTGCTCGATTGATTTCCATTCTGAACATGTGATTAATAAGCAAACACCTTTAATTTCTGTTCCTGTTTCCTCTGGAATTATCTCCCATCCCTAGGTATTCAGTGGGACTTAAAGCCTAGGGACTAGATTCCATTGCCAGCATCTCCCAGATAAGCCTAGGGAGATACTGTCGTCTTCATCCCAGATAGAGGCTACCATTCAGAGTTGACAATACTGGGCTAAACAGAGCAATGGAGTGACTCTATATAAAACATTTTTTTCCTAATACTATTACATATGCCACACTCCCCCCAGGTGGCTGGAACTTCAGAGATAGTAGTAGCCAGGAGAAGCAGAGCATACTGGAAATAAATAAACTTCCACATCAGGCAGCATAACCACCAATTCTGTATCAGATTCCGGAGAGCCACTGCTATTGCCTCCCAAAACTGCATTTCAGTTTTTAGCTAAACTTCTGTCTCTTTTCCAAATTAAATTGACTATTTTTTTTTTTATCCTTCCTGCTAGCTGAAAGTTATCATCTTCCAAAGGCAGGGGAGAATATTTTTTTTAAGTCTTTAAGGAACCTTCAGTCCTTTAATAAAGCCACTGATCGCCCATAGTTGCTAGGTCTGTTCAAATAATAATAATAATAATAATAATAATAATAATAATAATAATAATAAATTTATTATTTATACCCCACCAATCTGGCTGAGCCTCCCTAGCCACTCTGGGCGGCTCCCAATCAAGTGTTAAAAACAATACAGCATTAAATATTAAAAACTTCCCTGAACAGGGCTGCCTTCAGATGTCTTTTATGATGTTCATACAGTTGTACCTCGGGTTAAGAACTTAATTCATTCTGGAGGTCCGTTCTTAACCTGAAACTGTTCTTAACCTGAAGCACCACTTTAGCTAATGGGGCCTCCTGCTGCCACCGCTGCGCAATTTCTGTTCTCATCCAGAAGCAAAGTTCTTAAACCGAGGTACTATTTCTGGGTTAGCGGAGTCTGTAACCTGAAGCATCTGTAACCCGAGGTGCCACTGTAGGACTCAAGACAGTCCAACTCATTTTGGGACTTAGGATTTTTTAAAGCTAGTCTCTTCAAAGTGCCTTGCATACATTATTTCACAAACCCCATACAGTAGATAGGGAACCAGAGTTGGAAATAGCTCATTTAAGCATTTTGCCCATTACTATTGAAGTACAATGGTGCTCATATGGAAGGTACTGTACCCTGCGGGTGCAAATCACTTGAAAACTTTTAACATTAATGCAGGCAGAATGCTTTTCACTAATAAGTCCTTCTCAAAATGTTTGAATGCCACTAGAAAACTTTTTTGTCCAATGAATAGTCCACTGCTCCCCAGCCAGTGCACTTTGTTTCCAGTAGGGGGTTAGGAGATGGAAGGAGGGAAGGAGAGAGGAGAGAGAGAGAAACAGGTGTAACAAGCCCCCAAACCTATATTCCTCTGGATTGAGAGCTACATACAGAAGTGGCCCATCCCTGTGGTGTGACCATGAATCAACACTGCCATATATGCCTATACCTGAACTTTGTGAATGCTTCTCTGATTCCATCAAATGAGCTCTACTGAACTGCCCCAGAAATAGTGTCGAAGCAAGGTGGAACTGCATCAAAGAGGCAACCTAGAAGCACTAAGGGACCCCTGACCATTAGGTCCAGTCATGACCAACTCTGGGGTTGTGGCGCTCATCTCGCTTTATTGGCCGAGGGAGCCGATGTACAGCTTCCAGGTCATGTGGCCAGCATGAATAAGCCACTTCTGGCAAATCAGAGCAGCGCACGGAAATGCCGTTTACCTTCCCGCCGGAGCAGTACCTATTTATCTACTTGCACTTTTACGTGCTTTCGAACTGCTAGGTTGGCAGGAGCAGGGACCGAGCAATGGGAGCTCACCCCATCACGGGGATTCGAACCACCGACCTTCTGATTGGAAAAAGAAGAAGAGTTTGGATTTGATATCCCGCCTTTCACTCCCTTTCAGGAGTCTCAAAGCGGCTAACAATCTCCTTTCCCTTCCTCCCCCACAACAAGCACTCTGTGAGGTGAGTGGGGCTGAGAGACTTCAAAGAAGTGTGACTGGCCCAAGGTCACCCAGCAGCTGCATGTGGAGGAGCGGAGACGCAAACCCGGTTCCCCAGATTATGAGACTACTGCTCTTAACCACTACACCACACTGGCTCTCACTTAGACCACAGTGCCACCCGTGTCCCTCTAGAAACACTGCTATGTCCTCATTTGGGAAAAGAGAGTATCAGAGCCCTGACTGGTTTGAAGCCAGCATTAAGGACATGGAGTCTTTTATCACTGCAAAGTGCAAGGCTCTTGTGAACTAGAAGTGAGCGCCCCACAAGAAGACGCTTGCTGCACTGAGAAAGGCAAGGAGCAATGCCTAGCGGATTGCCAGACAATGAGCCAATGACTTTGAACGCTGTTTCAGAACATTCGCTGAAGCTGTGTCAGAACATTCAAGTCGCTGGTGACACCGCCAACACTCCTTGTCAATAGGAGAAGCTGGACTATAGCCAGGAGCTGTGTGCTAAGGTGGCAGGGTAGCGTTTCAGAACACCCCCCAAAAGTCTGCTTCTATGTGCTGCCTGAATGCTTTTCCTTATAACTCCTTAAAAGCAAAAGGGCTGGGGGACTTACTCTTCGACTGAAAGCTGAAAATTCAGAGAAGGGGCAAGGGATATCCTGGAGGGTGTGCAGGCTTCTACAAGTGTCTTGTGGCTACAGCACCCTGGGGAGAAGAAGAATGAAAAAAGGAATTTAAAAGAAGACGGGGGAGAAAGCTCACAGAAACACAGTCTAAATCAGACAGTAGATCTAACACAGTTATCCTTCAGGGCAGAGAGGCATTGACAGCGTACTGTCAGGAAGCTATTCAGAGCCAAAAACTCTGCACTACCTATTCTTTAGTTCAACGGGGAACTGCAGCCTACAGGGCTTCCAGATCTGACTCTTTCTATTCTCTCTAATTTGACATAATATAATTAAAGGAGCAATCAGGGGAAAGCACTATTTACACAGCCTGCAACATACTTACCGAGAGAGCATAAAAAAAACTCACATTGAGCTGCTCTCTTAGTGCTCTGATATCACCATAAAGGGAATATGGCTAACAAGGAGTGCCTTTTGTTCAGAAGAGTACAGCAAGCACCTTATGTGCCACATCCATTTCACTTTGAAGGCTTAATTGGTCTAGGAAAACTTTCAGCTTGCCTTTTGCTCAGAGGAGCTTGCACCGAGGAAGGTTCATCCCTGTGCTACATATGCATGTGTGTGTGTGTGTGTGTGTGTGTGTGTGTGTGAGAGAGAGAGAGAGAGAGAGAGAGAGAGATGTAGAGATTGGTCCATCCCGTGGAATAACTGCCAGCCATTTAGGGTGCATGGTGAGAAACCCCCACCAGGATGCTTTATGCCACATGTGCTCATTCCCTAAGAGCACAGACATTTTTAAAGCTATTTCACAGCATAAAAGTAAACCAAACAGATGTTCTCAAACACACACTGGGCTGGGGACCTTTGGAGCTTGCTGAGAACCGAACCCCCGCCACACTTTTTGCTCTGCTATTGAACTCTGAAATTCTGCCGTTGTTTGGGAGAGCATTTGGAATCCTAATTGTTCTTAGCCATGCGTGTGTGTGTTCATGCAGTCATTAAAGAGTTTAAATTGGGAAGAAGTTGTGCATGAAAGCCTTATCCCTAATATGTACATACTGGCTCCACCACATCAGATGCATGGGAGTTTGAAGTCCATTTAGGACCCTCCTAAATTCTTGAAGGTCTGAAGTGGCCCAAGCATGCATGGGGAAATTGGGAGTACAGTGATACCTCAGGTTAAGTATTTAATTCATTCCGGAGGTCTGTTCTTAACCTGAAACTGTTCTTAACCTGAAGCACCACTTTAGCCAGTGGGGCCTCCTGCTGCTGCTGTGCCACTACTGCACGATTCTGTTCTCATCCTGAAGCAAAGTTCTTAACCCGAGGTACTATTTCTGGGTTAGCAGAGTCCGTAACCTGAAGCAAATGTAACCAGAAGCATATGTAACCCGAGGTACCACTGTACTTTCTGTGCACGTTCCCTCCCCCTGATTAAACCCTTATGTTCACTTGAGTACACAGGAGCAGAGACGTGTAAATGAGAGGCATAGCTGTCAATGTATCCCTTTTCTTTAAGGGAAATTCCCTTATTCCGAATAGGATTCCTCGCAAGAAAAGGGAAAAGTTGACAGCTATGATGAGAGGTAGTGATGGACAAATATAAATAAAAGCACAGCAAGGGGCAAGGCTGTTGTTATGCCTGGAAAGCTTCTCAGTTGCTTAGCTGCCAGGAGGTGGTAGCATTCTGGAGTGCTTAGGAGTATCTTATCCTCATTAAAACAACAACAACAACTTTCTTTCAGCTGTGGGGTCAACAGAAACTGATGGTATGGGAAGATAGCTAAAAGCTCTGGAGATGGGGTCCAATCTCCACTGGACTGATGTTGAAGTTCACTGGGTTGCTGCTGTCAATCTAAAGAATGACATTGCTTTGCTTGCTATCGTGGTCATACAGGAAAATCAATGGTTCCATTCATTTGTATCCCTAACAGTGCCTTTCTATACACATTTACTCCAAAGTAATCCCCACAAAGTGGGTATAGGATTTCAGCCTACGTCAGATAAAACAAAGAAGGCAAAATGGCCTTTCTTTCCAGCAGGAAAAGGAATATTTCATCAGTTCATTTCACTTCTTGATTCTGTAGGGAATTCTCCAATTGCAGTGAATGCTTATTGACACTGATTTATTGGAATGCATAAATTGATGAATTTATACATTAGGGGAATTATCATATGAGCAAAACAAAGCACAACACAAATCTGAAAGGTGCAGTTCCTTCAGCATTTTGATCATTTTCCAGCCTCTTCTGGAAAATTCCAATATAGCACTGGTGGGGTACTAGATTTGGGCAGCAGGCTGGATCTAGCCCTTTCCTGCTGTTGTTTTCCAGCAGCTGGTATTCAGGACGATGTTTTCCCCATGATGCAGGCAGTTTGAAGATATAGTTCTAGCCACTGGCAGCCTTATCCTCCATGAATTTGTCTTTAAAACCGTTTCAATAGGTGACCATCAAGACGTACTTCACAGTTTAACTTTGCATTATGCGAAGGTTTATTACCTTCTCCCCACATTTATCTTCATTGAATAACCCTGTTTTTATGCGGCAGTGATAAACCACACACCTCTATAAAACACAACTGAATTGTCAAATGCTTTCAGGATAAGTGACTTAGTCTGAAATCCTGTGCACTTTGCTGGCAGTAAATACCACTGATTTCAGTGAGACTTATTTCAGAGTAAACAGTCGTACAATTAGGCTGAATTTCTCTGTACCCTGGATGCAAGCTGTACAATAACAAAGCTCTTATTTTATTCCCTTAGATGTACATAAACAAGAACGCTACCCTGAACAAAAACCGGGGAAAAGAAAAACAGAGCCTTAGATATTCCACCAGCGACAATGGGAAGGTGTTGAATATGCTGGAAATGATCACATTGTCAATTTATTGTATTCCCAATGGCTCAATTGCTTTTCTTCCCTTCGGTGTGCTGCATTATTCCTCTCAATTCAACATCCCGTGGCATTAGCAAGACAGGAAAGTGGTGGATATTTTCGTATTGCTTATTAGGGTAGTGCTGGTGCCAGCATATGCATGTTGTATACACAGAACCATCTGCTCAAGAGAAAACAAATGCCTTGGACAGCAGGTGTTTTGTCCCCAGAAACTGTGCCATGTTATTACGGCAAGAACAACCCCCAAAGCAGAAAATCCACTCAGCTCGGAATGTCTCAAACCCTAATTGTTTGGCAAGAGTTTCAACATGTCCGCTTTCACCTGGATACATCATAATACGTCTGGCTTTGCCAATCTCACAAACTCCCTCATAAATGCTGAAACTTTGCCTCTGGCCATCCCATTAATTGCCCCACCACAGATTTTGTGTAAGAATGCAAATCTCCCCTGGGGTTTGAGTTTTCAAGAGAACTTAACTTTATTTTGTTTGGTAGGTCTTGGCAGCAGGCACAATGCCATCGTCTCTTGACCACAGGCATGAGCAGCAAACTTATCTCTGTGTTATCCCTCATGTTCAGCAAGATGCAGTTCTTTATCAGAAATGTTAAGATTGTCTCAAGAACTGGAAGCCTGCATTTTTTAAAAAAGAAAAGCAAAATGGCGAGCTTTTGGGACTCTTAAAAGTACCAGAAGTTTAAATTCCTGCTACCTATCAAAACTAGTGGAACAACACTTCCAAAATTCAGATGTAATGAAACTGAGTGTTCTGCATTCAGATGCGGAGTTTATTGAGCTAGTTTTACTGGTTTTAATGCTAAAACTTTTGCCCCAATGTCTAGCATACCTTTTGCCCTGCAGGTGGTGAGTGGCGCTGTGGTCTAAACCACTGAGCCCCTTGGGGTTACCCATCAGAAGGTAGGCAGTTTGAATTTGTGCAACGGGGTGAGCTCCCGTTGGTCTATCCCAGCTCCTACCAGCCAAG